>NC_138896.1:110315629-110920231 GCF_965194825.1 Balaenoptera physalus
CGAAGACCCAACACAGCCAAAAATAAATAAATAAATAAATAAATAAATAAAAAAGGATAAGCCCAACTTTATTTTCAGTGTGATAGTTTGGGAACTTAAAAAAAAAAAAAAAAGATAAATCCCAGTGTGAACAGGGCGGCCGGACTAGGATTCTGAAGTCAGCCAGCCCCAGACGTACATCCCACGTCCACCACTGAGGAGGCCGTGGGGCCGCGTGCAAGCTGCACGTGGTCCCTGAGACCCAGCAGGAAGGGCCACGTCCACACACGGGGCCTGTAGGAGGCAAACAAAGCCTTGGGAGGTGCCTGCCCCCCGGGCAGAGGTAGCAGCTGTGCGTGGGCACTGGAAAGCCAGGGTGAGAGCAGCGCCGGCAGCTGGGGACCGACTGCAGCGGCCGGCGAGGACACCAGACACCTCCACGGCAGGAGGGCAGCTTA
The DNA here is from genome assembly GCF_965194825.1 of Balaenoptera physalus. NCBI lineage: Eukaryota > Metazoa > Chordata > Mammalia > Artiodactyla > Balaenopteridae > Balaenoptera > Balaenoptera physalus. The sequence continues at coordinate 110,316,067 of NC_138896.1, forward strand.
AGCGGTAAGGTCTTTAAAAACACTCTTCCGAGAAATACAATCACAACCGATCTTGATACGAGACCCGGGGTGGAGAGCCGGCCTCAGCCCAGTGCACCTGTGCAGGTGATCTCCGGGAAGGGCACAAAGGTGACCTCTGCCCTGTGCTCCCGACAGGGCACAGGGGCCATGGGACGGATGGCCAGGGCCGGGGAGTAGGGCCAGGAGGGCTGGGGCCCCGGCAGGCTGAGCTGCTGGGAAATGCCAAGCACAAAGACAGGGCTTTAGAATCTGATTAGGAGAGACGGGGACCAGGACAGGCCCACGCTGGTGAGAAGGGGTGCGGTCAGCAGGGGGTGGAGAGAAAGAGCCCCGGAACCCCCAGCCTCCGCCCAGGAGACGGAACAGAGTGAATCCAACACGGATACCTGGGGTCGGCTGCAGACAGCGACGGCATGCTAGATGAATTCTCGTCCCCACCCAGGCGAGTCACGCAAGCTCTGAACTCCCTGACGGAGACTCTTGTTGCTCTGGCAACTCAGAATTCAGAGAAAATGGGAAGATACCAGACAGGACCATGTCCACGTTAGCAAAGGGAGAAAAGGTGGGTTTTGGGAAACCTAAGTTTGGTGACCAGTCACACCCCCGACAGGATTCGATCGTCTGAGTCCTTAGAAACAGAAGTGCTGGCAACCAGGGTGGCCACAGATGGGACACAAGTCAGGCTGACCCACTTCCCCACTTCTGTCTTAGGTGTCAGGGACACGGCCCAGGTCCCTCTAGGTCTAAGAGCACAGCACTCACCGCTGTACCAGTTGACTCTCAAACCACTGAGCTGCCTTGGGGCCGCTTTCCTACATGTGAAAAGAATCGGATTGGATCAAGGGTCCTCCTGTCTCACCTTATCGGAGGCGGCTAGCCCAGGTATAAGCAGCCCATTCTTGTTAAGAAAGGCCGGGCCTCAGGGCATAGCTCTGCTCAGCTCCAGGGACCCTGGGTGACAGCTTCCCAAGGGGGCCTGGCCAGGCGGCCCCCTGGGAGCACAGGCTGAACCGCCATCCTTGGTGCCCATCCTTCCCACAGCGGCCGCTCCACTGAGTGTGTGACAGGGTCGCCTTGGGTTGTAACTCATTTCCCCGAAGCGTGAGGCTGGGCCCTCTTCCTACACCCCTGACCAGCAGCCACCTTCTCTTGTGAAGCGGACTTCCCTGAACCTACTCCCCTTCCTCGGAACCTTAAGCAGTTCCTGTTTTCCTGGAGAGGCTCAGGGATCCCAGGCAGGGCTGCTTCGTGCCGCGCTGAGAAGGCTGCAGGCCTGGCAGGATCAAGGCACAGCCGGCTCCTTAGGAAAAGCAAGCCCAAGCAGAAAAAAACGGAAACCAGGAGAAGCACTAACTGCTCACAGGCAGAGGCTGGGATGGCGGGGAGTGGGTGCACCTCTTGGGGAAAGAGCCCGAAATCCAGGAAGAACACACGTTTCCAAGGTCCTCCCTTTCTCCCTGCCTCACTCTTTGAAACTAGACCCCAAAAGTGCCCTCTCCACTTGCAGCTGCTGAGTTGAGAAAAGTAAGACCATACTGACGGAGCTGGCAGGCCCACTGGTCACAGGAAGGTCTCAGGCGTCCCTCGTCTGGGGCCCTAGCCCTCAGCACCCCCTCCCCTCCCACCCTGGACTGTGGGCTCCGCATGGCAGGAACCACCACTGCCCGGCACTGAACAGAGCCAAACTAACGCGGGATGAACGGGTGGGTCCTCCAGGCACTCCGGGGGCTGCTTTACGCACACAACCACGCGTCCCCCAGACAGCTGGCAGCGCGGGTTTGAAATTCCCGTTTCAAAGACGAGGAAACTGAGGCTCCGGAATTTAGACAACTTGCTCCAAGTCCCAGGCTGCTGTGCTGCTGAGGCGGAACCAGGGCTGAGCTCTGCTGGACCCCGGAGCCGCCCGCCCCACCCGCCTGGGCCTGGGCCCAGCGAGGCCTGGAGAAGAGGCCATCCCTGGAGATGAGACTGCCTCAGACACACCCGCTGCTGCTGGAGCGCGGCCTGCAGTCTGCAGGGGAGAGAACACGGAGCGGACGGCGGGGCTGGTGCCCAGCCCCCCACCATCAGTGCACGCTGCCCTCTGCCTCCCGCCTGAACGGACATCACGCCGCCTTTGCTTCCTGGGCCGAGACCCTGGCGAGGCCGCTGTGAACGCAGCAGCGCACCTCTCTCCGCGGGAAAAGGAAAGCCCTCCTCGCTCCAGCCTGGCGGCCTGGGCACCAGGAACAACTGTGCAGGAAGATCACAAGGCACAGGCGCCCAGCAAAACATGCTCCCCTCACTCAGGAATAACCGTCACGGGCACAGAAGGGTCACGAAGTCCCCTCCCCTGAACACTGGTCTGGACTCCGCGGGCTCTCCTGCCCACCGCCGCCGATCACACGGCCGGGTCCAGACGGCGTCCTCCGGGCAACGGGCCTCTGCGCCTCCCGCCCCGACCTTCCCCACCCCGACTGGCTCCCAGCTGCTGAGGGGTCGAGGATGATCCAGCCGCTGTTCCAAGTCTGCCCCGAACAGCTTTCCACCATCAATTTCCAGGTGTAAAAGGAAACCAAAAAAAAAAGAAGCTTGACGATTGGAAGGTGCAGAAGCTGAAAATGTCAAAGTCTGAGCATTCAACAACTGAGGCAGAATTTATATAAAAATACAACAGCAACAGCAACTGGAGAAGATTCTCCGTGGTCCCAGCCATTACAGGAACACAACTGTCCCCCGAGAAGGCCCACTAGGCCTGCCCAGCCCCTCTCCCCCTCCACCCCACCTCCCTCCAGAGACCCGGCTCCTGTTTTGCAAAATGCTAGTGTTTAAGCATCTGCACACCTCTTCTGGAAGCTTTTAGTAACTGCTCTCAACCACGCAGGCAAACCTCACTCAAAAGAAGGGGCCCATCTGCCTACGTAAGGAGTCCGGACCTGACCTAGGACGAGCGGGAGGACGGTGAGAAAGAAGCAGAGCACGGGCTGTAAGGACAACCAGAGGAGAGTCACCTTCCGTGCTGCACACCTCACACGCCTGGCGTCCCCCAGACACCAACGGGTGGCCCCCTTCTGTCCCCACGGACAGGCTCCAGTGCCCGTGCCTGCCATCAAGTCTGCAAGACACCGCCAACCTCAAAGCTCCAAATTGAGACAAGGGACTCCAGGACCCTCGGGGACAGCAGGCGTGTGGTGGCTTGGCCACGGTCTCAGGCGTAGGGAGAGCCATGGGATAACCTGCCAACCATCGCCTGCCACAGTTTCAGCGTCTCTTTGAAAACTCCTTCATGATCAACATACTAAGCCGCCCAAACAGGAAGCAAGTTACAAAGTTACCAAATGAATTTTCGTTGTTGCAGATTTGAAAAAGGGCAGGTGATGTGCCTCTGAAACTTGTTCCTTTCAAAGGCTCATCTTCAGAAAAGTAGAGACGGGCCCTCTGATCCCTGACCCCCAGGAGAAAATCAGTAACGGCGCTCATGTATTTGTACCGTGACGGTCACACTGTCACCACCTCTTCCCAGCGCAGAACTGCGGGGTCAGTTTCCTGAGCCCGCCCGGAGCTCGGGGCCCAGCCGCCCTCCCGCCAGACCGCTCACCTGCCTCTCCAGGCGCCCGAGCTGCTCCTTGTATAAGGCGTCGCGGCGTCTCAGCTCTGCCTCTCGGCTCTCCAGCTCCCCGGCCTGCAGGGAGAGCAGAGTCCAGTTAGCCGTCGGTGACCTACGAACGGAAGCCCACGCAGTGCCACGTCGCTACTGCCGTTAAGGGGGGGACCCTGCAGCACTGACCAGGGCAAGCGTGTGCACACGCGCCCCACGGTCTCCAAAGGCAGGCAGGGTGACTAGGGCCCCATCACAACGCAGAAACAGAGCGGCTTAGGTGACGGCCCCGAAGCTCAAAGCCACAAGCGGAGCTGGGGTCGAGCCTGGGCAGAGAAGGGCCTGGACGGAAGCTGTGCAGCCTCAAGGCACGCAGGCCGGAAGCACTGCGCCGTCGCCATAGCACATGTGCCGCCGACTCACTCCCTGAGCTCTGAGCGGCAGGGACGCCCTGATGTCCTCCTTCTGCTGAGCAAACCACCTGTCTCCAAGGGCCAGGGAGCTGAAAGGTGAGCAGCCTTGGAACCCAGAATCCTAGGCCTCCTGACGGGAACAAACAGAACACTGGTGCACACGGCCGAGGACCCTCACAAGGTCACAGCAGGCTACCCGGGCCAGCCCTCGTTTTTCTCAGGCACGGCAGGCAGGTGGCCCTCAGGTCAGAGCCAGACGTTAGTGGGTGTTGCCACGTGACACACACGCCTGTAAGGCGGCTGGGGCACTGGGGGTGAGGGGGAGCTCCTGTCCTCATGGAGCTTAGATCCCAGCAGAAGAGACAGAAAAATAGGACAACTGCAGATGGACACGGGCTGGGGAACCACAGATGGACAGCTTACAGGGTAACGACCGTCGTTCTCCCTAAGACATTTCCCAGTCGGCCTTCTGGGGAAAAACACTGAATAAAGCACACTGTCTCCAACACAAGGTAACATGTCACCATTATGCGTGCCAGCTCTTGGGTCACAGTCTTTTAAGGGGGAAGTGAAGGGACCTGTCAGATGAGCATGCTCGATGCACCTGCCCTGCTCCAAACACAAGGCAGATAAAACCACGGAGACACAGCCGAATTTGCTAACAAGATGCAAACGTCCAACAGAACAGACGGGCACAGAGGCAGGTGAGGCCAAAGCCACAGCCTTGGGCAGAGGTGGCTGTGGGGCCAGCTTCGCCCCCGGAGCCCAGGGCTCCCCCAGAATAAGAAGCCAACCTGAAAATCCTGAGGACCCCATGTCAGGCCATGGTTCTCAATCTGCCAGAAGCTGGGTTCAGCCCAGAGGCCACAGCTCCAGCCCCGTGAACCCCAGGCCACAGCTGGGTGGCACGGGGACTGGCTGGCACTTGGTGCCACAAAAATGCTCGGCAGGGAGACAAGGAAATAGAGAGAAACAAAGTCAACAAGACCAAAACCAAAACTTGCGCTCAAAACAAGCCTGCAAACCAAACCCCAAATACGGTGAGGAAGCGTAAGCTTAGAAAGGCTGCCCATCAAACAGCAGCTGATACGAATTCACTCCAGACAAAATTCACGTGATGGGACGTTATGACACGGTTTTTTAAAACTTTTTATTATGCAAAATTGTATTACTGTACTAAAATAATACTAAATAAACCCGGATATTATAATATTAAAATATATACTAAATAATATGAAATAAGTATAAATTTATAATAATATTTTTAAAAACCCAGATAGCCATCACTAAGCTTCAAAATGATAAACTAGGGACTTCCCTGGTGGTCCAGCAGTTAAGAATCCACCTTCTAATGCAGGGGACACGGGTTCGATCCCTGGTTGGGGAACTAAGATCCCACGTGCTGCAGGGCAACTAAGCCTGCACGTTGCAACTACTGAGCCTGTGCACCACAACTAGAGAGAGAAGCCCACACACCACAGTGAAGGATACCACATGCCACAACGAAGATCCTGCAAGACTGCAACTAAGACCCGATGTAGCCAAAAATAATTAATTAATTAACTTTAAAGAAAAGGAAATATTAAAAAAAATAATTAACGGGAATCCTGTTTCACCTACAGCGCCCACCCCTCCCTCCCCCCAGATTCCTTACAGCAGGTCATTTCATCTGCACGTACTTCAATATATTTCTCTAAAAGATAAAGACTTTTATTTTCCTAATCAGAACCAGTAGCACTGCATACCAAAAAAATGAATTCCTTAACATCATCAAATATTCAGCCAGTGTTCAAATTTCCAACTGATAAAGGATTTTAAACATGTAAGTTTAAGGTGCTCAAAAAGATAAATGAACTTCTGATTAAAAAAGAAGAAATGAACCTGAAACAGGCAAGCCCCCAAGCAGGTAAATATTATAAAGGTAAATTTCTTCAAGGAACAAGTAATCAAATGGATGAGACAAGCCCCAAGCTGAGGGCATTTAGGGGGAAATCAGGAAATGGGGACGCAGTAGAGAGATTTGGTCCTGCAACGGGGACAAGGACGCACAGCAACAGAGGAGCCAGAAAACTCGAGGGCAGAGCACGGGCCCGAGTCCAACTGCCCTGTGGCTGCTCGGGGGACACGGACGCACAGGGAGGGCAGGTGGAGGAGGGGGAGGAGGGGGAGGTCCGAGCAGGTGAGGCGGGGGCTGGAGGAGAATGAGGGGAGGAGAGGACGAACAGGAAAGACCAGGCAAGGTGGCAGGAATCAGTATAAGTAATCAGAGATCACAGCTTTTGAGATGGTCCCCCGGGATCCCACGTCCCCCAGCTTGGGCCCTGGAGTGAAACCCAAATCCTGATGAGCAGCTATGACTGGAGCGAGAGGGGGCAGTTCCAGGGGCAAAGATCGTGCTTTCTGTCTGGCACCCGCCTGCTTGTCCACACCCATGGAGTCAGCTTCCCTGGTGTTGTGGGCTGCCCTCCGGAGATGCCCCCGTGGCACGGAGCTGAGGGGCCTCAGCCCAATGGCCTAAGGGCCTTGGGATGGGACCGCAGCCATGAGAGGCCAGAGGCAGAGGCCCAGCCAAGCCCAGTCCCAGCCCCAAGGACCCACGAGGTGTCCACCATGAGGTGTCTGCGGGCACTGTGAGGTCATACATGGTTACTGCTTTAAACCACTAAATGCGTAACTTGTTATTTAGCAACAGATAATGAATATAGACCACGAACCAAATAACCTCAGCCTTAAAGGAAAAAGATCACCACTTTGGGTAAAAAAAGAAAAAGGAAATCCAACTGTATGCCACTTACAAGGGACCCAGTCCCCACACTAAGGGTCTCACAGAACAAAGGAAAACCCTCCACTGGCACAAATATATACTGCAGTGCCCACTGTTCTGTCTTGTTTACCCAAAAAGTTCAGCATTCAATCAAACATTTAAACACACACACACACACACACACACACACACACACACACACACACACACAAGAAAATAAAGATGTACCATAGAGAGGAAATACTCAGTAGAGCCAGATGCAACAATGGCCCGGAGTTAGCCCAGAGGGACTTCAAAGTCACCAGGGTTAACACGGCGGAGACTCTAGCAGGAAAGGGTGGGCACCGCATGGGAAGTCATGGAGACTTCCTACAGGAAGACAGGAACCCTCCAGTTCCCATTACTCCTGAGGAGACGCCAGCCGCTAGTCTCAGGTTGGGAAGAGGAGGATGGGAATAGGACAATTTGAAATGCCACAAACCTCACTCTCCTTACTGAGATTCACCCATTTTTCCTGAACAAATGCTCCTGGATGGCCACAAGTCTTTGGTTAACTTTCAGTTCTTAAAAAATAGGCTCTGTCCATTTTCATTGCTTTTATGGAAGAGAGGGTCTTCAGGGGCCCCTCCTCCACCTTCACTGACACCACCCAAACTAGGACAGAACCAAACGAAAACGCAAGAAATCGTGGGCTCATTAGCAAACTGGACAGAGCAGGGGAAAGAATCAATGAACTTGGAAACAAATGATTAGAAATTATTCAAATTGAAACCCAAGCAGACGAAGCATGAAAAACAGAATGAAACAGGGCCCCCAAGATCTACAGGACAACATTAAACAACAGAGCATACCTTTAATTTAAGTCCTAGTAGGAAAAGAGAAAGATGGGGCAAAAAAAGGGAAGAGATAAAGGCCAAGAATATTCCAAAATTAATTAAAGACCACAAATAGATCTGCGAAGCTCAGAAAAATCCCAAGCAGGGTGCTTTTGTGAAGTTCTTAAATAATTCCTGAAGTAACAGAATACTTCTTGAGCATAGATTTTTTAAAAAGTAATTTCTAGAATAACTACTAAAAATGTAACCAAAGAAATCGCAAATAAAAAGTCAGTAGAGGAGATAAAACGGAATTCTAAAATGTACTGATTCATCTCCACCCTCTCCCTCAAAAAAAACCTACAAGAAAGCAGCAACAGAGGAACAAAGAACAGATGGAACAAACAAATGAAATAACAAATGGTCAATTTAAATGCGCTCATACCAATAATGATATTAAATATAAACAGACTTACCCCTGTATTAGTTCCCTCTTGCTGTTGTAAGAACTTATCAAAAACTTAGTGGCTTAAAATACTACAAATTTATTCTCTTACAGTTCTAGAGGTCAGAAGTCTCGAATGGGTCTTATTTGGCTACAAGTGTGGTGTCAGCAGGGCTGTGTCCTTCTGGACGCTCTGGAGAAGAACCCATTTCCTCGCCCTTCCCAGCGTCTAGGGGTCGCCTGCATTTCTTGGCTCATGGCCCCACGTCGCCCTGACCTCTGCTACTGTCATCACGCCTCCTTCTCTGACTCTCCTGTCTCCCTCTTTCCCTGATCGTTCCATGATTTCCCTTTCTCCTAATCTCCCTGACACTTGAGATCACACTGGGCATCCTTGGATAATACAGGATAGTCTCCCCACCACATATTCTTAACTTAGTGACACCTGAAGAGCCCTGTTTACCATGCAAGAGAGTGCATTCACAGGTCCTGGAGATTGGGAGGCGGACGTCTCTGGGGGGCCATTATTCTGCTTACCATACACACCAATGCAAAGGCAAAACCCCAGCTATATGTTATTGATAAAAAATAATACAAACAGGTTTTAAAAAATGGGAAAAGGTGTATCGTGCACACCAAGTACAGTAAGTCCCCTACACATGAACCTTCAAGTTGCAAACTTTCAAAGATGCGAACGTGCGTTCCATCAACGTCAGGCGTGAGTGAAATTGCAGCTTGCCCTCTGTCTCCTATTGCCAGCAATCCTTCATCTCTACCATCTTCCACCTCCTCTCCCTCCTCCAGTCAGTAACTTTTCTTGCCTGTTCACTTGATGCCAGCCCCTGTGTGCCACCTGTCGTACTGCACCGCTGTACTTTTCAAGGTACTGTAAGATTAAAAATGTTTTCTTTACTTTTTGTGTTTTTTTATGTATTATTTCTGTGAAAAGTATTATAAACCTACTACAGTACATTATTATATAGCCGATTGTGTTAGTTGGGTACCTAACTAACTAAGGCTAACTTTGTTGGACTTATGAACAAACTGGACTTACGAATGCGCTCTCGGAACAGAACTCATTTGTATGCAGTGAACTTGCTGTATAAGAAAGCTGGTATAGCTATATTAATATCAGATAAAGGAGAATTCAAGACCAGATATAAAGAAGGGCAGTTCACAATCATAAAAGAGACAATTAGTCAAGAAGAGATAACAATTATAAACGTGTATGCACCTGATAACAAAAATCCCAAATACATAAAACAAATTTGACAGATTAAAGATGAATACAAATGGATCTACAATCATAGTCAAAGACTAACATCTCTCAAGATACTGATAGAACAACTAAACAGGGAGGGCTCACAGGGCAGGTGGGTTCCAAGGCAGCAGAGTAAGAAGAGAACATGACCAGGAAAAGGCGAGGCCGCCGCGTCCCTGTGCGTCCGCCGCGTCCCTTCGCGTCCACCGCGTCTGATCTGTCGGCCCCGCGCCCTGCACCCTCGCTTCCTCTCAGCAGCACCCAGGTGCTGGGCGGAAGGTACCACCTCGATTGTAACAGAAACAGGGATCAGAGACGACTCCTGAACGACAGGGCCGAGTCAGTAAGAACAGCAGTGACCACGTATCAACAGTTTATAAACAATGACTCAAGTGCTCCTTCAACTCACCCAACCATCCGATAAGGAAGGAACCATTAAACCCACTTAAAAGGCAAGAAAACCGAGGCACAGAGTGATGCAGTCACCCAGAGCCACACAGTGAGGTCACGCAGAGCTGAGATGCTAAAGTCATGGCCCCCCTCCCAGAGGGACAGAGTCCCAGCACGCGTGGGTCTCCAAGCAAACCATCCTGGAAGGTGCTACCATCCCCAAGGTTTCTAGGAGGGCTCTGGCCTGGGAAGGGAAAGGTCAGGAAACTAAATGTAACCACGTGCACGACTCCGCTTAAGGTGGCTGCCTAGGGGGCTGGGCAGAGCGACAGGCCGCGTGGGTCTCCTGCTGGGGAAAGCCCGGGACTGTCCAGCCTCCTCTGGGAAGGCCACCCAGCGGGGGCCACTGGGTCACAGCCCTGACCTCTCCACGCGGCATGGAGGACAGGACTGAAGCTGTGAAGTCAGCGAGGGTCACTGCTTAGTGGATGAAAGATGGGAGGGAGGGAGGGAAGGAAGGAGAGGCCCGCTCATGGCCATGAACTGCCTGGTCCTCCTCTGGTCTACTGGGTGGTGTTGGTTTGGTTTGGTTTTCAATTGAATTGGTCACCAGCGTTCACCAAACCGGGATTTTTACAGAAAAACATTTGGACTTGCCTACGAGAAAATGGAAAATGGGTCATGAACCCAGCGTGGACAGTTCTGCCCGGGGCCGTGCGTCTTCCTTCCCAGAGCCAAGTGCGGGGCCCGTCTGCAGGTGCCCTCCTCTCCCCGGCACTGCACGACCCTCTCTGGCCTTGCTTCTCCCCACACCAAGGCCCCGCTGCTTCCCAGTCTCCGCCTGTTCAGACTATCAGCCACCACAGCGTCCCGGCGGCTCGTGTGTCCGGAGCCCTCCTGGAGCAAGGGACACAGCAGGGGGATGGCAGGCTGAGGACATGCTGATGAGCGGCTAGGATGCCGGACGGACGTGGGGAAGGGCTGGGAGGAGAGTGGCAGCCAGAGAGGGGGGTGGTGACCACTCAGGGCCTCTGAGGACGCGACACAAACGCGAAGGCTTCCCGGGGGAACAGGCTGCTGTGCCCGGGCCCTGGCAGTGGAGAGAGGTCAGCTGTGCTCAAAGGAAGGGGGCACCCAAGAGCTCTAAGCAGGAGACCGATACGATCTGACTTATTTATTTTTTAAACCCAGTTCATAAAAGCCGAACCGGAAGGCTGCTGCCCAGGAAGACGTCCTGATTCCCTCTTGTCGCGCACGGTGACTCGCGGGCAGGCGCACAGAGCAGCCCCCGCGGCTGTGTCAGCTGTCGCCACACAACGGCAGTGAGGAGAGGCTCACAGAGGAAATAATAGGCAATCTTCTAGCCGAACACCTTCTAAAAAGTAATGATGGAGAATAAACCCCCGCCTGGGAGCGAGGCAGGGGCTGTCTTTCAGCGCAGGGTGACAACACGCCACTTGAAATAAGCCGGTCGGGCAGAGGAGTGCCTGTGTTCAGATCTGCAGGCTGACAAGATTGGCGGGGGGAGGGGGCCGCACTCCACTCCGCCGCCTGCTGCTGCAGGTATCAGAGCTGAGAGACATGGCTTAAACACAACGGTGCCTGGGCCGCGGCTCTCGCACAGGACCAGGCCACGGGCAGAGGGGCCGCGTGCACCGGGCAGAGCCGCTGCTGTGAGTGGGGGCTCCCCCCACCCCACCCCGTGCCAAGGTGTCCAGAGCACCCTCCCGGCCTGATGTGAACTGAAGACGTTCTCAGAGGTGAACGGGTCGGGGGAGCAGCCCCTGACTCACCAGGAACGGGTGGCCAGGGGCCTGGTCACAGCCTGAGCACGTGGCCGTCAGCAGGCAGGCGGGCCAAGCTTCCAACCGCCCAGAGGGAGCCGGGCTCCGTGCAGCACTGTCCCACCACCCCCGCTGGCTCCCACGACCTGGGCTGAGACCACGAGGACGCGAGAACTTGGAAGAGCCGCCCCAGCGCTGGCGTGGGGCCTCCGCGGCACAGCCCAGAGGCCAGGCTACGGGGGACGGCGGCGGCCACCCTGATGGCCTTCGAGACACACGATGGTACGGGGCCAATCCGAAGTCTGCTCAGACCCTGCGGGCCCGCCCACAGTCTCTGCCAGGCCACCTCGTGGACGACGGGGAGGCGGCACTGAAGGACCACTCTTCTCTGACCTCAACTCGACCACCTGAAAACGCCGCCCCCTTCACGGGCACGCCAGGGTTTCCACGGCTCCGCTCTTGGCTCCTACTGTTCTTTGCCAGAAATGCCTCTTTTTCTGCATCCTGCCTGCCAGCCTGGCAGCTTCTCCGAGGCTCTGCCCACATGCTCTTCCTTCTTGGACTCTCCAGCCCCCTGTAAACTCCCGTCTTGGGGTGTGTGGGCAGGGGTGTGCTGTCCTACTTCTCCATGAGGCAGGTGTGTTGCGGATGACTTGTCGGGGCGGGCACCTGGCTCAGGCTCTAACAGTCACCGTCCCCTGAATCCGGGCCCCCAGCCTCCCTCCCTGCTCACAACAGCGGGGCTGGTTTCTACGGCTGCAGTCAAGATCTGACTGTCGTATCTTCTCTTCCCTCGGCATCCAAACACAACGGCTTCTCCCATCTGTGCTCCCGGGGCACTTAAATAGATTTTATAGTTATTCTAACTCTTGTTACACCAAGCGATCTACTGATCCCCCTGCAAACATCCGCGCTCTGTGGGGGGAAGCCCCAAGCCCCTTCTGCCCATCCGGCAGTGCACCTAGCATGCAGGCACTGGCCATTCGAGCTCAGAACTGAACTTACACATTCACATTATCAGAAGCAAGACTCAGGCCCTTACGCAAGGGCCAAACCCTCAAGAATCTCCTGGGAGGTTATCCACTTGCTGTCCACCACACGGCTCATCCCACGGCTGCCACTGGCCAGGCGTGGACGCCGACGGCAGGGCCGGGCTGGGGCTCAGGGCCTCTGTCAGAGAAGCACCACAGGCCAGACTCCCCCCAGTCACTCTAACAAAGCTGCCGCTGTTCAAAGTACTGCTCAGAACTAGCATGCTGACGCCTGTCTTTAACAGTGTAAATCTTCCATCCTTAAGAGAGGTACTGAGTTTCTGGAAAGAGCCAGAAGGCTTCGGTACCGGGGCCAAGGAAGGAGGTGAGCTGCCCCAAGGTGGGGGCAGAGCCAGCCACAGAGTGTGCAGTGGGCACCCCGACCCCAGGGGGAACCTCCCTGCTCCGGGGGCAAGTGCGGGGTTTCCGCCCCACGGAGTGCTGAAGGGGTGCGGGTGTGTGCACACACGTGCACGCGTGTACACCTGTGTGCGTGAGCCTCCCGTCACACCCCGGTCCCCCCACGGGGACTGTGTCTCTGGGCCTCGTCTGCCCCACTAACCTCTAAGCCCTGGGGAGCTTAACTCGAGGGCTGGGTCTGTAAGCTACTCGACCCACAGCGACAACATGGGGCCTCCCCACCCTCCCAGCACTGCATTCCGCGGGCCTGCCCCACCCGGCCCATCATCCTCTCACGGGCCTGCAGTGGCTCTGGTCACCTGGTCCCACACCAGCCCCCCTACCGGGTCAGGCTGCCGCTTGAGTCCTGTTCCCAGGGACCTGGGAAGCAGAGGGAACAAGCCAGTGCCCTTATGAGGACCACAGCAACTCCAGGAGCCGGAGACACTCAGCCGTCCGTTCCCTCCTCTCAGCGAAGGAGCAGCATGGGGAGGGGAAGGAGGGACCAGGAACGGGGCCCAAGGCACCCCGCCCGAGCCATGGTGAGGGTCTCGGCAATGTGGAGGCACTGAGAGTTTCAACGGGGGACATTCATACTCAGAATTGCCTGTCGCGAAGGCCAGTCTCCGGCGGTGCTGGAAGCCGATTGCAAAGAAGAGGAAAACCCTGTGGCCAACATCCTGTTTAGCCAACCAGTGAGGAGGTCGGAACCCAGGGCGTGTCCCTGACGAGGCCTCTGTGAGAAAAGACTACAGACAGGGAAGGACAGGTCTCACCCGGGGGCCGCGAGGGGCAGGGAGGGCCCGGCGCGCGGCCTTCCAGGTCGGTGGGGCGATGGCCCCTGCGCAAAGATGGAGATGGGGGTTCAGCTCGTGGGAGCAGCTGTCGGGGGGGCCCGGCTAAAGTTGCCCGCACGCCTGGCTGGGCAGGCCCCCTTCCAGTCCCCACCTGCAGCGGGAGCCCTACGGCGTCTGTGGACACAGACGGCCCGCGGCCCACGTGGCAGAACTGCTCCTCCCGGACCAAGTGCCCTGACAAGCTCTGGACCAAACACAAGGGACAAACATCTGAAGGCCCTGGAGAAAAGCAAGCACAGCCAGGAGCTTGCTGCTGAAATTCAGCCTCTGTGCACCAGTGCCAAATAGAAACGTGGAGACAGAGTTTTGGGTGAAGTAGCAAAGAAACAGCTTTATTGCTTTGCCAGGCAAAGGGGGCCAGAGCGGGCATAGGGGGCCTTCAAGACAGTGTGTCCCCCCCGGAGGGGGTAGTGAGGGGTTGTATAGTGTTCAAGGGGCGGGGCGTGGTCAGCTCGTGGACAATCCTGGGATTGGATGGCATCAAGGTCAAGTTTCACCTGATGAAACATCAAGCATCATCACCCTTCTGGTTTCAACACGTCTGGGGATCTATGTGCTTGTGGTCAGCAGCCTTCATCTGGTGGGTCAGCTTCCTGCAAAAGCAACTTAGGAACGTGCGTCAGGCCTTTGTCTGCATCTTTCAGGGAACTGGGAGTTCGGTGATTTTGTGATGTGGCAGAATTGTAGTCTCAGCTGTTCCCGGTTCCCCAGCCCAACAGCTACTCTTTGTTTCTCCATTTTCACATTTCCCATCATTCACTCCTGAGTCAGCATTTACTTCAATAGAGAAGGACACGAGGGCCTGTACACGGTTTCATGCAGAAGGAGGGTTGCCATGTGGAAGGAGGACACGGCAGGAGGGGCCGCCATTTCCAGGAGTTTTCAAGAACTGGTCCCATTTGCTGCCACACTGGGAGCCGGGAAACCGAAGAGAAAACGAGAAATCTGAGTTCGGGGCCACGCTGGAGAGTGAGGGGAAGACCCCAGAGAGGAGAGCCCCGAGCCCTGCACATGAACTCTGCCCATCTCAGGCTGACCCTGACCTGCCCGTGCTGTGCCGTGAACGCTCATTAGAGGGAACTTGAGGTTTAAACACCTATTTCAGCAAAGAAGGACCGAAGTGTCCACGGTCCACTGTCCAGCCCACAAAGCTGGAAAACAAACACGAACCAGCTAATTAGACCCAAGTAAGTAGAAGAGAGCAGACAAGAGAACAGGAGTGGAAATCAAGGAAACAGAAAGCAAACAACAGAGAAAATCAACAAAGTCAAGAGTGGGTTTTGGGAAAAGATCAATAAAACTGATAAGTTCCTGGCTGGAACGCGAGAAAAGCGCGTGTGGTGACAAGTCCCTGGGATGCAGGAGGGTGTCGCCAAGGGTGCAGAGCAGGCCGGCGGACCCCCACTGGCTCCCCCCAAGACTGAACACTCCCTCTTCTCGGAAGGACCACACATGGCCTGGCGGGGACCACCCTGAGCAGAGGCCCCAAAGGAGAAGACGCCGGTGTCCTGTCCCATCCAGGCTCCAGACTGACAGGTCCGGGGCCACCATACCCTTCCAACACACACCCTTTTGTTTAGGCCAGAGCTGGTCTCCAGCCAAAGAATCCTGGCTGTTACCAGGCGCACAGGCACCCGGTTAGGACACAGGGGATGACACGGCAGCCAGGGAACGGGGACCAGCAACTCCGACAGGAGGAGGGACACCAGGAGCTGACGCCAGAGGCGGCACTGACGCGGTGGGACGTGCGCCCCAACTCAGACCAGTCCTTCCCCTCTGCCCCACAGGCCCCCAGAGCCCAGGCCTCCGGACAGGTGGGCAGGCCAGAGCCAGAAATGACAGGAGAGGCGGCAACAAGAAATCTCTTGGGGCAAGGCGTTGCCTGGAGGTTCTGGGACGGACACAGCAACCCTTCCTGGCAAGGAGGTGCTCTCCCCAAAGGAGCATTTGGGGAGGCGAGCGCTACCGCCTTTGCCCATCCCCAGGCAGCCTGGGGAACTGAGCGTCGGGAGCCAGCGGGAGCCAGCACAGGGAGCCTCAGCTCCCAAGGGGAGGGCAGACCTGACTCCTGGCTCAGCAGCCTCCTTGCTTTCTCCTCTGCAGGCTCTAAGCCTGTGCTCTGCGCATAAACCACACCCCTGCTCACAAGCCCGCAGTATAGCTACGAGAACAGTGGATCTCTCATCATCAGGCAGGCAGAGGGCGGCAGGAAGTTCAAGCCCAGCCTGGGTGCCATCCTTCCCTGATCCCCCAAGCCCAGGAGTCCTCCCTATGGACTCCCAAGAACTCCAGGATTCCCCCACCGTTAGTCACTGACTGGATCCCATCTGGGCTTTTCTGCACAAACTGGCCCCAGGGTGGGAGCAGAAGCTGGGCCACGCCCTGGAGGGGCTGTCACAGAGCTGGACAGCAAGGACAGAGGTTACTATATGTAAACTATACCTCAATAATCTCTCCTTTAAAATGATCAGTTATAATTCACCACTTTAATGGAATAAAGGGGAAAAACACATGGGCCTGAGCAGATTCAGAAAAGTATTTGATAAAATTCAACACATACTCGTGATAAACTCAGCAACTTAGCCCAGAAATCTGACAAAGAGTATCTATAAAACCTGCATTAACACCAGACTTAACGGTGAAATACTGGTCATCTCCCCCTATGTCCACAACTAAGAGAACATCATCCAGATAATAATTTCTATCCTAAATTGTCCTGGAGGTCCAGCTAGTGCAACAAGGCAAGAAAATAAATGAAATCTTTAAAAATTCCCATCCTTGAACTGGAAAGGAAAAAGTAGAATTGCCATGACACTCAGATGACATGACTGCATGTAGAAAAACCTAAGGAAACTACACAACAATACGTGGACTAATAAGTAAATTTATCAAAGTCGCAGGATACAATGTCATAAAAATTAAATAAAAATTAATCACATTTCTATATACTAGTAATAAATAAAAATAATTAAAATGAAAAGCACTACCATTTTCATTAGCATCCAAAAATATAAAACACCCAGGATTAAATCTAACAAAAGAGATCTAAGATCACTGCACAGAAATCTATGAAGCATTGCTGAGAAGACCTAAACAGAGAGAGAGAGAGAGAGAGAGAGAAAGAGATGGTGGTGGGGAGAAACTGAAGACTCGAGAATGTTAAGATTTCAACTCTCTCCAAGTTAATCTACAGATAGTAATATGACAAACTGATTCTAAAATTGATATAGAAATGCAAGGAACCTAGAAAAGCCAAATAATCTTGAAAACAACAAAACTGGAGGACTAATACACAAGATAATCAGACCTACTATAAAAGGAAAGAAACTGATTGAACTGAACAGAGTCCAGAAACAGCCATCACACACACATAAAGCTAACTGATGAACGACAGAGGTTCTCTTGCAATCCAGGGAGGGAGGAGTCACCTTTGTAATAAATGTATATCCCTACCTGTACCTTATACAAACTTTAATTCACACTGGATTAGAGACCTAAATGAGAAAGATTTTTAAAAATTGAAAGGTAGCATCAGTACAATCCCTATCAAAATCTCAGCTGACTTTTTTCTTTTGCAGAAACATAAAAATACATCCTAATATTCACACAGAATCTCAAGGGACCCCGAACAGTCAAAAGAATCAGGAAAAAGAACAAAGGTAGAGGATTCACACCTCTTGATTTCAAAACTTACCACAAAGCTCAGTAATAAGACAGTGTGCTACTGACATGAGGATAGATGTGTAAATTAATGGGAGGAATTCAGAGGCCAGAAATAAACCCTTATATTTATAGTCAATTGATTTCAATGAGGGTGCCAAGTCCATACAATGGAGAAATAACAGTCCTTCAACAGATGATGCTAACACAACAGGATATCCACATGCAAAAGAAAGAAGCTGGACTCCTACCTCACACCGTATAGAAACACTTAAAATGGATCAAAGACCTAAATTTAAGAGCTGAAACTTTATACTCTTACAAGAAAATACAGGGATAAATCTTCATGACTTTGAATTTGGCAACAGATTCTTAGATATGACAGCAAAAACACAAATAACTAAAGAAAAAATAGATCAGTTGAGCTTCATCAAAATTTAAAACTTTTGTGTTTCAAAGGACATCATCAAGAAAGTGAAAAGATACCCACAGAATGGGTGGAAATATTTGCAAATCATTTATCTCACAAGTGGCTTGTACGCAGAACTCTTACAACTCAAAAATACGAAGGCAAATAACCTAACTTAAAAAGGGCAAAGGATCTGAACAGACATTTCTTCAGAGAAGATATACAAACGGCCAATAAGCACATGGAAGGATGCTCAAAATCATTAGGGAAATACAAAGAGCTGCCAGTCGCACCCACTAGAACAGCTCTAGGCAAAAGGACAGACGATAACAAGTGTTGACAAGGATGGAGCACCAGGAGCCCCCCCAAATGCTGGTGGGAATGTAAAATGGTGCAGCCACTTCGGAAAACAGTCTGGTAGAACCTCAAAAGGATAAAGGTAAGAGTTACCGTATACATGAATAATTCTACCAAGTAATAACAATACAGGAGAACTGAAAACTTACGTCTAATAAGAACTTATTTATGAACGTTTTTATAAGCATTATTTATAATAACCAGACAGTGGAAACAACCCAAATGCCATCGACTGATGCACAGAGAAATAAAATGTGGTCCATCCATACAATGGAGTCTTATTTGGTCATAAAAGAGGAATAAAACACTGATACATGCTACAATATAGATGAACCTTGAAACTATTATGCCCAGTTTAAGAAGCCAGACACAAAGCCCATATATTATATAATTCTATTTCATGAAATGTCCAGAATAGGGAAATCCATAGGTACAGAAAATAGATGAATGGTTTCCAGGGGACAGGGCTGAGGAAATAGGGAATTACTGCTAACGGTAATGGTTTGGGGAGATAGTGTGAAATGCTCTAGAATTAGTGGTGATTACTGCAATATTCAATGAATATGCTAAAAGCAATAACGTGTATGCCTTAAAAGGGTAAATTTTATGATATGTGAATGATATCTACAATAAGCTGTCATTTTCTTAAGTGCTTCTAGAAGAAAACAGTAAACAATGAAAAATATCTTCATGACCATAGTATAAGCAAAGACGTTCTAAACAGGAAACAAAAAGAATTCCATGTAAAAGAAAAGTGTGACAAATGGGACTTAACAAAAGAGATTATTAAGAGAGTGAAGAGGCAGGCCCCAGACTGGGAGAAGATATATGCACATTATATATTTTCAACAAAGGACTAGATTCAAAATATATAAAGAACTCCTACAAACTGATAGAAAAAAAACCCCAATTTTTTTTTTAAATAAGTAAAAGATATGAACTGACATTTCACAAAAGAGGCTATCTAAATGGCCAATAAACATTTTAAAAGCTACTCAACCTCCACAATCATCGGGAAATGCAAATCACAACCACTGCTTCTCCAGCAGAATAGTTCAAACTAAAACAACTGACAGTAAGAAAGCGGGGTGGGGACGGGAGCCCCGGAACTCTCACGCGCTGTTGGAGGGAACGGAAATCCACACAAGCACTTGAGAAAACTGCGTGGCTGCTCCCCTTCAGTTAAAGACTCAACAGAAACGAGCGCTACGTCCACAAAGCACACGTACGAAAACGCATCGCTCATCGGGGTCCCAAACTGGAAACAACTAAATGTCCACATGCAGCCTGGTCCGTGAGCTGCGGTCTCCACAGACGAATGCTCCCCAGCCACGGCACAGGGAAAGCACAGCGGAGCACAGCAGACGGGGAGAAAGGGCACCCAGGGAGGGAGGGCGGACCGACCCATGGTGGCCGAGGCTGGCCAGGGTCATCTGTGGGGAGAGCTGACCAGGAGGGGGCCGAGGGGCCGTCTGCGATACAGAAGTGAGCTGGATCTTCATGCAGGTGCTATCACACCTGGGGAGAAACGTGTGCTGACTTAAGATCGCTGCATTTCTTACTATACCTCAATAAAAAATATATATATATATTTAAATACCTTGACGAAGTAAGAAGGCTGCCCACTCATTAGGAGCAAGAGCTTCCAGCAGAGGAAGGGCGGCTCCCTGGAGAAGGGGTCCCGGGCACAGACAGGACAGTGGTGCCGCCAGGGGTGCCCACCACCCCAAGAACACAGCTGGCAAGTGTCAGGGCCGGGATTGGAACCCAGGCCGGCCTCCAAGCTGGCTCTTTCCACTAAGCCACACGGCCTCTCGTAACGAAGGAAGCCCAGGAGCCGGCCTAGAAAGGCTCCTTCCGTTGGCTTTTCCTCGCGTCTCCCTCTAGGCGGGGAGTCCTCCTCCAGAGCCAGGCCCGCGAGGCCCTTACGCCCCTCAGGGACACGGCCGGGGTCTGGGCCTGAGGGGCTCCCTGTGTGGGGCTCTGGGGCTGCTGGGGCCCACATGCCCTGTGCACACACTCACAAGCAAGCGGCCTCCGACACGCACGCGGGCGTCCCTTTAGACACCTGTCTGCCCCAAGAGGCCTCGATCAGGGGTGGCCACGGTGATCTCAGGCCACTCGGAGGCGAGGGCTGAGGAACACAGACCGCGAAGGCACGGCCAGCCGGCCTCCATGCGACCCCGCCGGTCACCGCTTGGCTACAGGCCGCAGCCTGGGCCGGGGCACAGGGGCAGGCGAGCCCGTGTCGCTGCTGCCTGCGTGGCCTCTTCACGGGAGGGACCTGAGGGGCAAGCATAGATATGTATAGTTCTCTGCTGATCTCTCCAGCCCTGAGGCTGCCGCAGAAGCTGGAACCGCCCTCAGGCAGCACGCAGAGCCTGGCCCTTCGGCCTCAGACGGTGGACAAGGGAAGCCAAGCTGCCCAGGAACAGGCCCGGCCTGTTCTCAGACAATGGCTCAGAGATCACCCTCTGGGCGGCTGTCAAAGTCCAGGCCCACGTACCCATACCTGATCTCAGTGTGTTCTGGAAAAAGAGCCTAAACCCGGAGCCTGCAAGCCCACCTTCCCATTATGATGCGGTGGGGCGGGGTGGGGGGATGGGGTGTGGCTCAGAGGATGGGCAGGCTTTACAGAAAGGGCTGAGCCAGCGGAAATGGAGGCTGAGAGAGACAGCAGAGTTACCTGGACCACACCAGCAGCTGCAAGCTGACCTGCCAAACTGAACCTTAAAAATCCCTCCTCACACCTGCCCAGGGGCCTGGGAGCAGACACAACAGGTGTGCAGACCACAGCCCCACGGCCGGCATCCCAGTCTGCACTCACAGAGGCCTCCTCAGACCCACTGGCGGTGCCGAGCCCACTGCAGCAGGACCAGGCTGTCACAGAGAACGGATTCAGACAACAGGTAGGCACGGGGGACGGCGGGGCCAGGCCGCCGTCTGCTGCCCTCCCTCCCCGTCCAGGAAGCTCCAGGTCACGAGGCCTGCTGGCACAGAGCACTGAACAACAATGGCCAATCTGCTCACATCTGCAGGCAGGAGAGTTCATCTTCCTAACTGGTGAGATGTGAAGGCCACCAGGTTGCCATGGTGACTTGTATCCGAGAACACTGGGCCCACGTGGATAGGCTATCACTTCATATGCCTTCGTTTTTTTCCTCTTAGAAACTGCATTCAATGTAGAGTCACAACCAGTAGAGGTAATAAACATAGTGAAAGGCAGGCCGGCTGTGTCCGAGGGTACCGGTCACCTCTGCAAGACGGACGTGGAGTCTCCAGGGATGTGCACGCCCTGGGCAGGCAGCCACGGAGCCCGAGAGGGGCCGGCGTCAAACGCCCCAAAGCACCTATTCGCAGACAGGAGAAGCTTGTCCGTGAGCCCCATGGCAAAGGGCCTCCCACATGCACACGACTCCAGGGGAGAAGATCCCTGAGTTAGGAGGGTCAAGAAAGGGCTCCATGGAAAACAAAAGAGGACCACAAGCTGGAACCCTGCCCTCTGCCAGCCGGGCTCCCCAGGCCGGCCCACCCATGCTGACGTGGGTTAGAGTTAGCACCGGGCTCCGCAGGACACCTGCTGGTCAGGGGAAGCCCCGGTAGGAGGCAAACGGCCCAGGGACAGAGCCCGGGCCTGGCTGACCATCCTCAGCACACGCCACGGCTGCCTGGTGGCACTGACCCGGCCCAGGGGAGGGGGCGTACAGGGCGGGAGGGGCTGGAGGTGGCCAGGCCGGGAGCCTCTCCTCCTCTGCGAGCAGCACAGATGTGGAATCGCAGTCAGCTGACGGGGAGAGGAAGCCTGGGCCTTTTTTGGTAACTCTCAATGCCCTAGAAGTGGCTTTCCGACATCTGCCTGGAAAGCTTTTCATTTAAAAAAAAAAAAAAGGAAAAAGTGATACTCAAAACTGCTTTAGATAAATTAAAATGAGCTACTATAAAATGTTCAGGTAACCTACAAGAAGATAGGAAAGGAAAACCATAGAAATGAAAAACGGTGGATACAGACAAAAGACGATAAATTTAAATCCTAATATATCATTAATTATATTAAATATAAATGATCTAAATACACCAATTAAAATAAGAGAATTCAGAACAGCTTTAAAAATGACCAAACTACATGCTAGCAAATAATTTTGTGTAGGCAGATTAAAAGTTCAAGTATGGGGGCTTCCCTGGTGGCACAGTGGTTAAGAATCCGCCTGCCAATGCAGGGGACACGGGTTCGAACCCTGCTCCGGGAAGATCCCACATGCCGTGGAGCAATTAAGCCCGTGCGCCACAACTACTGAGCCTGTGCTCTAGAGCCCGCAAGCCACAACTACTGAGCCCACACTCCACAACTACTGAAGCCCGCGCACCTAGAGCCTGTGCTCCGCAACAAGAGAAGCCACCGCAATGAGACGCCCGCGCACTGCAACAAAGAGGAGCCCCTGCTCGCCGCAACTAGAGAAAGCCTGTGCACAGCAACAAAGACACAACACAGCCAAAAATAAAAATAAATTAAATAAATAAATTTAAAAAAAAAAGTTCAAGTATGGGACTTCCCTGGTGGCGCAATGGTTAAGAATCCGTCTGCCAATGCACGGGACACGGGTTCAAGTCCTGGTCCAGGAAGATCCCCCATGCCACAAAGCAACTAAGCCTGCGCACCACAACTACTGAGCCTGCACTCTAGAGCTAGAGCCCACGAGCCACAACTACTGAAGCCTGCATGCCTAGAGCCCATGCTCCACAGCAAGAAAAGCCACAGCAACGAGAAGCACACGCACCGCAACGAAGAGTAGCCCCCGCTCACCACAACTAGAGAAAGCCTGCACACAGCAATGAAGACCCAACGCAGCCAAAAATAAATAAATAAAAATAAATAAATTTACTAAAAAAAGAAGCAATGAAAAAAACTATACATTAAAGAAAAAGATCAACTCCTGAGCCTGCGCGTCTGGAGCCTGTGCTCTGCAACAACAGAGGCCGCGATAGTGAGAGGCTCGCGCATCGCGATGAAGAGTGGTCCGCACTTGCCGCAACTAGAGAAAGCCCTTGCACAGAAGCGAAGACCCAACACAGCCAAAAATAAATAATAAATAAATTTGAAAAAAAAAAAAAGAAAAAGATCAAGTATGAAAAAGATGTATCATGCAAATAGTAATCAAAAAAAGCTAAACAGGCTATATTAACATTGAACAAAGAGATTTCAGAGCAAAGAACATTACCAGAGAAAAAGTGGTGATTACATAATGATAAAAGGGTCAACTCATTAAGAAGGCATAACAATCCTAAGTGTGTATGCAAAGAGAGCTCCAGAACACATGAAGCAGATAACAGAACTGAACACAGAAATAGCCAATTCTGGAATTACAGTTAGGGACTTCAACACAACTCTCTAAGAAACTGAAAAAAACCCCACTAGACAGAAAATAAGCAACAATACAGAAGAATCAACAATACCACAAACCAACAGGACCCAACTAAAATGTATAGAACACTTCACCTAACCAAAGAATAAACATTAGTTTCAAGAATATGTGGAGCCTTCACCTTTAGATCATAAAACAAAGCTTAACAAATTCAAATTAACTGATATACAAAATATCTTCTCTGACCATAATATATTACATCAGATTTCAATAATAGAAGATAACAGGGAAATCTTCAAAAACTTGAAAATTAAGCATCACACTTCTAAAAAACCATGGGACACAAAAAAATTTTTAATGATGCAGTGTTTATACAGAACCTAATAAAAACAAAATCACAACACATCAAAATCTGTAGGCTACGTGAAGATGTTAGAACTCTTGTGCATTGCTGGTGAGAACGAAAAATGGTGCAACTACTGTGGAAAACAGCCTTGTGGTTTCTCAAAAGCTTAAACATAAAACTACCATATGATCCAGCAATTTCACTTGTAGATATACTCCCAAAAGATCTGAAAGCAGGGACTGAGATACTTTCGCACAAATGCTTGTAACAGCATTACAGTAGCCAAAAGACAGAAATAACCCACGTGGCCACCAACACTAGGATAGATAAATGAAATGTGTTCGATACATACAATGGAGTATCATTCAGCCTTTTAAAAAAAATGAAACTCTGACACCTGCTAAAACATGGACAAACTTTGAAAACATTATGTTTAGTGAAATAAGTCAGATAAAAAAGGACAAATATTGTATGATTCCACCTTTATAAGGTGTCTAGAATATGCAAATTCATAGAGACAGAAAGTAGAATAGAGGTTACCAGGGGCTGGGGGAGGAGGAATGGGGAGTTACTATTTGATGGGAACAGAGTTTCTGTTTGGGGTGATGACAAGATCTGGAAATGGACACTGGTGATCGTTGTACCACATGGTAAACATACTTAATGCCATTGAATTATACAATCAAAAATGGTTAACATGGGCTTCCCTGGTGGCACAGTGGTTAAGAATCCACTTGCCAATGCAGGGGACACAGGTTCAAGCCCTGGTCTGGGAAGATCCCACATGCCGTGAAGCAACTAAGCCCGTGCACCACAACTACTGAGTCTGTGCTCTAGAGCCCAAGAGCCACAACTACTGAGCCCATTTGCCACAACTACTGAAGCCCGCATGCCTAGAGCCCATGCTCTGCAACAAGAGAAGCCACCACAATGAGAAGCCCGCACACCGCAACGAAGAGTAGCCCCCGCTCCCTGCAACTAGAGAAAGCCCATGCGCAGCAATGAAGACCCAACAGCCAAAAACAATAAATGAATAAAACTTAAAAATAAGTTTATTAAAAAAATGGTTAACATGGTAAATGTATATTTTACCATATTTTTTAAAACTCTGTGGGCTGCAGCTAAAGTAGAGTTCAGGGAGAAAGCTACACCCTCTACGATAGGCAGCACCCAGTGACCCCTGTCTTACGATATTCACAGCATCGTGTAAGGCCCTCCCCTTGCTAGACATGGGCTGGACTGAGTGACTTGCTTCTCATGAAGAGCACACAACAAAAGTGACTGAGTGTTACTTTCCTGATTAGGTTACAAGAGCTGTGACTCACTCTGGCTCTTCTCTCTCGCTTGCTCTCCTGAAGCAAGCTGCCATGTTGTCACCACCTCAGTGGAGAGGCCATGTGCCAGGAAACTGAGGGCAGTTTCTGGCCAGCAGCCACCAAGGCACTGACTTCTGCATGAGTGAGCCTGCAAGTGGGTCCTCCTAAGGTAGTCTTGGGATGCCTACAGCCCTAGCCAACACCCTAAATGCAGCCTTGGGAGAAATCCTGAAGCAAAGGATCTAGCTAAACTACATCAAGTTTCTTGACCACAGAAACTGAAATAGTAAATGTCATTTTAATCCATTAAGTTTGGGGATAATTTGTAACTAACACAGCACTAAATGCTTATATTAAAATAGAGGAATGGTCTCAAATCAATACTCTACACTCTAATTTCAAAAAACTAGAAAAAAAGACAAAATAAGCTCAAAGTAAGCAGACAGAAAGAAACAGACTAAAAACAGAAATCAGTGGAATTGAAGACTGAGAAACCATCAAGCCAAAAGCTGGTTGTTTGAAAAGATTAATAAAATTGATAAACCTCTAATACAACTACAAAGGAAAAAAGAGAAGAACAAATTACCAACATCAAGAACAAAGAGGAGATATCACGACAGACCCCTGAGACATTAAGAGGATAAGGTAATACTATAACAACTCTACACATATAAATTCAACAACTTAGATGAAATGGACCAATTCTTCAAAAACTACAAACAACCGAAATTCATCCAAGATGATATAGATAATCTCAATAGTCCAGTAACTATTAAAGAATTGAACTCATAGTTAACCTTTTGGAAAATAAATCTCAGGCCTGAATAGTTTCACTAGCAAATTCTTCCAAGCATTGAAAAAAAGAAACATCACCAATTCTATAAATTCTTTTCCAGAAAATAGGAGCCATACTTCCTAAATCATTTTATGAGGTCAGCATTACCCTGATACTAAAACCAGATTAACGTTTACAAAGGAAGGAAGGGAGGGAGGGTGGGAGGGAGGCAGGAAGGAAGGAAGGAAGGAAGGAATAAAGGCTACCAATAATTAATAACAATGAAAACAGATATAAAAATCCTCAACAAAATATTAGCATATCAAATTCAGCACATGTGTGTACATAGATATATGTGTACACACACACACACACACACACACACACACACACACACACACACAACATGACCAAGTGGGGTTAATTCTAGAAATGCAATACGGGTTCAATAATCACAAAAATCAATGTAAACAACCACATTAAAAGTCTAAAGGAGAAAAACCACGTGATCATATCAATTGATGAAAAAGCATTTGACAAAATTCAATACCCCTTCATCATAAAAACTCTCAGCAAACTAGGAATAAAAGGGAACTTCCTCAATCTAATGAATAGCATCTATAAAAAATCTTCAGCTAAAGTCATAATGAAAAGACTGAATGCTTTCACCCAAAGATCAGGAACAAGGCAAGGGGGTCCACCACTCTCACCACCGCTATTCATCATAGTACTGGAAGCTTTAACCAATGCAATAAGGCAAGAAAAATTAAAAGCAAATAGATTGTTAAAAGAAGAAATAAAAAGCTATGCCTATTTGCAGATATGCCCATCTAAGCAGAAAAACCTAAGGACTTAACAGAACATCTCCTGGGTTAGCAAGGTCACAGGATACATACAAGGCCGTCACATAAAAATCAATCTTATTTGGGACTTCCCTGGTGGTCCAGTGGTAAAGAATCCACCTTCCAATGCAGGGGACACCCAGTTCTATACCTGGTCGGGGAACTAAGATCTCACATGCCGCGGGGCAACTAAGCCCGCGTGCCACAACTACTGAGCTCGTGTGCCTCAACTAGAGAGCCCGAGTGCCGCAACTAGAGAGCCCACGTGCTCTGGAGCCTCTGCACCACAACTAGAGAGAAGCCCGACTGCCGCAACTAGAGAGAAGCGCACACACTGCAACTAGAGAGAAGCCTGCGTGCCACAACAAAGAGTCCGTGCTGCAACGAAAGATCCCACACGCCTCAACGAAGATCCCGCATGCTACAACTAAGACCCGACACAACCAAAAAAACAAAGAAAAAAATATCAACCTTATTTCCAAATACTAGCAATGAACAACTGGAGACCAAAATTTCAAACTCAATACCAGTTACAACAGCTCCCCCCTCCCCGCAACAGACATACACACACACATACCCCACACACAAAATGCATGTGGATGTGTATGCTGAAAACCTCAAGGCACTGATAAACATCAAACATGATTTTAAAATTTAAAGAGACATTCTGTGTTCATGAATTGGAAGACCTAACATTATAAAGATCCCAACTCTCCCCCAAATTATCTATAAGCTTAATGCAATTCCTATCAAAGTCTCAGTAGAACTTTTTGCAGATATAGACAAAATCTAAAATGTCTATGGAAAGGCAAAGCAAATCAAAGAGCTAAAGTAATTTTGAAAAAGAACAATAAAGTTGAGAGAATCACAGTATCCAAGTTTAAGATTCACCACATAGCTAAAGTGATCAAGACAGTGTCGTATAGGCAGATGAATAAACACAGATCAATAGAACTGAAGAAACAGCTGAAGCAAATATGATCAACTGACTTTTGATTAAGGTTCAAAAACAATTTGATAAAGAAAGAACAGTCTTTTCAACAGCGTTAGAACAAAGAAATGAAACTCAAATTAAACCTTTCATTATACAAAAATGAACTCAAAACAGGTTATAGATCTAAATGTAAAACATAAAACCATAAACCTTTTAAATGAAAATACAGGAGAAAAATCTTCATGGCCTAGAGTTAGACGAAGAGCTCTTAAATATGACATCAAAAGCATGATCCATAAAAGAAAATAACTGATGAAGTGAACTTCCTCCAAGTTAAAAACTTTGTTCTGCAAAGACACTGGTGAGAGAATGAAAAGGTGAGGCACAGACTGCGAGGAAATATTTGCAAATCACATATATGATAAGGGACAATATACAGAGGACTCTGTAAACTGAACAGTGAGAAAACAAACCATCCAATTAGGGAACAGACAAAAGACTTGAAAAGACACCTTACCAAAGAGGATCTACAAATGCTAAAGGAGCACATGAAAAACTATACAATGTCATCAGCGATTAGAGAAGTGCAAATTAAAGCACAGTGAGCTACCCCTTCACATCGACTAGAATAGCTAATTATTTTATTTACTGACATTTTTTATTTTAAATACTGCCAGTACCAAGCATGGGAAAGATATATGGAGACCGGATCACTCACACACAGCTGTTAGAATGTAAGATAGGCCAGCCACCCTGCAAAACAGTTTGGTCGTGTTTTATAATGTTAAACATACACTCACCAAATGACCCAGCAATCCCCCTCCTGCGTTATTTATGGCAGAGAAGTGAAAGTTAGGTTTACACAAAAGCCTGGGCATGTATATACATAGATGGTGGCTTTACCTGTAACAGTCAAAAACTGGAAACAACTCAGATGGCTTTCAAACAGGTGAACAGGTACACAATCTGATATATCCATAAAATGGAACACTACTCGGCAATAAAATGGACCAAGTTATTGATGCACAACAGCAACTTGGATGGATCTCAGCGGCGTTATGCTGAGTGAAATAAAAAGCCAATCTCAAAAGGTGACACATATATAATTCCACTTACATAACAGCCTCAAAATGATAAAATTATGCTCACAGAGAAGAGACAAAGGTTGCTAGGTCAGGGTTGAAGGAAGGGGGACTTTGTGGGGTTGATGGGACAGCTCTGTCCTTGAATGTGGGGGTGGTTACGTGAAAAAATATATGTGTGTATGCGTGTATGTATATGATAAAAATTTATGATAAAATCTGACAGCTCTACACACCAAAAAAAACAGTAATAATGGTAAACAATGAGTACATATGAAAGCTGATGATTCTGAAGGAGGTCTGCGGTTAGCTGAGGTTTTACTGCCGCTGTAACTTCCCGGCTGTGATCTCTGCACTATGGCAGTATTCAGCAGGTGGGCCTATCAATGATGTCTACACCCTAATCCCCAGACTGTGAATGAGATGAGATTATCCTGGATTATCCAGTGGGCCCAGTGTCACCACATGAGACACTGCTTTCAGGAAAAGCAGACAACTTTTACCAGCTGGTGGTAGAAAAGAGGATCAGAGATCAAAGCACGAGAAGAAGCGGATGTCTGCTGCTGGCTTGAGAAGGACGGGCCTTGTGGGGAGGAGCTGGATTCTGCCAACAACCAGAGTAGCTTGGGAGCATTTTCCTTCCCCAGAGCCTCCAGCGAGCACCAAGGCTCCAGATGACACCTTGGTTTTGGCCCAGTGGACTCCAAGCAGAGAATCTGGCCACCACGTTGGACTTCTGACCAACAGAGCAGCAGTGCTGTTTCCAGCCAGGAAGCGAGTGGTGACTTTTTAGAACAGTAACAGAAAACTCAATACAGAGTAGTTTTCAACTGGGATGCTTTGGGGACTTTTTGGTAACATCCGGAGACAATTTTGTTTGTCACACCTTGTGGGGGCGCCACTGGTATCTAGCAGAGGCCAGCGGTGCTGCTAAACGTCACACAGGGCACAGGACACACCCCCTCCCCAACAAAGGCATGTCTAGTCCCAAGTGTCACTGTGCTGAGGTTGACAGACCCTGTACTGTGGTGCATGTAAGGTGTCATCACTGGGGGAGGGTACATGGGGATCTCTGCACTGTTTCTGCAACTTCTGTGTGAGCCTAAAATTGTTTCAAAATTTTAAATTTTTTAAGTATATAGACATAATCACAAGGACAATAGAAGGAGGCACAGCTTCCACACCACTGGAAGTGGGTAAAAAAATAAAGTGCTTTGGGAATCTTGGGCAAATATAAGCTAAGGGGAAGGAGTCAACAGAGAGGAAGAAATTAAAAACATAAGCAAGACACTAATGAAAGAAACTGAAGACCACACAAACAGATGGAGAGATACACCATGTTCTTGGGTTGGAAGAATCAATATTATTAAAATGACCATACTGCCCAAGGCAATCTACAGATTCAATGTAATCCCTGTCAATATACCAATGGCATTTTTCACAGAACTAGAACAAATAATTTTAAAATTTGTATAAAAACACAAAAGACCCTGAACAACCAAAACAATCTTGAGAAAGAAGAACAGAGCTGAAGGAATCATGCTCCTTGACTTCAAACTATACTACAAAGCTACAGTAATCAAAACAGTATGGTACTGGCACAAAAACAGACATATAGATCAATGGAACAGGATAGAAAGCCCAGAAATAAACCCATGCACTCATGGTCAGTTAATCTACCACAAAGGGGGCAAGAATATACATGGAGAAAAGACAGTCTCTTCAACAAGTGGTGCTGGGAAAACTGGACAGGTACATGTAAAAGAATGAAATTAGAACATTCTCTAACACCAAACACAAAAATAAACTCAAAATGAATTAGAGACCTAAATATAAGACCAGATACTCTAAAACTCCTAGAGGAAAACATAGGCAAACACTCTTTGACATAAATTGAAGCAATATTTTTTTGGATCTGTTTCCTAAAGTAAAGGAAATAAAAGCAAAAATAAACAAATGGGACCTAATTAAACTTAGAACCTTTTGCACAGCAAAGGGAACCATCGACAAAATGACAAAACAAAAAGGCAACCTACTGAATGGGAGAAGATATCTGCAAGTGATATGACCAATAAGGGATTAACATCCAACATATATAAACAGCTCATACAACTCAACATGAAAAAAACAAACAACCTAGTTTAAAAATGGGCAGAACTCAATAGACATTTTTCCAAAGAGGAAATGCAGATAGCCAACAGGCATGTGAAAAGATGCTCAGCATGGCTAATCATCAGGGAAATGCAAATCAAAATGACAATGAGCTATCACCTTACACTGGTCAGAATGGCCATCATAAAATAGAACACAAATAACAAATGTTGAAGGGGGTGTGGAGAAAAGGAAACCCTTGTACACTGTTGATGGGAATGTACTGGTGCGTCCACTGTGGAAAACAGTATGGAGGCTTCTCAAAAAACTAAAAATAGAACTTCCATATGATCCAGCAATTCCACTCACGGGTGTGTGTGTGTCTATATATATTTTAAAAAGACACTGATTTGAAAAGATACACACATCCCCATGTTCACAGCAGCATTATTTACAATTGCCAGACATGGAAGCAACCCAAGTGTCCATCAACAGATGACAGATAAAGAAGATGTGGTATATATATAATAGAATACTACTCAGCCATAAAACAGAACAAAATTTTTCCATTTGCAGCAACATGGATGGACTTGGAGGGCACTGTGCTAAGTGAAATAAATCAGGCAGAGAAAGACAAATACTGTACGATCTCACTTACATGTGGAATCTAAAAAATACAACAAACTAGTGAATAAAACAAAAAGAAGCAGACTCACAGATTCAGAGAACAAACTAGCGGTTACTGGTGGTGAGGGGGAGGGGCAGTATAGGGTGGGGAGCCTGAGGCACAAACTATTGGGTGTAGGACAGGCTCAAGGACATGCTGTACAACAGGGGACTAGAGCCAATATTTCATAATAACTGTAAATGGAAAATAACCTTTAAAAATTGAATTAAAAATTCAAATATATATATATAAGCAAGAAGGACACTGGTTGATGAAAGTCCCAGGAGAGACCTTCCCTAGGAGCCCATCAAGATCACAGGTCAAGGGGCCAGCTGAGCGCAGAGTCACAGGCAGCACGTGAAGGGCGGGGCCGCGAGTGCTGAGTCAGGGCCCCCCCCCCAGCGAACCACGAACCCAGATTCAGTTCCTCAATGAAGAAGCCAAGGTTGTGAATTTGACCCCAGTGTGTACCCAAGAGGCCCCCCAGGTAAACTGGCGGCCAGCACAGCTGACAGGGGCCCCAGCCTGCACTCCAGCCCCCCCAATATCTCATACATGACAGTTGTTGACCAAAAGGAAGCCATGGCTCTACACCACGCATCTTCACTGGAAGAGCCAAACCAATAGGACGTGGGATTGTTCTGGGGGCAGGGGTGTTGGAGGTGCACACCCAGTCTAAGGGTTTCTTAAAACACAAGGTCTTTCTGACACTCCTCGTCCAAAATGCAATGAGCCTGCCCAGGAGCTCCCAATGCTGCGAACGGCGTGACATAACAGGACACCAGGAGCAGCCAGTCTCAGGGACGCGGAGCCAGCGAAGTCCCACACGGACATGCGCGGCGGTTTCTGTGAGGAGGGAGGCCAGAGCCTGGAGGGGCAGACACGCGGTGCCCGGCATGCCAGCCTCCCTCCCGGCTCGGGCACTCCCTGCTGTGACAGCCCAGAGCTGGACGCCCAGGGCTGAGGACGGGCCTCTACTGCACGGGCCTGCCCAGCTCCCGCCCTCGGTAAGAGCTGGCGGATGAGGACGGGGTAGGGGGGGACACAGTCAGCCAAAGGCGCTGCCCTCCGCTGCCGAGGGTGCCACTGGCTCCGAATGTGAGCTGTTGGAAAGTGAGGGGGCAGCCTGGCCAGGCGGGCGCAGACCCCCTGCCCGCGTCTCACAGGACTAACCACCCGACAGTGCCCCGCCCGCCCCGGGTCCACTCTCTTCTTTCAGGCCTCCCCCTTCTTCATCTTTCCTTTTGCCTCCGTGAGCCTCCCAAAACCGTTCCAGGATCCTTCCAGTAAATTCAGGCTCTTGCTGCAGTTAGCCAAGGCAGCCTTCTGTTGCTGGAAGAGAACTTAGTCAAAAGCAGCATCAGGTTGGAGTTGGAAATGGCTGGTGTCCCTGTCCCCAGAGCAGGTGACATCACCGCCAATGAAAGGTGAGGCCAGTAGCCCGCAGTCAGAAGGGCAGAACCGGCACCAGATCACCAGGGGAGTGGGCACCATCCAAAGACCAGGAGAGACGGAGGGCCCGGCATCACCGAAAGGCAAGGGCACAAACACAGCACAGCAAGCAGGCAGCCCCTTCATTATTCAATTACTCACTCTGTGGATCGAGAATTAATGTTCACGGGTTCTGGTGAGTGACATAATTACAGTTTAAAAAGGGCAATTAATCACCGGCTTGTTCCCTGCCTCGCGGGGAGCCACTGGCTCGTGGGCACTGGCACAGCCACGGGAGGACCAACACGCTGATGAGCATGGCCCGGCCGTCCTCCCCGGCCCCTCCCGGCAGCCCCAGCCAGACCAGGCTGGGTCTCCACACCTGCCTCCCGAGTCCCCGTCCCCCTCCCCCTCCGCCTCCCCATCCCCGTGCAGAGGAAAGCAGGCCCTTTCCCAGCCTGCAGGCAGCGATCTAAGGGGCCGGGGGGGGGGCGTGGGCAGAGCAGGGGATGGGGGCAAGAGCGGAAGGCAGGGGGAGCACCGGGCAGGGGGTACCTGCTGTCCACCTGAGTCACCCTGGCCGCCCCAACCCTCCGTGGTGCCCAACCGCTCAGGCAGACTCCACAGACCCGGGCAGAGGCATTTCTGCTTTCTTCTCACGGACAGACTGCAACATGCAGTTCTCCCGAAGGACGCACTCCTGGGGGAAGAATCTTTGAAGCAAAAGCCCCAGGGATCCAGCTCTACTGCACGGAACTTGTGTCTGAAGCGACCTCTGCCTGCCTCGGGCCACATCAGAACCTACCGTTTCCCGTCCCTGAGCTCAGAGGTGGCCACGCCAGCTGGAAACGTCTCAGAGCATGAACACCTGTCTCAGCTTCATCCCCCACGTCCCGGCAAAGGCCCGCAGCTGATCTCAGGAAAGGCAAGCCCTCTGCCAGCCTAGGAGACAACTGTGATGACCTCAACCAGCCATGGTCACCCACTGTCCCCTTCCAGTGATGGTCTGAGGGGATCCCAGGTCCCAGGTCCCAGGTCCGGCCAAGGAGATGCGCACGTAAATCGCTGGACAGCTGTCCTGCCAGAATCAAGAGACAGATCCATGCCCCTGCCCCGTCCTGCTTGAGACAGTGGCGTGAGGACCCGCGCCCCATGTGACCGCGGGGGCGCCACGGCCTACAGCCGTGGAGAAGCCGCCCCATCTTCTGTGCAGGACAACAACACGCGCCTGGGCCGCCCAGTCTCCCGCAGTCGGGTGCCTGTCCCCTGCAGCCAGCAGCAGCCCTGACTGCACGACTGCGCCCCGGAGCACAGCCTCCCCACGCGCCTAACGAGCCCAGAAGGCCTGAAATGTCCGCCCAGACACAGGACAGTCAAGGGCCCCGGCACGCGGACACTGAGGCCACCGCATGTCTAGACCGCCAGTCTGGGCCAAGAATGACCCTCCAACGCGAGAAAGAACCAGGCAAAGGGTAGGGGACCACTGGTGCTTTTTCCTGTACAGTAGTCAACAACCTCACGAGAAATCAGTAAGTTTTACCCCAAGACGGGGGACCAGGCGGCCAGAGGAATGGCTGAAGGGGCCTTTTGTACTCTTTGACTTTTCAGCTATGACAGTGTATTATCTATTCAAAAATAAAATTATAGGTGAAAAAACGAATAGAAAAAATAAAAGCCCCCCCTTAAATGTTTCCCTAACTTTCATCATTCAAGCGTTCCCTGGTGATTTCTGCAACATCTGTGCAGCACCTTATTTAGTGCTCTTCTTAAAATCTACCTTCGATTTTTCGCTTACATTGGTTTTAAAACTTTATATAACTAGCAAAAATGGGAAATCACGATCACTTGCCCTGGACGGAAGCCATAGCACAGACAGAGTGAGGAGACATCCTTGGGTTCTCGGGCCTGACACGCACACCATTAAAAGGGGCACCTGTGTACCAACACGAGCGGCGTATCAAGATTTTGTTTTTTAAATAATCAGACGTTAAAATAAAAGTGAAAAGGAAAATCCCAGTCCCTACGTGGCTGTCTGACTGCAGCCTCAGCGCTGTGGGCTCTGGCGGGACCGGGCCGCACCGAGAGGAATATTCCCTTGCACTCTCATTATCAGGCCCTTACTGCTTGCACCCCTCCCATGGGAGTCCAGAGTACATCAGACACCGCCTGGATGTGGAAGGAATCAAAGATAAAGAAGATGTGACTTCTTGCCCTGAGGAGTTTATAACCTAGTGGGGCGGAGATGAGATAAACACGTAGAAGTGCTTCATACCCACGTTTATCTGGTATGAAATCAACTATACATGCCCAGCAAAAACTAAGTTGTTTTATTTTCAGCAAGATGTCAGGACATTTCAACAAGGGAAAGAATACTCTTTTCAACAAATGGTTGAAAAACGGTCTGGAACAACTGGACACCCAGACTTCTGTCTGGGAAGAGTGGAGTTAGACCCATTCCTCACCCAAGTGGATCACAGACCTAAATGTAAGAACTCAAAAAATTATAAAACTCTTAGAAGAAACACCGGTGTGAATATTCGGGACGTTGGATTAGGCAACGGGGTTTCTTAGATGTGACATCAAAAGCAACGAAGAAAAAAATAGACAAACTGGACTTCATCCAAATTTAAAACTACTGTGCTTCAAAGGACTCCATCAACTAAGTGAAAGGACATCCACAGAATGGGAGAAAAATTCTGAAGACCATATATCTCATAGAAGATCACTATTCAGAATATACAAAGAACTCCTACAATTGGACAACAGAAGACAAATAGCCCAATTTAAAATGGGCAAAGGATCTGAATAGGCATTTCTCCAAAGAAGACACACAAACAGCCAATAAGCATGTGAAAAGATATTCAACACCATTAGCCATTAAGAAAATGCAAATCAAAACCACAATGAGATACGAGTTCACACCCACCAGGATGGCTGTACTCAAAACAACATGACAACAAGTATTGCCGAGGATGTGGAGAAACTGGAACCCTCCTACACTGCTGGGAGATGTAACACAGTGCAGGCGGCCGCTTCGGAAGACAGTCTGGCCAATCCTGAAAAGGTTCAACACATGGTTACCCTTTGACTCAGCAATTCCAGCCCTAGGTATACACCCAAGAGCCATGAAAACACGTCCACAGAAGAACTTGTACACAAATGTACGTTACTCATAACAGCTAAGCAAGAAGCTAAGAAACAACCCCAATGTCCACCAACTGATTAATGGATACATAAAATGTGGCGTAACCACACAGTAGAATATTTTTTAGCAATAAGAAGGAATAAAGTACTGACACATGCCTCGGCATACATGAACCCTGAAACCATTAGGCTAAATGACAAGGCAGACACGAAGACCGCATCCTGACATGCCCAGAACAGGAAGACCCCAGGGAAAAGAAGCAGGAAGTGACTGCTGATGGGAAGAGATTCTTTTGGGGGTGATGAAAATGTTCTAAAATTGACTGTGGTGCTGGTTACCCAACTCTAGGAACATACTAAAAATCACAGAATTGGACACTTTAAGAGAGAATTGTATGGCATGTGAGTCGCATCTCAATAAAGGTGTTGAGATCGCCACTCTCCCCAGCACACAACCGCCTGGGAGAGGAGCCGGGCGAGCCTGCTGTGGGGCCGCCACATCTGCCACGCGGCTGAGCCCTGCCGTGGACACCAGCTGTGGGGTGGCCCTGTGTAAGCAGAAGACGTACCTCCCTCAGGCCACCTCAGTTGCCGTGTGTCTCTTGGAGGATGACTGTCTCATTACACTCACAAGTGCAAGTCTAGGGTTGAAGGTCAGTATCCTTCCGACAACAAGACCCCAAAACCCAAGCCACCATTTCACCTGGTGCGGAGCTAAAGAACAGAGATTCGCCTCATGTGGCAGGAAACCCAAGTGCAACCCCACGCCCAGCCCAGCCCGCCCTCCTCACGGGTGTACGCAGGCATTTTTGACCGTGTGTGGTTTTTACCCCATGAGCTGAGTTGGAGTCTAGACTGGAAAATGCAGCTCCACTAAATGGAAGTCATAGACATTCGTCAGCTGACCTGTGAGGGGCCTGGGCAGGGGAGGGCCAGCTGGGCCGCGGAGTCTGCTCCAGACCAGGCAGGGGGGTGGCGTGGAGGCTCAGAGAGGAAGGGCCAGCAGGGGCCAGGACCGGGGGCTAGAGCCAGGCTCCCAAGCCCAGCCTCCTGGAGCCCCAGCTTCCTGATCCATAAAATGGGAATAACACCAGATTTAACTGAACCTAAAACACCTGCAACTGTAAGATGAACCATATTCTATTATCGCCAAGAAAAAAGATGAGTGATAAGATGCCACTGATGATAAAATGCATCCCCAATTCAGAGATGAAATGTGAAAAAAATTTTCACCGCAGAATTGATGACATATGGTAATGATAACTTCTCACAAAGTTGATGTGAGATTTAATGAGTAATTATATATAAAAGAAATACTGCTGCTGCTGATATCAATATTAACTTAACAAAAATTACTGAGCCACTACTAAGTGCCTCAGCCCTGTGGGTAACCAACATGGTCCAGTCCTTACAAATTCAAAATCTACCCAAGTAGGATGCATGGATGTGGGGACAGGAGGAGACGTGTGTGCCCGCTCCAGCCACGGGGGTCTCGGTCTGACCGGAACATAACGTCTCACCCTCCAGGACTGGGAGGTGAGGGGGAGACAGGTCCTAAAGCAAAGGGAGAAGCAAATGGGAGTAAAGTTACCCTTGAAAACCTGTTTCATCCCCTGTGAGATGCATACGTGTCTTCACATCTGATCCTGTGTGACAGCACACGCGTAGCACACGCACGGCACACAGTACAGCATTTATATGCAAAAACTGAGCAGGGGCCACACTGCACCAAAACACGTTAACGCTACAATCCGTCACTACCGCAACACGTTCAAACGACAGACGGGGCAGAAGGACTGAGACGGTGGGCACAGCAGAGCCGGGTCTTCCACCCACACCCAGCAGAGGCCCTGCCCACAGGGGTCTCAGGTCCCAGCCCACCCTCCCACCGCCTCTGATGCTAGGCCTGGCCAGCTGCCCACGGTGCGTGTCTCCATCGGGGGACGCTGGGAGGAGGCTGCATGGAAGGACGGAGGGGAGGGGAGGGGAGGGGAGGGGAGGGGAGGGGAGGGGAGGGCCCGCCCCCTGCTCTGCTCTCCCCCGCCCCGCCCCTCCCCCATCACTGTGCCCCTTCACCAGCAGCACAGCGCTTCCTAGAGCAGCAGTCGACGCTGGTCTGCAGCTTTCCCCAAAACCTGCAGGACAGACTTCATGCACACCCTCCGCGGGTCACAGAAGCCCCAGCCGAGCAGCACCCGCCCCGAAACGCTGGGCTCTCGTGGGGCCCCGTTTTGGTGACAGAGGCCTCTCCCCGACCCCAGCCCGAGTGTCAGGAGCTGCCTCCTTACACCTCCGTGTTCCCGTCACACCCTTTCAATAACCTAGTTACCAATTCTTGATACACATTCTCTGTTCAAATGAGGCCTGTGGCTTCTGTCTCCTCGCTGGACCGTGACCAACACAGTAGCTGATCACCCGCTCAGTTTTCAGTTCTCTCTCTCTCAGAGGACATGAAGAGGCAAATCACGAGAGAAGAAAAACTTAGGCTAACGAACGTGAAGAATACTCAGTCTCCACTTGAAACCAAAGAAACAAAAAATAACACTACAAGACACCAATTTCTGCGTCTCAGAGCAACACGCGTTATGCAGGCCAATAATCCCCAGGGCTGGCACGTGACCCTCCCACACTGCTGGCAGGATGCAGACGGGCATCACCACCCTGTGGACAGGAGTTCACAGCAGGTATCAAGAATTTTTACCATCTGAAGCTTAAAAAATAAGACACCGCAGGAGGAGACAGGCTTCTTCCCCTTCCTTCTGGTAAGACAGCGAAGGACTCTGAACATTCCGCACAAAACAAACACGACAGGACCCTGAGAGGTGGAGAGAAGGGGGCGTGTGGCTGGGGCCTCAGGACACTCACACGCACCCAGCAGTGTGTTTCCTGTGTCCTTTTTGCCCCACGTATCCTGGACTGGTGCTCAAGGGGATGCCAGTGGGAGTGACCGAAAGCCCCCAGGAAAGCCTGTTTTTTCTACCAAAGAACCAGGAAAGAAGCAGCCAGGCAAGACAGAAACTTTCCGACGGTAACTGCCCAGCTCCAGCCTGACACAGAAACAACTGCAGCCCCACCCTCGCCAGTCTGGGCCCCCCCACCTTCCAGCTGTGGGAGGTGTGGGGGGAGGGGATCAGAGAGGACCAGGGGGGGAGGCTGATCTCCACACAACCCCACCCTGCCAGCTGTCACAGAGACCTCCTGGTTGCAGGAATCCAGATAAAATGGCACAGAACTACACTTACACAATGTATCCGCTTCCCAGTGTTGATACCACACTACAGCTACACAAGATGTAATCTTCGGGGAAAACTCCATGAAGCGTACATGGGGACCCTCCCCACTATCTGTGCAACTTCCTGTGAATCTATAATTACTTCAAAATAAATGGTAAAAACAAAAAAGCCACTGCAAAAAAGCATGGGAGAACTTTCTGGGGAAAAGGACACGTCCTATAAGCTGATTGAGGTGATTGTTAGGTGGTTGTTACATGTTATATTTGCCAAGGTCATCAAGCTGATACTTAAAGTGTATGGACTTTACTGTATATAAATTACACCTCACTAAAGTTATCTAAAATAATGAGCTATTTAAAAATCTGAATCCCTATCAATACTAATAAAATAAACAGAAGAGACAGAAAATAAAGCTCTTTTTCTAGAACAATGCCAACTAATAAATGTAGAGGAAACTGTAGAAATACAAAATGACAATTTTGCAACCACCAGCTTATTGATTCAGACAAGAACCGTCAATGGCGAGGACAGTGGTGGAGTAAACAGCTCCAAGCTCTCATCTTCCCACAAAAACTCTGAAAAATACACAGAAACTCTCAGAACCAGCTTTGTCAGAATTCTAAAAAACAGCCAAAGGTTGACAGCAACCAAGTGAATGCTGAATCAAGAAAAAGGCAACGTGAAAACAGTAGCAAAGCTCTGTGGCATTCTCAAATGCCCTTCCCTGCCCCTCCTGTGGCAGGTAGCAGCCCACATTTCCAACATGGGGCCCTGGACCCAGGTTCCAGGGGGAGCAGATCTTATTTGTAAACTATTGGGTACATTTGTTCTAACCCTGTCTGGGGCTGCCTGAAGGGCTGATGGGAGGCACATCTCTCTTCACCTAACTCAGAACTCAGGCTGGAAAGGGAAAGGCGTTGCTGGGGAAAAGATTACAGTTCAGACAGACAACAACCAACTGGGAGGAAGACTTGGAGGAGAGTCTTTGAAACATTAGGACGTTTAAAAGCAACCATGTACACAGAAATATCTGGGCCAGTGATAAGACTCATGCTCAGGAAAGACTTGAGAAGCCTCTAACCTTTTACCTTGGGCGGATCTCTAGGCTCAGTACAAGTTGGCTGACTGCTGAAAGGGTTCCCCAGCACAGAGCCAATCTGCAAAGAGTGGGAAAGGGCTTAGGTTTTGTTTTCCTTTTCTTTTTTCCTGGTGTATTTTGTTTCTGTTTTAATCCCTTGTCATAAAAGGAAATTTCTATCAAAACATTCGCTGAACACAAGCTAAAGGAATAGAGGTTTCAGTGACTACACACAAGGATACAGTCTTTCAAAAATAATTTAGAAAAGTCACTAAACAAATAGATTACTATGGCCTTAAAAAAATCAAAAAAATAATGCAAACCCCAGGAAAGAGGAAAAATCTGATTTCCAGAGTTACGACATTATCATATTCAAATGTCAAAAAAAAAAAGTAAAAAGGCATACAAAGAAATAAGAAAGTACAGCCCATTCAAAGGGAAAAAATTAACTGACAGAAACCATCCCCAAGAAAACCCAGACATCAGACTTATTAAACAAAATCATTTAAATATGTTCAAAGAGATAAAGGAAATCATGGACATCTAAAAAGGGAAATCAGGAAGATGATATATAAACGAAATGAGAATATCAATAAAAGATATAGGAACTATAAAAAAGAACCAACCAAAAACTCTGGAGCTGAAATGAAATTCATGAGAAGGGTTCAACAGCAGGTCTGAGCAAGTAGAAGAAAGAATCAGCAAACGTAAAGATAGGACAAATGAAAGTATTGAGTTTGGGAAGCAGGAAGAAAAAAGAAGGAAGAAAAGTGAATAAAATCTGAGGAGCTTGTGGAATGCTAACATCTGCATTATGGGAGTCTCAGTAGAAGAAACAGACAAAGGGGCAGAAAGAATATTTGAAAAACTAACGGCTAAAACACCCCAAAATTGATGAAATACATGAATCTACAAATCCGAAAAGCTCAAAAAGTTTCAAGTATGATAAACTCGAAGACACCCACACCAAGTTAAATTATAATCAAACTACTGAAGAAACAAAGAGAAAATCTTGAAAGCAGCAAAAGAGAAGAGACTTGTTATACACAAGGGATCCTCAAAAAAGATTCACAGCTGATTTTTTATCAGAAACCATAAAGGCCAGAAGACAATGGGAAACACACATTCGAAGTATTAGGAAAAAAAAAAAAAAAAGCTTTCAACCAAGAATTCTATATCCAGCAAAACTGTCCTTCAAAAATGAAGGAGAAATTAAGACATACCTAGATTAACAAAATCTGAGCCAGTTCATTATCACTAGACTTATCCTATAAGAAATGCTGCAGGGAGCCCTTCAGGTTACAGTGAGGGACACTAGAGGGTAACCTGAAGCTGTATGAAGAAATAAGACCTCCAGTTAAGGTAAATACATGGGCGAATATAAAAGCCAGTACTGTCATGTTTCTGGTTTGTAATTCCATTTTCTATTTCCTAGGTGATTTAAACAGCAAATGTCTTAAAAAATTATTATAAGTCTGTTATTGGGCATAGAACGTATAAAAATATAACTGTGAAAACAATAATATAAAGGGGGGACAGAGCTGTATAGGAGCAGGTTTTTTTAACTTTTTTATTGCAATAAAATATACATAATATTTACCCTTTAACCAGATTTAAGTGCACAATTTCAGGGGCAGTAAGTACATTCAAAATGGTGTACAACTATCATACTATCCATTTCCAGAACTTTTTCATCATCCCAAAGAAAAGCTCTATATTGATTAAGTGATAACTCCTCCTCTTCCTTTCCCCCAGGCCTTGGTAACCTCTATTCTACTTTCCATCTCTATGAGTAGGAGCAGAGTTTTTATATGCTATTGAAGTTAAGTTGGCATCAATTCAATTAGACTGTTATAAATTTAGGATGTTAAATGCAATCTCCATGGAAGCAACAAAGAAAATATCTAAAGAATAAACACAAAAAGAAATGAGAAAGAAATCAAAATGGCTCACTACATAAAAAAATCAATAAACCCCAGAAAAGGCAGTAATGGAAGAAATGGGGATCAAAAACAGCAATAAATCATACAGAAGACAAATAGCAAAGTGGCAGAATTAACTTCTTCCTTCTCAGTAATTACCTTCATGTAAATGCACACTCCAGTCGAAAGGCAGAGACTGGCAAAATAGATGAAAAACACAATCCAACTATACACTGTATACAAGAGAATTACTTTAAATCCAAAGACACATGGGTTGAAACTGAAAGAATGAAAAAAGATACAACATGCGAAAGTAAGAAACTGGATGGCTATAATAACATCAGAAATAAATAGACTTGGAGTCAAAAATAGTCACAAGAAACAAAGAAGGATATAAATAATTGACCGTTATTGATAAAAGGGTCAATCCATCAAGAATAGATAGCAATTATAAACATATATGCATCAAATAACAAAAGCCCAAAGTATATGAAGCAAATATCAACAAAATAAAAGGGAAAAATACAAAGATCTATAATAACAGTTGGATAGTTCAATACTTCACTTTCAATAATGAATGGAACTTTAGACAGCAGATTAATAAGAAAATAGAGGGCTTGAACAACACTATAAAACAATTAAACCTTATAGACATATGTAGAACACCCTGCTGCAGACCTTATATTAGGCCACAAAACAAATCTCAACAAATTTTGAAAGACTGAAATCATAGAAAGTATCTTCTCTGACCACAATGGAATGAAGCCAGAAATCTATAAGAGAAGGAAAACTGAAAAAATGCCCAAATAAGTGGAAATTAAATAACACACTCTTAACCAATGGGTCAAAGAAGAAAAAAGAAGGGAAATTATAAAATACTTTGATATGAATGAAAATAAAAACACAACACACCAAAACTTATGGAATGTAGTGAAGGTACTGCTCAGAGAGAGATTTATACCATACATGCTTACATTAATAAAGAAGAAAGGTCTCAAATCAATAATCCAAGTTTACACCTTGAGGAACTAGAAATAGGAGAGCAAACTAAACCCAAAGCTAACAGGAGGAAGGAAACAGTAAAGGTTAGAAGTAGAGGTAAACACTACTATGATCCTGAAATCCCACTCCTGGGCATGTATCTGGAGAAAACTATAATTCAAAAGAGATACATGCATGGGACTTCCCTGGTGGTGCAGTGGTTAAGAATCCGCTTGCCAATGCAGGGGACATGGGTTCGAGCCCTGCTCTGGGAAGATCCCACATGCCATGGAGCAACTAAGCCCATGAGCCACAACTACTGAGCCTGCGCCCTAGAGCTCGCGAGCCACAACTACTCAGCCCGCATGCCACAACTACTGAAGCCCATGTGCCTAGAGCCCATGCTCCACAACAAGAGAAGCCACCACAATGAGAAGCCAGTGCACCGCAATGAAGAGTAGCCCCCCGCTCGCTGTAACTAGAGAAAGCCCGCACACGGCAACAAAGATCCAATGCAGCCATAAATAAATAAAAATAAAGTTATAAAAAAAAAGATACATGCATCCAATGTTCATTAAAGCACTATTTACAATAGCTAAGACATGCAAGCAACTTAAATGTCCATCAACAGTTGAATGGATAAAGAAAATGTGGGGTGTATGTATATGTATATGATATATACATATATAATGCAATATTATTCAGCCATAAAAAAAGAGTGAAATAGTGCCATTTGCAGCAACATGGATGGACCTAGAGATTATCATACTAAGTGAAGTAAGCCAAAGACAAATATAATAAGATATCGTTTATATGTAGAATCTGGAAAAAAAGACACAAATGAACTTATTTACAAAACAAAAACAGATCCACAGACATAGGAAATAAACTTATGGTTACCAAAGGGGAAGAGGGGGGAGGGATAAATTAGGAAGATGGGATTAACATATACACACTACTATATATAAGACAGATAACCAACAAGGACCTACTGTGTAACACAGGGAACTATATTCAATATTTTGTAATAACGTATAACGGAAAAGAACCTGAAAAAGATTCTCTCTCTCTCCCTCTCTCCTCCTCTCCCTCTCTCCTTCTCTCTCTCTCTATATATGTGTGTGTATATATATATATATATATATATATATATATATATATACACACACACATACACACACATATATCTACAGAAACATATATATATATAACTGAGTCACTGTGCTGTATACCTGAAACTAACATGACACTGTAAATCAACTATACTTCAGTTAAAAAAAAAAAAGTAGAGGTAAACAAAATGGAGAATAGAAAAAAAATAGATAATCAACTAAAAGTCAGTTCTTGGAAAAGATGGACAAACCTTTAGCTAGATTGAGAAAGAAAAAAGGATGTAGATACAAA
Source organism: Balaenoptera physalus (assembly GCF_965194825.1). Classification (NCBI taxonomy): domain Eukaryota; kingdom Metazoa; phylum Chordata; class Mammalia; order Artiodactyla; family Balaenopteridae; genus Balaenoptera; species Balaenoptera physalus. The sequence continues at coordinate 110,360,856 of NC_138896.1, forward strand.
TAACTAAAACAAGAAACGAAAATGGGGCCTGACTCTACAAAAATTAAAGGAATTACAAGAAAGTTTTATAAACAACTGTATGCCAACAACTCAGATAACCTAGAGGAAATGGACAAATTCCTAGAAACACATGAATTGCTTAAACTGAGTCAAGAATAAATAGAAAATCTCAAAAGACCTATCACAAGTAGAGAGATTCTGTCAGTAATCAAAAACTTCCCAACATAGAAAAGCCAGGACCAGATAGCTTCACAGGTGAATTCTACCAAACATTGAAAGAAGAATTAACTCCAATCCTTCTCAAACTCTTCCAAAAAACTGAAGAGGAGGAAACACTTTCTAACTCATTCTATGAGGCCAGCATAACTCTGACACCAAAGCCAGATAACAACATCACAAAAAAAGATATAGGCTAATATCCCTTATGAACACAGAGGCAAAATCCTCAACAAAACACTAGCAAGCCAAACCCAACGTCATAGTCTAAGAATTATACACCATGATCAAATGGATTTATACCAGAAATGCAAGGCTATTTCAACATGACAAAAATCAATCAATATAATACATCACAATAATAGAACAAAAGGGAAAAAAACATGTAATCATCTCAATTGATGCAGAAAAGGCATCTGACAAAATCCAACAGTTTTTATTATGAAAAGGTATTTTTCATAATAAAAACTCTCAGAAAAGTTAGGAATAGAAGGACACTTCCATTTGCTATTAGTTCCAATAGCTAAAGCTATTATTAGTTCTAAAGCTATTAAAACTAATTAAATGATTTCAGCAAAATTGTAGGGTACAGGACCAACACTCAAATATCACCTGTATTTCTATACACCAGGAATGAACAATCCAAAAATAAAATTAAGAGAGCAATTTCATTTACAAGAGCATATAAAAGAATAAAATACCTAGGAATAAATTTAACAAGAATATGAAAGAATTATACACCGAAAACTACAAAACATTGCTGAAATTTAAATGACTTCAATAAATGGAAAAGCACCTCATGTTCATGGTTAGAAAAAATTAATAGCGTTATGATGTCAATACCAGGACCTCCCTGGCAGTCCAGCAGTTGGTACTCCAGCTTCCAATGTGTGTGTGTGGGGGGGGGTGTGTGGGGGGGTTTCAATCCCTGGTCGGGGAGCTGGGATCCTGTATGCCTCACAGCCAAAAAATCAAAACATGGAACAGAGGCAGTGTTGTAACAAATTTAATAAAGACTTTAAAAGAATGGTCCACATCAAAAAAGTCAAAAAAAAAAAAGAAAAAGAAATCAATACTAACAATTTAATAGTATCCTCCTAAAATTCACATCCACCAAAACTTTAGAATGCAGCCTTACTTGGAAAGATGTAATTAGTTATGATGAAGTCACAATGGATCAGGGTGGGACCTAAATCCAATAAGACTGGTGTCCTTACAAGAAGAGGGAAATATGGGCATAGAGACAGAGACACAGAGGGAAGACTGTCATGTGAAGAGAGAGACAGGGATGGAAGTTATGCAGCTGCAAGCTAAGGAACATTAAGGATTTCCAGCAAACACCAGAAGGCAAGAGAAAGGCATGGAACAGATTCCTCCTGAGTTCCTTCAGACACAGCATGGTCCTGAGAACTCCTTTATTTGTATTTTAAGGCATCCCAGTTTGTGGTACTTTGTTACGGCAGCATTAGGAAACTAATAAACCACCCAAAGCAATCTTCAGATTCAATGCGATCCCTATCAAAATTCTAACATCTTTTATTTCCTGTTAATGGAAAATCAATCCTTCAATTCACATGGAATTGCAGTGGGGACTGAATAGCCAAAACAATCTTGAAAAAGAAGAACAACATTAAAAGACTCACACTTTGCAATTTCAAAACTTCCTACAAAGCTACTGCAATCAAAACAGTGCGGTAGTGGCATAAGGATAGATGGTAGGCCAACAGAAGAGAACTGACAGTCCAGAAATAAACCCATATACGTGTGGCCATTGATGTTGGGCAAGGGTGCAAAGATCATCCAATGGAGAAAGAATGGTCCCTTCAACAGATGGTGCTGGGCCAGCTGGATGTCCACCTGCAAAAGGCTGAAGTTGGACCCCTACCTCACACCATATAAAAAACTAACTCAAAATGGACCAAGGATCAAGACAATAAAATTTTTAGAGGAAAACACAGGGGTAAATCTTCATGACCTTTTAAGTGGAAACAGATTTAGATGCAACACTAAAGGCATGAGCAACAAAAGAAAAAATGATAAGTTGAACTTTATTGAAATTAAAAACTTTTTGTATCAAAGGACATTATCAAGAAGCTATCAAACAAAAAATGTTTGCAAATCATATATCTGATTAGGAACTTGTATCTAGAATACATAAAGAACTCCTACAACCCAATAATAAAAAAAAACAACCCAATTTAAAAATGGGCAAAAGAATCTAAAGAGATATTCCTCCAAAGAAAATATATAAATGCCCAAGAAGTATATTAAAAGATGCTCAACATCATTAGTTATCAGAGAAATGCAACTCAAAACTACAACGAGATACCACTTCACACCTACTAGGATGGCTATAAAAAAACAAAACAAAACAGAAACGGCAAAGAATAAATGTTGGTGAGGGAGCGGAGAAATTGGAACCCTTATACATTGCTGGTAAGAATGGAAAATGCTGTAGCTGCTATAGAAAACAGCATGGCAGTTCCATGCTCAAAATACTACAAATAGAATTCCCATATGATCCAGCAATTCCACTTCTGGGTGTATAGCAAAAGAACTGAAAGCAGAGTCTGGAAGAGATATCTGTACATCCACGTTCACAGCAGCATTATTCACAATAGCCAAAAGGTGGAAGCGACCAGGTGTCTGTGACAGGTGCATGAATAAACAAAATGTGGTCCACACATGCAATGGAATACGATTCTGCCTTTACAAGGGAGAAAATTCTGACACCTGCTACCACATGGATGAACCTTGAGTACATTATGCCACATGAAGTGAGCCAGTCACAAAAGGCCAGATCCTGTGTGATTCCACTCACATGAGGCCCCTCGAGCAGTAAGATTCATAGACACAGGACGTGGAGTGGAAGTTACCAGGGGCTGGGGGAGGGACTGGGGAGCAGTTGTTTCATGGGGACAGAGTTTCTGTTTAGAAAGATGAAAAAGTTCTGCAAATGTATGGTGGTGACAGTTGTACAGTATTGTGAATAATCTTAATGTCACTGAATTGTACACTTAAAATGGTTACGATGGCAAATTTTATGTTATATATACTTCACCACAGTAGAAGAATGGTTTAAAAATGTGAAGAATGTTACGAATAGAATGGACAGAAAATCACTGGATAAAAGGCTGGAAGCAGCATATTCCAGAGTCCCAAAGCATGACTCCCGAGACTGCTAGCTCACCTCAGGGGAGAAGGTGCTGTGAAATAGAGAAATCTGGTTCACCCACCTCAACCAACAATCAAACTTAACATCACCCACACGTTGAGGCGAGGTGGCATCACGTGCCCCTGAGCTGATTCGCCAAGAGGAACACGAGCTCTGACCCGAACCTAATCGTGAGGCAATGACCAGTTGCACCAAGTTCAGGGACACGCTAGAAAACCACGGCTTGGATGCCTCGGCACCGCCAGCGTCACGAGAGATTGCCCAGTGCCTGGCGGCCGTTCTACAGATGGAGGGACACCGCAGAGGCACAGGCACACGTAGCGCAGGCCCCTTGACCCGACCCTGGGTATTCAGGAGCCAGTCCTCAAGGACGTGACTGGGCCACCCAGGAAACCTGCCCCCGGCTTCCGTGTCAGGTATGAAGCACAGTCACCTCGCTGCTGTTGGGGAGAATGTTCTCATTCTCGGGAGACGAGGCCCCCGATGATACGGAGGAGAGGACGGTACCTGCAAGGACCTCACAGGACCCAGCGGTCAGCTCAGCCGTCAGCACAGCGGTGCAGGGAGACCCAGCACCAGCCCGGCAGGAAGAGAATCGTGTCGTGAGACACGGCACCCCGAGAGAATCTCCACAGGGAGCGGCCAGAATCAAAGCCCTGGCCCAGGGGAAGTAGGATGTGGGAGCCGGCCGCAGGGCTGGGCTGCAGGACGGAGGAGCTAAGCAGCTGCAGAGCTGAGAGGACGAGCAGAGAACTCCACAGAGCACCTGAGACCACGACGGAGGCCAAGAAGGGAGCTCGCTCCTTCTTCTTTACTGAAGACACATCATACGAAAAGGAGCTTGAATTCCAACGTCAGCGACGCAAGCCAGACAGAGGGTGGCCTTGCTGGGAGCAGGCGCCCGGCCTCAACCTGAGCCGGGGTCAGAGCGGGCTCCCGCGGGGGCCTCCAGAGGACAGCGTGCCGGCTCCCCTCCACAGCCAGCCACCTCCTCGCCCAGACACCACCTTGCACGGCGGCTGGAGAGTTAAAGCCAAGTGAAGAAAATGAGTCTGCCGTGAGCTGGCTTAACAGAGACATGAAACGCACACCTTGAGTTAAGAAAGTCACTGCTCAGAGCAATCCCGCATCCATCCCATGAGGCCCTTCCCCACACACCACCCTCTCCCCGACTTGTTTCCCGAGCAGAAAGCCGCCGCCCTGCCCTGCGCCTACTTCCAGGCGGGATGGATGATCAACAAGACACGGTGGAACGTGCTTTGATTTGCTCTGAGAAATGAGATGTAGTTCAGCACCACAGTGATTTGTGATGCCATTTACATAATTAAACATACAGTGGCCCGGGGAGGTGAGTATGGTTTAACGGGGTTACAGAAGAGCTAAAAATAGCCGACGGCTGCAGGCTGGAGGGGGCACCGGGCAGCACTGCTGACGGGCACGGATGGCCACGGGAAGATCTGTCAATTCGCCGAGGGTCTCCTCTATGTAACTGCGCCTTTTAATCAACAGTTTAAGGCTCCTGGTGGCCTGTTTTACAGACGACAAACTTAAGGTTACAATGGGGCCGCAGAGGGCTTTTAGAAGAGTCCACCCGGTCCTGAATTGCAGCTCGTAAACTTACTGACGGCCTGCATTCCCCCGAAAGACCTGACGGGAGGCTCATCCAAAGCAGAGTTTGGAAGTCAGTGGGCCTTGGACCATATTCAGCCTCTAGGTTGGTCCTGTTTATACCACAGTTTCTTTCTCCTCCAACTCCTTCCTCTTCTTTTTTTCAGTCTGAATACTTGCTGACATTTAAAAGTTCCCATAAGCCCCGTATCTCCAGCGCGGCACCCCCGGGCCCGCACGCGGGGCAGCGGGCGGCTGGGAGGGGCCCCGTGAGTCCGCACCGCACCCTGCTGTGTTCCGTTGCCAATTCTCACTTGTTTCTGCAGCCTGCTCAGCCACTTGTGATCTAAACTTTCCTTAAAACTGGCTCAGGTTTCTGGCGTGTGCCGCCTCATGGTGTTCCCCCCAAGATGCCCTGTGCTCAGTAAGACCAGCACTTCCCATTCAATCTTGGAGAAACCCCTCCTGGCCCTGGTCTGGGTTTGGTGAAGGAGTCCGTGCGTTGTGAACAACGCAGCCCTGGCCTGACGGCGCACAGGAGCCCCGCTGTTAGCACTGCTCCCAGAGAAGCCCTGCTTCCTTCTCACCCCACCACCTCACCCCTGCTTTACTAATTTTAGGTCTCTTTCCCTGGACCTTCGCCAGATAGGTCATATCTTTTTTTTCTTGAGGCAATGCCCTCAAGAAAAGTAGAACTGCAATTTTATCAAGGAAATCGTAAACACTGTTTGATGTTTTCTTAAGATTTTTATCCATGAGGAAACAAATGGGAGGAAGAGGTAGAGATGTGTGACCACTAGTCAGTTTGCAGAAGCAGGACACAAACGAAACACACGTCACGCCTGCTTGCCTCGCTTAACAGGATATACGCAGGTAACCAGACTGAGATAAACAAGGAGCTATGACGGGACCCAGGGGGGCAGCCGGGGAGGAAGCAGCACCTACTGAGTGCCTGCAGCATGCCCACCGGATCAAGGTGCCAGCCGCGCAGGCCCCCACCCGCCTCCAGTGCCCCCTCCCCCTGCTCGGTGCCCAGCTCCTGGCCTCCCGGTCAGGCCTCTGAGTCCCCAGAGCAGCTCCGCTCCACTCGCCGTCCCCTCCACCGGGCAAGCTCTGCCCCAGGTCCTCCCCGGTCGCTTCCTCACTTCTTGCCCGCCCCTGCTCATAGGCTATGTCCCATAGGAAACAGCACACCCAAGAGCCGCGCAAGGGTGACGGAAATGTTCTGCCACTACGTAGAGGTGATGGTCGCACAAGAATGTGAATGCAGGAAATGCGCTGAATTAAATTTAAAATGTGTGACCTGAATTCCACCTCAGAAGAGAGAAAAGCACACCTGTCCTCCACTCTCCAACCCAATCCCCTGCTTTCCTTCTTTGTCACACGCCCGGGGGGATGTCGCCTAGAGCCCAGCCCTGTTGCAGGGCTCTGGGCCAGGGGCCCTTGAGCCTTGGAGCGTCTGCAGAGCCTGTCCCTGCCCCGGCAACAGGAGGGTCTGCACACACACCCGCCGGGACGCACCACAGCACCCAGCACCTGAGCAGATCACAGCAACGAGGGACAAGAGAGGCTTCGTTTCCACTTCATACATGTCATGACAGCAAATTCTAATACACTGAGTTTACGAATAAAAGGAACGACCGGTATTCTTTTTTTAGACTAATGGAATGTTCCATTTTTTTTTTCCAAGCCACACAAATATATCTGCATTTAATGAGACAGTTGTGCCTACCTGTCAGGCCTAAATAATCAGGCTGCCAAAAACAGAGCTACAGTGACTCAAATACAGATATACTGCAGAATCCTTGGGGAGCTCAGGGAAACTACCAGATTTCAAGGAACGGTGTGAGAGACACTTCCTGAGGCCACGTGTGCAGCCCAGCCTCAGAGATGACCCCAGCCGGCGCGGCCAGCCCAGAGCCCAAGACACAGGCCAGGGGCTTTCAGACACGGGCACCAGCTCAGGTCCTTGGACAGGACCACCACCTCATCTGGGCCTCAGTCCCCTACCCAGTGACAGGCTGGGAACCTGCTCCCAGCTCCGATGGTCTGCATTTGCACACCCCTCCCCGCCGACGTCCATCCGCCGCGAGCCAGCCAGGGCGACCGTGCGGAGAGCTGGAGTTTCCTGTACCCTTCCCCTCCTCAGTCCCCTCCTGGTGCCCTCTGCGCCTGACGTCTGCCCTGCGCTTGCCCTGGCTCCCCCTTTGGCAGGGTCTCGTACGTCTGCTCAGGGGCTCTGACTTTCCTGCAGACCCCCTTCCCCAGGAGTCTAGAAGATGACCACTTTTCAGATCCAGGAAGACTGGCCACAGACTCACTTCCTGCTGGTGGCCATCTGCTCGTCCACCGTCAGCTTCTCTCCTGGGACCCTTCCAAGGGACAGCCTCCAAGGTCAATTGGCAGAAGGTACCTACCTTCATCTCTCCTAAACGCGTCCTTCTAGAAAAGTGGAGGATGGATGCTGCGGTGGCTGAAAACAAAATTCATCTGGAGGTACGTAGTCCCTGAGGAGAGAGGCGTCGGGGCTCCAGCAGCAGTGACACAGGCAAAAATCAATCTCCCCTGAACACCAATTAGGGAGAGCACACAGGATTGTCATCTGGCAGCTGAGCCACTCGAAGCTGCCCACTCTGGAAAGGAAACGCCAGGAAGAATGTTCCTGGACGGGCTGGCCTCCTGCCCCAGCTCCCTCCTCCGCCAACAGCCAGCACCTCAGAAGGAGCTCAGCCCAGGGGGGCCACGGGGTGTTCCGGCACAACGCGCACAGGGGTCTGAACACCCTCCACGGGCCGCGCGCGGGCGCAGGGGCTGAAGGAGACGCTGTGCGGGCCTGACCCTGAGCCGGCTGCTGGCACGTCTCCCGAGGGAGGCTCTGAAGGGGCACCCGGCCCCGGCACAGGTGGAGACACTGACGCCCGCAGACACGGCACCGAGGCCACACAACTGGTCTGAGTAACACAGGTGGATGTTCTGGGCTTTTCTACAACTCAGCACCTCCCTCTCCGGTCCGTGCAGACTATGGCTCAGAGACCTGTCACTCTGTCCGCTGTGATTCTTTTTTTTTTTTTTTTAAACTTTGGGTTTATTTATTTAGTTAGTTATTTATTTATTTTTGGCTGTGTTGGGTCTTCATTTCTGTTCGAGGGCTTTCTCTAGTTGCGGCAAGTGGGGACCACTCTTCATCGCGGTGCGTGGGCCTCTCACTATCGCGGCCTCTCTTGTTGCGGAGCACAGGCTCCAGACGCGCAGGCTCAGTAATTGTGGCTCACGGGCCTAGTTGCTCCGCGGCATGTGGGATCTTCCCAGATCAGGGCTCGAACCCGTGTCCCCTGCATTGGCAGGCAGATTCTCAACCACTGCGCCACCAGGGAAGCCCCCGCTGTGATTCTTTTATGGACTGACATGGCCTAGGTCCCTGTAAACGGAGATTAAAGCCCAGGGCCACAGGGACGTCTGTGCTGCCGGGAACTCTCCACCCAGAACCGGGACACCATCCCCCACCCCCAGGGAAGACGCCCCGCTGGGTCTCTCGGGTGGCCCCAGGTCCGGGGGCTCTGACTTGAGACGCACGCTGGAGCGCCATGGCCCACGGGGGGAGAGAGAAGAAAGCCCAAAGGCCCTGATTCCCCGCCGGTGTGGAAGGCGGCCCACGAAGGCTCTGGGCAGAGTGCCTGTCTGCTGGAGGAAGGGGAGGTGAGAGAGAGGCAGGAGGTGCTGGTCTCCAGGCCCGACAAGGTCCCGACTCACAAGCTCTGCAGTGTTTGTCCAGGACCCACCCCGGCGGCCAGTGGCCTGGAAGGAGCTACGGCAAGTGAGCAGGGGCCGCAGCCCCCCAGCTGAGCGCCTGCAGACCCCTCCTCTTCGGCCTCCGGGAAAGGGCAGCAGGAGCCCCCAGGATCTTGGTTTCAGCAGGAAAGTCAACTGAAGGTAGGTACCTTCTGCCAATTGACTTCGGAGGCCAGCTGGAGGGTCCTGAAGCCCAACAGCTATTTGCTGTGGGAAGCTCCAGTCGGTGCTGTTAGCTGACTTCCCCAGACCTTGAAACATCCCAGCGCTGCCAAAACCGCAGCATCTGTCCACCCACAGCAAAGTCAGAATCTGCTCATTTTGCAAAAGGGAGCTGAGAAGCAGGCATGTGCGGTGGCCTGGCCCCGCAAGAGGTGCTTGTGGAGGGAACCCGATGTCGCCTCCGTCTGCCAGCTGGGAAGACCACCGGGACGAGGACCGCAGACTCTTCTCTGGCCCCAATCTCAGTATGTGGCCAGGAAAGCAGGGACTTAGCTGCTCCAGGAGCAAAGCGGCGGGCAGCTGCGAGCGGGAGCGCAGCTCAGCCCAGCAGGAAACCCCAACGCTTCCCATCCCTCACCTGGTCCCCGCTGTCCCTCCTCTACAGGACGCCAGCGACTTTCTGGGTGAGAATACAGCAGGAGAAGAGGGGAGCCCTCCTCCAGGCAGCCCCACCGGGCGGGAAGACAGGATGCACCCCTGTCCCTCTGGGCAGCCCCACTGGGGGATCGGGACCAGCCCCCAGAACAGCACAACAAAGGGAGGCCTGGGGACGGACAGAGGCCTAGATCTCCCGGCAGAAGGTGAAGGGGGCAGGGGAAGGTCAGGCAGGACGAGGGGCCTTTCAAGCCCCTCAGCTAGATCCAGGCCCTCCTCCCGCCCAGGCCTGCTCCCCGCAGCCGGCCTCCCAGCCAGCGTGGCCCAGGACTGCCACCTCGTGGGCCCAACATGCAGGACAGGGAGAGGCTCCAGGACTCGGCCTCAGGCTCCAACCACCAAGGGCACGAGGATGCTGGCTGTGGTAACACCACAGTCATTCCGCCCGCTCCCGTGACGGGATGAGAAGCAGGATGGGGTCGCTGCGTTCTTCCCCACCTTCCCAAACCCGCACAAGCAGCACCGACCTGAACCCCCAGCCCCCTGAGCGCAGGCAATGCAACGGAAGGTACCAGGGACCAGATCTGTCTGGTCCAAACCCGGCCGTGACCTCTTCAGAACAGAAACCCCTTTCCAGGGCCTCAAAGGAGGGAGCTTCGTGAGGCGTGAGGGGCGCATCTGGGGCGGGGGGGACAGCAGGACTCACGCGCCCCCCACCCCTGCCCCCACTGAGCCGCGCGAGAGCAACGTTCAGTCTGCCGTGTGCCAAGTACCCCCCAGCACTTTCCGTGCATTATCTCGAGACTCTGCAGAAAACCTAGGGACTGACCAGGCACGACTGCCCCCTTTAAGAGAAGGGACGCGAGAGATTAACTGACGACCAAGGAGCACAGGCAGGACGCAGGACTGGTCCCAGGCAGTCTGGCTCCTGAGCCCAGGCTAGGCCACAGCCTCCAATGCCAGCTGCTGGACGTAACCAAATGTTAAAAATTCTCCACGCTAAGATCCTAGAAACTCAGGACTGTTCTGGCCAGAGAGCCCAGCAAAGGAGCAGAATCCCCAGCTCCCCCAAGGGAGCAGAGACAGGAAGCAAGTTAGGGCAACACAGGCAAATTCTTCTCAGGGAGAAAGAGGGAGGAAGTGCCAGGACAGGCCGGGGGCGAACGCCAGCCCCACGGGGCCCCGCTGGGTGGACAAAAGGGAGAACCATGTCCTGGGGGCTCCAGGGAAAACCAGAGGGCAAGAAAGACGAGGCCACCCTCCATGTCCATCTCTCCCTGCCAGCCTTCCAGAGCCTCTGGAGGTCAGGAGGGCTGTGCTGGGGTCAGCAGAGCACCAGCCGCCCTCAGTCAGCTGCGTCTTCCCGGGAGGAGGGGGCAGGCTGGGCCTGGACACTGCCGCCGGATCCCGCGTGAGCATGGGAGCGGGCTGAGCACCTGCCACAGGGCTTTCCGCTTACGGCGACAGGCGGGGCAGCGCTAACCGGGATGCACGAGGCTCAGGCTAGGGCGGGGGAGTTGGCACGAAAGCCCGTGGCTCTACTCGCAGGGGAGGGCCCGGGAGGGAACCGGGGGCTGAGCCAGGGCCTCGCGCTGCAGAGGCGGCCGTCCTCGACCAGGACCAGGCCCCCGCGCGACTCCGGCACCGGCGGCCGGGCCTGCTCGGACCCGACCTCAGTCCCACCCCCGCATCCTGCTCCAGCCCAGGAGGACTTCCCCTGTCTGACTCCACCTGACCTGCTGGAAACCACCGTTCCTCTGTGAGACCTGGCCGGGGCCCAACCGTGGGCAGGTGGCCCGGGAAGAGCCGCGGGCCTCAGCACACTCAGCCTCCCAACGGGGCCTCTTCACAACAACAGGCCTAAGTTTGAGGCCTCCGCGGAAGCCCCCAGGCCAGCTGCCTGGACGGCCAATGGCCACTGGGAAGGGACAGCCAAAAACAGTCCACTCTTCGGGGACACCTCTGCTCCCGCACAGCCGTGTGGAGTCCGGGCGGAGCTGGGGGCACGGCGCCTGCCGCAGGTGCTGCTGGACGTGCGGAACGGAGTGCTGTCACAGCAGCAGTGACGGCGAGTGACCGAGGGCCCAGGGCCGGGGGGAAGGCGGCTGTTCTGCACATGCTCTGCTGGAGGGCTCCGTCTGGGCAATACCCACAGGCCCTGAGCAGAGGGCAGGGCACAGCAGATGAGGGGGGCTCTGTGGGGACCCCAGAGCAGGTCTCCCACTGTCCCCAGCCTGCAGCTAGGCACGGCCACGCGGCCACCTTGGGCAACGAGGCTCGTCCAGGAGGGCGCCTGGGTCTGGCCCTCAAACTACTGAGTGGGCACGTGCACTATGGTCCCTTCCCCATCCTGGGACAAGGAACCGCCGGACCACCCCCCCACCCTGGCCTGTCACCTGGAGGAGGAGCACCTGGGGGCCTCCTCCTCACATACCTGCTCTCTGCCCTCCTGGACACCGGGACCCCCCTGGGCAGCTCGCCTATTTGGGAATGGGGACAGGCAGGAGGCCAGAGAGTGCGCACTCCTCGGGCCGCCCTGGGGCACTGAGACCCCCGCACCAGCCTTCCTTCTTCCTCTCCCTCACCCACGTGTCCACTCCTCCCCCCATTCCTCCCGCCCACTGGCCGCCGTCCGCTGTCCAGGCCGCCGTGGCCTCTCAGCAGGACTGTGGCGGCTTCCCATTGTTCTCCATACAGAACCTTGTGAAAACCCCCCTGGGGGCCCCTACTGCACCCAAGCTGCACGCCCCCCACGCCCACAAGCCCCTCTGCGGTGGCCCTGCCCCGCCCCCACACTGCGCTGGCAGCTCCCCAGCTCACCGCCCCACCCCACCCCCGGCCCCGCCCCTCCTGCTCCTCCAGGCCTTGACTCCCAGGTCCGCCCCCCAGAGAAGCCCTCGCTGACCTCCGTCTAACGCAGGTCCTGCTGGTCCTCTGAGTTCCTGGCCCTCCGGCCGCGTCACGCTTCCCTCGTTGTGATCCAGTGAGCGTCTACTGGCCGGGGTCTGCCTCTCCCACCGGCCCACAGGCTCTGGCAGGGCAGGACCGGGTGGATGGCGGGTGGAGCAGGCAGAAAGGCAAGCGCGGGGGGAGCAGAAGGAGAATTTAAAGGACAGGGCAGCTCCTCTGTGTCAAGGACCCCACGGAGGAAACATGAAGGAGAGTCACCAGATCTGTTGTTTCTGAGAACAGAGTATCAACGGCCGTGAAAAGCACACTTTGAGGAGTTTGAGAAGCAAACTCTGATCTCAAGACACTGCAGCAAAGGGCGGGGGCACTTCAGACGGCAGGCGGAGGGGACAGAGCAGCTCCAAGGGGAAGAGAGGGAGGCGAAGCCAGGATGAAGAAAGTCCAGCCAGGACTGGGCCAGCAGGTGCGGACAGGGCTCGGCACAGCGCCGGGTGGGGGGGCACAGGGGCCCCTGGAACAGGGCGAAGAGAGGGCCGAGCCAGCAGCAGTGATGGAGTCAAGAGCCCAAGACCGTCTGGCCCAGTGTGACCCCCTGCAGTGGCCCTGGGAGCCCAGGCCCAGGTGCACAGGAAGCAGGCGTGGGGCCAGACAGGAGGACAAAGGGAAGGAGGGGGCGAACCCTTCCGGGTCAGGCAGACACCTGGGGTGAAGGTCAAGGTCACGAGAGCCCACGTGACAGCAGAGCAGCAACAACGACCGGGGAGCTGAGGAGCATGAGCCTGAAACCGACGGCGAGGAAGGCTTTCACTTCAGGCCTGGCTGAGAAACGTCCAGATGCAGTTTTTGTTGAGGACCGACTAAGTGCGGACATCTTCCTAGAGGCTAAAATACACCTCGTTTAACCCCCACTACACCTCTGAGCTGCGGGCATCCTCACCACCACCATATTGGGGGGGAAACTGAGGTGCAGGAAGACCCCACACGCGGAGCAGAGGAGAACGCAGTCGACCCAAGCCCCCAGCGATTCCTGCAGGACCACCCCTGACCAGAGCAAGACCCAGCTCTTCCGGCGAGTCATCTGCTCCCAGGCTTCAGACCCCAGTCATGAAACCCGGGGCAGCACCAGCCGGTCTCAAGGAGAACAAGGAGACAAGGTGAAAGCGAAAAAAGAAAACAGCTCCGGAAGCTTAGAGCCGGAAGAGGAGCCAGTGGTCCCAGTGGCCCCCTGCAGTCATGAAGGGGCTTCCACTGGGGCTGGGACCAGGGCCAGAAACTGGGCCAAGCGACCCGGCCTGAGGTGAGGCTCTCGGGCAGGTACCTGGCCCCCGGCGGCCCCCAGGCCGGCCCGGCCCCAGTCCAGGGGCCCAGCAGCGGCTGGGGCTGAGAACCCTGAGGTGCAAAGCCCTCCGCTCTGGAGTGAACACCAAGGCAGCCCCGCAGACAGTCGAAGGGACAAAGGAAGACGGGGCACCCGCCACAGACCAGCTACTCCAGGCTCAGGAACCCTCCCCGAGGAGGGTAAGCACACGATGGGCTCCCGCGCCAACCTGCAGCCGCTTGACATTCCCCAGGGCGCCCACAATGTGCTTCTATTAATGGCCAGCGTGTCAGTGGGAAGACAAGGGCGGCCCTGGGTCCACCGGCCGGCCACAAACGTCTGTGCTGCCCACCGTCTGACACCCAGAGCCTATCCGTGCCATCATCCATTGGCTGCACACCGACAGCCCAGGGACAGGAGCGGGAGGACGGAGAGGCCACGGGGCAGGGGTGCAGGCCTGTGGGCAGACACCGCCAGGTGCGTTAGGGGAGGACCCAGAGGGCAGAGTTAGCAGGAGCAAAGGGACATGGGGCCAAGCCCAGGCTAGAGGGCGGCAGGGCCGTGTGGCCCAGGGGCATCATGGAAAGGCCTCACACAGTAGCCACACCCCCGGCCCCCCGGTCCTAGCAAAGCACAGGGCGCCGGAATCCTCCCTTAGAAAGCCTACCGACTCGTCTAGCAGTGGGATACGCTGCCTGCCGTGGGGAAGAACGCGGGCAGCGGGTTCCCTCAGCCTCACGAGAGCCCGGGGCCCAGGAAGCACTCCCACCTGGGCTTCGATGAGAGCACGGCCCCTCCACCCCACACCCTTGGGAGTCAGGAGAGCGCAGGGCCCCGTGGGAGCCTAGGTCGGCTTCAGAACGAAGGAGCCCAGGTGAGGGGTGCCGGCTCCTCGGGAAGGAGGACGGGACCTCAGCCCCTGTGCAGCGTCCCCTCTGCACAGAATCACCCCCATTGCCTCCTCCAGACGCAGCTCCTCCTCCCCTCATCCTGGGGGAGGCGGGCAGGACGCAGAGGGAGCAGGCACCCCTGCCCCCACCAGCCAGACGGCGAGCTGGACGCTCCACCTGCTCCCAGCAGCTCCAGACGTTCCCACTGGACACGCGAGGAAACGAGGCTGGTGCAGGCTGTGCTGTGTCCATAGAGACTCTGCACCCAGGTCCCCAGGTCCCACAGCAGGGAGCCTTCCAGCCCACCACCCGACCAGCACCCAGACCCTTCTTTGATCTGGGGGTGTCAAATGTCCACCTAAAATCACCACCACAGCTCCGCTTCCAGCCAGAGGTGGCCCTATGACCCCATTCTGCCGAGGAGGCCCCTAGGGAGGCTGCCCCTCCCACATAAACAAAAAAACCTCGCTAGGAAAGGCTTTGGGCCCTTCCTTCTTCACAACTGGAAAACTGACGTGATGCCTGGAGGCACAGCAGCCACACTGCAGCCCTGAGGAGGCTGCCGGATCAAGAGGGAAGGAGGACAGGAAGCCTACTGCGAGCCACAGTGCCTGCCAGGCCTTCTGCCCAACGACTTGTTCTTGAAATAAACACGCCCCCACCATTTAAGCCACCGCACCTGGGCTTCTGTTACAGCCAAACTTGTCCCGATGGGCGCACATGCCGTGCTGACCCAGACACTCACACAAGACGGGGACCTGGCTTGGCCACTGAGCAGACACGGGGGTTACTGAAGACCTGAGACTCTCCCCTGTCCCACTGCTGGGTTTGTCAGCCAAATAAGCTCTTTCCCATTCTTTACCCTGCCAGTAGCCAGCAATGGCATCTACCCAAGAGGCAAACACAGTCTGCTAATTGACAAATCTGAAACAGAAAGGAGCAGGCAGAATGGTAGCTCCTTTTTTTCACAGAAAGGAGCAGGCAGAATGGTAGCTCCCCGAAGACTATGTGAATAAACCACATCAACAGACTTAAAATAACCCATGGCCTTCCCCTCTCCCCAGCCTGCTGGCATCCTGGAGCAGGCATAGAAGCAGGCAGGCACTGGCCCAGCTCCACCCCAGGGGCAGAAAAAGGAAACAGGCTGCTGCCAGGACGGGCCAGGCAGAGGGCTGGCCTCTCAGGACCCACGGGGCTCAGGTGGAGGGCCGGCCCCTCAGGACCCGCGGGCCAGGCAGAGGGCCGGCCCCTCAGGACCCACGGGCATGGAGTGAGCGCAGGGGTGCCGGGTCTCCCCCGCTGTCGGGCTCGCCCAGGCCGCAAGAGACCCACTCAAGACAGGAAGGCCCCAGACTCTCAGCCAGGCCCTGGGCCTCACGAGGGACGAAGCGGGAGGTCAGTAAGGTGCCACCTCAGCCCCGGTGCCCATCAGACGGCCCAGGTCAGCCTCCGCGGCTGCGTTTCCCCAAGGGAGGCTGCGTCCCAGGCCCTGGGGGCCCATCAGGCACGCAGATGCCCAGGAGCCTGGCTGAGGCCAGCAGCCGAGTCCCTGGAGAGGCCTAGGAGGGAAGGCTGCCCTCAGCGCCCTGGATCCAGCCCACCATTGGCTCGGTGCTCATCCCCGGCGCTAACGGACATGCCCCGTGACGCGTGCCCTGCTAATACGAAGCAGTGGCACCAGGAAGGCACCACGTCGGCCATCTGCCCCACGAGGTCAGCACTAAGGAGGGTCTCCAGCCTCTGGCGTTACCGGCCGAGGCCCCTCAGACCCGGTAGACGGCCGGGCTGCGAAGCCCCTGGAGCCCCAGCCTCTCACCCGAAGGCACCGAAGGCACCTTGCTGGGCACCCAGAGCGCCGGCCCCACTTCAGAGGGAAGGGCCACCCTCTGTCTACTCGCCACAGGTGCCCCCTCCTCCCTGCTTGTGCCCTGCCCGCCACCTCGGGCTTAACGGGCCCACACTCGTGCCAGGCTCCCTCCTCGGTCCCCGCGACCCCTGCAGCGTCATGACACAGGCCTGATGCGCCGAGGGCCAGCCGTGGACGTGGTGCCAGCTCTTAGCCCGCGTCTGGATTCACGCCCTCCCTCCACCCCCAGTTTGTATAAAGTATATGAGAAATAAAACCAAAGTTTTTTTTTGGTGTGTAACCAGCTTAAAATATGGTTGAACCAGTTTTCACACGAGCCTACCTGTAGTTTTCCTTTCTCTAAAAATTGTCATATCCTCTAACCACAAGGCCGAGTGATTTTAACTTTGACCTGAACAAGGAAAGTAGGAACCCAGGAGGCCTCACGCTACACCTTCTAACTGACTGCTCCAATTCCGTAAAAGAATGAAGTACACCCCCCCTCCCCCCGCCCTCTGAGCAGATGTGACTGTGGGAGGGGCGGGGGTGGCCAGCGGCAGGGCGGCGTGGCCCTTACACCAGGCCTGTGGAGGCCCCGCTTGCCAGCGGAGGGACGGCCCTAGACACCAGGAGCCTCCTGGGCCTGGGCAGATTCCTTTCGGTTTGACCTCAGCCACAGCCTTTCTTTCTACTTCTCCCCTCCTGCATCTCTGTGCGTCTTGTTCCTTAGATGATCACCTCCCGAAGGGGATGCGCTGTGCTGGGATCATGTGGTCTTCTGTGCGGCCACTCGTGAGAACATTGAACGCCCCTAAGCACAGAGCCTCTCGGGGACAGCAGCTATATCTTACTTATTTCCATGTATCAATAAACTAACCCAGTGCCTGACATATGACAGGCACCCAGAGAACATATACATAACGTCATAAAAGAATCGCTCACTGGAAAAGAAAAGAGATGGAAGTTTTTACTTTCTATCAGGTGTACTGCAATTTCACACTCCTAATAATACGTGTCAGGAATCCAACAGGCAGGGTCGTAAATCTCACTCTCCCTAAAGGACGGCTCTGCCAGGCCTTCGCTGCTCCATCCACTGGGTTTGTAAAGCTCTGGCACCAGAAGACTGAGGCCAAGAAACCGCTCTGTTCTTTCATATTCCTCTCTGGAACGTGGGATCTGGGCTCCAAACTTCCTCCCCGATTCAGAGGGAAGCACACGTCACACAGGCCCCGCTGACGCCCAGGCCTCCACCCCAGTTACACCTGAGGCTCCGCAGCCCTCGTGTCACCGAGCAGGACCCTACGGGGCCTTCCCAGGGCAGGCCCTTCCCTTCCTCTGCTCTAGTTCCTCTCAGAAGCGCCCAGAAAACAGTATCTATTGCACACTCCTGAGATGTTTTACAGATGTGAAAATCCCCACCAAATGGAAGATGGTAACTACTTGATGACCATGAGCAGCCCCCAGGCCTCCTGGAGCCGGAGGACTGATGATATTGGCCCCTGTGACCCCACCCTGTTACCCCACCATCAGCCAATGTTCCGTGAGAGAACTGTGCACCCACTGATCACATACCCTGCGACTCCCCTCCCTCACCTGGCCTTGAAAAATACTTCGCTGAAACCCTTCGGGGAGTTCAGGAGATGGGGGGTTGAGCCCTCTGTCTCCTTGCAAGAAACCTTTCTCTGCTCCAAGCACCGATGTTTGTTCGGCCTCACTGTGCTCGGGCACAGGAACTCGGGGTCAGACACACGCACGCGCAGGAACGCGCATCAACACTCGGCAGCTCACCGCAGCGCCGCTGGGCAGGAAACGGGAACGCTTCGGTCCTCAGGAGTAGGTTATAAAAATTATTACCTTTCCTTGTTATGAGTTTTATGAACTTTTCCCAGTAATGAGCTCAGTCATTCCCTCGTGCAGAGGAGGACTGCAAAGTCCATACTGTAAAAGTCAGAGCAAAGGGCATGCTAAATGTCAGCGCGCTCAGCACCCTCCAGACGAGGCTGCAGGTGCAGGGTCGGGGCACGAGCCCGGGCCCAGCCTGGATCCAACCTCAGCACTCCGCCCGGCACTCGTCCCGCCCGGCGGGCACTCGGGGGAGGAGGGAAAAGCCTCTCTGCTCCCCTCAGGTTCTTCTCCCCGTCTTTCTGCTCTTACTTTAAACCCTGCAAAGCACAGTTCTGAGGCTACCTCCACTAAAGAAGCTGCGACCACACCGACCAAGTGAAGGTGACGGCGGCGGCCTCGCTCACCTCTGCCCGGGCAACGCGCAGAGCAGGCCCGAGCTGCCTCACCTCGCCTTCCAAACCAGCCACGTGTCTCTCTGTGTCTGCCCAGCCCATGCCCAGGGCACGTGGAGGTGTGGGACGCGGTCCTCCCCATCAGCGGCCTCCCACTCACCCAGCACTGCAGGTCCTGGGCCGGGGCGTGACTGGCTGCCTGGGCCATGTGCCCAGACCCTGCCTGGACCTGAGCAGGGAAAGAGGCCGCTGCAATCCCACCCAGGGACACAAGACAGGAAGCAGGTAAGTTCCTAAAAGGGAATGGCGGCGCCAACTGCACGAGCAAGTGGGCATTGAACAATCAAAAGCGGGGCCCCAACAAGGAGTCACGGGCACCTGCAATGTGAAGGCAGCCACGGGCCCCGCGGGTCCTCAGAGCTCTGGCAGAGGGCACCGTCCCCCCAGACGTCCGGGCGAGTCCAGGCAGGGTGTGTCTTCTTCCCTCTAAAGATACCCTTCCTGCCAGGAAAGCCACACCTGAGCCGGAGGTAGGAGGGAGGGAAGCTGTGAATCCCTTTGGCTGTGGTGACCACATTCCAGGTGACAGTTCACCCCTGCAGGCTGCCACGCCCACTGTGTAACTGTCCCAGGTGCCAACGCTTTCGCTCCATCCACACCAACGAACCCTGCACGTCCCCGGCCTGGGTCCTTCCCACCAGCTTGTCGGGCTGCCTGCCTGTCCTCACCAGGTGTCTCTCTGCATCACGATTCTCCACCAGGCGGCCACAGGTCACAGCACAGCCCCCACCCCTGCAGCTCCCGGGGCTCCGTCTCAGTTTCGGCGTCGCTGGGCAGGCTCCTCGTCCGCGGCCTCCTGCGGTGCGCACGCGCTCGCTCACCCTCACCACGTCCAGTGCCGCCTCCCGCCCGCCTGGCTCAGCCCAGCTGCTCCCTCAGCCGACACCACGGCCTTTGCATCCCAGGCATGTTCTCTTTGCCTCCGTCTCACATTCACTGTAACAGTTTGGCCGTTTCCAGTTTTTGGTTCAAGTCTGTCTTCCCACTAGGCTGAAAGTTTCCCAGGGGCGAGGATGCTACATTGCTGCTATTTCCCGAGGGCCCAGTTCAACCTGCGTGTCTCACGTGCCTGCTGCATGATCTGCACATCTGGGTAGAGGCCCGCTCTCCCTCCCGGGAGGGGGCGTCCAAGTGGCGCCCTCACACCATCCGGCTTCCTTCCGTGGAGCTCGGTGAGCTGCTCCCGGTGTCCCGGCCGTGGCCTCTGGAGCACGTGGTGCCAGATGCTGCTACAGCTGTTCCCCACCCCATTCCCGGCCACGACAGCATGATTTATAATAAGAAAGACGTATTTGGTCTTTGTCCACTGCTCCTGGCACAGAGCTCCTGAAACCCTTGGAATCTCCTGGGCTGAGAGGGATGAAGGTGTCTTTCCTTATGTCGATGAGGTGACTCTGGGAAACCACCCAAGGATGGGGCTGGATGCCAGCGGAGCCACCGTGTGATCAGAGGCCTGGAACGTGGGTCCCAGCCCCTGACCTTCCGGGAGGGGAGGGGGGCTGGAGGTGGAATCAGTCACCAGGGGCCCGTGATGTAGCCAATCACGCCCGCGTAAGGAATCCTCCAGAGAAACCCCGAAGGAGCGGGTTCAGAGAGCGCCCAGGCTGGGAAGGCGTGGAGACTGGGAGAGGAGGGTGGGGTGGGGGGAGGGGCGTGGAAGCTCGGGACCCTTCCCACGCCCTCCCCGGTGCGTCTCTTCCGTCGGGCTGCTCCTGAGTCACATCTCTTATCGTAAGCCTACGATCTAGTAAGTAAAGTGTTCCTCTGAGTTCTACTCTAGCACGCTGCTCTAGCAAGTTAATCAAACCTGAGGAGGGGGTCGTGGGAACCTCTGATCTACAGCTGGCGGGTCAGAAGCACACGTGACAACCTGGCTTCAACTGGCATCCGAAGTTGGGGGAGAGGTCGGGGGGGGCAGCCCTGTGGGATGAAGCCCTTAACCTGGGGATCTGATGCCACCGCGGGTAGACAGTGTCACAACTGATCTGAACTGTAGGACACGCGGCTGGTGTCGAGAATTCCTTGGATGTGTGGGAACACCCCACACTCCACCACTGAGAGAATTAATACTTCCTGACGGTCCTAGTTCCCCCCGGATGCCCACCCCCACCTCCCCGCAAACGTGATTAGAAAAGAGCCCCAGCTCCAGCCAGCGGAGCCCTCCCGGTTCCCTCTGCCGAGGGAGGGCTGGCCCAGCCACAGGCCCTGGCGCCGTCCAGGCAGAGGGATGTCAGAGGACCTGTGCTGGGGCTTCCGGAACATCCTCCTCCCGCTGCTGAGCGCGACCGGGTCCGCAGGAGAGGGGACCCGGGCTGTGATGACGTGGTGGCCCCTGGGGCACTGGGACCTCACGTGCTGTGACACGCAGCCTGCACCCACAGCAGAAAGACCCTGATGGTACCTCCCGTCGGTTAAATGTACCCAGAATGGCAACAGCCGTCCCGGTGTGCTTCCGCCATCTGCCAGCACTGCTGGGCCCCCGACTCACCACCTCCTCTCGAGCCGCAGGCAAGCCCGAGTGTGACCACCAGGACGGTCCGAGACGCTGCCTGGGGCTGGAGGATGCGCCCAGCCAGCGGGCGGATAGCTCGGTTCCGCACCCAGGGGGCCTTCTCCTCCTGTTTCTGGCTTGCTGCAAGGCCCCAAGCCCACAGTACTCTCCCTCTGCACCCTCCTGGAACACGTGTCCTCACGGCACTTACACCTATGAGGTTCCGGGACCCAGCAGCCAACGATACAGCTCCCACTGTGCAGACCTGAGGCCACAGGCCACAAAGCAAATCAATGACAGAGCCGGGGCTGTAAGAACCCCCGCTCCTGGTCCCTGGAAAGACACCCTTTCCACAGAGGAGAAGCTGGGACTTCGGACCCATCAGGTTCCAGGGCCAACCTCTGTTTCCCAGAGCCACTGAGCCAGGAGGCCAGCCAGGGACCCACACTCACCAGCTGGGCGGACCGCTGTGTCTCCAGGTCCATGCTGCCCTCCCCCTGCCGCAGGGACGCGCTCCGGGGCTTGGCAGCCGCCTCTGTGTCCCTCGTCGCCACCTGGAGCAGCTCGTCCTGGACCACGGCCTGCTCCCTGTCACACCTGGGCCAGGGAGAGACAGGAGACGCAGATGCAGACACAGCTCGCTTCATCTGCCAGGGGCCAGGGATGTGAAGGCTGGTGGAACGCTGCGGCCACCAGAGAGGGTCAGGTACCAGTGACAATCCCCTGGGAGTGGCGTGTGCGGGGACAGTGTGACACTTTCTCAGCCAGAACAATACAGATTGGGAGCAGGAGGCCTGACAACCAGGTGAGGAATCAGACAGCCAAACGCCAAATGAGAGATCCTCGGGGCAGGGGATCAACCCTCACTCGAGCCGCTCCTTTAGAGGGGCGGGTGGGGGGGCAGCCCACCTCCCCCACCCGCGGGCGGGAAGGCTCAGAAGCCTTTTAAACATTCAGCTCTCCATCCTGAACGTGTCCCTATCCTTGGACCTGTTTCCAGTCTTCCTAATAAAATCATCCTAGAGAGAGAAAAAAGTTACTGGCCCTGAGATATTCTCAGAAGTGTTATTTATTAGGGTGTAGAAAATGCACACAGTGGAAGGGCCGCAGCAGGTCGGCCTGGGGGCACGTGCCAGACGTGAGGCCCTCAGCGCCACGCGGCCCACCGTGCCACGCGCTGCTCTAAAACTGAGCACACACATACAGCGCCTTCGGCAATAAACACGCCTACGACGAGGTGTAACAAATGCAAGATAATTAGAAGACTGGTAAAAACAGCAAGACACAAAGTTTTACATGACTTTGAGAAAATAACCCTAAACTAGAGGAAAGAAGACATTTGAAAGAAATAGTCCAAAATATTAACAAGGGATGATGAATCGACGGGAGGTTTTTTCCTTTCATATGTATTATCCTAAGTCTTCCGTTAGCATGTGTTACTTCCACGTTTTAAAATTCTTTAAAAGTATTTTTTTAAAAAGGTTCTGGTTATTTATTTTTGGGAGGCCTCTTGGGATTAAGGACTGGAAATTCTCAGAAGGTGGGGTCTTGACCCCTGACCACGGAACAGCCATGGCTGGGCTGACCTGCAGAGGGAGCCGTCCAGCCGTGGTTGACCGGGGGGCCCCTACGCTAACTCCGAGTCCCTGTTACAGAGGCCACGGCCCGGAGGCTGCAGACGAGGTCCCTCAGTACCAGCCGACGGCTCACTGAGTCAGCGCTGTGACAACTCCACGCCGGGCTCCGCGGACGACACCCCAGGGACAGGGGCGCTCAGCTCCGCCTTCCCCAAGGCCTGGAGACTCACGGTGCACTCTGGGCACCTCTGGGCCCGGCTGCTGGCCTACCAGTCCCCAGGCAGGGAAGCTCTTGGGCTGTGGCCTGTGCTGGGAGAGGCCACCCACACCCTGGAGCCAGTCCTGCAGAGGCAGCTCCTGCAAACACAGCGGCACGCACCAGGCTAGCAGTGCGGCCACTCGGCCATTTACTCCTGGCCCTCCCACACCCGGGAGTGTCTTCATCTAAACACTGGGACTAGTGCCACCTAAATCACAGGCTTGGCATCCCACCTAAATAAGACGGCATTTGTGACGCAAACACTTCGGCCTTTAGGAGGAGAAGGTACCCGGTGAGGAAGGCGCATCGGGCCGGAGCGCAGGGCCGGGGTGAGTGGGCCCTCGGCTTACCTCTCGAGGAGATCCACCTCCGCTCCCGAGGGCCGCCGGCCACCGCCACTCTCCGGCCTGGGCGATTTAGACTCTGCAAAGGGGGAGAAGAAAAGGTCGGTCCATCAGCAGCAACCCACGGACGGACAGAGGCATAGTGTCACCCAGGAAAGGGCCCAGGACGTCACCCCATGGATGGATGTGCCCCAGGCAGACACAGAACACAGCCTTACTCTGTGGTCAGGAGAGGGGTGGCCCGAAGGCCCCTCTGCCCGTCTCCTGCATAGGACGGTTTGGTCGCTGGGTCAGCGTGGACACCTGAGTGCGGTGATCCAAATCCCCCCTCCTCCCTCTGCGGCCACTGGGAATCCAGGTCACCTTCCCCAGAGGCCAGACCGGCTGCGGGAAGCTCTGCTCTGTCCGAGCTGAAAGCATAGCCCCGGGGTCTCGGCTGGCGTGGCAGGGCGGGGGCTGTGGGGGGAGGCTCCTCGCGTCTTGTTTCTCTCAGACCCCTTTCTGTAGGGTTCTCATCCTGAATGTGGCCAACGCCCCACTTAAGGACATCTATGCAACCTTTCACCTGCTTCACCTCTAGTAGTACTGGGCTCTTTAAGCTGTCGCAGTAGGTCTACCTTCCCATGGCCAAGAACGTGGGGATCTCCGAGCAAACCCAATTCACTCTCCTCTCCCACCGCGCCGTGACACTGATGTTCTCCCCACTGCCCCAGGCTTCAGCGTCCCCGCTCCGCTCAGGCTTTGGTCACATGTCCTCCACCCCATCGCAGGCCTCCACGCTCAGCCACTCGGGCCACACGAGACCCGGCCGGAGAACCAGGCTTTGGGAGGAAGACGGGACGGGGTGCTTCTCCCAAGACCTTTTGGCTTTGGGAGGAAGACGGGAGGGGGTGCTTCTCCCAGGACCTTTTCAGCTGCTGACCTCGGAGGCTGGGGGGCTCAGCCCCTCGGGAAGGACCCCACCGCGCACAGCACCCCGGGACTCACCCGGGCCCACGCCTCTCCCGGAAGGCCGGGCAGGCGCGCTGGGCCGGGGAGGGCAGCCCTTGGGGCCGCGCCAGGTCCTTGGCCGGGAACGTGCAGGAGGCACCGCTGCCTGGTGTGGATCTGACGTGAACGCTCCCTGGGCTTAGGGCCTGACTTACAACAACTCTAGTGACATAAGGTCTATCACGTTTATTTCTGCTTTCTATACAGTTTTCCTTTTTCACGACTACAAAAGTAACGCATTCACCCACCGCAGAGCCCGTGGCCGGACCCCCGCGCCCACGCTCCGTGGCATCCTGCCGGTTCGAGTGTGTCAAGCCCCCGTGGAGCTGGGACTCCCGTCACCTCTCTGACCGTTTGTACACATTCTCCGTGCAGCCATCAGAGGGCTTCAGGGACTCTTTACATATGAACACTGCTCACTCCGTGTGGGTTCTGCTTCCCTAGTTTGTCACTCTTTGTTCATTTATTTCTTCTCAACCGTCTCTAATTGTGACAGTCACAGTCTCCACTCTTCCCCTTCACTGAAGGTCTCTTCGCCTGATACGGGGTTAGGAGGCTACCTGCCACTCTAGCTTCTCGCCTTCACCTCTCCCAGTTCAGTCTGTGACTTCCTCTGACACGCATTTGGGGTATGGTTTGGCGTAAGGGTTTAACTTCTTTTTCTAATCTTGTTCTATCACTGAAGTAAAAGCAAACACTGCATTTTAAAAGTAAAAGTATTTTAAAATGAGTCCACTTCAGGGCATTCCGCCCATGCTGACGAATCCAGCCTTCAGAAACTCAAAACTCACCCTCAAACAGCAACGTACTTTGTTAAACCAAAACCACATGACAGATGAACCACTCTTCTTGCTTTTTAAACTGCTCAAACATAGCAAGACTGAAACAAATGCTTCTTTTCTCTTCCAAGGCTGAAACTGACGTGGCCTGACATATTTCAGCAATTTTTGCCCTCTTCGTCCCTTCTGCCTCTCCCCTTTCTACAGCTCGCTCACTCACGTTAGGCCTCTTCAACCCTCTCTCCAGCCGGCTGGAGAGACAGTGAGGATGACCCCCTGGAAAAAGACAAGGGCGTCTTCTGTGGGCTTCTGCTGCGTGTCGCACTGTCGCGTGACACTGTAAGCCACAGGCTCGCGCACGCGGCTCCTGACGGGAGCTGGGCTGCCTTGGGGGAGGGTCCCCGTCTCCCTGCCTGCATGTGCCAGCGCGCGCCTCATGACCGCATCCCTGGCCGGCACTCAGGACATGCCGGGTGGACACGAGGGCGTGTCCTCCTACGTGCTTGCACCCAAACGGGGCCGACTGGTGGAGAAGACAGCTCCAACGTGAGGCCACAGTCACTCACTGTGGGTCAAGACGGCATCCATGCCCCGCACGGCCAGGCCCCTCCAGCCCATCAGTGTCAACTCACACCTCAGGTTACAGCAGGGGGACCCAGATTCTCATCAACGAGCTCTTCTCATTAATCAGCTGCCACGAGGACTTTTCTTGTTTGTAGTATCTTAATATTTCTGCACCATACATTCTCCACTCAAACTCTATTGTTCCTTTGTGTTTGTTAACAGGAGTCACTTGGAGAAAAGCACAGGTTTCTTCACCTGTGACGGACACGACAGAGGGGAACAAAGGCGCTTCCAGCCCGGCTCAGGCAGCAGCTCCGCAACGAGCTGGGGAAGGAGCCGGGGGCACGGGGTGGCGACCCTCCTGGAAGCCCCGTGAGCACTGTCCCAGGAGCTGGGCCAGGACCCCAGAGCGTGAGGGCAGGTCAGAGCTCTGGGGCTGGCGCCAAGGTCACCCACTCACTGCCTGCGTGCGGAGAAGCTGGAACAGCGGGGAACTTCCGGCCCTGGTCATGGTCACAGAGGCTCTGACTACACGGCGCTGCAGTCCTTGAACAGGCAGCGCCCGGCTCGGGGGCCACTCTCTCCTGGGAAGCGCTCACGTCATGCACCGCCCACAGGCTCAGCCGGCAGCTCATCTCCAGGAGGACCGCCCACTCCGTCCCCGCCCAGAACTGCCACCCCGGCCTACCTTTCTCCCGGCCTTCAGAGGAGCCCAGGGCGGCAGCTGAAGGGGTCAGCGGCCCCGCTCTGGAAGGCTGGCTGGGATCTTTCATGCGGTTGACCACATTTTCAGACAGCTGTGAGAAGGATTGAGGGGAACAGTTAAATGACAGAACCCTCTGGAAGTTAAGACTCCCCTCTACCCACGCCCCAGATTTCTGAGCAGACTAATTCCTCAAGACCAACTCCAATAACGTAAGGAATTCCACACAGGAACCTCTCGTGCTGGCCTGGCACCCGCCAGGTCAACGCCACGCCCAGCCTGGGCTCCACGGGCCACAGCGTGTCCCCCACTGGCTTCCCGGCTGCTCCCACACACTCAGGGGACCCCAAGTTCCCCTTCTTCTCACCTGCCCTGAATCCGTTCTGCTGAGAACCACTGCAGCCCCACCCTGTACAGAGGGTGGACGCCTCCAGCTGTGCAAACCTCACCCTTCCCTGTGGGCGTCCCAGGGTCCCTCTATGGTGGGCTCTTCCAGACAGCACCCAAGTTAAGGACCACTTCTCCCAATCCTTTCCCTGTTACAACAGGCGCACCTCTTAGGAAGTGCCTCACATTCTACCGGCCTCACCTAATGGTCTGTACATACCCTGAGGGCCGGGGCCACCTCTCCCTCCCGTCTGAGTTCCACCAGGGCCACAGTCACAGCAGAAAATCCAGCACGGCCTGACTCATTTCACCCTGGCTCCCCCAGTGACGACTGGATAATCAAATCTTTCCTTCATTGTAGAGGAAGTGAAATGGGTAAGAGGGTGTCATAAAACAGGTGACTGAAATGAAACAGCCAGCGAGGGATGAATCCAGAATAATAACCCCTAAGAGTTTACATCAATAAATATTTATTAAGTGTCCAGTATGTGCAAGGCATCACAAAGCACAGCGAGGGGAGACGTTAAGATGACCTGAGGACGAAGTCCACCATCAGCAGCTCCACCTCAGGGATCCAGGCGAGGAAAGTGCTCCCACGTGTGTGCACAGCGGCGCTGGACTCGCACAGGAGAAGTAAACAACATGACAGCAACGACAGGCAGTGGTCAGACATATGATGGCGCGCCTCCTATGAAACACCGTGGAATTGTCGAGAAAGGACAGGTAAGACGTGCCTGCCATGGAAGGATGCCACCGCTGACCCGTGAGAGTCAGAGGACACTTTGTAGCTCGACTTCGTAAAGAAGATACACAATTATAAAGACGCAGACCCGCGATATATACACGTTGACCCTGGCACACGCACATTCCCCACGTACGCATCCACTCAGAGCACACACCAGACATCCTGGGGCATGTCCTGCACACGGGGCAGGAGCAGGCAGGCCAGGACGTTCACTTTCGGCACTTCCGTGTTTCAGTTTTTTACCATGAACGTTTCTTTTAGCAGGTAAAGATTATAATAATAATAATTGAGTCCCTCTAGTATTTAAGACAGATACAAATCAAATAGCTAATTAACGATTATAGAACAAGAGAAGACAAAGCATACACAGCAGTGGAAGAGAATTGAGAACCCAGAAATAAACCTATATATCTGTGCTCAACTGACTGACAAGGGTGCCAGGACCATTTAACGGGGAAAGAATAGTCTCTTCAACAAATGGTGCTGGGAGAGCTGGACATCCATGTGCCAAAGGATGACGTTAGACCCCTACCTCACACCATATACAAGATCTGACTCAAAAGGGATCAGAGACCTAAATGCAGGAGTTAAAACAATGAAACTCTTGGAAGAAAACACAGGCGTAAATCTTTATGACCTTGGCTTTGGCAGTGAATTTGTAGATATGCCACCAACAGCATGAGCAATCAAAGAGAAAACATATAGTGAACTTCATCAAAATTAGAGTTTTGTTTTTCAAAAGACACAACCAAGTAAGCTGAAAAGACAAGCCACAGAATCTGCAAATCATATATCTGACAAGGGACATGTATCTAGAATACACAAAGAACTCCCACAACTCAATAATACAAAGAAAAATAACCGAATTTAAAAATGGGCAAAGAATCGGAAGAGTCATTTCTCCAAAGGAGATACACAAATGGCCAATAAGCAACTGAAAAGATGCTCAATATCCTTAGTCATGAGAGAAATGCAAATTCAAACCACAATGAGATACCACTTCACACCCACTAGAATGTCTATAATCAAGAAGTCAGATAGTAACAAGTATTGGCAAGGACGTGGAGAAGCTGGAACCCTAATACACTGCTGGTGGCAAATAAATGGTGCAGCCACAGTGGAAAACAGTCTGGAAGTTCCTCAAAAGTTCAACACAGAGTCACCATTAGGCCCAGCAATTCCACTCCCGGTTACCCACTCAAGAGAAATGCAAATACACATTCACACCAATTTGCACGTGCACATTCACATCAGCATTATCTGTAATGGCCAAAGGTGGAAACAACCCAAATATCCATCAACTGATGGGTAGGTGAACAAAAATAATGGAATATTAGCCATAAAAAGGGATGAACTACTAACACAGGACACACCATGACGAACCTAAAACCATCTTGCTCAGTGAAGAAAGCCAGACACAAAAGGCCGCATACTGTATAACCCCACATATGTGAAACGTCCAGAACAGGTAAATCTCTAGAGACAGAAACCAGATTGGCTGCCTTGGGCTTGGGGGAGGGGGGAAACAGGGACTGATGGGAAAGGGTAAGAGGTGGATTTTTCCACCTATCAATATTACAGGGGATCTCTATTTCAAAATATGTCTTTAAAATCTGTGAAGCATATTAGTGGTAAGTGCTGGGAAAGAATAAAATACAGTCCGGCAGGGCCGGGTGCACATGGGGTGGCAGGAAGACCCCTCAGAGGAGATGGCACTAACAGGAGACCACCGCCCTGGAGGGAGGAGGCCCCGCCACAACCACATCTTGAGATCCAAGGAAAAAGGATCTAGTTCTGAGCAGAGGGGAGGATGAGTGCAAAGCCTGTGAGAGGGGCCGAGTCTGGCCTGTCCGAGGGCCTGACAAAGGCGTGTGTGAGGAGGAGGCTGGACCAGATGACCAGGCCGGAGAGGCAGACCGAGATCCCAAGCCCAAATGTGACCCAAGGGCGAGGGAAGCTACGGGGGGTTCTGCACAGGGGAATCGGGCTCTGATTTCCTAGTCCTGGCCCCGGGGGTGGGGGGGGCACCCACCAAACCGCACCGCCTGGTGAGTGAGGGGTTAAGGAAAACATTGGCAAGCTTCTCGCTGGCAGGAGATTTATAATATTTTTTAATATTGCTACAAAATTCAGTAATATTTTTAATCAACAAATACACACACACACACAGTAGTGTGTAAACACCATCTGGGCAGTACTCCCTGCACCAACAGAACCACAGTGGAGGCCCCCAGAGCCAAACGGGTCTGGGAAGTCGGTGCCACAGGCGCACTGGTCACTGGGCCGTCACAGCCGGCCAGATGGAGTCCTGTGTGGTCAGCGGATGGAGGGCCCCACCCAGCGCAGTGCAGGGAAGGAGGAGCCCACCCACACCAGCTGTGTGTCCCTGACCCCTTTCCTCACCTTCCCAGAGCTTTCCGTTCAGCACCTGGAAACGGGGCCCCGCAGGCTGGACTGACTGCCACACAGCTCAGGAATTAGTACTTTGGGGTCAGATGGGCCTGGGTTTGAATCCCAACTAAGCAACTTACTAGCTGTGTGACCTCGGGCAGGGGACTCCTTGCCTGAGTCAGCGTATTCGTCTGTGTCACGGAAACAACTCGTGAGGACCACACGGGGTGAACCACACAGGGCAGCAGGCACAGAGCGAACCACCACCACCGGCTCTCACGTGAAAGGCAGGCCACGTACAAACAGCCTTACGTCACACCAGGCACACGCCGGGTGCGTAAAAACACGAGAACCAGTCAACAGCACGGACAGTCAGGGGTCGCCGCTGAGCACTGTGACCGGCCGTTCCGTTCCGCACGCGGCCCCGTGACCTTGGCAGGCCTTTTCCCTCCTCCGCAAGCCGCACAAAGTTTAACTGGGCGGACTCTTCAAAGCGCCCTCCAAGGCTGACGTCCTGTGGCTCAGACGGGGACCTGCCCTCAGCCTGGAGTAACGCGGGGACTCCGTGCAGGCGGACTTTCCCCGCCAGCACTGTGGTGCCCGGGGCAGGCACCTGCACGAGTCACGCCAACCACGTGGAGCCCGGGAAGGGGTTCTCTCCTCCCACAAGCGCCGCGGCTGGAGACCTAACCCCCAGGGCTGGGACCAAATCGCTTCCCTCGCCCAAGAGCAGCTGAGTTCAGGGCAAGTTCCCAAAGAGTTTCCTTGTCAACCAGTTGGGCCTGTAAGTATCACGGCCGCCCCACGAGCAAAAGGCTGGGGAGAAGGCGCTGCTTTAAAAGTGCCATGGCCTTACCCATTTCTGGGCGCAGGAGAGGTGGCAGGACTGAGCAGAGCTCCCGACCCAACGGAGGGGAAGAGCCCGGTCACAGTCACCACAGGGCCACACCCTGCCAGCGTTGCCAGCTAGCATGATGGCCTGTCCCCCTGGCAGCAGCGCGGAGGCCAGCGCACTGGCCGTGGGCCGCGAGCTGCAGGGCGGGCTGCCCGGCTCCTGCTCCAGGGCCAAGGCTGCTCCCCTGACTCACCCCCAGGACGGGAGAAAAAGAGGTGCCACCGCTCAGCAGCCTCGTAGGCAGGCGGGCAGGGCTGGGAAGGGACGAGAGCCGAGCTCGCTGGAAGCTGAACCACCCCAGCCAGGTCCCAGCGTCTTGGCCACAGACACCCTTCCTGCGTGTCCTGACAACCAGAGAGGTCGTGACCCCGCGGCCCCTCTCCCTCTCCCGGCCTCCCTTTTCTCCGAGGCTCTGTGCCCCCCTCCCACCCCCCCTCACAAAACACCCTCCATTGCACCTGCTTCTCGTCACTCCCACCAGGACACAGGTTCCGAGGCAGCGGGGATTGTTTGGCTCTTGCTGTGTCTTCAGCGCCCAGCACACTGAGCTGCTCCAGTGCTCATCAAACACACGGACCAGGTAACACTGACCACAGGCCCGGGGCCGTCAGCGCACTGGTGCAGTGGAGTGTAGACACGGCAGCGAGAAGATCGTCCTCAAAGGCCCGTGGTCAGACAGGGGTAACACGGGCACATGGAGGACATGCGCTGAGGACTTCCAGAGGGGAAGGGCACGGGCACAGAGGGGCAGCACCCAGGGAAGTCCAGGGTTCTGCTCGCCGAGGGCCCGGGACGACAGGGGAGAGAGGCCGCGGGCCGCTGGGAGCAGACAGGACAGTCGGCAAAGCAGGACGAGGGGCTGAGCCCACAGAGGACCGGAGGCAGGAGGAGGAGGACGCTGCGGGGTGAGGGGAGCACACAGTGAAGCGGCCCGGCACCTGGGCACACGGGCGGCGAGCGGAGGGGTCTGCAGCGCCGTCCACACAGCGCGACCTCGTTCCTACATGAGGAGGGGAGGCACGCTGCTCGTGGAGGCTTAGGAGAGCCTGCAAGGATTCACAAGGAGATGGGGACAGCCGGCATGTAAACATAAGATGCATCCTGCGGCCTTAACGGAACGGATGAGGGGCAGGTGACAGCCGCTCGCTGGAGAGGGCGCGTCCTCCCTAAGCCCGGAACTGCTCTGTGTGCGCGGGTCCTGAGTCTGTCCCACAGCTCCGATCCACAGGAAATAGACACGTTACACGGGGAGTGGCAAATCTGGAGTAAGAAATTAGGAATCGGAGCGCCGGGGCAGGCAGACTGGAGAGAGAGTGAAATGTCCCCACACTCCGGAAGGGGCGACAGAGCTCAGGGCTGCGGGAGAAACTCAACCCAGCGGGTGACAGGGGCTCCCACGGAAAAATAGTGACGCAAACAGCCCAGCCCAGGTACGCAAGCACCTCCACCTGCCAGGCTCCCAGCCAAGCCCAGCCCATTTCACAGACGAAGGAGTGAGCACCAGGAGGGGACACAACTCACCCAAGATCACGGAGGGTCCTAAGTGCAGGGGCCAAGACCGGAGCCAAAGCCGGGCCCCTGAGAGGACGCTCAGTGCTGGCAGCCACGCGGAGCCACTCCATGGCGAGGGGACATGTCACCGGGCACACAGGAGGGCCAATCCAAGACAAACACGATCTGCCAATCGCCTTTCCTGCCACGTATGGTGCTTTACTGAGCCCGGGGTGGGAGGTGGAAGGGGGAGCACGCATGTGTTCACAAAACAGACAGCCTACTTGAATTAGTGAAATGGCAGTACGAAAATCAAGACCTTTCTCGTCTGAGAACGCTACTCATCTAGACACGTTTGAGAAGCCGCAAGGTGGAGGCTGGTTCCCAAGCACTGCTCTTTGCGTCAGGAAGCCTCTGGTGTTCACCAGGGGACCATCCTCACGTCCTCACGCGGGGGGGTGGGGGGGGGGGCAGAAGCCGCTGGCCCGAGTCAGCAGCCAGCGAGGCCTGCACGGCCGCCACTGCGGCCACGCACGCGCCGCCTTCCGAGCCCCCGCCGAGTGCAGCCTGCTGCCCTCGGCCTTCCTGGCCCACGGCTCCTCCACGCAGGCTGAGCACCAGCGGGTTCCACACCCGGCGTGTGCCCGTCTGTCAGCGGCCCCTGGGGCCCAGACACCTGACCCCGGGGAGGCGCTGCCCTCCTGTGACTCTAAGAAGATTCCTCTGCTTTGCCTGCGGCTGTTGCTGTGGAGATTTTGTTGGCTAGTCCTTCAGTTTTCTGTGAGCTGAAATTAGATCCACAGATTTAAATCCGAGTATCTGGACGAGAAGAGTCCTGGAGGCCCCCCCCAAAAAGGTGGCAACCACCGACGCCCACGGGGCCAGGCAGGTGACAAAAACAAATGAGGCGGGCCTGGCAGCAAAGCAGCAGTGCCAGGACAACGTGGCAAGGACAGGCGACAGCAAAGCCCCAGAGAGGGTGGCTACTTCGTAGCTCCAGCCAAGGGTCGCCACATGGAAACGTGGACCAGACTTTCAATTATTTTTCCCCCAAAAAACTAAAACTTGAATTGATGCAAAGCCTCCAAGTTTTAAATGTTGTCGATTAATACCACAAAGTTTCTGGGCTGATGGTTTCATCCAAGAAATATGGAGCCAGTAGCTTAAACCTCTGTTCAACGAGGATCTTGCTGACCTGAGCCCGGTTCCGGGCCACATGCTGGGGCCAGAGACCAGGAGACGAGGTCCTGCTCACGGGGCAGAGCTCCCCCAACCCAGGACGGTGACCAGCGACAGCACAGAGGGAACCCCTGAACTGGTCGCTAGGCCAAGGAGGAATTTAGCCAAGGAAGGGAGAGAGAACCCTGCAGACAGAGGAGCACAGAAGCTCGAAACAGCACGGCAGCACATGTCCTCAGTGAGGGACGGGCGGCGACAGGAGAAGGTGGCACCAGCATACAGAGGGCCTCAGGAGCCAGGCCCAGGAATCTGCATTGAACCTGGAGACAGCGGGAAGCACGTATGGGTGGGAAGTAAGCGGGTCGCACCTCAGCTTTAACCCTGAACGATCACTGACACCACCAGCTGTGGGGGGGCCGTCTCTGAGAGCGAGGCCGCTGGGCCTGGAAGGGAGGGACCTCCACTGGGACTGTCTGGATTTTATCCCCACTGCCTGAGAGCTGCTCAAAAGTAAAATGTACCTTTAAAAAACACATTACCGGGGCTTCCCTGGTGGTGCAGTGGTTGAGAATCTGCCTGCCAATGCAGGCGACACGGGTTCGAGCCCTGGTCTGGGAAGATCCCACATGCCGCGGAGCAACTAGGCCCATGAGCCACAATTACTGAGCCTGCGCGTCTGGAGCCTGTGCTCCGCAACAAAAGAGGCCGCGATAGTGAGAGGCCCGCGCACCACGATGAAGAGTGGCCCCCACTTGCCACAACTAGAGAAAGCCCTCGCACAGAAACGAAGACCCAACACAGCCAAAAATTAATTAATTAATTAATTTTAAAAAAATAGCTGAAACTTAAAAAAAAAAACACATTACCCTGCTAGCGCCAGGAAGTACAGATTTGTGGCAGGCAAGCATGTTGGGAGAAAGAACAATTTATCAGATGGGCAAGGGGAAGGTGGGGCGGGCCCGACTGAGATCAAGAGTTCCTGAGGATAAAGAGGAGAGGATTAAACAGAAGCAGCTGGAAGGGAAGACACAAGAGTTGTCATTAGATGCAGAGGAAAAGGGCACGTGGGATCAGCTTCCGGCGTGAGGACCAGCTGTATGGACCTTCACACGTCAGGAACAGGGAGAGTGGGAGAGGCAGCGGGGGGATGCAGTGAATCACAGGCGCCCAGGAGACTTGCAAGGGGACATGGCCAGCAGCATGGGGACACCTATGGTCTGGGTGTTTAAAACCCGGAGGTCAACAGCTCACAAGTGAGGACAAAAGAGATGGCCGGGGTGGAGCGCAGGAGGGCAAGAGGGCGGAACCTGGCAATGCTCTGCAGAGACGGCAGGTGGGATCTTGGAGACCAGGGCTGCTGCAGAAGACATGTGGTGACCTCCCTCCAGGGTGGAACCCACGGGGTCCAAGACCTCCCAGCGAGGCAGTGGACCCAAGATGAAGCTAGTAGGAGCCAAAGTCAACAACCCTCCTTACGTTTACGTTACTTTACGGCTTATCCTTGACACAGAAAGATCTTCAACACTGCACTGTGCACAGCCACAGGTACCAGGATGGAGTTTCATCTTACATGAGAGACACACCCGAGAGTCACCTGAGCTCTCACACCAGGTAAATGTCATCACTGGTTACGCCGCAGTACTACCCAGAAGAAATGTACAGGATGTTCAGATAAGCCCTAGCTGTCCGTGTACACGTCAGTCTGAGAGCCCCGAGCTGAGCGATAGGGGCACTGTCCCATCTTTAGGACGACCCTCACCCTCAGCAGCTGCGGGCCAGGTGGAGGGACCAAAAGTGCTCTGCTTCCCTACAGAATCGGCTCCTTTGTTTCCTCAGTAGCGGGAGATGTGGTGTTTTGGGAGCATCAAGGAGAACCCACCTGGAAAGTGCCCGGCCCCGGGACCGGTACCCAAGCCACGATGCCAGACTCCACCCCCAGATACAGATGTGTGCTCGCAGCAAAGCTGGGGAGAACTGGGCCATCCGACTCCCAGCTTTCTGAGTTGGCATTTCCTGTTGTGGCCCATCCATGGCGCTCACCAAACAGTCAGCCAGGTAGAGCACTGAGCAGGGGAAGAGTGAGGAGGACTCGTGGCCACGTCTGTCAAGGCACCTGCACTGAGAGCAGCCCTGTCCTGCACATAAGGAGGGAGACATACCCCTCTGAGAGTCAGGGCTCCAGGCCAGGTCCCCTGGGATCTCTTGTTCTCCACACTAACCCTAAGCAGTGAGCTAAGACGAAAGATGTGAGGTAAAGCAACACGATAAGGCATATCACACTGAGACATTAGAGATGCATGTCACTGGGCAACGGCAAGGTATAAAAGGAAGTTTGCTGCACACGTGTGGAACAAGTTTGTATCGAAGCCTCGAAAGAGTAAAAAGCAGTAGAGTAAGATTCTCAGGCTGCAGATCACCAGCGTGGGTAAAAACAATCAACAAGTCGTCCATCCAAGCATGTAATCCAACAAGCACCTACTAATGATCCAGAAGCAAATAAGTAAGAGCAGTCTCTGCACTCCACAAGCTTACAGAAGCAAAACAGGATATAAGGACAGAGAGGAAGAGGTGATGGAGAATATTAAAAGATAAAATCATCAATCTGATAAAGAGCAGCTATGAAAAACCTAGAGCTAACATACTCTATGGTGGAAGACTGAATTTTTTCTCCCTGAATTCAGCAGCAAGGCAAGGACATGCACTCTCACCACTTCTGCTCAGTACTGTACTGGAGATACTAGCCAATGCAACAAGGGAAGAAAAAGAAAGAAAGGGCATCCAGACTGGAAAGGAAGAAGTAAAACTGTCTTCATTTTGCAGACACCATGACCCCTACCCATATAAAATCCTAAGGAATCCACATACACAAAAAACCCTACTAGAACTAAAAAATGAGTTCAGCAAGATTGCAGGACACAAGATCAATATACAAAAATCAACTGTAGAAATCAACTGTATTTCCACATGCTAGCAGTGAAGAATCCACAAATGAAATTAAGGAAACAATTCCATTCATAATAGCATCAAAAAGAATAAAATACTTGGGAATAATTTTTAAAGAAATGCAAGATTTGTACACTGAAAGTATAAAATGCTGAGAAAAACTTTAAAAGATCTAAATAATTAAAAAGAGATTTCATATTCACATATTGGAAGACTCCATATTGTTAAAATGGCAATTCTCCCCAGAGTAATCTTACAGATTCAACACAAACCCCATCAAAATCCCAACAGGCATTTTACAGAAGTTGACAAACTGATCTTAAAATGTATGTGGAAGTGCAAAGGACTTAAAACAGCCAAACAATCTTGAAAAAAAGAACAAAACTGGAGGCTTATACTTCCCAATTTTGAAACTTCCCACAAAGCTTCAATAATCATGACAGTGTTGTACTGGCAAAAAGACAGACACATAGCACACAGATCAACGGAATTCTCAACAGAGTTGAAGTCAAGAAATAAACCCTAAACCCTTATGATTATGATCAATTGATGTTCACCAAGGTCCCAAGGTAATTCAAACAGGAAAAGGACAGTCTTTTCAACAAATGTAGTTTGAGAAAATTAAATATTTCAAACAAAAAAAGATGGATTTAGAGCAGAGTTCAACAAGCTCTA
Source organism: Balaenoptera physalus (assembly GCF_965194825.1). Taxonomy (NCBI): domain Eukaryota; kingdom Metazoa; phylum Chordata; class Mammalia; order Artiodactyla; family Balaenopteridae; genus Balaenoptera; species Balaenoptera physalus. The sequence continues at coordinate 110,397,915 of NC_138896.1, forward strand.
GTGCTTGAGCCAAATCCAACCCAACACTTGATTTTATAAATAAAGTTTTACTGGAACATAGCCACACCCATTCATTTACATATTGTCTATGGCTGCTTTCACCCTAAAATGGCAGAGTGATTTGTCAACACGAGTTAGAGCCTTACTTCACATCATACACAAAAATTAACTAAAAATGGATGACAAACTTAAGTATAAAAGCCAAAACTCTTAGATGAAAACATACGAGAAAATTTCTATAACCTTGGGTTAGACAAAGATTACTGGGATATGATGCCAAAGCCCAATCACTAAAAGAAAAAACTAAGTTAAACATCATCGAAATTACAAATGTTTACACTTCAAAGACACCATTAAGAAAAAGAAAAGACAAGTCACAGATTGGGAAAAAAATATCTGCAAATTGTAACATGATAAAGGGCTTATAACTCAATAAAAAGGACAAACACCACCATCAAAGGCTATTAAAAGTGGGCAAAAGATTTGAATACACATTTCACCAAAAAACAAATATATCTGGGTGGCAAATAAGCACATGAAAAAACATTCAACATGAATAGTTATTAGGGAAACACAAATTCAAACCACAATGAGATACCACTTCACACTCACTAGAATTGCTATAATCAAAACGATGATAAGTGTTGGTGAGGGTATGGAGAAACTGGAACCCTCATATACTGCTGAGGGGGATGGAAAATGGTACAGCCACTTTAGAAAACAGTTTGGCAGTTTCTCAAAAAGTTAAACCTAATAATTCACCAAAGTCATAAACAGAATGACCCATCAATTCTACTCTTACGTTATCTATCCAAGAGAAATGAAAACAAATGTCCACAAAAAAACCTTATGTACAAATGTTCACAGCAGCATTATTCATAATAGTCAAGAACTGGAAACAACTCAAATATCCATCGTTTGACTGAATATACAAAGTGCAGAATATCCATACAATGAGATGCTATTCGGCAATAAAAAGGAACGACTAATATATACCACAACGTGGAGGAGCGAACACCAAGAACACTGTGCTAAGTGAAGGGAACTAGACATGAAAGATACATGATGTATTTCCAAGAAATGTCCAGAAAACGCAAACAACACAGAGGCAGAAGGCTTAGTGATTACCTGGAGCTGGGAGTGGGAGTGGGGAGTGACTGCAAATAGGTACAAGGGAACTTTTTAGGCCTCGTAAATGTTCTAAAATCCCACTGTGAATGACGGTTGCTCAACTCTGTAAATTTGCTTTAAAAAATCCCCGAAATGGTGAATTTTACATGTAAAATACATTTCAATAAAGCCATTTTTGAAAGTCACTATCATCAGATAAAATCTTTCCAAAGCTCCACCCCTGAATAGAGAACCGCAATGTTGCCTCCAGAGAAACGTGTAAACAGCCCTGCATCACCCATCTAGCCCTCATCACCTGGCCAACTTTCTCCACCATCCCAACCTCTGTGTGGCTGCCAAGCACACAGGCTATGGAGCCGGAAAGTTTGAGCTTCCAGCTCCACCACCAACTCGCTGTGACGGGGGGGTTCCTTCACCTCCTTGAACCTGCTTCCTCACCTCTGCATGGGGATGAGATCTCACGAGGTCAGCCTGGGGACCAGGTGACACAGTGCCCTGAAACCACTCAGCCCAGAGCAGAGAAGCCTCTCCCCGCTGGCCCAGGCCCGTCATCACCGTCACCTCATCCGAGCAGCATTGTCTGACCAGCCCCCCTGAGCAGGAAGCCCCATCACTCTTCGCGTCCTTTTTGTTTTCTTCATGGCACTTGCAATTCTTTCTTATTCTTCTGCCTCTTTCTCTTGGTCAGTTCCCCCTCCTGGGATGAGGTTTCCATGAGGCAGGGCCCTGTGCATTGTCCCCTGTAGTCTCTGCCAGGCCAGGCCCAGTTCACAGTGAGCACTTGCTGAGGTGGCGGTGAAGCGGTACCCACACGTCGGGGACACATGGCCTCTCTGGTGTGGGCACACGGGGTGCTGTCCCTTGTGTCCCACGACCTCCTCCGAGACCTTCCCCTCAGCAGTGGTCCAGACTTGCCTCCCATGGCAATGAATGATGGTAAAGGTGGTATAGCCCTGAGGGTGAAATGAGCCTGGGACACAGCTAGAGCAGCAGCCTTGGGAAGTGACCTGGGAAGGAGAGCGGGAGCCAAGTGGTTGGAAGAGGCAAAGGCTGGAGAACAGGGGTCTGCATGTTGACATGCAACCAACTTCAGCTGAGTCACCAAAGATGGTTGTGCAGGGGCAGAGGGGACAGTCACCCGCAGGATGTTGTGGCCATGTGTGTACCTCCTCTTACTGGAGGATGAGATGAAACATACTGGTTGAAATGAAATCTTTATGTATTTCACACATGCTTGCTCTGAAAAACAGGTGAATATAATTGCAGCTTTTTGCATTAATTAAATTTCTTTTACCTTCCTCGGAATTAGGGCTTGAACTCACTATGTAAATTTATGCAAATAAGTATGCAAACTAGCAAGGCCCTGGCATTTAATTTTAAGGAAACTAGAATGCTTTCCAGGACCAGGCCAGGGGCATTAAATACAAGAGGTCTTTAAGAATATTTAACTTCAGACTTCCCCGGTGGCACAGTGGTTAAGAATCCGTCAGCCAATGCAGGGGTCACGGGTTCGATCCCTGGTCCGGGAAGATCCCACATGCCGCGGAGCAACTAAGCCCATGCGCCACAACTACTGAGTCCGTGCTCTAGAGCCCACGAGCCACAACTACCGAAGCCAGTGCGCCTAGAGCCCATGCTCTGCATCAAGAGAAGCCACAGCAATGAGAAGCCCATGCATCGCAACGAAGAATAGCCCCCGCTCTCCACAACTAGAGAAAGCCCGTACACAGTAACAAACACCCAACGCAGCCATAAATAAATACATTTATTAAAAAAAAAAAAAAGAATATTTAACTTTCTCTGAAGGAGCGGGCAGATGTTCTTCTTTGGCACACACCCTCTATACCTTCTATTAAATTAACTTCTCGTTTGGTTCATCCAATGATCTTTTCTAGTGATTTTCACTCACCTGCTTAAAGACAAGGTGGACTTCCCAACCCTTGAGTCACTTTGCTAGCAGGAAAAACCTTACACCAAACACTGCACTGCCATCACCTCCTTTCTCTGGTATCCCTCTCAAAACAGGCACACGAGTGGATGGAAAGAAGGATGGAAGGATGGAAGGATGGAAGGATGGAAGGATGGAAGGGGTCTCAGAGCATGGGGCGGTGCCCCCAACTGTATGCCTCTAGACAAGTTCTTTATTCTTTCTGATGAGTTTGCCCAAAGCTCCCTCTAGTTTTAACAATCTCTGGTAGAACTAAGCATGGCACCAGCACCCTGTCAGGACAGCTAGAGGCTGTCACAGAATTTTCACACTGCCTTGCATATCACTGGGAGCATGCAGGGGAAGTTGGAATCGTGAAAAAAGGCTATTTCTTGTACCCAAAAAGATCTGGGTTAAAGTCCCAGAAGTAACACCTTGGACAAACTCCTTAACCTCTCTAAGCCTGATTCTCCATTTTTAAAGAGAATTTGTACTTTGCAGAACTGCTAAGAGAACTAGAAATAAAATGTGCCTGTCTGATATAAAACCCGAAAGAGATGATGCTCCTCTGTCCACTTAGAAGACGTTCCCACCACTGTAAAGCAATTATACTCTAATAAAGATGTTAAAAAAAAAAAAGAAGACGTTCCCTTAGAAGACTCTGACTGACTGAACTTTCCAACACTCTCCAAAGCAGGTGACAACAGTGGGAGAGCGCCCACACAGAGCCTGGGGCATCTTTCTAAATTCTGATTCGGCTACTGCCTCTCACCTTCCAACGTGAGCGGAGCCGTCTTCTCTCCATTTTGACTTTGCCCCAAGCCAGGTCAAGACTGGATAACACCTAGCAAGTACCAAATATGCTAAGTAGGCACGCTAAGAATAGAGGCTCCCACAAAACACTCTGTATTTTTTCTGAACACGTGCACACACATCATCTTATCCAAGGCAGCACCTAGGATTATCACAGCCTGCCCCCGTTTTTGAAAAGATGTGGTGATTGAGACTCAAAAGATAAGTTGTTCACCCCAGGTCACACAGCTAATGAGCAACTATCCAGAAGTCAGACCTTCTGATGTCCATTTCTTTTCTTTTTTTTTTTTTTTTTGGCCACACCACGTGGCATGTGGAACTTCCCCGACCAGGGATCGAACCTTTGCCCCCTGCAGTGGAAGCACAGAGTCTTAACCACTGGACCATCAGGGAAGTGCCCTGATGTCCTTTTCTGAGCCAGCTCCCTAATTAACTAATTCACCTATGCCAGGTTCTGTGCATTCCATGGACACTTGGTGCCTGCTTCACTGGGGTTCGTCCATTTAATCACTCAGCAATGGTTTACAAAGCACCCACTACGTGCAAGGCAGAGGTGCAGGAGGAAGCATTCAATGAGCAGTCCTTGGAGTCCCGCTGAGCGCAATCCCAGCTCGCTGGCTTGTTACCTAGGTGACCCTGGGTAAGTACTTCATGTCTCAGTGCCTCGCCTGTCCTCCATCCATAAAATGGGCAAACAGAATCTGACCTCTCAGAGAGCTGCTGAGAATTAAATGACAGGGTACCCGTCAAGGGTTTAGCACAACCCACGGCCCCCACTAAGCACTCAAACGTGAGCTGCTTTTATTCTTCCTCTAGAGTCTGGGGATAGAGTCTGCAGTCACACAAGAGCCTTGGCCTCAAGCAGCTTACACTGCGGCCGGAGACACACAAAGAAGTAAAGCATCAACAGAAGTTTCAAATGGAGATGAGCGAGCGCTACGACAAAAACCAGTGTGCGACCGCGGGGATGGGCAGGCACTCTGGACTGAATGGTCAGGAAAGGATCCTCACGTGAGACCTGAACTACAAGAACGCAAGAGCGGATATAAGGCAAACTGGGGGCGCGAACACAACCCGTGCGGAGATCGCGAGTCGAGCAGGCCGGCACCTCGAGGGACAAGGAGGCCCTGAGGCCAGCAAACAGGGGCGGGGGGGACTTGGGGGGACTGGCACGGGAGGTGGTCAGTCAGGTCAGCAGCGCGGCTCCGGAACCCAAGGGGGGGCGGCTCGTTGTCCTCGTACACGCTTGGGCGTCCGCAGGCGGCGAGGGCACAGGATCAAATGTCCAAGGCGCACCCGGGCAGGGGTCCAGGTAACGAGGCCCCGCCCCCCGGCCTCCGTCCGTCCTCCCACCCTGAGGAAGCCAGGCCTGCGGCGCCCTCCGAACTCGCGGCCCTCTCGCGGCGAGCGACGGCAGACGCCTCCACGCCCGCCCGCCGGCCGCCCGCTCACCCGGATGCCCTGCAGCACCCGGACCCGCTCCTCCTGGTCCATTCCGAAGTACGCCCTTCGACCCTCGCGGCTCTCGGCGCTGCCCATGGCGGGAGGGGGCCCGGTGCGCCGGCGCTTACGGGACCGGCGACACCTGCCAACAAGGCCGCGTCCTATTGGCCGCAGTTCGGGGCTCAGCCAATCGCGGCGCGGGTCGCGGGGCATTGTGGGGGCTGTAGTCTCGCGGTGGCCGTCCACTGGACCAGGAGCACGAGGCGCTGCGCCCAAACCCAGACGGCGCGTGGCCAGATGGCCGGCCGAGGAGCGGAGCCGCGGTGACCGGGACACCACCACCGAGGAGGCCGCGCTGGGCGGGCGGAGGCGCTGCAGGTTCGCGGTGAGCAGGCCCGTGAATGAGCGTCCTCGGCGCTGAGGAAGACGGCGAAGTCGCGGTGCCAGGAGAGAAGCTGGCGGGAGGCGCCCCTCTGGGCGGGAGGCGGTGGAGGAAGAACTTCGTGCAAAGGCCCTGAGGGAGGAGAAGGAGAGCGAGGGCCCAGCGCGGGCCCGGAGTGTGGGAGGGTGCAGAGCAGACCCGGAGGCGGGCTGAAGGTCAGAGCGGAGAGGGCCTTGTCGGCGGGGCCAGAGCTTGTTCTAAAGGCCCGGGGAGGACAGTGAACGGCTCTCGGCGTTGAGGAGACACGCACCGTGCATCCAGCGTCGTGTTCACGCCTGTCTCGCGGGGTCACACGTGTAATGGACGCGGTGACTGCTGCTTACAGCCTCAGCCACCTGAACCAAGCCCCCTTTTGTTCTCTGAGCTGCTGACTCGCGTCGATCTGCCACAGTGGACCCGGAGCTGAGTTTGGGATCTGGAACTGGGGAACCCGCGACTGCTCCGTGAAATAGTAAGGGTCATTTGGAGCCTTTCGGAACCTGGAAGGGAAGCGGGGAGGAGCAGAGGGTGGAAGAGAAAGTGAGATGCTCTGAGATGAGAGCGGCTTGGGTGAAGAAGACGGTGGACATTGTGGGGGGGCGGGGGGGGCACTAGAGGATTTTTATCCTCTAGGATAACAAGGACATCTGCCAGTTTCCTTCAAAATACTTTGATTTGGAAATCTCCCTCCATCTCTTCCCTATAAGTAGAGGCTGAGTAGGGGATTCTGGTGCAAGTGGTTTACTGGGGGAGTGCCTCAGGAGAAAGCTGACATGCCATCAAAGCTGGGCTCTGGAGCACAAATTATATCCAGAGTTGGCCCGGCTCGGAGGCAAGGGGACTGGCCTTCTGTTTCCCGCAGCAGTCGGTCATTGGCAGCCCAGTGAAGGGGGCGTCTGTGAGCTCTCAGCAGCCCACACCCACAGCAGCCAGGGGATGGCCTCACGGGCTGGACGGGGCACTTTCAGCATGTACTCCATGTTCCTCACGTTTTTCAAGGTCTCCCGAATACCCTGTGACTGTGGAAGGGGTTATAAAAATTGAGGAAAGGGATGGATTTCACTTCTGAGTTGATGAAATAATTAACCACTGAACTAATTCCTCAAAACAAGAGTCAGGGCCACAGGTGACTATGAGACTGTGTGTGGTCTCCCCTGCTCCCACCATGTGCAAACTCCTGGGAGAGAATTGGAATCCCACAAGACTGAGAGTGGGGTTACACTGACACCAACATAGCTAAGCCTCATGACAACCCAGCAAGTCGTGTATCCCTACTTCCCTGAAAAGAAAACCGAACTGCAAAAAGGTGAAGATAGTGACATTATAAATCCAAAGAAGGGTGAGGATTTTAATAAAAACAGTGGCAGAGGAAAGAAAGGGAAGAGAAGTTCATGGTTTTTGAGCACCTTCACGGCACCAGGCTCTATGATGCAGGCACACATGCTTTGCATGCAGTTAATCCATGACCAACTCATTTAGTCCTGGAAACCATCCTGAGAGAGTATTACCCCAGTCTAAGGCCCAGGAAATGGAGACTTCGGGGAGGTAAGGTGTTAGGACAGGCCCACTGTTTACTGCCTAGTACCCATTCTCTCCTTCCTTATGACAGAACCCAGCTTCCTTAGGTGTAACAATGTGCCTGGTTAGAAAAATCGGTGCCTAAGTTCCCACTGGCCAAACTTGGGACAACTTGAGCATTATAGCAATTTGACAGTTTCAACCCATAACATATTTCATTTTTTAAAAAATGCAATAGTCCATGTGTTAAAAGAGAGGGGATGGGGCTTCCCTGGTGGCACAGTGGTTGAGAATCTGCCTGCCAATGCAGGGGGCACGGGTTCGAGCCCTGGTCTGGGAAGATCCCACATGCCGCGGAGCAACTGGGCCCGTGAGCCACAGCTACTGAGCCTGTGCGTCTGGAGCCTGTGCTCCGCAACAGGAGAGGCCGCGATAGTGAGAGGCCTGCACACTGCGATGAAGAGTGGCCCCCACTTGCCACAACTAGAGAAAGCCCTCGCACAGAAACGAAGACCCAACACAGCCAAAAAAAAAAAAGGGGGATGTAGAAAAAGGGGGGGGGTTCTTCTTTACAAAAGAATGCCAGCAAATCAGTGTGAGATTTAAAAATTGCCATTTTGTGACCCTCAGTGAATTAACTGAATCATGCAAAAATCGTCAGTGGATCCTAAAGCTGTTGAGTGACAACTCCCAAGTCTCACCACAGATTTCTGAACAATCATAAAGAGAAAACTATTACATTGATGCGAACTGGAGGTCACTTCCTTAACTAAATGGCTGAATTTAGCATCACAGTGGGACAACATGACATGATGTCCCTCCCCAGGAGATGTAAGGGACACACAGTGTCCCCTTTGGAGTGTTGTTGCCAAAAATGTGTGCCCTGACTCCAATCGTGAGGAAACAATCAGACAAATCCAGAATGTGAGACATCCTACAAAACACTTGTCCTGGACTCTTCCAGAAGGCTAATGTCATGAAAAACAAAACAAGTTTCAAGACATGAAAGAAGCATAACAATGAGACACAGCAGTGAATCTTGATTATATCCTGCATTAAAATGACAACAGCAACAAAGCTATAAAAAGGTACTTGGGACAATTGGGAAAGTTTTATATATGGAATATGTCCTAGGTGACATTATTGAATTAAAGTTAATTTTCTTGTTTTAGGGAGATGCATTTGGAAGTATTGGGGGAGTGTCATAGTGTCTACAACCTGCACTTAAATGGTTCAGGGAAAAATGTTAACAATAGGTGAATCTAGGTGAAATATGTATATTGGAATCCATTATATCTTCCACTGTTTCTATGGGTTTGAAATTTTTCAGAATAATAATCAGGAAATAAAATTCTGCACTTGGGGAAATAAAAAATACTTCCCTCTCTGGACTCCCTTCTCCTTTGTAGCTGGAGGTGACCGTGTGACCTAAATCTGGTCAGATGGCTCTTGAGCAGTGTGGTACCCGGAGAACAGTGCAGTCAGTGCTAAAGAGAGCAGTGAGATGGGATGCAAGGCTGAGCTCTGCCTCCTCCTAGACCTGTGCCCCTCAGTTTCCTGATATAAGAGTGGTGCCAACATTACATGGAGTGCTTGCCCAGAGCTTGGACTTAGTGAACTCATTCAGCAATAGCTATTATTATTGAGAGTTGTTTCTTTTTTAAATAACTTGGCAACCAGTATAGGGGTTGGGGGAGGGGGAGGTGTGTGAGCTGGTGTCTCTTAAATTGGATTCTCCAGAAGCAGAGAAGAAGAAGAAATGGGCTGGTAGAGTAGAAAAGTCAGAAAAGGAATTTGCTTTGTCCATGTTAAAAGTCAAAAGGAAGCTTTTCCTATAAGATCAAGAAAGAGACAAGGATGTCTGCTTGCACGACTTCTATTCAACACTGCACAAGAAAATGAAATAAAAGATTGGAAAGGAAGAAGTAAAATGATCTCTATTTGTGGAAGACATGATCTTGTATATAAAAATCCTAAGGAATTCACACACACACATGCGCACACACACACTCAACAGAGCTAGTAAGCAAATTCAGCAAGGTTGCAGGGTATAAGAACAACATGCAAAAATCAGTTCTATTTCTATATACTCACAATGAGCAATCCAAAAATGAAATTAAGAAAACAATTCCACTTAACAATAGCACCAAAAACAATAGAACACTTAGGAATAGATTTAGCCAAAGAAGTACAAGGCTTGTATCCTGGAAACTAAAAAACACTGTTGTCTAGGAAGGGGGATGGAAATGGACAGGAGAATAAAACTTGGCATAGTGGCTCCATGGTTTATACATTTATCAACACTAAGCCATGCACTTAACATCTAAGCATTTTACGATACGTATGTTATACCTCAGTAGAAGTTGAAAATATTTGAGGTGGAGGTTTAACAACATAATGTTTTATTTCTCACTCAGGCAAAATGTGGTTGTGCGGGACATGGCATTCCCGGCCACCAGAGGCTCTACCATGCTCTTTACCTGCCCATCTGGAACATGTGGCTTCCTCGGCTGACTCAGCAGGACGAGTGAGCTTCAGAGCCTAGAGGACTGAGCCCCAGCTTTCCCTGCCTCGGCAACTGTCACCCCCATTCACATCCACTGGCCATGCAGGCCCACTGCCCCTCCCACCTGCAAGAGCGGGGAAGTGCCGTCTTCTGTGAGTAGAAGGAGAAAGGAAACGTCTAAACACTAGACCATCAGGCACCACCGGTGAATGAACAGCTCATTGGCCCCTTACTGTTTCCTGAGAAGGTCCATGTAAGAAAGATGTACTGATAATAACCGAGAAATTCCAGACGCTGAAAGATCACACTGAGACAAAATCACAATCCATTCTGTGCACAGGTGTCGTGCTGACAGCATACACGCATCTTCTGCCACACAGTAACTATGTTTCATGGATCTTCTGTCTTACAAAGGTGTTTCCTGGGTGCTAAGATTGTCGCCCAGCGACGCGGGCACATTTGTACCTTTGAAAGCAAGTTGTTGCTGCTCGTCACTTGCCTGACTTTGCCTTTTGCGGTGTACTGACACACGCTTCCTCTGGGCTAAAGTTTGGAGACCACTGGGGAGGAGTGGAGCCCTGACGAGAAGGGGGCTGGAGCGAAGGATACTCTCACGCAGGAGGCTCAGGTGGGCCTGAGGTCTGGGAGCCGCCCAGAGGTGTCACTGAGGGGGTGGCGCCCCAGTGCTGGGGGGCGTCTCCGAGTTTTCTGTGACTCTTCACCTCCGAAACCTCAGGCTCCTCGTCTGTAGGATGGGGGTGATTCAGCCGCTGGTAACCACCCCTACAGGCCTGGAAAACGAGAGGAGCTGGATGCGGGGCCGTTTGTAGTGTTCAGGCTGTTTGGGCTCACGCTGAGCTGTGGTGGGGAAAACTCCGGAAAGGCTGGTTGGGTCATGAGGACAGAGGCCTTGAATGCTGCCTATGTCCTTCTACCCTGAGGCGTGGCAGTGGAAGACTCTGGATTTGGGGGCTGTGCTTTGGGAAGCTCTCTGCAGCCCCGCGGTGGAGGACGTCTCTGCAGTAGCTGTGGAGATGGCTGATGACAGGGCCCACCTCCGAAGCACAGCCTGCCCTTCACCACCATCTGAATTTGAGGGGGGCTGCAGCACCCTCCCCGCTGCCCCGCCCTGGCACACACTGGTGGTCCGGGGAGCCTCCTCTCTCCAGCCTTGTGCTTCTACAGGGAGGGACGGGCATTAGCTTGACACTCGGGTAGAAGTTCCTGCGGGGATTCGGCATGTGACACCGCGGCAGCTCTCTCCTCCCCTCTCTGAGGTCTGCCTGCCTGCTTGGAGCGTGTGCTTCTCCACGTGCGGGACTCAGTGCAGACAGTCCGGGTCCGTGGAGGATGGAGGCTCTTCCCATCTGCCTGCCCAGCAGGTTGGCCGCATCTCCCCTCGTGGTGTCGGTGTGGAGATGCCAGCCTGGGCTCGGAGCATCACACCTGCCCACCTCTGTCCGCCCAGCTGCAGGGAGCAGCTGCGGAAGGGCGCTCTCCCTTTCAGCACAAAGGAATCTCTCCCAGAAGCCAGTCTCTCCTGGAGTCACGCTGGTCACCCCAGCCAGGGCCTGGCCCCGGCAGAGGGGGTAGGGTGGCCACGGCAGGTTAAACCTGCGCGATCACTCCCCAGGCCTGACAGAACCAGCCGCCGGCACCCGGTAAGCAGCCCCCTTACGGTGCCCCCCTCAAGCACCCCTTCCAGCCGCTCTCGGGACCGGGCAGCTGCGTGCATAGCGCTCGCTGCGAGCGTGCCCGGGAGGGACAGGGTGCACCGGCCGCCGGGAGCCTGCGCCCCAGCGCCTCCCCAGTACGGTCACCTCCTGTCGCGGTTCTCCCGAGGGCAGCTTGCTGCGCGTGGGCGGCCGGGGACCGTGGGGGCTGCGAGCTCAGTGGGAAGAGAGAGACGTTGGCTCAGCAAAGCCGTGTGGGCCACGGATTGCAGCGAGGCAGCCGGAGCAGAGTCTGGTCAGCCTATGCGGCCTCCTGGCGAATCAGTCTCTCTTTACGCGCCCCACCCCCGCACACACATGCACGCGCAGGTACACACATGCGCACGCACGTGCCCGCCCACGACTGTAACCTGAGTTGGGCTTCGCGTCTCCAGCGCAGGCTCTGGCCTTGCTCCTGGCCCTGAGGCTCCAGCTCGGGGGCCCCGGAGCAGCCTGAGCACCGCCACGGGGGCCTCGGGCGCCAGCAGACCTGGACCTGCCCCTGCGGCCCCGCCCGCCCGTGATGTCGCCTCCCCAGCCAGGCCCACCCCCCCACCTTACACTGCTGTGTCTTATTTTCTTCCCTCCTGAAAAGATCACTCTCTGGATCTTTGTTGCTTACTTATTTGTTTACCGTTGGTCTCCAGCCAATATCACCCACAACACACACAGTTCCCAAAATAGAAGCTTCGGAGCAGAGGGACTGCGTCTGCTTCATTCATCCCTGAATTCCCAGCACCTGGCACAGGGCCTGGGATGGGGCGAGCGCTCAAGGCATCGGTGACTGAGTCACTGACTGACTGGCTGGCTGAATGGGCTCCCCTACTGGTGAGCGAGTTGCTCCAGGTTCAGAGAGGCAAGAAACTGAGTAATTAAGAGTGAAGATTTTCATCTCAGTCCCAGCTCGGCTGCCCGTGTGGTCTCCAGCAAGTTCCTTTGCCTCCCTCTGCCTCGGTTTCCCCATCTGTAAAACAGGCATAAACACAGTACCTACCTGTAGCGCTGATGTGGGATTGCATGAGTTAATACATGTCATGGACCCAGAACAATACCTGGCCAAGAGGAGACACTCAGTTATCACTAGTTATTGTTGTGCTACGCATCATCCAAAGAAGCCTGCCAGCTGAGGCTCAGACAGGGGACATGGCTTGCCTGAGGTCACACAGCAGGAAGGAGGCAGATATGAGATCTGAACCCTGGTCCAAACGTCTCAGAAGCCAGAGCCCTTTCTAGGGTCCCACCTGGCTTTGGCGCCTCCCTTGAAGCGTGGCCTGCCTGGCCCTTGGGTGCGGGGCTTGGGAGCTGGGGTGAAGGCCCAGGAAAGGGGGTGGGGGTGGGGGAGGGCAGGAGGGGCTGCTGGGGAGACCGTCCTGGTACTGGCTCCCTGCCCCACTCTCGATCCCTTCCACCCCCTGCAGCTGCACCCACTCCCCACCATGAGACTCTTAACAGAGTTTTATGAATCATTAAAATGTACGCACAGACTTTAATAACACTGGGCTGTAATAAGAGCTACAGATTGACAGGATTCCTCAGAGAGCTCAGTGGTAAACCTGGTTGCCTACTTGGCAAGATGGTTTTCCAGCCTTTTGCGTCTATTAGCAGGGGAAGGGAGGGACCGAGCGGGGAGTGCCCCGTGGGCTCTGAGCAGCCCCAGGAGGCTCCTTCAGAGCGGCCTGTGCCTTTTCTGCATTCAAGGTCCCACACAGAGCAGCGGCCACACCAGAGCGTTGCGGGGGACCGTTACCTCCCTCCCATCATCTCTGCCACCCCTCTCAGCCATGCTAAACAAAATACCCTCTAAGTGGAAGCCTTGTGTTTGCATTGCAAATGGAGCTTCAAGATAGCCTCCCAGGTTTTCACCAGTGTGAAAATTTTAGTTGCAATTCCCTGACTATTACTATATCTAAAGCTAAGCATCTTTACATTTGTGCTGGTCCTTGATATTCTTTTATCTGTGAATCACCTTCTCATATACTTGGCCCAACTTGCTTGTTTTGTTCTGTTTTGGTTTGTCCTTTTGTTACTGGTTTGCAGGAGCTTTTGTATGCTCTAGATGTCACTCCTCTTTTCCAATGCTCTATTTTCTCCCATCTACCACTTGTCTTTTAACTGTAGGTCATTTTTTGACAAACAAGTTTAAACTTTTTTCATTCAGATATCTAATTCATGCTCTTTTTTGGGTTGTAGATTTTATGTATTAGTAAGGAAGTATCTGCTACTGAACTTGTAAACAGTTTTTTAACATTTACCTTTTAAAACCATTTGCAGTTTATTTTTTATTATGCTATGGGATTATGCTGGATAGAATGTTTTCATATAAATAGCCAATTATGTAGATTTTATATATAGCCCTTATCATTTATTGAATATTTTGTTTTGGCACTGAATTTAAAAAGCCAACTTCATGATAAACTGTTTTCCATATGTACATAGTACATTGCTAGATTTGTTTCTCTATTCTTTAGCTTTTTTATAGCAACTCACCACTGATTTGACTACTATAACTTTATCAGATATTTGGATATCTGACAAGGAAAGTCCCCTCATTGTTTTTCTCTTTTAAATTTTCTTGACCACCTCTGGAGATTTCCCTTCTCGGGGAAAGAAATCATCTTGTCATATACCATTAACAGTCTTCCTGAGATTTCAACTGGGGTTCCGTTGGATTTATAGATTAATTTATGGGAGAGCTGATATAGCTAACTCTTCTTGAAGGCCATTCAGTAAACTTTGGTAGCTTTCTTTATTTAGTATTTAAACATTTTTATGAGGTTTCTCTCTAGATATTTTATGGAATTTGCTGTTTTCAAGAATGAGTTCATTTTTCATTTCATTTTATAATTGGTTTTTGCTAGTATGTAATTAAGCTATTGATTTTTTCTATGCTGATCTTATATGTGGCTGCACTGTTAAACTCTCTTATTGGTTTTGCCAATTGATTCTCTTCAGAATTTTCCAGGTAGATCATCGTATGGTCTGCAGATAATCTCAGTTTTGTTCCTTTTTTCCAGTATTAATGACATTTTCCCTCGTATTATAGTACTGGCTAGAATCTCCAATAAAAAGTTTGAATAGCACAATGATACTAACACTGACTCTTTTTATTTCATTATCAAGTGGTGACGATTACTGTAGAGTCTCGATGCCCTTTATCATATTAAGAAAGAACCTAATTTGCTAGAAGCTTTGCTTTTTATCCTGAAAGTATATATGTTGAATATTTTCAAAAGTGTTTTTGTTCTCTATGAAAATAGTTATGTGATCTTTCTTGTACTCTAGAAAAGCAGTGATTTAAACCGGTAGATTTTTATTCTAAAGTTGAACACATACCTGCATTCTTGGGATGTCTCTTAATACACTGCCAAACTGAATTTGCTAATTTTTAAAAAATAAAAATCAATTTAATTTAAAATATAATACTATAAAAATGTTCTGTTCATCATAATTTAAAATTAAAAACACGGAACACATTCAATTAATAAAAACATAACATTTACATATTTTTGATATTTTTTAATGAAGGGAGAGAAACAAAAAAAGGTTAAAAACGAAAATGGAAAAAAGACACTTTCACACAAACATCTAGACACAAAGAAACTAAAAATGTGAAACTAAAGAAAAAAGACAAATTAGAGAACAAAGGCCAAGAGACTCAGAAATAAACATGTTCGGAAGACATATAGCTGGACATATAGATGAAAAATAGATAGATGTATACACAACTATAGAGAGAGATGGGGGCAGCGGGAGAGAGGAGGGAGAGAGGAAGGCAGAGCCGGGAATATACGCTGAGACTGCAGTAAGGATAGAATGATTCTTAGGCAGAGTGACCTTATGGGCAGCACCCCATCGTCTGTATGGCCCTCAGGTTTCCATTCTATACGGCATTTTATTTGGGTGTTTTGCGCCCGTGTTTATGAAGAAGATCGGCATATAGCTTTATTTTCCTGAGCTCCTCTCCTTTGTCTCTTCATCTATTGAAACATCTCTTTCATTGACCAGCTGCGTTGCTTTTGTTTGTATTTTATTAATTTCTACTTTAGCTTTAATCTCATCATTCTACTTTTTTGGATTGTTTAAATGGTTTTTAAATAATTTATTTGAAAGTTTAGTTCATTTATTTTCAATCTTTTTTGTTTTCTAATGAACGCATATAAGTCATACTTCTTCCTTTGAGTATTGCTGTGGCAGAAAAACAGATTCTGTAATATGGTGCATCTGTGATTGTTCAGACATTAAATAGTTCATACATTATATATTTTAATTTTCCCTTTAATTCAAGAGCTATTAAAATGTTTTTGTTAACTTCTAGTTTTATCCTATTTCAATCGGCCTAAATAATAGCAGCTCTTTGAAGTTTATTAAAATATCCTTTACGGCCTTGCATAGGTCAGTTTTTCAGAGTATTCCATTTGTGGTTAAAAGAATATATAATCTCTGCCAGTTGAGCAGAATGGTAATTAGATTAAGCTCATTACTTATTTTATTCAAATCCTCTTTTTACTTATTCATTTCTACGAGTTTTGTCAAAATTGCCCACTAAGACATTGAGGATCTAGTTTTTTTCTATTTGTAATTCTGACAGGTTTCTGCTCTATGTATTTTCAAGTTGTGCTTTAAGTGCAGTAAAATGATCATTAGTTACCCTGTGGATTGTTCCCATTCTTCAGCATGACATACCCCTTTCTTTTATTATTAAATGCTTTGACCTTGAATTCTATTTCATCTGAATTTAATATTACCATCTTTTTTTGTTTTATTAGCATTTTCTTTCCTTCACTTTCATTTTTCCTGGATTATTTCTTTTAGATATGTTTCACATAATTTGTACTTTTATCCAACCAGAGTTTTTTTTCTTTTAATTAATAAATTTAACCCACATCTATTGTGATGACTGATATTATTAGAATTGTTTGTTCCATTTTTTTTTGTTTTTGTGTGTTATACTTTTTCTTTCTTTCTCCCCTTTCTTACATTTTGTTATACCAACTGAATTTTCTTGAAATTTTTTTCACCCTTTGAAAATACTTAATTAAGGTTATATTTATAAAACACTATCTGTAGTTAAATCACCCCCAGTCAGACAACACGTGCTACTTCCCTCTGCTCCATTTACCAGTTCCCTAGAATTTTTATTCCGTGATCATTTTGTTTTCATTAAAGTATAAAGACATACTTTACATGCCCACATCTTAAGTGTACAACTTGATGAATTTTTCAAGGTGAACACATCCCTGCAAACAGGACCCAGAGGGGCACAGAACATCGCCAGTTCTCGACAAGCCTTTGTTGAGCCTCCCGTCATCGCCGCCACAGGTAAACCACAGCACCACTCCCGTCACCACCGGTCAGTGCGTGAGGTCTCTCAACCTGTATGTTTGAATCACAGCGTCTGTTCCCTTGCGTACGGCTTCTCCTGCTCCGCGTCACGCCTCTGAGACTCCTCCACACAGGAGCACGTGGCAGCGGTGCTTTCCTCGTCCCTTCTACGGCTGTGTCACAGGTGGTCTCTTCTACGATGGTGAAATTTGTGTCGGTCCCATTGTGTGGGTGTTGCGAACTACGCCACCGGGAACATTCTAGCACCTGTCCTTTGGAACAGGTATCTATGCATTCCTTTTGGATACACACCCAGGACAGGGCACGACTGTTTAGCATTTGAGTACACTGTCACTTTTCCAGGTGGTGTATCACGTTGTTATTTAAAATGTCTTATTTTAATCAGTCAACACTCATTTACTCTTAAAAAATAGCTTTTATTGTTTTATTTGATCACCATTGTACCCTATCATTTTTATTCTTGCTAGAGCTCATCACCCAGCATTTGTTTGTTTTTAGAGAGTGTCTGTGGGCCTTAAATGTTTGGCTTCTTTCATGCCTGGAAATGTCTTTATTTTGCCTTCACAATGAATCGTAGCTTTGTAATACTGAATAGTTAGGCTTCATATAAAGTTATAGGTTCCAAGTGATTTTCACCCAGAACTTTGAAGATACTGCTGTACTGTCATGCTGATCTCTTGAGGGGCCCATCAATCTCAGCATTCCTGCATTTCTTCAGTTTGGGGGGGAATTTCCTCTATCACTTCTTGGAAAATCTCTTCCCTTCCAATCTGTCTATTCTCTCTTTCCAGAACTCCTATTTGATGGCTTTTACAATTTTTTACTCTGTCCTTCGTGTCGCTTGACTTTTGTTTCATGCTTTCTATTTCTTTGTACTTTTATGATAATTCCTCACTTAGGTTTCCTAGAATGTGAATATTCCATTTTTCAGCCCATCCATTGAGGTTTTCTTTTTCCTAATTTAGCAATCAAGTTTTTAATATCTTTTTTTTTTACAAAGGCAATATCCTCGTGCATCTCTCTGAAGCCATTAATTATACTTATTCAAAATTCCTGTCCTGCTCTCTGTATAAATTTGATTAGTGTTACTATTTAGAGAACACGGTGGAAAGCCTTTCTCACTACTCATATTCAGTCTCGAATCATCACGCAGATTTGCAAACAGATCTGAGCAGTTAGCAGCACTGGTGCTGAAATGGAGCCCGATCAGAGGGGCTCACGTCAGCCGTGTCTGGTGAGAATAGAGGCTCCTTCGAACCTACAGACCTTTGCCTTCCACCCTCCTTTCTCTCCCCTCCCAGGCACCCCTTCCCACTGCTCCAAAATGGTAGCTCATTTCACCCCTGGTTTACAGGTTGGCTTGGGGCCCATAAGGGAACTGGTTGGTGGGTCCTTGGGAGTCAAAGTTAGGTTGAGGTGTCCCCCCTAGGGGGAGAAAGAGGAGGAGAAAGCTAGGACGTGTGGAAATCCCTCCAAAGTCCAAGGGTTGAGCCAAGAAAATAACATCATTTGACCCATCTGCAGAAGGATGGGGAAAAAAAGGAAAGCCCAGCATGGGCACAGGTGAACGTGGGAGGCAAGTAAGGACATCGGCCCCAGGTGGCGCCTGTGCGTGCTGCTGAGTGTTCATGGCTGACCTTTCTCAGCCACCCGGGGACCTGCATGTGGGATGGGTGGGGTTGGCCCAGAGCTCCTCAGTCGGATGGACAGAAACCTGTAACCCCGCCCCACTCCTGCAGGACAAGCCCCAAATGCCACTAGTTGGATTCACAAGTCCTCCCCTTTCTGGATTTCATAAGATTCAGGCTCTGTGTCTCCTGTTTCTCTGAGACTGGGATAAATACAGTATAGTACCAAATTCACAGACTTTGTAAATGGAGAAAACTCAAGATCTTCCTCCAAGCCCAGCCTTGATATCTTTGCAACTTAGAATTTCAGTCTCATGTGTGTTATAAACAGCTTGTTTGCCAGACCTAAGAAATTCACCCACACTCCCTGGCTGGTTGAGTTTTCTTCCCTGAGTCTGTAGATATCCTTCATCACAACTTGACAAAAGAATGGTGCTTTGAGGCCTGTTTCATAGGTTTTCTATTCTACAGGTTTGCTGCCCACTACTACCATCTGTCAGATTCACAAAGCAGTAGTATGTACGCATTCCTGTTGGCTGAATTTATGTAGACGCTAATTCTTGCAGCTGTTAAAAAAGGAGAACGGCAAAAGCAGGGAGGAGCACACAGACCCCTCCTCTCAGAAAATTCTCGCTCATCACAGTTTAAAGGCAAGAAGCACAAATAATGCTGCAAGATAAGAAAATAAACAAATAAAACCACCAGGATTCTAACAACCGACAATTACTGTTCTTCCAACTTAGATACTAGAGCTTGCAGAAAGCAGCCACATTGCCAAAAACTATTACTCTGCATCTTTAACCAGCAGATGACACCTCTGCAGTTGAGTAAAGTGAATTCTTTTAGGTGAAATCATTCCTGCAAATGAATAGGAACCAAATCAGAGGCCAACGTGCAGGCTCCAGTTTTATGAGGCCATTACCAGTCCCTGGGAGGAAACGGGAAAGAGCAGTGAGTGACACCCCACCCCACCCCGGCCCCAGGACACAGCCAGCTTTGTCACCTCCCGCTCACGTTCCTGAGACAGCCCTTCCAGGGAAACGGGGTGGGTGCACTTTGATTATTTCACAGCTGGAAAGCAGCTAAGGATGTGGCCTCAGAGCCATCATCAGCTCGTTCACTCTTGTTCTCTGAGCACTGTCTACAACCAGCGAGCATCCCTCCGGCTCCCGTGTGCTAAAGGACACAGATGTGTTCAAGGAGAGAGCCAGAGCCTGAGACAGGAGGGGCCGAGACAAGAGGTGATCGTGCAAACCGCACCCTGAGAGC
This sequence comes from Balaenoptera physalus, assembly GCF_965194825.1. NCBI lineage: Eukaryota > Metazoa > Chordata > Mammalia > Artiodactyla > Balaenopteridae > Balaenoptera > Balaenoptera physalus. Next base: position 110,417,626 of record NC_138896.1, read on the forward strand.
CCCCATCCTGCACCCTCGCCAGGATGGACTTTCTGTTCTCTGCTTTCACTCCTACTTTCCGTGAGTGTCAGCCATGTGCCAGCACACACCCAGCACTGATGACACAGTGGTGACCACACGGCCTGCTCCCCGCCCTTCCGCTCTGGGGGAGGGGGTGTGCCAGACATTAATCAGATAATCACACAAGTATAGCATTACAAATTATGGTTTGTGCAAGGGATCTGAGAACATGTCACAGTCTGGGCTGATGGCAGAGTGTGCTCCAAAACTGTCTGCAAGGGGCCCTGGGCCCAGCTCCCAGAGGGCGTGGCGTCTCCCTGCCCAGGCCTCTGGGGAGAGGTGCCATGCCATGCGGGTGGCCTGCAGCTGTGGGCTGTGAAGGGGGTCCCACGCTGCCCCTGGCGGGCATCCTTCTCCTGCCTTTTCGCCCCTCACTCACTGTCTCCGCCCCTCCTCAGCCCCACCCCTCCCACCTTCCATTCTGCATCTCCCTTGGCCACTTAACTAAGATGTGGGCTCCAGCAGCTCACGACTTCTCTGGGCCTCAGTTTCCTTGTCTGTGTAATGGGGACAATCCAAGTAGCTCAGAGAATCAGAAGGCTATCGTACGGTTTCAATGAGTCAATACAGGCCAAGCGGCAGCACACTTTCTGTCCGTCCTTTCTTACGTCGCTGCCTGCGCACGTGCTTTCTTGCGCAGGGCGGGGCTCTCGGTAGCCGACCAGGACATTCCTTGAGAGCAGAGCACGCCTCTGCTCTTCCGGTTCATCAGGGAGTCCACACTAGGCATTTCCGCTCTATGGAACCGTCCAGGGTTCACACCATGCGCTCATACCTGTTTCCTCCGTGAACCCGAGACGGGCTTGACCTGTTTAAGAGGAGAAATCCAGACCCGGAGCGAGGGTTGCTGTGCGGAGAGACGTCCTGCGGTGGCCGGACCCCGCGGTCCCGAGGCGCCCAGCTGCGCCGGCGCGGGCGGCGGGGACACACCTGCGCCCAGGTGCGCGAAGAGGAAGCGCCTCGCGCCGCCCGCTTCCCGAGCGGCCACTGCCACCTGACGGCCGGCCGCAGAAGTGACGCCGGGCGGGCCCCCCACGCGGGGGCGTCCTTGCGGCGCTGCTCGGCAGGCGGACGCGCCTCGGAACGCGCGGAATCCCGGCAGGAATCTTCCAGTGGTGCCAGGCCCCGGGCCCTGCTGCGCGGGCGCTGAGAGACGAGCGCGCCTGCGGCAGAGGAATCACCTCCGGGAACCGACCGCGGAGAGCGCAGCCGGTCCGCCCAGCGGCCGGCGAGTCCTGGTCCCGCGCTGCGCTCCAATCCGCCCCTCGCTCCGGCTGACAGCGGCTCTGCATCTGAGGCCGAACCCTTCCCGGCCCAGTTGTCCAAGAATCCCCCGGGCCGTGCGGGAACGGCACCTTCCGGGCCCGAAGCCGACATCTCCCCGCGGGGACCCGGGGCTGGCGCGGTGGGCAGGCCGCCCCCAGCAGGCTCGCCGCCCCCAGCGGGCTCCGCCCTCCCCGCGGAGTTACCTTCGGGGCCGGGGCCGGGGCCGGGGCCGGGGCCGCCCTTCCCGCTGGGACCTGAGGGAGGCCACGCGCTGTCGGCGAGAGGCTCTGCTTTCAATAACAGCAGAGAGTCCTGCGCCCCTTCCCTGGAGGGCTGGGGGCCGCGGTGCGAATGTGCCACCATCCCCTCCTGACTCTCTTTACTAAGGACTCTGGAGCGTAGGCATTTCCAAGGCAAAGAAACTGTTGACACCTTTTCTAAAAAAAAAGAAAGCAGTCGGACCTGCCGCCCTGCCTTCCGTTTATGTAACTTAAACTCAGAAGGTTCCGCCTGAACAGGCATTTCCATGACTCAGACCTACCCCCTACCTTTCCTGGCTGCTTTCTGGAAAGATCAACGCCAGGAAACGGGAGGGGGTGTGCAGCTCTCCCTTCACTTGAGAAGCCCAGCCTGACCCTCTGTTGCCTCCATGCCTGGGAGGGGAGAGTGAGTCTCTGCTCCAGCGGGACCTGAATCCCACTCTGGTGGGTCCCTTGGCTCAGGGGAGCCGTGCTGGGCTGACCAAAGGCTCCTCCACGTGCGGAAAACAGGGAAAGAAGCACAGCAAAGTCTGAACGTCTCACAACACCCGGAGTGCCGCCCGAGGAAATAGTCCATTCGTGCCCCGTGCACAGGGGAAAGGAAAAGAGAGCCCACTGAGAAAGAGAGGTCCCCTTCTGCTACCTTCTGAAATCCTTGTTTTCTTTCCCCGTGGGAGACTGTTGGCAAAAGTAGCCCCGGTTTTGTCCCCTCCCTGTGTGCATGTCCTCGGTGATGGGACTGCAGCCCGTCCTGTCACGAGGAGGGCAGGGTACCTCCCTCTGGCCCTTTAGTCGACAGGAAGTCGCAAAAGAGAAGGTGTTCTGGTTCCCAGCCAAGGCCTCCGGAGGCCTTGCATGTTTCCTGTCTCTCAGAGATCTCTGGGCCTGCCTGCTGCAGGATGAGTCACCCAGCTGTCCCAGCTGAATCTCCGGATGTGCTAGGAAGCTGCACGGAGAGGAGTGAGGCCGCACATTGATTCAGGGCTGACTCACAGCTGACACGGCAGCAAGCCCTGCAGAGCCCAGCTCAGAAGGGCAGGACCCTGCCACCTCAGATCACGAGCAACACTGAGGGTTGTTGATGAAGGATGGTTCCTTACGCAGCAACAGCTAACTGACACACCCACTGCCTTTATTTTTCTGCCCATCCTGGACCCACTCAAGGTCACCCAGCTGGGTAGCCACGTCTCTGGGTTATTCCCCCACTCTCTGCCCTCTGGGGCTCGGTGATAGGAAAGCAGCCTCCCACTAAGGAAACGTTACAAACACTGGGTGTCCGCGGAGGCCGGGCTGGTGAGCTCTCTGCACTGAGGGGCAGCAGGGGGCTGCTGCCCAGTCTCCGGTTTTTTCCTGAACATATTCCTCCTTCTCTTTGAGACAACTGCTCTGTGAGATGGCGGATTGGCTTCCGACAATGGCTTCCATTCACTAACCTCCTAGGGTGGACTCACCTTTTCCTCCTGGAGCATTTCTTCAAGGATTAGCTCCTCATTTGGGTGAAGGGGAGCGTCAAATCACTTCTTGAGAAATGCTCTGTGCAGGGTCAAACTCCTGAGTCCTTCCATGTCTGAAAACACCTTTACTTTGCCTTTAAACATTGGCTTGTTCTAGATGTCTAGGTGCAAAATTAATGTTCCTCACAAATTTAGAGGTGGTGTTCCTTTTCCCCCCAGCACCCAGAGTTACTGGTGAGGCATCTGATGCCAAATGCATCCACCCTGCACCCACCTTTTTTGGACGCTCATAGGATATTTCCATTATTCTTGATATTCTGAAATTTTGTGCTGCTGTCATGTGGGTCTTTTCGATCCATTATGCTGGGCACTCAGAGGGCCCTTCTGGCCTGAAGGCTCATGTGCTGGGAAGTTGTCTCCTATTATTACTATTATTTTCCTATTTCTGTCCCTTTTTCTCTGTCTATATTTTTGGAGCTTCTATTGGACAGACATTGTAACCTCATGGATTGATTTTTTTGGTTTCTTCTTTCATATTTTCTGCCTCTTTATTGTGCCATATTGTGGGAAATTTTCTTATACATAGACACGTGCGTATACATAGAAATATATATTGTAAGTGTAGATAATAATTATGTAATATATATAATTCATATCATACTTATACATAATAATTTATATTATGTACAATATTTTTTTTTTAAAGATTTATTGATTGATTGATTGCTATGTTGGGTCTTCGTTTCTGTGCGAGGGCTTTCTCTAGTTGCGGCGAGCAGGGGCCACTCTTCATCGCGGTGCGCGGGCCTCTCACTGTCGCGGCCTCTCTTGTTGCGGAGCACAGGCTCCAGACGCGCAGGCTCAGTAGTTGTGGCTCACGGGCCTAGTTGCTCCGCGGCATGTGGGATCCTCCCAGACCAGGGCTCGAACCCGTGTCCCCTGCATTAGCAGGCAGATTCTCAACCACTGCGCCACCAGGGAAGCCCTACAATATTTTTATATATAAATAAGTTTTGGCAACAATACATCAAATTTCTGAGTTCTAGTTTTCTAATTGTTTCTTGTTTTATTTATTCGTATTTTCTTTATTTAACAACTTAATTCACATGCCATGAAATGCACCCATTTAAAGTGTAAATTCCAAGGCTTTTAGTATATTCACAGAGTTATGCATCCATCGCCACAATTTTAGAACATTTTTTTCTCAAAAAATATCCTATAAGCCTTAGCCATCACTCCCCATGCCGCCCTATTTTCTCCCCTGCTGCCCAGCCCGAGGCAACCACTAATCTAGTTTCTGTGTCAATGTCTTCTTGGCTCTATCATCTGATTTCTTGAACCTGACTTCAATGAATTAAGGACTTACAAGGGATAAGAGGTGATTAATTAGGCTGTTTCCTGCCCCAAGAGACAAATATGGAAGAAAAAGACAAATATATGTTGAAAATTAAAGGATAGAAAATGATATGTATATAAATACCAACAAAAGAAAGTAGATTTGGCCACAGTAATATTTGGAAAAATAGAATTTAATGACTGAAGAGTTAACAAGGACAAAGAAGAATATTTTATGATAAAAAATATACTCCCTTAAGAAATTATGAGTCATGAATTTTTCTGCACCTAACATCGTAATGCTGAAATATTTTTATTTGTTAAGATGCTTTTTATTGAGCTCGAGCTGGCTTACATAATAAAGGGAATTGAAGGGAATTGCAGTGCTGATTCTGGAGGGGCTGATTCTGCAGTGCTGATTCTGCAGAGGGAGGGGCCCGGGACCCGAGTCTGTCCCTCCTCTGACATCCGTGTGGCCTTGGGAAGATCCTGTTCTCATCCCCATCCTTAGCTGTCTCACCTGTGAGGTAGAGACAATGATCTCTCCTTTCTGGGGCTGTTGGGAGGAGTAAATAATGAAACTTCACACATGTACCGATTGTGTGCTTACCAGGTGCCAGATGCTGTCTTAAGCACTTTATGTGTATTGACTCTTGTAAATTCACATCAACCCTTTGAGGTAGGAACTGGTATTAGTCTCATCCTATGACTGTTGTCTCAGACCACTGACTAGGAAGCAGTGGGGCTGGGATTCTGAGCCAGGCTGTCTGGCTTCAGAGCCTGTGCTTTTTCAGAGCTTAATTAAAATACAGTTTCCTAAAAAGTGTCATGGTTCTGAAAGGCCCACCAGTGAAGCTTTGATGGATCAACTAGACGTAAGGCCATGAACAGGATACAAAGGAAAACCCAGGAAACAGGGAAGCAGAAAGAAATGTGTTATCCTTTCTCTCAATGACCCAGCCTCTGGCCAAGGAGAGGACCGGAGGCTGAGAGGGAACGGGATGGTTCCTCGTAAGGAGGCCTGACTGTGAAACTCTTGAATTTTGAAAACTAAGGTTAGAGGCATCCTCGGGGCCAAGTAGATAACAAATTTGGCACAAAGGTGTTGAGGACAATAAACCTTAAGTTGAAGCTGTGGGCAGCCCTTTCTCCTTCTTACTATCATATCTGTAGCCATAAAGCCAACTCCACAGTAAGGTAGGTGAGACTTAGAAAGGAACCTGCAAGGGGCTGTGAGTGAATGGTCAGCAGGAGACCTGGACTGACCTCGGCCTGCCTGAGAAATGACCTCAGGCATCTCCCTCTCATACCGTCCCCTAGAAAAAGCTAGATTTGCTGGATGAGGGAGAACATCTAGGCTGAGTAAACAGAAAATGCAGAGACCCTAATGCGGCACTGTGTTTGACATAACTGAGGCACAGGGAGAAAGCCAGTGTGGCTGAAGCACCGTGAACCACAAGGTGTCAGGAGATGACCCCTGAGAAGGACCAGGCCACGCCTGCTGGTCTTGTGGTTGAATGTCTCTCTTTATTGGGGTTTAATACATTCATCCTACAGCCGCAGGGGGCTGTAAGTCATGGTGAGCAAGTTAGCCCTGAGATCCCCCACCCAGCCACCCAAATGATGGATACAGGATTCCTGCTCTGGCACAGATGACTTCAGGGTCCCTTTATTAGAAGTGCCTCCAGAATTCTATGCAGTAGGGACTGAGGGGTAGCGACCTAGGAAATTCCTTTAAAAACTTCGTAGCGATAAGAAACACAGTAGTATTTTTATTTACTTTGCTGGATATAAGCTTTAAAAAATAGCCATCTTTCCTAAAGATGGTTTTATTTATTCACTCTTTCCAAAGATTGAGACATCCATCCTCATTGAAGACCATACATCTATTTTTTTTTTTTAATAAATTTATTTATTTATTTATTTTTGGCTGTGTTGGGTCTTCGTTTCTGTGCGAGGGCTTTCTCTAGTTGCAGCAAGCGGGGGCCACTCTTCATCGCGGTGCGCGGGCCTCTCACCGTCGTGGCCTCTCTTGTTGCGGAGCACAGGCTCCAGACGCGCAGGCTCAGCAATTGTGGCTCACGGGCCCAGCTGCTCCGTGGCATGTGGGATCTTCCCAGACCAGGGCTCGAACCCGTGTGCCCTGCATTGCCAGGCGGATTCTCAACCACTGCGCCACCAGGGAAGCCCCCATACATCTATTTTTAAGGTGGCCTAAAGGGGTTTGTGGAGTGGAAGTAAGAGTGGAAGTAAGTCCTCCACAGGGGTGACCCCTGGGAGATCACACGGAGACTGGGCGGTCCCGCGGTGCGCGTACCAACGTTGGGATAACAAGACCCTACAGCTTGGCACCCGCCCCTTTGCGAAGGATAGGCGAGTTCCCAGAGGCCGGGCAGAGACCTAGTTCGCATGCGCCGGGGGTCGGAGGCGGAGCCGGGGTCGGAGGCGGAGCCGGGGTCGGAGGCGGAGCCGGGGTCGGAGGCGGAGCCGCCGTTGCAGGGCGTGGGCGGCACCCGGGCTACCTGCCTAACCTCCGTCCGCTCTCCCGGAGCCGGTGTCTCCTCTCCGGGCAGGCCCGGCCCAGCCGGGAGTGACACCGCGGCCCTGGCGCAGCTGCCGCCGCAGACGCCGCCGCCCTCGCGGGCGCAGACGTCCCCGGGACCGGCGAGCGGCGCCGCCCCCAACCGCCGACTGGCCAATGTCCGCGGCGTATCCGTGCCGCAGTCGCCGCCCGGGCGCCGGGCCCGCCTGTCCGCCCCCGGGACCAGCCGCCTGTCTTCCGCGGCCCGCGAGGAGCTTCGGCGCCGCCTGCTGGGCCTCATCGAGGGCCACCGAGTGGTCATCTTCAGCAAGAGCTACTGTCCGCACAGTGCGCGGGTAGGCGGGCAGGGGCTTCCGGGCCCACTGGTCCGTCGCCTCTGCGGCCCCCCACCCCTGCCCGGGTCCGCTGGTCCGTGCCCGCCCGCTCCCCGGGCCTCGGGCCCGTCCGTTCCGCCCTCGTCCGCGGACCCGGTCCGGAAGGCTACACCGGCCCCGCCGTCCTCGGCTGGGCCACGCGGTCCTGCCTTCAGCCTCCGGACGGGCCTGCGGGCGTGAGCCGCTGTCCTACCCTGGCCGCGAGCTTGGTGGACGTGGGCGGGGGATCCGGAGGGAAAAGGTCTCACGGGTCCTGTCCTGGGAGGAGAGCAGCGGGGAGAGGCCGGCGCTGGTCCCGTCCCGACCGCGTGCCCCTGATCCGCTTGGCGCCTCAGCGGCAGTTTGGGCCGGACTGCACGCGGCCCCTCACTGCACCTGTGTTGTGAGTTTGAGCAGTGATCCTCTGGAAGACAGACCCATCTGTATGATGGCACTTTGCATATTTGAGCTATACTTCACGTTATTGAGAATCGAAATAATACGCGGAAGATGCACAAGCATAAACTGTTGGGATAGGTGCGTGAAATTATGATTTTCAATCTTATTTTCAGATTTCCATTGACTTATACGTTGTTCGGGCAAACGTGTATCTCACACGTGCACCTTACAGTTTCTCTAGGAAGACCACACTCCGGCGGGAGCCTCCTGATCCCCCTGGTTTATACCACACCCCCGCCCTCCCCCTACCAGGGTGACCACTAGCCAGAATTCCTTGCTTTTCCTTACAGTTTTGCCGCCAAACGTATGTATCATTAAACCGTACTTTGTTCCTTTTGGCTTGTTTTGGTACTTTATGTTAAGTAGAATCATGCATTTGTATTCTGCACTTTTTTCCTTCAACAGTTATGTTTTAGAGATTGATGCATGTTAGTACCTGTAACGGGTTTGTTAATTTCCGTTACTGTACTCTTCCCTAGGATGACTCATAACCACAGTGTATCAGTTCTGCTGTTTCTAGTATTTTGCTCTTCAATACAACATGGTTATGCCTATTCTTACCATATGGCCCGGTGCACGTACACAAGACTCGCTATTTTAGAGTAGGCATTTTGAAGCTGAACGGCTGGCCCACAGAGGAAGCATGATTTCTTCCTTAACGAGGTGCTACCAAAATGTTTTTCCACGTGGTCATACCACTTACCCTGCCACTGGCAGGGTATTAACAGTTCCCATTGCTCTACATCCTTGCCAACATTTGATATATTTAATTATTGCCATTCTGGCATTTATGAGATGGTATTTCATTGTGGCTTTAGCTCTGCGTTTCCCTGATAACGTTGAACATCTTTTCATGTGTTTACGGGTCATTTGAGTTTCCTCTTCTGCAAAACGTTCAGATATTTTGCTTATTTCTCTATTAGGTTGTTTTATTTATTTATTGTTACTGATTTATAGGCGTTCTTTATGTATTTTGGATACTAGTCCTCTGGTGATATGTATTGGAAAATCACCCAGATTTGGCTTTTCTTTTTACTCTCTTTTTGGGATCTTTTGGTTAACTGAAGTTTGGAAGTTTAACATGGTTGACTCTATCACTCTTTTTCTTTTCTGGTTTGTGCTTTTTGTGTGTCTTATTTAAGAAATCTGTTTCTACTCTGAGGTCATAAAGATACTCTTCTGTATTAGCTCCTGAAAGTTTTAGAGTGTGCTTTTCACACCCCCCCTTCTTTAATTCCACCTGGACTTGAAGCTGAGGACGTGTGGGGATCCAGTTCATTTTTTCCTTTATAACTTGTCAGTTGTCCCTGCTTCATTTTTTGGAGAGTCCATTCTTTCCACGGTGGTTTGAATGCTCACTCATCACCTATCAGGTTCTCACATATGTGTTGGTTTCTTTCTAGCCTCTGTCTTCTTTCTCTACGTATTTAAGTAGTCCTTTGGAGCTTATAAAAGGGCCAAGCAGTCAGAACTGTGCCTGGCCACTGCTGTGTCGCTGGGGCCTAGAATAGTATGAGGCAGGTAAGTGAGTTGAGTGAATAAACAGCCTTAGATTGTTCTGGTCAAACCTTTGCTGACACAGAAAATCTTAGGACCGATGATTTTCTGTTCTGTGTGCGTCACCCCTTCCAACAACGTGGCCACTACTTTGAGTCCTGTTACATAATTGGACAGCTCTGTTTACTGGAAGTTTTAAAAAATTGAGCCCAAATCTGTCTCCCTGAAACATTTACTCACTTTTGGAGGTGATTGTTGCTCCAGTGCACAGAATTAAGAATCTGGCTTCTACTTGGATGGCAGATATTTCAGTATTTTCCCTGAGTGTTTTTCTTTCCTGGCCCAGCTTTTCACGTGTTTATGTCATTTGTCTTTACATGTGACCCTTCACTAAATGGATTGTGCAGTAGTTTGACCATGAACCGCTTAAATGTGTCACCCAGACTGGACACCGTATTCCACATCCCTACCTGTGCAGAGTCAGGTAGAGAGGTTTGTTCCTTTATTGGGCCGCTAATGTCATTCAGCAAGTGTTGCTGGGTGCTTAGTGTTTTGGGCCGCAGAAATGAATAAACTGTGGCCTTGCCTCCCGAGAACTCATGGTCTAATGGAGCTGTAATCAGCCAGTTCTCAGGTACCCAAAGAAACGCGTGTGCGAGACAGGTGCTGTGGGAATGAGAGACAAAAACAGCTGCTTCTGTGGGGATCAGAAAAATTAAGGACGTGATGTTTAAGCTGGTCTTTGAGGGATCAGGTGGATGTAGGCAAGGAATAGCATCTAGCTGAAGAGTTCCTATAAGCAAAGGTAGGAGATGATGCCATGAAAATAGTGGGGCTGAACACAGAGTGTCTGAAAGGGAATCAGGAGAGTAAAGTGGCAAATGGCCGAGCTTCGGTTTCTCAGTGGTATTGAGATCTAAAAATGCATGCTGGTAAGTGTGGACTTCATGATGTCAGACTTGTGAGGAGTGAAAGGGTCTGACCTGTGACCTGGAATCTGGCAACAGTGTGAGGAGTGGGCTGAACGTGCAGGCACCTGACCAGGCGGGAAGTTCCTGTGAGCCACGTGCAAGACCATGGCCCAAAGGAAATAGTGAAAAACGCCCTCATTTTTTAGCCCCTTCCCCACATTAACTGTAAGCCATGTTTTCCCCAACCCTTAATTCATACATCTGTGGATTAAAAATGTATACTTCCGTTGGTTAGCTTTTTTGTTCTGTAGTAAAATACACGTAACATAAGGTTTTCCGTTTTAACCATTTTAAGTTCAGTGGCATCAAGCACATTCACATTGCTGTGCAGCCATCACCACCAGCCAACCATGGAGCTTTTTTCATCTTCCTCAGCTGACACTCTGTCCCCATTAAACAGTAACTCCCCATCCCTCCCCAGCCCCTGGCCCCACCATCTGCTTCCTGTCTTAGGAATCTGGCTCCTCTAGGGACCTCATATAAACGGAATCGTACAGTATTTGTCGTTTTCTGACTGGCTGATTTCAGTCTAATGTCCTCAAAGTTCATCTGTGTTGTAGCATGGGTCACAGTTCCCTTCCTTTTTAAGGCTGAATACGATTCCACTGTCTGTATAGACCATATTCCCTTTATCCATTCATCCGTCAATGAACAATTGGGTCACTTCCACATTTTGGCTACTGTGAATATTGCTGCTGTGAACATGGGTGTACAGATATCTGTTTGGGTCTCTTTTCAATTCTTTTGGGCTTATACCCAGAGGGGGAATTGCTGGCTCATATGGTATTTCTATGTATTTTTAATTTTTTGAGGAACCACCATACTGTTTTCCATAGGGGCCATAGTATTTTAAATTCCCACCAGCAGTGCACAAAGGTTCCAGTTTCTCCACATCCTTGCCAACACTTGTTATTTTCTGTTTTTTATACTGTTTTTGTTTTGATAGCAGTTATCCTAATGGTTGTGAAGCGGTATCTCATTGTGGTTTGATTTGCGTTTCTCTAATGATTAATGATGTTGAATAGCTTTTCACATGATTATTGACCATTTATTAATGGACAGTATCTCTTTTGGAGAAGTCTATTCAACTACTTTGTCAATTTTTAAATTGGGGTTTTTCTTGTTTGTTTAGTTTTAGTTCTCTATATATTCTATATGTTAATCCCTTATGAGATATTTGATTTGAAATATGTCTCCAATTCTGGAGTTGCCTCTTTACTCAGTTGATAGTGTCCTTTAATGCACAAAATTTTTAACTTGCACGAGGTCCAATTTCTCTGTTTTCTTTTGCTGCCTATTCCTTTGGTGTCATATGCAAAATACCACCAAATCCAATGCCATAGAGCTTTTGTCCTATGTTTTCTTCTAGGAGTTTTATAGTTTTAGCTCTTACATTTAAGTCTTTAATCCATTTTGAGTTGATTTTTGTATATGGTGTTAGGTAAGGGTCCAACTTCATTCTTTTGCATATGGATATCCAGTTTTTTCAGCTCCATTTATTGAAAAGACTGTCATTTCCCCATTGAATGGTCTTGACACCACTGTCAAAAGTTATTTGACCTTATTTATATGTGAGGCTTTATTTCTTGGCTCTCTGTTTTCTTCTGCTGCTCTTCATGTCTGTCTTTATGCCAGGACCACACTGTTTTGGTTATGGTAGCTTTGTAGCAATTTTTGAAATCAGGAAGTGTGAGACCTCCAACTTTGTTCTTCTTTATCAAGAATTTTTCAGCTATTCAGGGCTCTTTTGAGATTCTACATGAATTTTAGGATGGATTTTTCTATTTCTGCAAAAATCACGGTTGGGATTTTGATAGAGATTAGATCACTTTGAGTGGGTAGTATTGAAATCTTAACAATATTAAGTCTTCTAATCTGTGAACATAAGATTTCTTTCCAGTTATTGGTATCTTCTTTAATTGTTTCAGCAGTGTGTTGTAGTTTTTAGTGCACAAGTCTTTGCCTCCTTGGTTAAGTTTATTCCTAAATGTTCTTCTTCATGATATTCTAAGTGGAATTCTTTTTTAAATTTCTTTTTTTGGATTATTCATTATTAGTATATAGAAAAACAACTGATTTTTGTGTGTTGAGTTTGAATCCTAAACTTTCCTAAATTTTTTATTAGTTATAACAGTATTTTGTGCAATCTTTAGGAATTTATACATATAAGATCATTTTGTCAGTGAACAGAGATAATTTTACTTTTTTTTTCCTGTTTGGTTGCCCTTTATTACTTTTATTTTTTGCCTTATTTCTCTAGTTAGGACTTCCAGTACTATATTGAGTAGAAATGGTGGAAGTGGGCATCCTTGTCTTGTTTCTGATCTTAGTGGAAATGCTTTCAGTCTTTTACCATCAAATCTGATGTTAGCTGTGGGCTTTTTTATATGGCCTTTATTATGCTGAGGTAATTTCTTTCTATTCTTAGTCTGTTGAGTGTTTTTATCATGAAAGGGTGTTGAATTTTCTTAAATGCTTTTTCTACATCCATTGAAATGATCATGTGGTTTTTTTTCTCTTCATTCTGTTAACGTGGTGTGTACTACATTAATCTATGTTTGTATGTTGAACCATCCTTGCATTCTAGGAATAAATCCCACTTGATCATAGTGTATAATAGTTTTAATATTCTGTTGAATTCCTATTGCTAGTATTTATTTTGTTGAGGATTTTTCAGTCAATATTTATAAGGGATATTGGTCCATAGTTTTCTTGTGGTGTCTTTGGCTTTGGTATCAGGGCAATGGTAGTCTCACAGAAGGAATTCGGAAGTGTTCCCTCTTCAAATTTTTGGGAGAGTTTGAGGAGGATTGGTGTTCACTTTTCTTTATATGTTCAGTAGAATTCACCAGTGAAGCTATCTGGTCCTGGGCTTTTCTTCATTGGGAGGCTTTTGATTACTGATTCAGTCTCCTTACTAGTTACAGGTGTATTCACCTTTTCTACTTATTCATGATTCAGTCTTAGTAGCTTCCATGTTTCTAGGAATTTATCAGTTTTATCTAGGTTATCCGATTTGTTAGAGTGTTCAGAGTACTGTCTTGTAGTATTTCTGTAAAAACAGTAGTAATGTTGCCTCTTTCATTTCTGATCTTAGTTATTTGAGTCTGCTCTATTTTTTTCTTAGTCAATCTAGCTAAAGGTATGTCAATTTTGTAGATCTTTTCAAAGAACCAACTCTTGGTTTTGTTAATTTTCTATATTGTTTTTATGTTCTCTATTTTGTTTATCTCTGCACTTATTTCCTCTCTTTTGCTAGCTTTGAGTTTAGTTTGTTCTTTTTCTAGTTAAGGTATAAAGTTAGGTTGTTGATTTAAGGTCTTCTTTTTTAATGTAAACATCTATAGCTGTACATTTTTCTCTTATCACTACTTTCACTGCATCCCATAAGGTTTGGTATGTTGTGTTCTCATTTTCACTTGTCAAGATATTGTATGATTTCCCTTGTGACTTCTTCTTTGACTTATTGTTTAAGAGTGTGATGTTTAATGTCCACATATTTGTGAATTTTCTAGTTTTCCTTCTGCTCTGATTTCTAGTTTCAATCTACTGTGATAAGAAAAGATACTTTATATATTTTAATCTTTTTATTAAGACTTCTTTTGTGACCTAGGCTATGATGTATCCTGGAGAATGTTTGTTCCATGTGTACTTGAGAAGAATGTGTATTCTACGTTTTTTGGGTGGAGTGTTATGTAATGTGTCTGTTAGGTCCAATTGGTCTATTGTGTTCTTCCAGTCCTCTATTTCCTCATTGGTCTTCTGTCTGGTTGTTCTATCCATTTTTGAAAGTGGAATATTAAAGTCTCCTACTATAATTTATTTCTATCAGTTTCTTTCTTCAACTTGGTTAGTGTTTGCTTCATATATTTAGAAGCTCTGAGGTTTGGTGGATACATTTTTATGACTGTTATGTCTTCTTGGTAAATTGACACACAATGTCCTTTTAACATATAATGTGCTTTTTGGACTTCCCTAGTGGTGCAGTGGTTAAGAATCTGCCTGCCAATGCAGGGGACACGGGTTTGATCCCTAGGCTGGGAAGATCCCACATGCTGTGGAGCAACTAAGCCCCTGTGCCACAACTCCCAAGCCTGTGCTCTAGAGCCCACGAGCCACAACTGCTGAGCCCATGCACCACAACTACTGAAGCCTGTGCACGCTAGAGTCCTTGTGCCTCAACTACTGAGCCTTCATGCTCTAGGGCCCATGTGCTACAACTACTGAGCCTGTGTGCTGCAACTACTGAGGTCCACGTGCCTAGAGCCCATGCTTCGCAACAAAAGAAGACACCACAATGAGAAGCCCACGCACCACAACGCAGAGTAGCCCCTGCTCGCCACAACTAGAGAAAGTGCGTGCACAGCAACAAAGACCCAACGCAGTCAACAAAATAAAAATAAAAATAATAATAGTAATAATAAACTATATAATGTCCTTTTTAGTCTCTTATACCAGTTTTGGCATAAAGTCTATTTTGTTTTATATTAGTATAAACATTCCAGCTCTCTTTTGGTTACTATCTGCTAGGCATGTCTTTTCCATCCTTTCAGTTTCAGCCTATGTGTGTCCTTAGCTCTAAAGTGAGTCTTCTAGACAGCATAATGTTGTATCCTGTCTTTTTATCCATTCTGTCAGTCTGCGTCTCTTGTTTGGGGAGTTTAGTCCATTTACATTTAAAGTAATTATTGTTAGGGAAGGACTTGCTTTTGCCATTTTGGTATTTGTTTTCTGCATAGCTTATAGTTTTTGTCCCTCATTTCCTCTCTTACTGTCTTCCTTTATGTTCAGTTGATTTTTTGTAAGGATACTTTTTGACTCCCTTCTTGTTTCCCTTGTGTATATTTTGTAGATATTTTTGTGGTTACCATTGGAATTACATATACCATCCTAAAGATGTAATCTATTTTAAACTGATAGCAGTTTAACTTCCATCACATACAAAAACTCTACTTCTTTACAGTTCTGACCCCTCCCCCTTCATCCCTTCATGTTATGTCACGAATTACATCTTTATATATTGTGTATCCATAGACTTATAGTTGTTTTCTGACTTGTTTTTTAAATCCAATAGAAGAGTAAAAAATGTAATTATAAGCTAAAATTACAGTAATACTGGTCTGTATGTTTGTATATGTTTACCTTTATGTGAGAGCTTTGTATTTTCATATGGCTTTGCATTCCTATCTGGCATGCTTTCATTTCAACTTGAAGGGCTCCCTATAGTATTTCTTGCAAGACAGGTCTAGTATTAATGTACTCCCTCAACTTCTGTTTATCTGAGAAAGTCTTAGCTTCTCCCTCATTTTTTTAAATTAATTAATTAATTTATTTATTTATATATTTATTTATGGCTGTGTTGGGTCTTTGTTTCTGTGCGAGGGCTTTCTCTAGTTGTGGCAAGCAGGGGCCACTCTTCATCGTGGTGCACACACCACGCCTCTCACTATCGCGGCCTCTCTGGTTGCGGAGCACAGGCCCAGACGCACAGGCTCAGTAATTGTGGCTCATGGGCCCAGTTGCTCCGTGGCATGTGGGATCTTCCCAGACCAGGGCTCGAACCTGTGTCCCCTGCATTGGCAGGCAGATTCTCAACCACTGCGCCACCAGGGAAGCCCTCTCCCTCATTTTTGAAGGACTTCTTTTTTTTTTTTTTTGGCCAGATATAAAATTCTTGGTTGATAGTTGTTTTTTTTGTTTTTCTTTCAGAACTTTAAATATAATATCCATCTCTCTCTGGCCTACGAGGTTTCTACTGAGAAATCCACTTATAACCTTAATGAGGATCACGTGTAGGTGACGAGCTGCTGTTCTCTTGCTACTTTCAAGATTCTCTCTTTGTCTTTGGTTTTTGACGTTTTGATTATAATGTGTCTTGGTGTGAGTCTTTTTGTGTTTATCCTTCTTGGGGCTTTTTAAAATTTATTTTTTTTATTTATTTATTTTTGGCTGTGTTGGGTCTTCATTGCTGTGCGTGGGCTTTCTCTAGTTGCAGCGAGTGGGGGCTACTCTTCGTTGCGGTGCGCAGGCTTCTCATTGTGGTGGCTTCTCTTGTTGTGGAGCATGGGCTCTAGGCCCTCGGGCTTCAGTAATTGTGGCACGTGGGCTCAGTAGTTGTGGTTTACAGGCTCTAGAGCGCAGGCTCAGTAGTTGTGGCACACGGGCTTAGTTGCTCCATGGCATGTGGTATCTTCCTGGACCAGGGATCGAACCCGTGTCCCTTGCATTGGCAGGCAGATTGTTAGCCATGGTGCCACAAGGGAAGTCCCCTTCTTGGGGGTTTTTGAGCTTCTTGTATGTGTATATTCATGTGTTTCCTCAAATTTGGAGAGTTTGGGGGCATTATTTCTTCAAATAAGCTCTCTGCCCCATTTCTTCTTCTGTGGCTTCCATAATGTGTATATTGTTTAATGGTCTCCCTCAAGTCACTTACTCCATGTTCATTTTTCTTCTTTCCTTTTCCTCCTCAGACCTAATAATTTCAAATGGCCTGTCTTCAAGTTTGGTGATTCTTTCTTCTCTCTGGTTGAGCCTGCTCTTGAATTCATCTAGTGAATTTTATAATTCATTGATTGTCTTTTTCACCTTCAGAGTTTCTGTTTGGTTATTTTTATCTCTTTGCTGATATTTTCATTTTATTCATATATCATTTTCCTGATTTCCTTTAGTTCTTTGTGTTTTCCTCTTTGAGCATATTTAAGACAGTTGTTTTCAAGTCTTTGTCTAGTAAGAATGAAGTCTATATGTGTTCAGGGACATTTTTGGAGATTCATTTTTTCCTTTGGGCCATTTTTTCCATTTCTTTGTATGCATGTGATCTTTTCTTGAAAATTTGGCATTATAAATACGGCCACCTCTCCCAGTCTTCACAGACTGGCTCCAAGTTAGGGAAGACTTGCCCTAACCAGTGCAGGATGGAGGCCTAAGCTCTTCTGAGGCCTTTTCTGGACATCTTCCCTGGGCCCGTGTGTGTGCTTTTCACTCAGTCTCGGTTAGGCTTCACCGAGACCAGTCCTTCAGGCAGCCCTCACATGGGGGCGAGGGCCTCTCTGCTCTCTCCATGTTGTGAAAGAGACCGGAGGCCCAGGCTGCTGCTCCCCTCTTCCTGTGCCGTGCAGCACTGGGGAGATGGAAAGCGCCACAGAATTCTCTACCATTTAAATGTGGCTCTTTCTTCACTGAGCATTCACTTGGTTGCTGTAGATCTCTTACCAGTTTCTAGAGCTTCTATTGAGTTATCTTACTTTGACATCATTTAGCTTCTTGGATTTAGATTGCAATTTTTCATCAAATTTGAGATATTTTTGTGTATCTCTTCAAATATTTCTTTTGCCCTTTTCTTTCTGTCTCTTACTGGTTTTCACACTGTGCATACATTGTGCTTAATGCGGTCCCATACTTCTCTAAGGTTCTGTCCTTTTTCTTTATCTTTTCTCTCTGTGGCTTGAGGCTGCATAAGCTCCACTTATCTGTCCTCAGCTTTGCTAATTCTGCCAGTTCAAGTCTAGTGTAGAGATACTATAGTGGAATTTTGATTTTAGTTATTGTACTTTCCCGTGATTTCCAGTTGGTTCCTTTATATAATTTCTGTCTCTTTATTGATATTTTCTACTGGATGAGACATTAGCATCATACCTTCCTTCATATCTCCTGAAGCATACTTTTCTCCAGTTCCTTGAATGTATTTACAGTGGCTACTTGGCCAGTTCATCATGCTCTCTGGGACCTCTCAGAGGCAGGTTCTCTTGCCCGCTTTTCTTCCTGTGTGTGGATCCACTTTCCTGTTTCTTTGTATGTCTGGTACTTTTTTTGTTGAAACCAGGACATTTTAGGTAATGTATGATGTCAACTCCAGATACTGGACCCCTCCTTCTCTGTGGCTTGTTTCTGCTTGCTTGTTTATTTCTTTGTAGGGCGTTGGCTGGATTATTTGGGGGAAGTTTGTGTCCACCTGAAGATGGAGCCTCGCATGCTCCTCAGAGGTGCAGCCTTGGGCCTGCGCAGCCGCCCTGGGATAACGGGCTGAGCAGGGCTCTCGCTGGGCGTCCGTGTTACGTTGTCTGACCCTGTCAGTGTCATGCCAGGTGTTAGGGTTGAGCAGGGCTCTCGCTGGGTGTCCGTGTTATGTTGTCTGACCCTGTCAGTGTCATGCCAGGTGTTAGGGTTGAGCAGGGCTCTCGCTGGGCATCCGTATTATGTTGTCTGACCCTGTCAGTGTCATGCCATGTGTTAGGGTTGAGCAGGGCTCTCGCTGGGCGTCCGTGTTACACTGTCTGACCCTGTCAGTGTCATGCCAGGTGTTAGGGTTGAGCAGGGCTCTCGCTGGGCGTCCGTGTTACACTGTCTGACCCTGTCAGTGTCATGCCAGGTGTTAGGGTTGAGCAGGGCTCTCGCTGGGCGCCCGTGTTACGTTGTCTGACCCTGTCAGTGTCATGCCAGGTGTTAGGGTTGAGCAGGGCTCTCGCTGGGCGCCCGTGTTACGTTGTCTGGCCCTGTCAGTGTCATGCCAGGTGTTAGGGTTGAGCAGGGCTCTCGCTGGGCGTCCGTGTTACACTGTCTGACCCTGTCAGTGTCATGCCAGGTGTTAGGGTTGAGCAGGGCTCTCGCTGGGCGCCCGTGTTACATTGTCTGACCCTGTCAGTGTCATGCCAGGTGTTAAGGTGTTAGGCTCCACCATTTGCAGGTTAGTTGCTCTGCTGTTTTTGACAATCCCCTGGGGTGTAAATTGTTCCGTTCGCTTATCTAATTAAATCTGGGCCCCTTTGCAGCTGTAGTTTTTGAGACAAATTTGCAGTTTGTTCTGACCCTAGAAGGGTTGTTGTTCGATAGGTCCTTCCCTGGCTCTCTGGTAAACCAGCTGGCTACAGAGGATGGAGCTACCAGCCTCCCCTTAACTGCTCACCACTGAAATCTCCATTGTTTCAGTTGCACCTTTAGACTTGAACTTCCCCACAGTCTGTTTCAAATAAAGTCCGTTCCTTTGGGTAGAGTTTTGGAGCTCTCTGATCTTGTGGTTTACCTCTTGCCCTGAGCAGAGTCTCTGAGACCTTGCTCCAGAGCTGGGGTGGGGACAGCGACCCCCTTGTCTTGGAGGGACAACCTGCTTTATGAGCAGCTCTGGTGAGGCGGTGGCCTCTCCCAGCCTGGAACCTTGTCCCACCAGTGGGCTGGGGCCGGGGGGATCAGGGCCCCGGCGTTTTTGCCTGGGATAGAAACTTGGATTTGTGAGTGGGG
Source organism: Balaenoptera physalus (assembly GCF_965194825.1). Lineage (NCBI taxonomy): Eukaryota > Metazoa > Chordata > Mammalia > Artiodactyla > Balaenopteridae > Balaenoptera > Balaenoptera physalus. Next base: position 110,437,057 of record NC_138896.1, read on the forward strand.
GTGGTTGAAGGAAGGGAGCTTTTCCCGTGTTGCTGGCCACGCTCCCCAGGAATATAGCCTCTGCCACTCAGAGCTGTGGGGAGATTGGGAAATGGTGGTGGCCTGGCCCTTCTGGTGGCTGGGATCTCAGGGAACAGGCAGCCTCATTCCCTTGGCCACGTCCACCTGGAGTGGAGCTTCCATCACGCTGACGGGCAGAGGAGGGAAGGCGCAGGTCATGGCTCAGGTGCCTCAGACTCTCCCCCTCTTACTGACATCTAGTAGATTTTCTTCAATAAATGTTTCCTTATTTGCTATGTGCCCTCAATTTCGAGAGACTTTAAATGGCTCTTTTTAAACAAGTTCCACCAGTTGTGGACGTTTGCCAGGGAGCAGGTCTGCCAAGTTCCTCACGCCTCCATCCTGGAATTGGAGCCCCTGGGCTTTACCTTGAGGGCTGAGGGCGTTGAAGGGTTGGAGCCCTGCTGAAAGCTGACCTCGTCAGCTGCAGCTTAGAGAACCCCTAGGAGGGAGCTGAGAAATTCCCGTGGTAGGTGTCACTGGCTGAGGACCGCGACTCGGGGGAACTGGAAAGATGAACGAGCTCCACGCAGAGGAATGTCGAGACTTGGTCATTAACTGGGTGGGTGAGGAGTTAGTGAGGGGAGGAAGACACCGCAGGAGAGGGAAGCACTGGAGTGACTCAGTCCGTGCTCCGCAAAGTGCTCAAGATGCAGATCAGCATCCAGGGCCTGCGTCCGCGTGTCTGACGACTCCTAGAGATGCCCAAGCTGCTGGCCCCCCATTTGAGTAGCAAGGACCTAGGGTTTTGTGTTCAAGCAACTGGCGAATGGTGACAGGGTGGAGTTGTCCGTTTCCTTGTCTGTTTCCCCTACTGGAGGGCAGGGATTGTGTCCTTCTCATTGTTGCATCTTGAGTATGTAGAACAATGGATGACCTCTATAGTAGGTGTGTGACGGATGAGTATTTGTTGAATGGCTTAATGACTGTTGACAGAAAACGCAAAGAGGAAAAGGGATGTGGGAACAGATGAATTTTATTTGGGGCATGCTGCATGTGAGGTACCTGTGGTCAGCCAGGTGGAGAAATATTGCTTGTCCTGAGTTCAGAAAGGGGATTTGGGCAAAAGTTACAGATTTGGAAATCGAGAATGCAGGTTTGGAAATCAAGAATGTAAAGGAAGGAGAGAGATGGGGTGAGGTTTTTCTGGGAAGATGCATAGAGGAAGGGGGAGAACATAGACCGGAGCTCATGTTCCTGAAGAACATCTGTTTTGAACATCCCTTGTTACTATGCCCATGTTTCATAGCTCTGTCTAATCTTTGTGAGAGTAAAACTTGGGTGCATTTTTGTTGCAGGTTAAAGAACTCTTTTCTTCTCTGGGAGTTGACTGTAATATCTTGGAACTTGATCAAGTTGGTAAGTAGAATGATTAGTACACATTGTTGTTTGCAATAAATGTCAACAAGATTGACTTCTTTCCGTTTGCCTTATTCAATTCAATTTACTCCTGTCTCTTTCGGTTAGATGAGCTAATTTCATCAACATTAAACCCCGCGGAGAGTGAACCTGTATATGAAAATAATTTGTGTAGATTTTTTTTTTGTTTATGTTTTTTGCGTTTGAGGGGAGGGAGTAGAAGGAAGATGTATAAGCCGGTAACCTGGAAGTCCTTCAGGCATTTCAGATGTGTCTGCCAGCTTTCTAGCACAGTAGATGAAGCTGTGATAAATGAAGTGCATCTGCCCCTGTTTCCTGAGTGTATTACCCCTGAGGGGCAACACGTTAGTTTTCCAGCTTTACACTTTTGAATTCCTGTCATCTGTGCACTTTACGCGTGCATGTGTTTTGCAGGAGTGGGAGACGTCATGGTGAACAAAAACCTGATCTGAGCCTTCGTGGACTTCACCCCTCCTTTTAGGCAGGTCACTTTAATAAGCGACGTGTTCTCGAATCTTTGAAACTTGTCTAGAGAGTATCCCAAGCAGGGTGCCGGAAGTACTTACGGCCCAGTTCTATTTTTAGGGACCCTGATGATGAAGCTTTTGCAAATGTAATTACAGGAAATATTTCCTGAGTTACCACTGTTAAAGCAGATCTTATTTTATGTTTGCTCTTTAAAGAGGATTCTTATCTGTCTCTGCCTAGTCATTGAATTATAAATCAGATTCTGATTTAGAAGTGTTTGTTTTAAAAGGAGTCAGTAGACTGGTCTTTATTCTTTAAGGTTCCTTTTGAACACCTGAGTGTTTTCCCCTCTCGAGTCATCATTTATAAAGTTGTATGATATGCTGACCTTTGTGGGTGTGCAAACGTGGGCATCTGAGTGTCATAACACTTCAGCTCGGCTCACAAAGGCTTAGAACCTTTGCAGTGTTTTACATATTTAATCTTTTATTCCTTAGACGATGGGGCCAGTGTTCAAGAGGTGCTGTCGGAGATCACTAATCAGAGGACCGTGCCCAGTATCTTTGTGAATAAAGTGCACGTGGGCGGATGTGACCGAACTTTCCAGGTAATGATAGTATCGTGTGTTCTGGAATGCTGTTTGTTCAAATTTTGTTTTAAAAAAATAATTAAAAGGTGGGGGGAGATGGTTTTTAGAAGTCTATTCATTTGTGTCTTTCGGAGCTTGTAAACTCAAAAGCCTATAGGATGGTTATCAGGTCATCTTGATTACTTTAATGGAAATCAGCTTTTCTACGGATTCAAACTTCCGAAGCTGAGAAGGAAGAGGCTTTGAGTGAGGTTGCAGGGCAGACAGGTGAGCGGCCCTGCTCTCTTCCTCGTGATGGGACGGGGACAAGGCCTCTTCCCTCCTCAAGGTTTAGTGAAACGAGGTCAACACTCACATTCTGGTCCAGGGTGCACAGAACTCCTACCAAGGCTGCTGACCCTGTGAGCTTTGCAAAGTTTTGCTTATTTGATTCCTAGAATGCAGAAATGAACAGGAATTGTTCGGTTAAGTAGAGATAGATAAAAATGGTTATTTATTAAATAAGGTCTGTATTTTACCTAGTTGTTTGCTTTTATTAAAATTCTGCTCTTGTATCCTTTATGTATGTATGCAAATGGTAATAATCAGTGATTGATTAAATACTTATATTTCGATTTCAATTAAGAATTATATTTTTGTCAGGAGAAAAGATTGTCTACGTTGTATGTTAATCTGGGATTGGCATTGTTATCTAGTAACAGCCTGCTCTGTCTGTCCTAGAAGCTATAACCCAACTCACATGGTGGTAAGTACCATAGTTTATAGCCTCTAAACACCTTTGGAGGTGCTGGTCTTGCCAATCCTAGCTGGGAAAATGCTGTCAGAGCATGGATCTGGGGCTGTAGAGATGTCAGTTCTACTTCGAGACTGGAAGACTCTCCCTTGGACAGCAGCTGTGTAGGAGGTAGATTTCCCTACGGGCCCCTAGGAATCAGGAGGCCACCCGGCTCTGGGACCATGCACGAGACATCTGCTGGGTCTTTGGTCGCGTGGCACTTGCATGGCACTCCCAGGACGAGCCCGTTCAAAAGCCAGTGTGATGGGACTGAGCAGCTGACTTCGCACAGACAGAACTATTGTTTAGTTACGTATGGAGTCTCTGACCTCGTCTAAGCTTCTTCTGACCACAAGGCGGGCCAAGTGGACACGAGAGTGTGCTGCAGCGTCAGCCTCCTGACCATCCCGACGGAAAGAGCAGGTTGTTTGAGTTGTATAGGAAGTTGCAAGATTTAGGTCAATTTACGAGAAACCAGGAAAAGCTTCAAAGTGCATGTCCTGCTGATGATGCATGAGAATTGTTTTCAAAGTGAAGACTAGCACAGGTGAACAAAATATAGAGGATCTTGAAAAATGGTGCTTGGCTATTTAACTGCACTAAGTTATTCTGTGACTCAGGTTTATCTGCTCGCCAGTCGAAAGCCAATATCGAGAAGCAAGTGTTAGTAGAAAGGAAAGTTGCTTTAATCAGAAAAGCGAGCCATCTGGGAAGAAGGCGGACCCATGTCCCAGAACCAACTTGGAAGATTCTGCTTGGCCATGAACGTTTTTAAAGGGAAAAAGGGGAAATAATCTCAGTTAATCATTAAGACAGGAGGTCAGATTCTTCGTCGTTTCTCCATTGTGTGCAGACCTGCTGACTTCTCCTGAGCTTCCTTTGGATGCCATCTTGCCCATGTGGTCCACCTGCAGATTTGTTAAGGGGGAAGATGGGCATAGAGAGTCAGTCATTGTTTACCTACTTAATCCTTCATTCTTACTCCTTTTAATCCAGGAAAGGAGTCAACAGGTCAGGCGAGGTATTGCGTGCATTCAGTAGAGCAGAAATCAGGAGCTAGTTTAAATGTTACCTATGATCTCAGTTTTGCAATTAAGGTCTGAGGAAAGCAGAAATGAACAAACAGAAAAGGGCAGAAGAGCTGCTTACAAAATGACCTTGTCTGACATGGCTATAAGGCCATGGCCTCCCCATCATTGGACACATGCCTCACTATTGGGTGATAACCAACAAAATATATGTGCTTTGGCATCCGTTCTAACTAGTTGGACCCAACTGAATGCCATCCAGGTAAACTGACAGTTCCAACTTACATAAATTGTAGGTCAACTGTTTCCAAGATTTTTACAAAAGAAATTTATGCTGATTAAGCATAGGGTACAAAGAAATAGTTTGAAAACAAGTCATGCTGTGTTCTCCCCTTTGATTAACCCTCAGGCACATCAGAGAGGTTTATTACAGAAGCTCCTTGAGGAAGATCCAGCATATGATTACGACCTCATTGTCATTGGTGGTGGCTCTGGTGGCCTTTCGTGTGCTCAGGTATGAAGAAAACGACACCCGAAGATAATTTTCCTGGTGATTGCCGTGAGCATTTCTTCTGCTACTTAAAAAAAAGCCATTTATGATGTTCCAGTCTACTCTGTTGTTGTAATAGCTGGTTTAGTAAAGAGGAAAGACTGGGTTTCATCACAAGCACAGTCATCGTTGAGGGGAGAGAGAAATCGGGGGAGTGTCAGGAAAATGACAGGATCTCTATCTGTGGCTTTTTTCATAGGAAGCCGCCGCTTTGGGGAGGAGAGTCATGGTGCTGGACGTTGTGGTCCCGTCGCCCCAGGGCACATCGTGGGGTGAGCTGCTCTTCCCACCATCGTGCGGCGGTTGTTCTGTGTCGGCTCAGTCTCCCTCAGTCCTCACAACAATCTCAAGTTTAACCCACCTGTTTCAGGGGTGAGGAAACTAAATCTCCAATCAGATTGTTAACAAGGGGAGACACTGGAAGAATAATAGGAAAATAATTAAGGAAGACTGTGCGAAAGGGAAAAATTCCATGACCCCAGTATTCCAGAACTTCTGCCAGAATACTTTTTGTGCCCACACATGGACGTTTTCACACAGCTGTGGTCACGCCGTGGTGTGTGCACCCCGTTGTGCTCGCCTGAGGTGGCCATGATGCTTTTCTGTGTTTCTGCATTGATCTTATCATGGACCCCAGTGGCTGCAGGATGGTCAGTTGAGTTAGTGTGTGTGGTCATCCCAGGTCCGTTTAACGCAACGCACAGCGAGCTCCCAGCCTGGGACTTTGCTGTAGACAAGAGTGCTTGCCTGTCCACGCTCTTTTCACTGTAGCATAGAAGGCATAGGTTTTGTGCTGGGTGTTTTCTCTTTATGCTTCGGTCCATCCCCGTTGTCTGTACCCTGCTCTCCCCACAAACTGGGGAATTGGCCGCGTGCCCTCTGGCTTCTCCTGGGGCGTGGCCATCGGGGTAACGGGAAGAGCAGAGGAGGGAGCGTAGGGCAGGGTCTCCAGGCCCGCTGGGCACTGCAGGCTGGTTCTCCCCCCGTGGTCCAGCTTTGGGTGGTGGCACTGGCCCCGTCGCTTACCCCTCCACGGGGCTGGTGGTGGCCCCGCTTCCACCCACTGCTCTTCCTGCCACACCCTGTAATGATTTCTACCCTCTCCTCAGTTCCCCAGCTGGCGTGTCACCTGTTTCCTGCCAGAACCCTGACAAAATGGGAAAGTTGGTGTTTTTTGTTTTTTTTTTAATAAATTTATTTATTTTATTTATTTTATTTTTGGCTGTGTTGGGTCTTTGTAGCCGCACGCAGGCTTTCTCTAGTTGTGATGAGCGGGGGCTACTCTTCGTTGCGGTGCGCGGGCTTCTCGTTGCGGTGGCTTCTCTTGTTGTGGAGCACGGGCTCTAGGTGTGCGGCCTTCAGTAGTTGTGGCACATGGGCTCAGTAGTTGTGGATCGCGGGCTCTAGAGTGCAGGCTCAGTAGCTGTGACATGTGGGCTGCGTTGCTCCGTGGCATGTGGGATCTTCCCGGACCAGGACTCGAACCCGTGTCCCCTGCACTGGCAGGCGGGTTCTTAACCACTGCGCCACCAGGGAGGCCCCGGGAAAGTTGGTTTTTAAAGTTCAAGTTTACTCAAAAAAATCTAGCCTAGAATTTCATATATTAAAGGTAATCCACCTCAACTTTGCTCGTATGGTTAGCACGCTTGTCTTTCTTCTTCCTCCCTCTGCCCCCCTCCCCTCTCCTGTCCAGAAAGAGCCCGCTTAACCTGGACGCCAGGAGAGATGTCCTCTCAGAGGGCTCTTCTGTTTCTCGCCCCGTGTTGTTGAAGGATCCAGAGTAGATGTTCCCTGGCAGCTGGCAGTGGAGCTTTGCCGGCCCAGGGGAGGACTCCGGTTTGCAGAAGGAAAGGCTGGAGGCCACTGCCTTGGCCTTCGTGCAGCGTGGGCCTAGTTAACCTGGCGCGGTTCTGACCGCTTTGCGGGTCAGACTCAAGTGGAAGTTTTGGACCCTGTCCCCAGAAAACCGGTCACATGCACGTCCATGTTTTGCGCACCCCTGGGCCTTCTTCATGGACCCTCGGCCAACAAGTCCGGTGAATCATTTCGTGTTGTTGTGGGGCGTGATGGTGACCCCCATGACCGTGGAGTTTGTCATTTCCACGTTTTAATAACACCCACTCTGCACGTGCGCAAAACCCCACACACACACACACATACAACGTTACAACTATGGCCTTCTCTCTCAGGTCTTGGTGGCACTTGTGTGAATGTTGGCTGCATCCCTAAGAAGTTGATGCACCAAGCTGCCCTTTTGGGCCAGGCGCTAACTGACTCAAGGAAGTTTGGCTGGGAGTACAATCAACAAGGTGGGTGATAGCGTGTAAAAATATAGATTGGGAGAAGAGAAAGAATGAGTTCCTTAGAAATCCTTGCTATTTACATTTCTGTAGTTTAGTTTTATGGGGTTTTTTTTTGGCTGCGCTGTGCAGCTTATGGGATCTTAGTTCCCCGACCAGGGATCAAACCCGGGCCCTCGGCAGTGAAAGCGTGGAGTCCTAACCACTGGACCGCCAGGGAAGTCCCTGTGGTTTAGTTTTAAATTAGTTTAATAAACACTTTTTAAGAGCCCACCGTGTGCCAGCCAGGCCCAGAGAACTCAGAGATGGTCAGTTGAAACCTGCTTTCGTGGGTCTTAGTGCTTAAGGAGGGAGTTTTTGCAGCCTCGGCCATTCCAAACCCTTAGCAGAGTGTGAGAGGGAATAATCACTATTTTCAGATTTCTTTCAAGTATAAAGAAAACAGAATAGCAAGGGTCATTGTGTGGATTTTATCCATTACTGTGAGGACACTTTCTTTTTTATCAGTGTTTATGTATGTCTTTGGTTAATGAAAAATGGAAAACAAATTCACCAATAAAAACCTATTGGTGGGACTTCCCTGGTGGTCCAGTGGTTAGGACTCTGCACTTCCACTGCAGGGGATGCGGGTTCGATCCCTGGTTGGGGAACTAAGATCCCGCATGCCGTGCGGTGTGGCCAAAAAAAAAAAAAAAAAACCTGCGAAACACCTATTGGTGAGGCTCTGAGGATGCAGAGATGAGGAAACTATCACTCCTGCCCTGGAGCAGCACAGCCTGCTGGGGGAGGGAGAGGAGGGGGGGAGGGGGAGGGGAGAGGGAGGGGGAGGGGAGGGGAGGGGGAGGGGAGCGACTTAGTGCCCGTAATTGGTGCTGAGGTTTCCAGCATCAACCTGAGGGGCACTTAGGAGCCTTGAGGAGTGGAGGTGGCAAAGGTGGCCCTTGAGGTAGGACACAGGACGCGAAGCAGCTTGCCCCACACCATGTGGGCTGTGTAGAGATGGTCATCACTGCTGGTCGAAACCCCCTGGGATCATGGGCATGGGGTCTGGGAACGTAGTAACCAGAATGGCCATCTGGACTGCAAAATCTTAGGAGACTTGTTGTCCACTGAGGTCCTAGGAAGGGTGACGTGACGTCTGGGCCATAATCACTGCCGCCGCCCGAGCCTCCGCGCACTGTGACCTCTGCCCCTTCCCTGTGCTCTCCTGTCCCATGTCCCAGTGAGTGGGGCCCTCAGGAGCTCTGGAGGGGTCCGGGTCCAAATGTGACCAGAGGGTGAACCCCCGTTGGATGGGTTTGCCTTTGGGGACCTCCCCCAGCTTGACGGGAGCCCTGGGCTGGTGTCTCCTTGGGGACCAGCATCGGCAGATGCGATGAATCCAGGAAAGAAACCCCACCTAGAAGGTCCAGGGTGAGGAGGAATCTTCATTCCGTCAACCCCACCCCAGCTTCAACGGGAAGTGGGTGAACTCTGTCGTCTAAACGCAGGGCATTCACTGTCACAGCCCTGCTGGGGACCCGGGGGGAGTGGCCGGGGAGGTGTCCCGCACCTGTCCTGGGGGCGCTGCCGGTACCTCGAGACCCTGGGGCCTGGCTGCGAGAGGGCTGCCCCCCGCCCTCCTCCGTGGGCTTTCCTTTTTTCACAACTGTGCTTTGCGCGTCTTTTGTATTATAAAAGAGGAAGAAGTATAAGCCGTGACTGGCATGAAGAAGGTTCCAGTTGCTAATTATCTTCTGTTCACTTCTTGATTCTTGAAGCGATAGATAGGGTGGCTCGTGTGTTACATGTGACTTACCGGTGACAGTGCAGCCCCTTCACACCCCCTGGTGATTTCTCCTCAGTGAAGCACAACTGGGAGACCATGACCGAAGCCATTCAGAACCACATCGGCTCTCTGACCCGGGGCTACCGGCGGTCTCTGAGGGAGAAGGCGGTGGCCCACGTCAACTCCTGCGGGGAATTTGTTGAACACCATAAAATCAAGGTCTGTTGGGGCGTTTCGTCCCGTTCGTTGCTTTCCTTACTTCTGCCATGCCTGCCGTGAACCCAGACTCCGTGTTGCATGTTGAGGGCTGCAGCCGGTGTGCGTGTGCACAGCCGTGCACGTGTGTGCTTTCCCCAGTGTTCGTTGATTCCACGTCTAGCTAAAGTGGAGAAATGGCCTTTTAAAGAACTCTCAGTTTTAACTTATTTGCCTTTTGGTTTCATTGCCATCTTAAAAGAGGAAATGTTTAAACAGTTCAGAGTTCAAAATTCTAAAAAGATCAAAATTTTAGGAGTGCAATTCTTTTTTAAAATGAAACCTTAACTACAACTCCAGTACATATTATTCATAAAAGCACTAGTAAAAGTAGTATCAGAATTAGTGTATTTTATACATTTGTATTTGTAATATTTGTGTGTTGTAAGATCTGTACTTAAGGAGAATGAGACTGTTGTGATGATCACAAACATTGAACTGGAGCATGGGAGATGGTCCGCTGCCGTCCTCAGCACCTGCTCCACCTCTGTCCTCTGCTTTGGTGGCACAGTTCTCGATGGCCTGGACAGGACTTGAGGTCCTTTTGTGGTCACCTGCTGTCTCTAGAAAGGTGTCAGTGGTGTGTTGAGAGCTGAGAACCTCACGTGGCCACAGGAGACCGGGGTGGGAGCTCCAGTTGGTGGGCTTGTTTCTCAGGCCGTCACCTGCCTGCCTTCTCCCCGCCGCAGCCTGACTGTTCTGTTCAGGACCCTCCTCCAGGCTGCCCTCCCTCCGTCCCACTGTTTTTTAATCTTCTAATGAAAATGGATTTATGATTCGCTTGTGTAATTGAAAATAAACAAACAATGAGCAGCTTTGTGGATTCCGCAGAGCCTGGATTTCGGGACGGCGCACAAGGGTCTTCAGAGTTGGCGCCCTCTTTCCTTGTTCCTTCCCGGCACTGGCTGTTCCCCAGATGCCAGCTGCTCTCTGGCCTGCGCACTTGGCCGTGCTCTGTCCTCTCTCCAGTCACCCGCGCGGCCGCCCTGACTGGCCTTCCAGCTCCCCGCTGCCCCGCACCGCGGCCGTGGCGCCCAGGCTGTGAACACGCCTGTTTTCTGTGCAGGAGGTTATCCCAGTGCGTTACTATCTTTGCACGTGTGTTCCCGCTGACGGGAAGCTCCGTAGTAACTACTGCGTCCCGGGTGTCTGATATTCTGTGGTGTTTGATGAAAAGTGAAATTTGCTTTGCTCTTTTCAAGGCAACCAATGGAAAGGGACAGGAAACGTATTATACTGCAGCAAAATTTGTCATAGCAACAGGGGAAAGGCCGCGCTATTTGGGAATCCAAGGAGATAAAGAATACTGTATTACTAGGTAAGATTAACTAGGCCATCTAACTGTAAGTTGTAAATAGTATGTTTCTGTGTCTCCAGTTTATTTACTCCCTGTCTTATTTCACAAAAGATTTGAACTAATGACAAATAAAAGTACATACAATGCAAAGCTAAGTAGTTAACATAATGGAGCACAGAGACCGTAGGCTTGGTAAATAATAAGGTCACAGGTGCACACAGGTGTGTTACAGGTCTCCTGGTAGGTGCTCTGGGAACGGGTCTGGGATTTGGCTCTACAATTTCTAGAGCTCACAGGGAAGCAGTGACTACTTCACTGCTGTCGGGTTTCGTGTCTGTATGACAGTAATGAACTAGGTGACCAGGAGAAGCACAGCTGTCCTAATACTGGGATGTAATAGGAATTCTCATTGGACGGTTGTAGCAGGACATACGACCTTGACATATAAAGCTGGACGATGACTTTCACACTTTTTTGAGCAGGCGCACTTTAAGAAATACTTTTTTCACTGTGTGGTTGTTCAGGTGAACACACAACACACACACCAAGCAAAGCAGTGTTTCTTCTTATTACATGGAATGTGGTCTAATATCCTCCATTCCATTGTATTATTTACAAAATCTTGGCCTGTGACCCACTAGTTTGATTTCGAGACACTGGGCTGGACATCTCCCTCCGCAGTGGACACGCACTCCACAGGCTGTCTGTCCCCTTCAGCGCCTGTTCGTTCCGGCCCCGCGTGGCACCATCCCGCCTGGAAACCCCTTCTCTCTTTGCAGCGATGACCTCTTCTCTCTGCCCTACTGCCCGGGCGCGACCCTGGTGGTGGGCGCATCCCCCGCGGCGCTGGAGTGCGCAGGCTTCCTGGCCGGCCTGGGCCTGGAGGTCACGGTCATGGTGCGCTCGCAGCTGCTGCGGGGCTTCGACCAGGAGATGGCCGAGAAGGTGGGCTCCTCCATGCAGCAGCTCGGCGTCCGATTCCTGCGCAAGTTCGTGCCCGTGGAGGTGAGTCCCCAGCACCTGCCAGCCGTGGCTGTCGCCTCGCCCTCCCCGCTCCCGCGCTTCTCTGCTGCCCTCGTTAACTGTGCTTGCCAGGGACCCTGAAGATGGTGTTCCCGCCCCGGGTCTCGGCGCCTGGCCGCCCCTCCCCCTCCTCCCCTTCCCCCTCGCTGTCCCTCCCACGGCCGCATGTCTTGTCTCAGTGCTGAGGCCTCTGCTCAGGCATCCTGCCCAACTCCACACCCATTTATGCAGCTGCCTGCTGGGCGTCTCCACTTGAATTCCTCTCAAGCATTTTAAATTTAACAAGACGAAATAAAGCTCTTGATTTCCCCACCGAATGTACTCCCTGCTGTGTTTCCGGCCTGTCTCAGTGCTCGGGAAGTGGTCCCCTGGAACACGCCATCTGTTCAGTCAATGCCTGGAAAGCATCCCTCCGTGGCTCCCCTTCTGTTGTCTCCAACTAACCCACCCAGCAACTTGTCTCTCCCTCCACATTGTCCCTTGGGACGGCCCTCTTTTCTCTGTCCAAACACCTAAACGTACACACACCCTGTGGGCCACCTATTTTCTGTCACCTGTAGAGATAATCCTCGCACTGTTCCTCCTCGCCAGGTTCAGCAGTTGGAGAAGGGGTCACCCGGGAAGCTGAAGGTAGTGGCTCAATCTACGGAAGGAACAGAGATGATTGAGGGCCTTTACAACACGGTGAGTTTCTGTCGTGTGAGCGGTGGGCGGATGAACACGCTCGTAAGGTAGTGCAGATGAAACTTATGGGAAAATTATACCAGCATTAACTCTTTTCTTGATTCTTCCTGAGAGTCTGATACATATGGAAGGTGGTTGTGCTGTTGACATTTGATAGTTTTCAGTGGTACACGAAGCATACGATGGTAAAACATACGTGTGTGTGTGACTATGCAGAGAACAAAATCTGGAAGCAGGTGTACCTGACTGCTTCTAGTGCTTACTTCTGGGGAATTAGATGTCTTATACATTTCTGCATTTGAATATTTTTGCAATAAACATTGAATATATTTTATAATCAAAACAACAATAAAGATATTTTCAAAAACAAACAATGTAAAATCTCCAAACAGTGTGACTAGTCCATGGACTTTTGGGTGGCAACAATTCTAATTTAAACTGATGATATTTAGAGACCATTTCTTTTGTAAACTGTAGTTTATACCTTTAACATAAACTGTACACTTATGTTTTACACACTCTTATAATGTGATTCTTTTCAATTAAAAGTAGATAATGTGGAGAGGCTCACCAAAGCCAAAAATACGTAAAACAAAAACAAAAATAAAAATCAGCCTCTGTTCAGATTTTGATTAGGATTGCGGTGGATGCGTAACCAGTTGGACACACTGGACTTCTTTGCAGTATCCAGTCTCGCAGTCCATGAACATGGTATATCTGTCCTTTGACTTAAGCCATCTGTCATAGTTCCCAACAAAGTTAGTACATTTCTCTGTAGACATCAGGAAGGTCTTCTGTTAGATTTATTCCTAGGTACTTACGTATTTCTGTATAGTTACAAATGATGTTTTTTGAAAAAAATGTCATTGTCTTTCACTGTTTGTTGCTGATATATAGAAATGCTGCTGATTTGTGTGATTTGATTTAGTATTCAGTAAGCTTGCTAAAGTCATATTTGGTCATGTATCCTTAGATTATTTGGGGTCTTCTTTGTACATGTTCATAACAAGGGTTTTGCTTCCTCCTTTCAACTGTTTCCCTTTCCTCCTTTTTCTTGCACAAGGGCACCAGCCATGGCCTCCAGTGCAGTGTTAACAAGAAATGCAGAGCCAGGCGCTCCTGTCTGTTTTCAGGGTCAGAAGGAAGGCTTTCACTGTTTCATGGTTATAGAGTAAGGTTTTCCATAGGGTTTGGGTAGATATTCTTAATCACGCTAAAGAAATCATTTTCTATTTCTTGTTTGCTAAGTGGTTTCTTTTGTTATTTTGGTTTTGTTTGTTTGTTTGTTTTAAAAGTCAGGAGTGGATATTTAGCTGTAAGATTGTTTCTTTTGTAGCTGTTAATAATTTTTTTTTCTTTAATCTTTGTATTCCTGATAAACCCAACTTGGTAATGGTTCTTTTTATATATTGTTGGATTTGGTTATTTAGAATTTTTGCATCTATATTCAAGAATTGTATTGGCTTATAATTTTCCTGTCATGTACTGAACTTTTCAGATTTTGGTATCAAAGTTATTCTAGCTCATGAAAGAAGTTTGGAATATGTTCCTTCTTTTTCTGTTGTCTGGAAGCATTTAGTAATATTAGAATTAGTTCTTTGTATGTTTGATAGAATTCATTGATGCAACCACCAGGGCCTAGAATGTTCAATGAAGATACATTCAGTTTTCTTTAACAGTCAACGGACCTTTTAAAGCTTTCTACTTTTTTCTATATCAACTTTTGATTTGTTATATTTTCTCAGAATTAGTCTGTTTCATCTAAGTTATCAAATGTATTGGTATAAAGTTGTGCAAAATACCTAAAATTGTGAATTGTTTATTTTTGTAATGATGTATCATTTACATGTAGTGATATGCACAGTTCAATTGGCTTTGACAAGTGTACATGTTTCTGTAATGCACACTCCTTTGAGAGTAACAGAGCATTTCTGTGGAGTCGGAAAGCTGTCTTGCACCCCTTCCCAGTACCTTACCCCAAGCAACCCTGATCCGGTTCTGTCACCAGAGACCAGTTGTTCCTATTTAGATGTCACGACGTGGAGCCACGTGGTACGGGCTCCTCGGGGTCTGACTCGGGATCCATCCATGTGGCGTGTATCAGTGGCTGGCTCTTTTCACCATATGAATTGTCTGAATGTACCACAGGTCACTCACTTTCCTGTGGAGGGAAGCCAGGCTGTTTGCAGCTGGGTTCTTGTGACGAAAACTCTGTGAAGGTTCTTGCTTGAGGCCTTCTGTGGACACACACTTTCCTTTCTTGTGGGTAAATACCTAGCAGTGAAATTGCTTGGTCATTGGGGACTTCCTGTGTTTAACTTTTGGGGAAACTGCCAGACAGCTTCCAAATGATCGTCTCATTTTATATTTACACCAAGGATGCGTGAGTCGTGGTTGTTCTGTAGCCTCACCAACATCTGGGGTTGTCGACTTTTTTGTTTAAGCCACTCTAGTGCACGTGTAGTGGAATCTTGTTATAGGTTTAACTTGCATCTTCCTAGTGACTACAGTGATGTTTGGCAATTTCTCATGTGTTTTTTGGCCATTTAAATATTTTCCCTTATCAAGTGTCTGTTTGAGTCTTTGGCCTATTTTTGGTTGGGTTATTGAATTTTATTTGGAATTGCAGGAGTTCTGTGTGTGTTGTGGGTACATTCCTTTTTCAGATGTATGTGTGTGAATATTTCTTCCCATCTAGTTGCCCATTTAGTTTTTTATGGCATCTTTTGATGAGCAATAGTTTTAAATTTTTGCTGAAGTTCAATTTATCAAATTTTTGTTTTATGATTAAAGTTCTCTGTGTGCTCTACCCTGAGGTTGTGAAGATATTCTGCATTTTCTTCCTGAAGCTTTATAGCTTTATCTTTTATGTTTAAGCCTGTAATTCATCTTGAACTAATTTTTGTTTACAGTGTGAGGTAGGAATTGAGGTTCTTTTTCTTCCATGTTGATACCCAGAGCCACCTGTGAAAAGACTTCCCTTTGTCCATTGAATTGCTTTGGTGCCTTTGTAATCATGTGACATTTAACTGTGGGTCTGTTTCTATCCTCTCTGACTTGTTTTGGTCATTGAAGCTTTATAGTAAGTATTAGACCAGGGAGGGTAAGCTCTCTAACTTTGCATAGGGCCTTTCCATATGAAATTTTTTTATTGAAGTATAACTGATTTACAATGTTGTGTTTGTTTCAGGTGTACAGCAAAGTGATTCAGATATATATGTGTGTGTGTGTGTATATATATATATATATATATATATTCTTTTTCAGATTTTTTTCCAATTATAAGTAATACAATATACTGAATATAGTTCCCTGTGCTATACAGTAGGTCCTTGTTGATTATCTACTTTATACATAGTAGTGTGTACCTGTTAATCCCAAACTCCTAATTTATCCCTCCCCACCTTTTCCCCTTTGGTAACCATAAGTTTGTTTTCTATGTCTGTGAGTCTGCTTCTGTTTTGTGAATAAGTTCATTTGTATCATTTTTTTAGATTCCACATATAAGTGATATCATATGATACTTGTCTTTGTCTAACTTACTTCACTTAATATGATAATCTCTAGGTCCATCCATGTTTCCAATTTGTTAAAAAAAAAAAAATCCTGCTGGGATTTTGATTGAGATTGTATTGCTTATGTAGATGAATTTGGGAGAACTGACATCTTAACAACATTGATTTTTCCAGTACACGAACCTCATATATCTTTACATTTATTTGCGAGTTCTTTAGTTTCTCTCAGCAGCTTTTTGTCATTTTGCTCTAGAGGTCTTTCATGTATTTTGTTTAATTTATCTCTAAGTATTTCATATTTTTAAGCTACTGTAAATGGTATTTTAAATTTTTAATTTTCAGTGGTTAGTAGTTAGCACATAGAAATACAAATGATTTTTGTATATTGACCTCCTTAGGATTTGTTCTTCATAAAACACCAGTTTTGTTTCTTCTTTCCAGTCTGTGTGCTTTTATTTCTTTTTCTTGCCTTGTTACACTGATTAAGACATCCACAACAGTGTTGAATGGAAATTGTGAGAGTCCCCCATCTCAGCATTGAGGCCGTCTTTCATCACAGCTGGGATGTGAGCTCTCGGGTTTTTGCAGATGCCTTTTATCAGGCTGGGGAAGTGTTCTTTTATTCTGAGTGTGCTGAGGATTTTATTAAAATCCTCAAAGGGTGTTCAGTTTTGTCAGATGCTGTCCCCACATCTATTGGGATGATTAAGTTGTTTTCTCCTTTATTCTGTTAATATGGTGAATTACACTGATTGATTTTTGTATGTTAAACCAGATTTGTATTTTTGGGACAAAGCCCACTTTTTTTATGTTGCTCTATTTTACTTGCTGACATCTGTTAAGGATTTTGCATCTATGTTCATGAGGAGTGCTGGCTTCTAATTTTCTTTTCTTTTCCTGCCCTTGTTTGATTCTGTGTCAGATGATTGTGCCGGCCTTCTACAAAGGACTTGGGACGTGGTCCCTCTTCTGTGTCCCGGAGAGTTTGTGTATCATTAATGTTATTTCTTTTTTAAAAAAAAATTATTTATTTATTTTATTTATTTTTGGCTGCACTGGGTCTTTGTTGCTGCTTGTGGGCTTTCTCTAGTTGTGGTGAGCAGAGGCTACTCTTCATTGTGGTGTGCGGGCTTCCCATTGTGGTGGCTTCTTGTTGCAGAGCACGGGTTCCAGGCGCGCAGGCTTCGGTAGTTGTGTCACGTGGGCTCAGTAGTTGTGGCTCGTGGACTCTAGAGCTCAGGTTCAGTAGTTGTGGCACACGGGCTCAGTTGCTCTGTGGCATGTGGGATCTTCCTGAACCAGGGCTTGAACCCGTGTCCCCTGCATTGGCAGGCGGATTCTCAACCACTGCGCCACCAGGGAAGTCCTTAGTGTTATTTCTTAAGTGTTCCATAGACTCTACCGATGAAGTCACCTGGGTCTGGAGTTAATTTATGGAAGTTTATACATTGTGGATTCAGTTTCTGTAATGAGTATAGAGTTCCTTAGTCTGCTAGGGCTGCCATAACAAAGTGCCACTAGATGGGGTTTCTCTCGGCTCTGGAGACCAGACCCCTGAGATCAAAGTGTGAGTAGACTGGTCTCCTCTGAGGCCTGTCTCCTGGGCGTGTAGACGGCCGCCTTCTCCGTGTGTCCTCACGTGATCACCCCTCAGTTTGTGTTGTGTGTGTCTCAAAAACCTCTTCTTATGTAAGGACACAAGTCAGACTGGGTTTAGGCCACCCTAATGGCCTTGTTTTACCTTAATCACCTCTGCAAAGGCCCCATCTCCAAATACAGTCGCATTCTGAGGTTCTGGGGGTTAGGGCTGCAACATGAATTTGGGGAAGGGGCACAATGCAGCCCATGACGTAGGGTTATTCAGACTTGTATGGGTGCAAGTTTGGTAAATTCTGTCTTTCAAGGAATCTATTTTGTCTAAACTGTCAAATTTATTGGCATAGGGTGTTCATAATAGTCTGTTAGTATCCTTTTAATGTCTGAAGGATCCATAGTGATGTTGCCTCTGTCATTCCTGATATTGATCATTTGTTTTTGCTCTCTCTCTAAATGTAGGTTTTGTTAGCAATTGGTCGTGACTCCTGTACGAAGAAAATCGGGCTGGAGAAGATTGGTGTCAAAGTCAATGAGAAGTGAGTCCCGGGCGTCACCACCCAGCGCTGCACAGGGCAAGACCCAGCGCTGCACGGGGCAAGACCCAGCGCTGCACGGGGCAAGACCCTGCGCTGCACGGGGCAAGACCCTGCGCTGCACGGGGCAAGACCCAGCACTGCACAGGGCACGGCATTTCTACACATCACCTCCTGGAGACTCTTATCTAATTACTAACATGCAAAGTTTCGATGCTTTAAATTTACTTTATAAGTACTGTGCCAGCTCTGTATTATCAATTTTTTCATTAATCAGTTGATAACTCTTCATGTTTTCCTTAAATATCTCATGCATTAAACAGTTATTTTAAAAAAATTGTGGGAATGTATCCACCTACTTTCTGTGATTTAGAATGAATTTGTATGTCCTTGATCAGGCAGAGAGAAAAATTTCAAAGCTATGGGTTTGACTCTGGGGGAATCTAGAGATACTTTGGCACCCAGAAAGTGGGCCTGGTTTTCCACCCAGAAGGGTGTTTCTTCAGGAGCCGCAGGTGCCCCAGTTGTTTGAGCCCGCAGACACTTGATGACAGAGTTGCCTGAGCGCTTAGCGGGGTCTTTCTCTCTGAATCCGTCTTTTCCTGGACAGGCGTTCGTGTCCAGCAGTGCAGCGTCGGTCGTAATATCTTTTTTCTTTCCAAACGTAACAGGACTGGCAAAATCCCAGTGAACGACGTGGAGCAGAGCAGCGTGCCCTACGTCTACGCCGTCGGGGACGTCGTGGAGGGTAAGCCTGAGCTCACGCCCGTCGCCGTGCAGGCGGGCAAGCTGCTGGCTCGAAGGCTTTTTGGGGGCCGTTTAGAAAAGGTAAGTTTCTTACTGCTGTTTCTGAGATAATGTCTAAATCAAACTTATGATTTGAGGACCATCAGTACAGGTGGCACCATGTGCCTGTGTTGCTGGAGAAGCCTCCCCCTAAACCATTTGCAGTTCCGTACCATTTACTGATGGTTTTAAATAAATATCTTAGGAGTATCTTAACGTGCAAGCCATTGTACTGGGTGACATTCCCGGGGTTGGGGGGGGCGCCCAGGCAGGGACGCCTTGTCTTCTGACTGGAGGGGTCAGGAAACGCGTCCCGGGTGGCAGGGCCCTGCGGCCTGGGGCGGAAGGGGCCGGCCTCTGCGCCTGCTCAGCCTGTGGGCCTGGTCTAGCCACCCCGCTTCTCCGGGCTCCGGGCTCTGCTTCAGCCGATGCACGGCTGACGGCGCATCCAGCGCTCCCTGCAGTCTCCCCGCCTCCCGCAGTCTCTGGTCACAGACGAGCCTCTTGCTCTGCGGGCTGTGTCTGCCGGGGCCGAGGGTGGTCTCGGGAGCCCCCAGCCCCGGGCGTCAGGAGAGCAGGGACCCGTGCGCGGCTGGCAGATGAGGGCGGCGGGGGAGGTGGCCAGGCCGCATCGGTGGTGGGGGGGTGGCTCAGGGGGCCCGCTGTGCTGCCCCAGCCTCAGTGCAGAGAGAGGCCTGGCGTGTGCCAGCAGAGCAGGGGGTCCCACAGCTGGGAAGGAAGAGTCTGGGAGGTAATCTGGTGCCAGATCATCAAAAATCTGGGAGGCCGCAATAAGGAACCTTTATGTCCCCCAGCGTTTTATTCAGAAAGGTGTTAAACTGCAGAAAGATTAGTAACAATCACCCGTATGGACCTCCCGCCCGGACCGTTCAGGTGTTAATGCCGTGCCATTCACTACCCCCCCACTCCCGCCCGCCCGCATTTCCGAGCATGTGGATATTCAACACAAAGACTGTTTTGCTGAGCTTCTGGAAGTGAGTGGCAGGCGCTCTGCCCCTAAAAAGCGCTTCCAGCCAGCGTCTCTAGGAACAAGGGTGCTGCCCTCCATGACCACAGCTCCACCTCCGTGCTGAGGACGTGAGCAAAGCGCGTCACCCGTGGGCACACGTGCGCACCGCCCAGCTCATCTGGCTTTTCAAGCTCTTAGGTCTCTTTTAATCCGCCAGAGCCCCTGCCTCTATTTACCCGTTTCTTTGCTTTATTTCTCATGACGGGTTTCTTGACGGATCCAGGCTACTCTTCTTGCAGAGCGTCTCACGTCCTGGTTTCTCTGATGCTTTGCATGAGCAGGTTCAGGTGGAATGTTTGGGGCCCGGCTTCTTCCTAAGGAACTCCCTGTGGTGTGTTTCACCACCAGGTGCCCAGCGAGGTCGTGTGTGCAGACCTCGTGGGCACACGGAGGCGTGGGTGGGTGCAGGGTGACTGGGGCCGCGGCCCTGCTGGCCTCGGCGGGGGCAGGGGTGCGAACGGATGGGGAGCTGTCCCCTCCCCAGGGCACGAGCACTGGGCTGTAGGAAGCACAGCAGTTGCCTGAGGTCCTGAGAAGCGGATCCCAGGGGCCGTGGGCAGAGAGGTGAGAAGACAGGGCAGCGTGTGTGCAGAGGGAGGTCAGAGGACCAGGGCGGAAGGGAAGGCTGCAGGTGGGGTGAGGCGCGGCCCAGCTCAGGTGCAGGTCGGAGTTCAAGATGTGGGGCGTGCTTTAGGTGAAAGGGGAAGCTGGGGAGTTTCCTGTTGGTTTTCCTCAGTTGATACGGAGCAGGAGAAAAGCACCTGCTGAGAATGAGGCGTCCCCTGTAAGCCGTGGGAGGCAGGGTTGATGGCCAGATCGATGAGCATCCGAGGACCTAGGAGGGTCAGGCACTGCTGCATACAGCCGTCTGCGCTTCTGTGCGCTTCTGTAGCCACGCTGGAAAAAAGAGAACAAATGCTTGGCTGGTCTGTGATTGGCGGGTTGTGGAACACGACGTGTCGGGGCCTAAGGTGAGGGTCAGGCTGGCGCGCGGTGCCCACGTCGTCCACCGCGTGCAGGGACGCCCGGGGGTGTGTGACTGGCTTTCCTCTCGGGCCGCAGAGCAGCGCCTCGCTCAGGCCGTCACGTCGACGGGGCTTCTCGTGACGATCCCACGGTAACCTGCAGGGAGAACCAGGCTGGGGTGGGGCTGGGCTCCAGGCTGCTCTGGGCCCCGAAAGGGGGTGGTTCCTGTTTGGCTCCCACTCTGGCTGAGCATTTCTTCCTGTCCAGCCACCACCCAGGGGCTTCACCCCTGGGGGCCTCTCCCTTCGCCTCTTGTTCATATCCTACAAAGGGAAGAATTTGACGGACGGAGCTCCCCTTTTCCTCATGCAGTGCGGGCAGCCGGTCGCTCCCTTTGGGTTGGAGTCTCCCCTGAGCTAGTCACCTGTGAGCTGTTGGCGGGGTGGGGGAAGTCGTGCGGTGGGCACCGCTGCCCTTGAGGAGCTGTGGGCGGGCAGCACAGTGGCCTTCCTCTCTGGCTCTGCCCGCCCCCTTTCTCGGCCCCACACACGCTTTCTCTCTGCGCTGTCACAGTCTCCAGACAGGCGTGCGCCTGTGCACACACTCGCGCCCCGGGATGCAGGGCTGCTGGGGACGGCGTGTGGGGCTCAGCGTCTGCAGCCTTCCCGTGATGTCCTCCTGTGCTCTGTCCCAGGCTGATAAGGGCCCTGAAGGGTCCCGTCCCCGGGTCCCGCGGTGTGGCGGCCCTCCATGCGCATGGCCGTCTCCCCGGGGCGGGCTGGTCCGCTCACTCTGCCCTGCGCGGCTGAGCGGCTTCTCCGCTCATCCCTGCAGGGGCGCGCTCATGTGCACGGCTGCGGTGGCCCAGGTCCCAGTGCAATGGCAGTGCGTGGCCCCTGCCCTGGAGTCGGGGCGCGCCCGTCTGCTCAGGGACTCAGTTCCCTGAAACGGTGGCAGTGAGGGTCACCTGCACGGGACCGTGCTTGTTGATCTTCCTTTTACAAATGTGCGTCGTATGGATTTTCACTGTGAAAAGTCCCACAAAGTAAAAGACCGTGACTGGTTTGTCTTGCAGTGTGACTATATTAATGCCCCCACCGTGGTGTTCACGCCCCTGGAGTATGGCTGCTGCGGGTACGCGGAGGAGAAGGCCGTGGAAGTGTACCGGAAGGAGAATCTGGAAGTAAGGTGGTGTGACTGTGGCATGTTCAGACATTCTCTTTTAATCCACGGTTTGTCCTTAGTCACTTTTTGTTTTGTAGTTTTGCGAGTTACTGTAATGGTTGTATTGTAGGAAATTGTATTCCTACTTCAGGAAAATTGGAAATTAAATCATGTAAACCCTGTCTGTAGCAACCTGTAATAATTACACAGCTGGGGAAAGAAGGACATATGCTGTGTGCATCAGGGCTCCGAGCTACAGCAACAGGCGTCTGCCTGAGGAAGCTTATGGGAGGGTTGCCGTGCGACCTTCGACCTTCGGGGGCGCGGGAGTGTCCGAGGCCTTGGGGAGGGGCGGGAACCAGGAGCTGGGAGGCGTGGCAGCTCCTCCTCTTCCTGGTGGGAGTTTGTGCGCGTGCGCGGGCAGTGCTGACCCTGTAGGAACAGAAATGCACGTAGCCGGAGAATGTGGCCCTTCCCTGCTCCGAGTTCACCCGTAGTTCTGGTCTTTGGAGGAACTGACTGACTCACTGTTTCTCGTCTCAATTACAAATTATGAGGGACGTTCGCTGGTCCGGGCTGGATCTGCTGTCCACCCCCTCCCGCTTGGCGTGACGGGAGCCGGACTCAGGCAGGACCTGGTCCGGGACCCTCCGCCACCCGCGGGCTCAGGGGAGGGGTAGGTCCGGGGCTGTCGGCCTGCTGGGGCTGCGGGCTCCTCAGACGCCCCGAAGGTGCTCTCACCCCCCCTCCACCCCTGCCCGTCTGGTCACAACTGCCTCGTAAGCGGGTGGTTCAGGTGGCTTCTCCCTGCACCTCCTCCCCACGCAGGAGGGGTGGGGAGGTGAGAAGGGTCAGAGGTTGAGGACTGCTCGCCGTTTGAAGCAGGTGAGTTGAAGTCGCAGGGCCCCCCCTCCCGGTTACGGGGCGTCCTCTGAAGCACAGCACCGAGGCTCCCGCGCTGAATGGCCGAATGACTTCCTGAGACGCTCCTTTATGTTTCCGGGGTGGGGGACCAGAATGATGACAGATGGTGCGATTTTAGGTGGTGTTCCCAATGAGAAATTTCCATTTTAGAGGACATTATTTGATCAGTGTTTATAATTCACTTCTGGTAATAATGAACCACCCATTTGCAGTGGTGAACTTTTACTTAGGTCTTGGAAAAGTGATGGTAACAATTACGGATTTAACACTTAGTTCTAAAACTTTCTGAAATCAATGAGAAATTAAGCTCGGCAGGCACATGAGAGGAAGGATGCAGGAGGCTGTACCCCAGATAAAGGGATGTCTCTGTAGGAAGGGTTCCCAGGTTTGTGGGGTTACTTTAAGGTCTCTTTCCTAAGGCTCACTGCAGATCAACTCACCTAGTCTGTACATTTATTTATTGCATTTTACAGGACTGAAAATTTGATCTATTAGTATTTTTTTAATATTCCAACTATAAAGAGGAATGAGGAAGCCTCTCATAAATACACATATAATTTTTTTTAAATGAGGAAATTCAGGTGAAAAGAAGATGAGGGTAGAAACAATAAGACGGCGTAAGAAGAAAGATTAATTTGTTCACAAAACTCATGCCATAAAGTCCGGTGGACTTTCATCTCTCTGATAATGAACTTGTATGCAAAGTATCTAAAGAACTCTTACAACTCAACAATAAAAAAACCCCAAATAACCCAATCTTTTAAAGGGCAAAGAATCTGAATAGATATTTCTCCAAAGAACATACACAAATGGCCAATAAGCACATGAAAAAGTTCTCAGTATCATTAATCACCAGGGAAACGTACATCCAGACCTTAGTGAGACACCACAGGGATGGTTTGTAAAAATGGTCACCATTTCTGTGGGTTGTCTTCTCACCTTCTTGATGGTGCCCTTTGAAGCACGAAAATCTTTCATTCTGATGAAGTCCAATATGTCTTTTTTGTTTTCTGTTGCCGGCCACATGTACTTTTGATGTCACTTCTGATAAATCAGTGCCTAATCCAAAGTCGTGAAGATTGATGCCTATGTTTTTTCTTCTAAGAGTTTTACAGTTTTCAGCTCTTACATCTGGGTCTGTGCTCCATTCTGAGTTATTTTTTGTACACGTGTGAGGTAGGGGTCCGACTTCATTCTTTTGCGTGTGGATGCCCGTTTCTCTGTGAACAGCTTCTACCTAGTAAAGGAAACACCGTCAATGATCTAGCTACAAATTTGAGTATAATTGGGAGGGTGGGGAGGAGAGTGCAGGAGCCGGGGAAGAACGAATTAAATCCTCCTCCTCAATAGGGTGAGCAGTAAGTAAAGCCGAGCATAGGGAAGTCGGGTAAGTGCAGCGTAAGCGTGCTGTGTAGAAGCACGGGGGCGATTGACCGCGCGCAGGAGGTGCAGGTGGTTGTGCTGACTGACTGAAGAGGGCACCGGGGCGGCCCACATGGCTGGGTTCATGACAGAGCTTTGAAAATCTGCAGTTAGTGTGTATAATTTGATTAAAAAATTAAAACTTTTAAAAAAGACAATCATAGGGAGATTTTGTTTGTTTGTTTGTTTTGGCCTTGCCGCGCAGCGTGGGGGATCTCAGTTCCCCGACCAGGGATCGAATCTGCACCCTCAGCAGTGAAAGCACCCAGTCCTAAGCACTGGACCGCCAGGGAATTCCCAAGCGTGATTCTGAATAAGGAGAGTACTCAGGGGAGACCAGTCCTGTCAGAGACTGAAATGTATCCTGTAACTACAGTAATTAGACTTGTGCCGGAGTGGCACACAGGTGGACAGAAAGATTAGTGGGACAGAATTTGGAACCCAGATTGATTCAAGCGCTTAGAAGAATTAACGTGTGGTAAAGGTGGTATTTTAAATCTGTGGGAAAGGACGTTCATTTAAGGGTGCTGGAGTCTAAGGGGACAGCATTCAGGAAAAATATGAAGTTGGGTCCACACTTCACACCCACTTGGAACCAGAAGGATCAGAAACTTAAAGTAAAATCTTGCAAGTACCAGGAGGAAAAACACACCTCACACACACGAGGAAAGGAGCGGGAGGGGTGTGGGAAGAGGGGTCGGTGCAGGGGCTCAGGGCGCATCAAAGCCAGGAGCTTGCAGTTTCAGAAGTCCTGTTTAAAACCTTGGAGTTTGCGCCATTTCTTTTCTTAACCTTAGGGGTGTATTTTAGGAATACTATCTTGAGATGAAGAAGCATTTATCTTCTGTTCCTAATAGCCACAGAGATTGACAAGTTTGTATTAAAATATGAGGAAGAGTTTATTTCTCTTCTGTTAAATAGACATTAAATCTAATGTTTCATGTTAAATCTAATGTTTTTTGTTACAAGTAGCTGTGGACTATGGTGTGTTTTAAATAAAAATGTCATTTTAACTACGTACGCATTAACCACTGATGCTTCCTTAACTTTTAAAATGGTTATTTCTGGGCAGTGGGATTTTTTTCCCGCTTTCTTTGTAATTCTCTGCACTGTGTTATTCTTTTAATAACCTTGTATCATTGTTATAAAAACAATAAAGACTGTATTCCAACTGTAAAACACATCATCCTGTTAAAGAACAAAGAACCAGTACTTCAATCCCTCCGCTGCAGGGGATAGTTGAGAGCACATTCTCATCGTGGCAGCGCACAGAGATCCACCGCCTTCTGTGTGGGTGATGAGGCAGAGGACCACCGGGACGCGTAGCCGCCCCGAGGGGATGAGGGGACGGGCGGTGTGTGGGCCGCCCCTGAGGCCTGAGCGGGTTGGGAGCCTTCGAGGTACCCTGGGCTCTGGGGGAGGGGGGCCTTCAGGTGGCGGGGGCAGTGTTCCTCGTACCGCGGGTGGCTGGACTGTCTTGTGGCTTCTGCTTCTCCTAGATTTGGTTTGAATATGAGCCTCACAGGAGGCGTGTGAACTGATGGAGGGCAGGACCTAAGGCTTTCTTTACTGTCTCAGCCCCACAGGGCCTGGAGCGTTGGCTGCTTGGCGAGTAGCCCTCTAGGTGCTTGAGAACCGAAGTTAGTTAATCGGAGATGTTTTGGGACTAACGGCAGAGCAAAGCAAATGTCACACACTCTGCAGCTGGCAGTTAGGAGCTTGCCCAGATGCTCCCATCAGATTCATAAGCTGGGATCATGCAAGTTTAAATTTCTGAGAGCTGGTGCAGAAATTGTCATCTTTGTATAATAAGGAGCCTGTCAAGGAGCGGTCTCCATGGACACTGACCTTGGCCTCTGTCTTGCAGGTCTACCACACTTTGTTCTGGCCTCTCGAGTGGACAGTGGCCCGCAGAGACAGCAACACCTGTTATGCAAAGATCATCTGCAGTAAATTCGACAATGTACGTCATACGGTTGGAAGCAGGAATGCTCTTATTTTAAAACAAAGCCTTTATTCTAGTATTTGGGTTTTTATAATCTCTTTAAAGATAGCTCTAAGGGCCAGGTGGAAATCCTTGAAACTGTTACCCAGGCACTGTGTTTGCAGAGTGACAGTTGGGCAGTGACTTACCTTTTCAAAATCATCAGAATGTGTCACTCCAGAGCTGTCTAACTTGGCAGTTTAGAAGTACAGGATCTGTGAAAATTTGGGTCATCAGTGATGACATGTAAGGCGTATGTTTGTGTACATTTGGAAATACAGGCATACCTCGAAGGTACTGTGGTTAGGTTCCAGACCACTGCAATAAATCGAGTTTTGCAGTAACGTGAGCCACAAAATTCTTTGGTTTCCCAGTGCTTATAAAGGTTATGTTTACACTATACGGTAGTGTATTATGTGTGCAATCGCATTATGTCTAAAAAGACAATGTACGACCTTAACTTAAAAATACGCTAAAAAACCCTGACC
Source organism: Balaenoptera physalus (assembly GCF_965194825.1). Lineage (NCBI taxonomy): Eukaryota > Metazoa > Chordata > Mammalia > Artiodactyla > Balaenopteridae > Balaenoptera > Balaenoptera physalus. The sequence goes on from NC_138896.1 coordinate 110,463,642, forward strand.
ATCCCCTGAGCCTCAGCCAGCTGTAGCCCTTCTGCTGGTGCAGGGTCTCGCCTCCAGTGCTGGCGGCCGCTGACCGGTCAGGATGGAGGCGGCTGCGGCCATTTCTGAGAACAAAGCCTCCATGAAGTTCGCCGCACTGATGGACTCTTCCTTTCATGAGTGATTTCCCTGGAGCAGCAATGCTCTTTGGCAGCGATTTATCCACAGAACTTCCTTCAAAACTGCAGTCAATCCTCTCAAACCCTGCAGCGCCTTTATCAACGAAGTTTGTGTCGTATCCTAAGGCCTTTGCTGTCGTTTCAACTCTCTTCACAGCCCCTTCACCAGCAGTAGATTCCGTGTTAGGAAACCACTCTCTCTGCTCATCCATAAGAAGCAGCCCCTCATCCGTTCACGTTTCATCACAAGATGGCAGCAGTTCAGTCCCACCTTCAGCCTCCACTTCTAGCTCTAGTTCCCCTGCCGTTTCCACCACGTCTGCAGTCCTTCCTCCACGAAGTCTCGAACCCCTCAAAGTCATCCAGGAGGGCTGGAATCAGCTTCTTCCAAACTCCTCTTAGTTTTGATATGTTGACCTCTTCCCATGAATCACAAATGTTCTTTTTTTTTAAATTTTTATTGGCCGCGCCATGCGCGCGAGGCACGTGGGATCCTAGTTCCCCGACCAGCGAACCCGCGCCCCCTGCACGGGAAGCACGCAGTCTTAACCACCGGACCGCCAGGGAAGTCCCGCAAATGTTCTTAACGGCATCTAGAATGGTGAATCTTTTCCAGAAGGTTTTCAATTTACTTTGCCCAAATCCATCAGAAGAATCACTGTCTATGGCAGCTACAACCTAACAAAGTGTATTTCTTAAATAATAAGACTTGAAAGTCAAAATTACTTCTTGATCTATGGGCTGTAGAAAGGATGTTGTGTTGTCAGGCATGAAAACAACATTAATCCCATTGTCCATCTCCATCAGAGCTCTTGGGTGACCAGGTGCGTTGTCAGTGAGCAGTAACCTACTGCCCCTTTCTTTTACTTTTGTCCAAATTTCCGTTTCTGGAGTGTCACCCCACCACTCACTGTCTTCCTGGAGCTATGCTGAAAATCACGAACAGGCTTCCATCTCTCAGAAGCTCCTCACTTGCATTAATAAGTGGTTTCCCCCTCTCTGGGCCGCTCCTTCTCCCACTTTGCTGCACGTGCACCCCTCAGAGGTTCCCGTCCACGGGCCCCTGGGAGCGCAGCTCACGGGGCATCCGTTTGCCCGCCTGCTGCGGGTGTCCGGAGAGTGGGGGGCACAGACTCCTGCCGCTTGTCATGCTCTCTGTCTTCACCCTGTGCACTTTAACCCTGAAGCTCTGGATGAAGAAAGTGATGAGAAAACATGGACAGAGGAAGCCTGAGTGCTGGGAGTGCACGGGGACGAGCCCGCGTCCCCCGGGCCTGCATGCGCGCAGGGACGAGAGCCGCGCGTCCTTGCGGCTCGCGGTCCCTGGGGTGGGGAGCAGGGGCCGCCGGCCACTCCTCGGTGTCTGCTGAGCCGCCTCGGAGCCTGGCAGCCTGCATCCTGGGCTGGGAGTAGCGCCTGCTGCCTCGGAACTTAGACTTATTCCAGCCTTGGCTGTTAGTTGGGATTTGTCATGTTGTCGTTTAGTGCTATCTCAGTGTAATGCAGAAATGTCCATCATACTAACAGACTCCTTCGTGCAGCAGGTTAATTGTTCATTCCGGTAAATCTGAGTGCATGTTAACGCAGGATGTGCATTTACTGGCTCACCTAACAGATTCTCGCAGGGCACGGTTTCATGGTGGTGTTCTCTGCTCAGTTCAGTGTTAGAAGTGCTTTTCTGTGGGAGTTGCTGTCAGTTTCAATGGTGAACTTGGGATGACGAGATTCCTATTCAGATCCTTAACCTACTGGCTTCCCTTTGGAAGGATCGGGTGATAGGATTTCACGTCCTTGGACCGAAGGCCGGTGAGATCACCCAAGGATTCGCAGCCGCCATGAAGTGTGGGCTCACAAAGCAGCTGCTGGACGACACCATTGGGATCCACCCCACGTGTGCAGAGGTACGGACACGGGAACTTGTAGACGTGGACTCGGTTGGTGTGGTTTGGAAAACTGTGATAAAGCATGTTGTCAATAGACAAATTTTATGTTAATAACTGCTTTGTATGCCTTAAAGGATGATGTCGATGTTGTATTCAGGACGTGATTTCTTGCAGCAGAGCTAAAGTACCGACAGCTAAGTGTGAATTCGTGTTGTTTCCTTCCCGTGGGCAGGTGTTCACCACATTGGAGATCACGAAGTCATCGGGGCTGGACATCACGCAGAAGGGCTGCTGAGGCTAAGCCGCTGCTGTCGCTTTCCTTGTCCCGCTCCCGTTTCTGTGAAGACGGCGTGCTCTCGGGTAAGCCCGGGGAGAGCATGGGGACAAGGAGGCGGGACAGCAGCAGTGCCGTCCACCCGCCTGGCTGACGGGGGGGTGCAGCCACGCTGCGTCCTTGACGTCTTAGCTCGGAGCCGCCAGGTGAGCCAAGACTGACCTCTTCCCCATCAGCTCCCCTGACAGACCTTTTAGTCACACGACTCATCTAAGTCGATGTTCCTGGTTGCTAGTGTTTTTATCCCTTGCTTTGTTGAGTCCACGGAAGTATTTTCTTTTATGAAACTGACTATAAAGTGGGCATCTTCAGCACATGGGCGTCTGGGACTAGCACTAGAGCACTAGCGCGCCGTCTTCTCCTGTGGACACGTGTGGAGCCACGGGCAGACCTCCTCGCCCTCTTCTGGTTCCCGAAAGTGACCACCTGGCCGCTCTCCTCGTCGTGTCACTGGACTGAGCAGAATATCTCACGTCAGAGAGAGATGCTTGGTCTTCTCATGTTGATCTTAAGAATAATATTAAAAAGTTCTCAATACTGTACCATGTGAAATGTAATTTAAAACTAGGTGGTTCTGTTCTCAGTCTGTTTCCGTACAGTCGGGTTCAGTAAGTGAACAGGTGACGTTAGGAGATTCCTTTTGAGTTTGCACACCTGTCAGCATCTAAAAGGCCCTTGAGGCGGGAGGCCCGCCCGGGGTCGTTTTGGAACCTTGTTTCCTTGGGAGCAGACCCTCCAGCACCAAGTTGAGGGTTCCCGGCGGCAGTGCTCTCCTGGGCCATACGCTGGCCGCCTGCTTCTGTGGTCAGAACATCTGGGCATACGTTTTAAAAGAAGCTCTAAGCCAGGAACCAATTAGGGAGCACCATCTGTGGACGGGGCTGGGGCGGGGATTGGGCACCCAGAGTAACGCACACAGGATCCAGTTACAGACTCGCCTTTCTACTGGGGAGGCGAAAGCAAGAGAGGCGGGTGGGGCGATGCTGTAACTGAGGTGGGAACAGGAGATGTTGCTGATTTCCCCTGGATGTGGGTTGGGGGGCAGCTGAACAGAGTGCAGTGCAAGCAGCTGTATTTGAGCTACATTTGGGCTACTCCCTTCAAGAGTGTTTTCTCTTACTTGTTGGAGCATTTTTATAGCAGCTGCTTTAACATCTTTGTCAGGTAATACTGCTCTCTGTGTGATCTCAGCATTGGTATCTATTCATTGTCTTTTCTCATGCAAATAGATTTTCTCCTAGGATCATACACCGTAACCAAGTGAGATTTATGTCTGGAATGCAAGAATGATTCAACATGCAAAAATCAATCAGTGTAGTACACCACATCAGCAGAATGAAGGAAAAAAACCACGTGATCATCTCAATTGATGCTGAAAAAGCATTTGACAAAATTTCACACACTTTCCCGATTAAAAAGTACTGAACAAACTAGGAATAGAAGAAAACTACCTCTACATAATAAAAGCCACATATGAAAACCCCGCGATTACCATCTAACTCAATGGTGAAAGACTGAAAGCTTTTAGTCTAATATCAGGAACAAGACAAGGATGTCCCCTTTTGCCACTTCTGTTCAACATAGTACTTACTGAAAGTTCTAGCCAGATCAATTAGGTAAGAAAAAGAAATAACAGGCATCCAAATTTGGAAAGAAAGAAGTAGAACTATCTCTGTTCACAGATGTTACGGTCTTGTATGTAGAAAACACTAAAGATTCCACACGCACAGACACAGAAACTGTTAGAACTAATAAATGAGTTCAGCAAATAGCAGGATTTCAAAATCAACACCAAAATATCAGTTGAATTTCTATATACTAACAATGACCAATCTGAAAAGGAAATTAAGAAAATAATTCCATTTACAATAGCCCGAAAAAGAATTACATTCATAGGAACTAAATTAACCCAAGAGATGAAATAGTCATACAGTGAAAACTACAAAACATTGCTGAAAAAAATTAAAGAACACAAGTAAGTGGAAAGACATCCCACATTTCTGGATTGAAAAGCTTAATATTGTTAAAATGTCAGTTATGGCCAAAGCAATCTGTAGATTCAGATTCTGTCAAAATCCCAGCAATGATTTTTGCAGAAATAGAAGAACCCATCCTAAAATTCACATGGAATCTGAAGGGACTCTGAATATTCAAAACAATCATGAAAGAGAACAAAGTGGGAGATCTCATACTTCCTAATTTCAAAATTCACTGCAAATCATCAACAATCAAAACAGTGTGGTACTGGCACAAAGAGGGACCTATAGACCAATGGAAGAGAATAGAGGGCCTTGAAATAAAGCCTCAGTATATGAGCAAGGGTGCCAAGACCACTTAACGGGAAAAGAACAATCTTTTCACCAGATGGTGCTGGGGAGCCACATGTAAAAGAATGACGTTGGATCCTTGCCTAACATCATATACAAACATTAAGTGAAAATGGATCAAAGACTTAAATGTAAAAGCAAAAGCTATAAAACTCTTAGAAGAAAACATAGGGCAAAACATTCATGACATTGAATTTGGCAATCAGTCTTGTATATGATGAAAGGCCAGGTAACAAGAGAAAAAATGGACAAATTGGACCTCAGGAGAATTTAAAGCTTTCTGCAGTAAAGGACACTAGGACAGTATTTACAGAGTAAAAAGACAAACCACAGAATGAGAGGAAATATTTGCAAGCCACGTATCTGAAAATCCAGAATATAATATCCAGAATATATCGAGAACTTCCAAAACACAATAACATAAAAACAAACCACCCAGTTTGAAAATGGGCAAAGGACTTTAATAGACCTTTGTCCAAAGCAGATGCACAAATGGCCGATAAGCACATGAAGAGCTGCTCAGTGCCACTAGTCATCAGAGAAATGCAAATCAGAAGCACAGTGAGATACCGCCTCACGCCCATCAGGGTGGCTGTTGTTCAAAAAAAAAAAAAAAAAAACGCAACAAATGTCAGTGAGGATGTGGAGAAACAGGAACCCATGTGTGCCATTAGGAGTGTGAAATGGTGGTACTGCCACTGTGGAAAACAGTCTGGCAGTTCCTCAAAATATTAAAAACAGCATCACCATATGATCTAGCAATTCCACTTCTGAATATACACTCAAAAGAACTGAAAGCAGAGTCTCCAAGAGATATTTGTACACCATGTTCATAGCATTATTCACAATAGCCAGAAGGTGGAAGAAACCCAAGTATCCATCCACAGATGAATAGATAAACAAAATGTGGACTTCACATACAATGAAATATTATTCAGCCTTAAAAAGGAAGAAAATTCTGACATGAATTTCATCAGCGTGGACAAACCTTGAGGACATTATATGCCAAGTGAAATAAGCCGGTGACAGAACTGGGGATATTGTACAATTTCTCTTACATGAGAGCAGTCAAATCCGTAGAGACAAAGTAGGATGGCGGGGCCAGGGGCTGGGGAAGGAGGAGGGGCTGTTTAACGGGGACAGAGTTTTAGTTTTGCAAAATGGAGAACGTTCTGGAGATGGAGGGTGCTGATGGGTGCACAACGGTGTACATGTACTTAGTAGCACTGAACTGTACACTTAAAAATGGTTAAGATGGTTATTTTGATCTTATGTGTATTTTACCACAGTTTTAAAAATGCATTTAATTGTATGTGAATTAGGCCTTACTAAAGTTGATTTAAAGAAACAAACCAACAGCAAAAAAAGCCCAAGACCAGATGGCTTCACTGGTGTAATTCTGCCAAACATTAAAGAAACATTAACACCAATCCCTCTCAGAATCTTCCCAAAAAACTGAAGAAGAGAGAGCACTTCCTAACTCATTCTATGCGTCAATATCACCCTGCCACCAAAGCCAGACAAAGACACTACAAGAAAAGAAAACTACAGACCAATATCCCTGGTGATTATAGATGCAAAAATCCTCAACAAAATAATAGCAAAGTAAATTCAACAGCATCTTTAAAGGATTATATACCGAGTGAGTTTTATCCCAGGGTGCAAGAGTGTTTCATAATAAGGAAATCAGTCAACTCAGTACACCATATTAATAGAGTGATGGGTAAAAACCACATGATCATCTCAATTGATGCAAAAAAAGCATTTGACAAAATCCAACATGATAAAGCCATATATGAAAAACCTACAGATCGCACCATACTCAGTATTGAGAGACGGAAAGGTTTTTTTTCTCCCCGGGATCAGGAACAAGATAAAGATGCCTCCTTTGCCCACTGCTCATTCAACGAGTCCTGGAAGTTCTAGAGAGAGCAGTTAGGCAAGAAAAAGAAACAAAAGGCATCCAAATTGGAAAAGAAGTAAAGTTATGTCTCTTCACAGATGCTATGATCTTATATGCAGAAAACCCTAGAGAACCCACAAAAACCGTTAGTGGTAAATGCATCCAGTTTGCAGGGTACGACGGAGAGTGCCTTGGGGACATGGCACAGGGAATGTGACAACACAACCTCAGGGTCCAGCCCCTGCAGTCTGTGCCCGTCCCTCCCAGGACCAGCTCCGCGTGGAATGAATCGGCCCCAAAACCCCAGTATTTCTCAGCCCTCATGTCGCAGCACACCCACAGCACCAAGGCTGTGACCACTTGTGCCCCTAGAGCCAGATCGTCCCCTGGCTTTGGTGACACCACTCTCTGTGTGTTCTCCGTCTGTGTCTCTGTCTGGTTCGTGGGCATCAAATGTTGACTTCGTCATTAAATGTTGGAGCATCTTAACCGTCAGCCTGATGCCCTCCGAACTTCTCCTGCTGCGCTCTGTCCCCTTCGGATGAGTATCTTCAGTTACTGTTGATACACCAGTGACACCTGAACTACCATCTTAAGGCCAGACTTCACCCGTCTGAATCTCAGACCCAGATGTTTAACTGCCTAAGTGGAGGGACATCTCAGAGGGTCAGACTCAGCCTGACCAAGACTGGACTCGTCGTCTTCCTCCAAGGCTCCGTCCAGTCCCATGTGGGGGCAAAGAAGGAAGCCCAGCATCGCCTGGAGCCCCTCATGGCCTCCATCGCCACTACGCTGTGTTACTTTTATCTCCTAAACATCTCTCAGGCCCGCCCCCTTCCCTCTGTTCTCTTAGCACCTCGCTCCAAGGTGCCGCCGTCTGTCTCTCGTGTCACTTACCCTGATGGCCCCTGGTCCGCCCGCTCCCGCTCCTGGCCCCATTCTCTTTGTTCCCCACACAGAGCCAGAGCCATATTTTCAAAGCACGCGTCTTGTCATCTCTCTCCTCACTGACAATCTGTAGCAGCCTTGGGAAGCCCCGGTGGGCCTCGCTTGGACCCGCTGCCCTCACCAGCAGAGGCCTCCTTCCAGCTCTGCTGCTCGATGACCAGGCTGGAAAGGAGGTGAGGGGCATAAAAAGCGAGGAAAGCTCAGCCCCGCCGCCAGCCCCATGGTTCTGCCACCTCCCAGACCAAAGCTCACGTCCCCTCGGTACCGTGACCTCGCGCCAATGGGACCCCTGGAAAGTTCTCACCCCCTCCTCCACAGCCCCGAGACGCAGACACGGAGGCTCCGAGAGGGTCCTGTGTGCCCAGGGTGGCACGGCGAGTCGGGCAGAGGCCGGGCTCTCACCTGGCGCGCCCACAGCCAGCCCAGCCCTTCACAGGCCCAACCACTGTGTGAGCTCAGAGGGGCCGACAGTGCCCTGGGCCCCAGCCCGTGCCGACGCTCCCCTGCTGTTCCTTCTAAGCCGTAGTCCGAGACGCCGTGGCCCAGAGAAGAGTCAAGGGAACCTAAATCAGGCTTAAGGGTGTGGACAGCCTGCTGGGAAGTCCGGCTCCTGCACAGCCCTGGATGCCCGTGTGGGCCCGTCCACCTCCCTCCCAAGCTCCTGGGAGTCTCCTGACAGCACAGCCGTCTCGCCAAACCTCCTCCTCCGTCTCACTCTCCGTCTCTTCTGTGACCGCGAGGTTGGCCCTGCGCGGACCTCTGGACCAGGCTGGTGTCCCAGCCAGCCCTCCTGCCCCCTGACCGCCGTGAGGTGCTGACTCAGCACTGCTCTCCCGGGGACGGGACACCACAGGCCCCAGGCCAGGCGTGACCGCCCGGCCCGAAAGGCTGCCCCCGCCTCAGGGCACAAACGGCTCCGGGGAGGTCCCTGCAGGGCTCCCCTGGGACCAGTCGGCAGCTCAGACCTGCCCTGTCCTGCGTCCCTCCCTCGGCAGGTCCCTCGACTAGAACCCCCATCTCGGGGCTGCTCCGGGGACCCCAGCTAACACGCTCCCTACGTGTTCACTCGCAGATAAAGGCCTGGGACATCAGGGCAGGAGGAGGCCTTGCTTTACACCACATGCCCCTCTCCTCTCCTCTAGTCCCCACTTGGGACGCAGGCGCCCTGGCCTGGGATGCTCGCCGTTGCTTGTCCAGTGGCGACCCTGACGGTTCTGAGCCTGGCGGGGCCTCCACGGGGCAGCAGGCCCCGGAGCTAACCGCCCTCCCCTGCGTTGGCCCAGCCAGACGGCTCCTGGGCTGCGGCCAGGGCTCAGTCAAGGTCAGCCGGAAAAGGGGCTTTTCTGCCGCCAGGGCGAGTTGCTCGCTATTTGTAGGCCTTCCCTTGCGCTTAGTCTGAAGGAGGCCGGGGCTCTGCCACCAAACGTGCGGGTGTGGGCGCTCCCGTCCGGGGCCCTCGAAGCGGGAGCGCCCGCCAGCCCAGCCCTCACGCAGCTGCCCCCACCGCCGTGCCCCGGCCAGCGGGGCTTCAGGCTCGATTCCAAGCCACGTGGCTTAGTGGCTGCAGTGTCACCGATTGTGACCTCAGGGGCTTCTGATGCTGCAGTGAGCCTGTGGGCCTGGCCCCTGGGGCCCTGGGGCCAGTGCTCACCAGGTGCACGGCAGCCGGGACCATAGACAGCGTCTCCCCCGGCTCTGGCGTCATTCAGGCGGCCAGGTGAGTAGCCGGCCCCTTGGGGGGTTCGCTCACCCACTCCTTTCTGGCTGCAGGCTCCCTGCTGGGGGGCTGGCCTTGGCGGGGTGGGGGGGGTGGGCAGTGGCCCTCACATCGGCCTCTTCCTGGGCCCTGCGATCCACACCCTGATGGGTCACTGCCGGGAGCGGGGAGGCAGCCTGTGTGGCTGGGAAGGGCAGCCCCAAGTCGGCTTGGGAGCAGCCGCGGGACGGAGGGCTGCCCGGGACCCGGCAGGGCCCTCCTGCCCTGCGGGAAGCAGGCTCGACACGGTTTGCAGGGCCAGGTCCAGGGCTTAGGGGGTCTGCAGGTGGGGCCCGGTGGGCGTGGGGTCCCCTCGCCATCCTCTCCAGGACTGCGCCACGTGGCCCGGACACAGCCCGGACCCCACCTCTTCCCCACGTGCTGGGGGAGGGGGCACGCAGGCCGAGCAGTTCACCTTCTAGAGCCTCCGTTTCCTTACCTGAAAATGGGATGATGGTAATGTGTCCTCCGTCAGATGGCAACATTAAACAAGGTCCTGCACGGAGCTCAACAGACACTTCACCTCCTGTGCGGACCCAGCCCCGTCCTGGACCAGGGCCCTCTCCTGGCTCCGCGGGGGAGGGGGGCTGAAAGCTTTACCTGATAGCAAAGGGCTGGGGGCCAGGGCCACAGACGGGTCCCTGGTGTCCTCGTAACAACCCTGGTCCCACGTCAGAGGCCGCAAAGGCCCCCTAACCTGCGCTGGTGTAGAGCTGCCCCGTCCACACGGCCCTTTGCCGGCGGTACGTCCGGGTCAGGAGGACTCCTCGGTGGGGCCCGGCCCCCAGGACGCTGTGCTCGGGGCTCACAGGCCAGGGCTTCCCGCGTGGCCTTGTCCAGGTGCTCTGTGCCCAGTGGGGCCATGAGCCTCACGGCCAGCACGCTCCGCCACAACGCTGGGGCACCTGCCCCAGGCAGCCCTCGAAGCCCTCCTGGGGAGCAGCCTGGCCCACCTCTCCACCTCTCCCCCAGGAGAGAAAACCCAATCCCCACTGGGACAGCGGCCTCCTGGGGACCCAGACCCCAGACTTGGGAAGGGGCGCCTTGTTTCCAGGAGGCTTTTCTCCAGATTTCAGGAGGTCCATTATCATGCAAAGTGTTGTCATGGAAACCCAGCTGCTGTGACTAGAGAAGGGTTGGGTGGGCAGCCCCAGCTTGGGATGGGGGGTGGGCTTCAGGTCTGACAGGAAAGGAGGAGCCAGCAGACAGTGTCTGCTCTGCGCTTGTGTGTGGTCAGACACGGTGCTGCGGGGACGTGACCAGCCTTCGCCCTCCCCGCCTGGTTCCTGGCGGCTCAGCCAGTCCCACGACGGGGGACAGGTGCGTGCTGCTGTGAGATGCCTTACTTGGGAGCGGCTCCCGCGGCTCGGCAGGGGTGGGAGGTGAGAAGGGGGGAAAGAGGCACTCCACATGGTGTCCCCATGGTGGGCAACTCTGCCCAGTCCTGCCAGGTCCTCCGCGGGCCGAGCTGTGGGGAGGGTGCCCCGCGGCTGTCCCGGTCAAGGGGCCAAGCAGCCCGGCTTTCCTTCCCCACCCCCTCCCCGCGTCGCCAGCGGGGCTGCTTCCAGGGCACTGGCTCCCGGGGACCTGTCTGGCCCGGCGCAGTCAGACCCGCCGGTCAGGCACGTCCGTGGGTGGCTGACAGCATCCACACCATCCCCACCTGGAACCAGGGCCTCGGCCGGCGCTTCGGGACCTCCCATGCTGGGAGCCGCCGCGCCTATGGAGCACGGGGTGCCGGCAGGTGGCCGGCATCGCCCCATGAAGGTCACGCACGTGCGGAGGAGCTGGCTGTGGGGACCACAGTGCAGCCACATTAGCACAGCCGCTGGGGCCAAGGGGCACGTGAAGCCCCGGTGGTCAGGTCTTAACCCCAGCCCTTCTCAGCCCTGCCTTGGGTTACCCTTACTCTTGGGTGCCTTAAAAGAGAACCACTCGTAACTGCTGGGCAGGGAGAATGACCCAGCGACTCGAAAACCACGTGGCAGTTCCCTTTAAAACTAGAAATGGGCCTCCATCCGCCTGGTGACTGCACTCCTAGGCGCCTGCAACAGAGAAACAAAGTCTTATCTTCGTGCAGAAACTTCTACGTGAACATTTGCAGCAGCTTTATTCATAATGCCTCCAGCCTGGGAACTGCCCCGGGGTCCCGTGGGTGACAGTCGGTCCAGCTCAGCCCTGGGCAGGAGCCCCTGCAGACCCAGCCCTGCGACGGCAGGAGGACGCCAGTCTCCAAAGGGTGCCGGCCGCGCGATCCCACCCGTACAACCCCGCGCAGCCACGTCTTCACACAGACGGGAGCAGATCCGTGGTGGCCGCGGCTGGGGTGCGCTGGAGGGAGGATGTGGCTGCCGGCAGAGGAGCAGCTGGGAGCCTCCTGGGGCCGGTCAGCCGAGCGTCCACTCGACCGTGGGGCGACACGGAGCCACACACGGCATAGAACCGCATAGAGCTGCACGCACGCTTAAACACACACACGTACACACTATACACACACGTGTACACCCACACACACTCATACACAAGCAAACATACATACACATATACACACTACACCCTAACACACTCAGACACACTATACACACATACACACACACACACACAGCAGAGCAAACATCCTGGAGCAGGGTGCTGAGGCGGGGCCCGGCTCACTGGCAGCTCACAGCCCTCCCCTCGGCCCCATCTCCTCGGCAGATAAGGGCGGGCGGTCAGTCAAGGGGAAGCCATGCCGTCCAGGTCCCGACTGGCTCCTCCCGCCTGTCTTCCAGCTGTGGCTGAAGGGCGAACCCCAGCTTAGCCCCGTTCTGCGATGGACGTGAAGGCCCCCAAGGGGTCCCACCAGGGTAAGAAGAGTAAGACCAGGACCGAGGAGAAGTTTGCCAGGAAGTTTCCGTATAGGTACCAAACCCTGAGCCCAGACCCTCAGCCCAGGCCCTGAGCCCAGACCCTCAGCCCAGGCCCTGAGCCCAGACTCTGACCCCAGGCCAAGCCCTGCCTCCCCGCAGGCACCCCAGGAACGCACTCTGGGGCGCACAGCTGGAGCGGGGCGGTCGTCTGTCCACAGGGAGCTCCCTGACCAGCTCTGCGGTCCGTGACGGCGGGGGTCCACCTTCGCCCCCATCCCACCCTGAGCCAAGGGCCTCCAGAGAGGGGTCCAGGGCCCCCGGGCACCCCAGGGCCATGGCCAACCGCTTCCTTTGGGCCAGTGGCCCTGTCACCCATTCACAGCACCTGCTTCTGTGAGGGTGTAATGGGATCCGGCTGCGGGGGGCAGGAGGAGGGGGCGGAGGGGCAGGAATTTGCAAAGCCCCAGGGCACTCAGGAGCCAGCAGAGACGGCAGTGTTCTGAGCAGGCAGGCGGGGCCTGGGAGGGAGTGGGAGGACCGATGGCTGCCCCGAGCGGAAACTTCGGGGCACGGCCTCCTCGTGAGCGCCCGCGGCAGGCTGGGCTGGACACCACACCTCGACCCTTGTTCTGTCGCCAGGCCCCAGACTCTGTCCTGAGGCCCAGTGTGGCAGATGCACGTGGCAGAGTGGCCCTTACATGACGCAAGGGGAGGCTTACACCTAGGGCCTGGGGCTCCCGGGGCCAGGCCGTTGCTGCAGGGCCGAGACACAGCTCTGGGCCAGCTGCTGGCCCAGATCTCAGCTCCACTGCTTCCTAGCTGTGTGACCTTGGGCAAGTCACTTAACCTCTCTGTGCCTCAGTTTTCCCATCCATAAAGGGCAAAGCAATAGCTACCTCCCAGCATGGTTATAAAGCACTCAGAGCAGTGCTTGGGACGTGGAAAGTTCCAGGCAAGCGAGAGCTAGTCCACAGGTCTGGGCTGCAGCCCCCAAAGATGCCAAGTGCTCCTGTAGGTTTTCCTGGCTGACGGAGACCAACGCGGAGACCCTGCAGCCCTGGGAGGTCACGAAGATGAGCAGCTTGCTGCGGGAGCAGCTGCCCCTGCAGAAGACGTTGGTGCCCACGAGGTCCATCCCAGTCAGAGGGTGAGTCTCAGGCCGGATGTCACTGGCGCTGCCTGCGGACCACGCCGTCCGGCCTTCCACCTGGTCCACACACGAACACACCACGTCCAGGCTGAGGAAACTGGGGCCCCGGGGAGACACTAGAGCCCGCGGTCCCTTCCGTAGCCGGCAGGGTAGCTCGGGCGGGCCTGGCCTCACCTGGGGCCTCGTCCACGGGTGGGGAATCAGGGCCGAGCGTGGAGTGGAGGAGAGCCAGCTCTGGGGGTTGGAGGGGCCGGAAGGGGACCCGCACTGGGCAGCACGCACACACACACACACACACACACACGGCAGGGGTGTGGGGACACGTAGCGAAACACCCAGACACCCTGATAAGGACCCAGCACATGCAAACCTAAAGACGCACAGACACACCCACTCACCCTGAACCAGGACTGGCACTCAGGTGTTAGACATAGAAGGGCCTCCCTGCTGCCCCGCAGGACCCCAGCCCCAGGCCCACGGCCCGCGACTCTGCCAGCAAAGAGACGTGAGTGGGCACGCAGGTCCTCAGAGCTGAGGCCGGTGTCTGTTCTGACCCGGGAGGCCCCTGGCTCCACACTCCGTGTATAACCCTGGCGAGTCACAAAGGTGCACACCATCCCCTGAACGGACATCCTGAGAGGCAGCGCACACGTGCACACACGCACACGCACCCCTACAGAAGCGCAGATGGTGCCCATTCCCCACCCACGCTGGCCCAGGCTGTGGTCCTGGGTCTCAGCACCCCGCCCTCACTCGGCTTGCAGGCGCCAGCTCCTCTCAGCTGACAGGCTGCGGGCTGGGGGCACAGGTGTCCCTGGGTCTCAGCTTCTCCTGTGAAGGGGTCAGGCAAGTCACGGTCCTGTGCTGGCAGTCAGGTTGTGCGTGGCCAGGTCCTTTGTGCTGGACGGAGGGAGTCTGAGGCCTGCCCCCCTTGGACTGCCCTCCCTCACACCCTGAGCCCCTAGCAGTGGGTAGATCACCAGGTGCTAAAGGCCAGCGCTTATCTGAGGGGTAATGGGAGCCACTGGAGTCTGGGAAACAGGAGTGGGAGGGTGGTCTCACGTGGAGCTGGGGAGGGTGGTCCAATGGGGAGCTTGGGAGCGTGGTCCAATGCGGAGCTGGGGAGCGTGGTCCAATGGGGAAGCTGGGGAGGGTGCTCCAATAGAGGAGGCGGGGAGCTTGATCCAATGGGGAGCTGGGGAGCGTGGTCCAATGGGGAGCTGGGGAGGGTGGTCCAATGGAGGAGGTGGGGCGCTTGGTCCAATGGGGGAGCTGCGGAGGGTGGTCCAATGGAGGAGGTGGGGCGCTTGGTCCAATGGGGGAGATGGGGAGGGTGCTCCAATGGAGGAGGTGGGGAGCGTGGTCCAATGGAGGAGGTGGGGCGCTTGGTCCAATGGGGAGCTGGGGAGGGTGGTCCAATGGGGAGCTGGGGAGGCTGCTCCAATGGAGGAGGTGGGGAGCTTGGTCCAATGGGGGAGCTGGGGAGGCTGCTCCAATGGAGGAGGCGGGGAGCTTGGTCCAATGGGGAGCTGGGGAGCATGGTCCAATGGGGGAGCTGGGGAGGCTGCTCCAGTGGAGGAGGTGGGGAGTGTGGTCCAATGGGGAGCTGGGGAGCATGGTCCAATGGGCGAGCTGGGGAGGGTGCTCCAGTGGAGGAGGTGGGAAGCTTGGTCCAATGGGGGAGCTGGGGAGGCTGCTCCAATGGAGGAGGTGGGGAGCTTGGTCCAATGGGGGAGCGAGGTGGGTGGTCCAATGGAGGAGGTGGGGAGCTTGGTCCAATGGGGAGCTGGGGAGCATGGTCCAATGGGGAGCTGGGGAGGCTGCTCCAGTGGAGGAGGTGGGGAGCGTGGTCCAATGGGGAGCTGGGGAGCATGGTCCAATGGGGGAGATGGGGAGGGTGCTCCAATGGAGGAGGTGGGGAGCTTGGCCCAATGGGGAGCTGGGGAGCGTGGTCCAATGGGGGAGCTGGGGAGGCTGCTCCAGTGGAGGAGGTGGAGAGCTTGGTCCAATGGGGGAGCTGGGGAGGCTGCTCCAATGGAGGAGGCGGGGAGCTTGGTCCAATGGGGGAGCTGGGGAGGCTGCTCCAGTGGAGGAGGTGGAGAGCTTGGTCCAATGGGGGAGCTGGGGAGGCTGCTCCAATGGAGGAGGCGGGGAGCTTGGTCCAATGGGGAGCTGGAGAGCGTGGTCCAATGGGGAGCTGGGGAGGCTGCTCCAATGGAGGAGGCGGGGAGCTTGGTCCAATGGGGAGCTGGAGAGGCTGCTCCAGTGGAGGAGGTGGAGAGCTTGGTCCAATGGGGGAGCTGGGGAGGCTGCTCCAATGGAGGAGGCGGGGAGCTTGGTCCAATGGGGAGCTGGAGAGCGTGGTCCAATGGGGAGCTGGGGAGGCTGCTCCAATGGAGGAGGCGGGGAGCTTGGTCCAATGGGGAGCTGGAGAGGCTGCTCCAGTGGAGGAGGTGGAGAGCTTGGTCCAATGGGGGAGCTGGGGAGGCTGCTCCAATGGAGGAGGCGGGGAGCTTGGTCCAATGGGGAGCTGGAGAGGCTGCTCCAATGGAGGAGGCGGGGAGCTTGGTCCAATGGGGAGCTGGAGAGGCTGCTCCAGTGGAGGAGGTGGAGAGCTTGGTCCAATGGGGGAGCTGGGGAGGCTGCTCCAATGGAGGAGGCGGGGAGCTTGGTCCAATGGGGAGCTGGAGAGCGTGGTCCAATGGGGAGCTGGGGAGGCTGCTCCAATGGAGGAGGTGGAGAGCTTGGTCCAATGGAGGAGCTGGGGAGGCTGCTCCAATGGAGGAGGCGGGGAGCTTGGTCCAATGGGGAGCTGGAGAGGCTGCTCCAGTGGAGGAGGTGGAGAGCTTGGTCCAATGGGGGAGCTGGGGAGGCTGCTCCAATGGAGGAGGCGGGGAGCTTGGTCCAATGGGGAGCTGGAGAGCGTGGTCCAATGGGGAGCTGGGGAGGCTGCTCCAATGGAGGAGGTGGAGAGCTTGGTCCAATGGGGAGCTGGGGAGTTGGTCCAATGGGGGAGCTGGGGAGGCTGCTCCAGTGGAGGAGGTGGAGAGCTTGGTCCAATGGGGGAGCTGGGGAGGCTGCTCCAATGGAGGAGGCGGGGAGCTTGGTCCAATGGGGAGCTGGAGAGCGTGGTCCAATGGGGAGCTGGGGAGGCTGCTCCAATGGAGGAGGTGGGGAGCTTGGTCCAATGGGGGAGCTGGGGAGGCTGCTCCAATGGAGGAGGTGGGGAGCTTGGTCCAATGGGAGAGCGAGGAGTGTGGTCCAATGGAGGAGGTGGGGAGCTTGGTCCAATGGGGAGCTGGGGAGCGTGGTCCAATGGGGAGCTGGGGAACATGGTCCAATGGGGGAGCTGGGGAGGGTGCTCCAGTGGAGGAGGTGGGGAGCTTGGCCCAATGGGGGAGCTGGGGAGGGTGCTCCAATGGAGGAGGCGGGGAGCTTGGTCCAATGGGGAGCTGGGAAGCGTGGTCCAATGGGGGAGCTGGGGAGGCTGCTCCAATGGAGGAGGCGGGGAGCTTGGTCCAATGGGGAGCTGGAGAGCGTGGTCCAATGGGGAGCTGGGGAGGCTGCTCCAATGGAGGAGGTGGGGAGCGTGGTCCAATGGGGAGCTGGGGAGCATGGTCCAATGGGGGAGATGGGGAGGGTGCTCCAATGGAGGAAGTGGGGAGCTTGGCCCAATGGGGAGCTGGGGAGCGTGGTCCAATGGGGAGCTGGGGAACATGGTCCAATGGGGGAGCTGGGGAGCATGGTCCAATGGGGAGCTGGGGAGTTGGTCCAATGGGGGAGCTGGGGAGGCTGCTCCAGTGGAGGAGGTGGGGAGCTTGGTCTAATGGGGAGCTGGGGAGCTTGGTCCAATGGGGGAGCTGGGGAGCATGGTCCAATGGGCGAGCTGGGGAGGGTGCTCCAGTGGAGGAGGTGGGGAGCTTGGTCCAATGGGGAGCTGGGAAGCGTGGTCCAATGGGGGCGCTGGGGAGGCTGCTCCAATGGAGGAGGTGGGGAGCGTGGTCCAATGGGGAGCTGGGGAGCATGGTCCAATGGGGGAGATGGGGAGGGTGCTCCAATGGAGGAGGTGGGGAGCTTGGCCCAATGGGGAGCTGGGGAGCGTGGTCCAATGGGGAGCTGGGGAGTTGGTCCAATGGGGGACCTGGGGAGGCTGCTCCAGTGGAGGAGGTGGGGAGCTTGGTCCAATGGGGGAGCTGGGGTGGGTGCTCCAGTGGAGTAGGTGGAGAGCTTGGTCCAATGGGGGAGCTGGGGAGGCTGCTCCAGTGGAGGAGGCGGGGAGCTTGGTCCAATGGGGAGCTGGAGAGCGTGGTCCAATGGGGAGCTGGGGAGCGTGGTCCAATGGGGGAGCTGGGGAGGCTGCTCCAATGGAGGAGGTGGGGAGCTTGGTCCAATGGGGGAGCGAGGAGGGTGGTCCAATGGAGGAGGTGGGGAGCTTGTTCCAATGGGGGAGCTGGGGAGGCTGCTCCAATGGAGGAGGTGGGGAGCTTGGTCCAATGGGGGAGCGAGGAGGGTGGTCCAATGGAGGAGGTGGGGAGCTTGGTCCAATGGGGAGCTGGGGAGCGTGGTCCAATGGGGGAGCTGGGGAGGCTGCTCCAATGGAGGAGGTGGGGAGCTTGGTCCAATGGGGGAGCGAGGAGGGTGGTCCAATGGAGGAGGTGGGGAGCTTGGTCCAATGGGGAGCTGGGGAGCGTGGTCCAATGGGGGAGCTGGGGAGGCTGCTCCAATGGAGGAGGTGGCGAGCTTGATCCAATGGGGGAGCGAGGAGGGTGGTCCAATGGGGGAGGTGGGGATAGGAGGCCCAGTGGGGGAGGGAGGAGGGGGAGGGGAGAGCGTGGTTTCGGCAGGTGGTTGGGGAAGGTGGTCCCGGAGGTAGGAGTCCGCACGATGTGGTGGCACACGGTTGGTCCCTCCCAAGATGGGCAGGCATGGGGTCCAGGTAGGGGCAGAGCGCAGGAGGCGTCAGGCTGCTGGATGTCTAGGCGGGTGGCGTTTGGGAGGCGGCGTGTCCGCGCTGGGAGCAGAATCTTGGTTGCGGCCCCGGCAGACTTCTCTGAGGGGTTTGGGGAGGCTCCTGAGGGTAACCGCGGGGCTCTGTGTGGCTTCTCCAGGTTGGGGGCCCCGGATTTCCCTCCACTATCCAGCCTCCGGCCGCCACCGTCACCACCAAGCAACGCCTGGGAGCTGGTGCTGCTGAGCTGCCGCTTCCCCTGGTCCGCGGCACCCCCCGGCCGATGCCGCCCGACCCCCCGGGGGCCCCTCCTGGAGCCCGGCTCTGCGCCGCCTCTCTCTCGGCCACCCACCCCCCGGGCGCTCAGGGCAGCGGCTCCGGGAGCTCCCTTCAGGCTGAGGTGACCTGTGGGGAGGCGAGCAGCCCTGAGGATCCCCGGAAAGGTCGCCCCGTGAATGCACGCTGCAGGTTCACACCCCTTTGGAAGGTCGTCTGCATGTCCGGCTGTGTGTTCTCATTCATAAAATGGGGTGACGGTCAATTCTGCAGCGTGTGAATATCATTTCCAAGAATTTACCCCAAAGATATGCTCACACATGTAAGTAAAGATGTTTGGACAATGATATTCATTCCAGCGCTGCAGGAAATAGCAAGTGATTGGAAACCACCTAAATATCCATTAATGGCGCCTTTAAATTATGCCACAGCTGCACCACGAAGCACTAGACAGGCATTAGAAAGAAGAAGCAGTCCTTTACATACTGATCTGGAACAATCTGCAAAGGACGTTCAGATATTTTTTTAAAGCACAGCAGAGAGTGTCTAAAATGCTGCCATCTGTGTATATTAGAAAACGGTGTGTGGGTGTATGTGTGTGCATGTATGAGCGTGCACGTGTGTGTGGGCATGTGTACGTGGGTAACAACTTTTGGGTAGAAAAGCTGGGGACTTGGGGACGGGCATACCATTTTCTAAATGTTTACTGTGTGAACCTAACACCACGTTGTGGGTGTTTTACAACTCTAAAGAGAAGATGGGAATGGAAGAAGGGCTCCCGGCTCGCTGCAATCCAGCCTGCGGAATCCCCTGGCTTTCGTAGGAGCAGCATATGTGGGAGGGTGACTGCTGAGGATGTAAGGGTTCCCCTCTGTTCTACTAAGACGGGGGCTACGACGTCATCTTGGAGCCTTGGGAGAGCACTCAGACTGGGACCCTCACTGTAGCCCTCCCCCTGGGAGAGAGAGAGAGAGGGGGTGGGGACCCTGGGGAGGATCAGGGTGGCCGCCCTTAGCAATGTGCGCAAGTGTCCATCTCTTTCCAATAGATGTTTGGTTGTTTCCACTCTTTGCTGTGGTGGGCGAGGCTGCTCTGAGCTTTCCTGTCCGGTCCTGTCCCCTGGCACGTTGTCTCCAGAGAAGACTTGCTGGCCAGAGGGCTCCTGAGCACCCACCCTCACCTGCGGGCACCACACTGTTTCCCGAGGGTCTCTCTGCACGTGGCCACGAGCAGCTGACAGACAGAGGCTCCTTCAGCCCCACCTCCAGGCTGCACTGGCTGTGGCCCCAGAGCGTTTAGGAAACGGAGCTGGAGGGCGCGTGGGGCAAAGCCGGTGGTTCTGCCGTAGAAAAAGCTCAGCCAGTCCCCTGAATCCAGTCATAAAACGTGCTGCTCTTCAGGGCTCCTCCCCTGCAAGTTCTCGCTAAGGAGAGAACGTTTAGGGAGTAAGGAACTATCTGTTGGTCTCGCTGTGTGCTGAGCGTTTGTACACGAGGTCCTCAGAGAAGAAAACAAGCTTTGGGAAGCATCTCACAGACAAACGCGCGACACGCTGCATGTCTGACAGCAGGAGAGGCTGAGCGGGGTTCTCGGTGCAAAGTCACCCCACAGGCCAGAGAAATGACCACGGTGGCCCGTGTGGCGCATGGGGCGTGCTGCCAGAGTGCAGGTGCAGCCGCCCAGACCTCGACTGTCCTGGTGCCCCGAGTGTGAGCAGAGCCAAACACGCCCAGCACAGGGCTGAGGACTCCTAAGGAGAAGGTGGTCGCGGGTGCGGGCCCGCCTTCCAGGAGTTTCTCCTACAGTCACACACGCGTGCGCAGGACCAGGTGCGTGCAAGGACGCAGGTGAGCCTAACTGCCTATTAGTGAGGGACCAGTGAAATGAAAGCAAGTCCGCAGTGGATCCTCCCCAGAGCAGGTCTGCAGACAGGGGATGTGGATGCAACCAGTCCAGTTGGGAGGAGGTTCCAGGAAGCGCCACCGAAGGGCAGGGAGGGCCTCCACGCAGGCACCTGGGGCTGAGTCCCGGGAGGACGCTGCAGTTTCCCACCTGAGGGGCAAACGCTGCAGGGCGGGCCCCCTTCCCCCTTCTTCCACCAGACGGCGCTGACGGCTTTTCCCTGGAAGCAGGCACTTCGAAGGGCGCTCCCTCTGCCTCCCCCTGCGGCCGGAGAAGCTTCAAGGCCTGGTCCGGCCGGTAGGCGGGGGGAAGTGGGGCTCTGCCTGGAGACGGAATGTGCACCATCCCTCCAGGCCCAAAGAACCAGGGGTTTATTTTAGCAAACTTTTCAAGCGTGGAAATAGGCCTCCCAGGAAGCTGCTTGGATGACAAAGCCACAAAATAAAACCGAAAACAAAACAAAAAACAAACCAACACCACAACTACAAAAATCTGGGAAACATTTTCCTGACAACGAAAGCCCTAAAAAGCAAAAGAACACTGAAACTTCTTTTAAACAGGTCTTCGTAAACCAATCCACCCACATCCCTTCCATCCAGGGGAGGGTGCTGACCGGCACCACCCAGTTCTGGAGACTGAGGAACTGGGAAAACGAGACAATGGTGAGCAAGGTAGACGCTTGGGACCTTCA
Source organism: Balaenoptera physalus (assembly GCF_965194825.1). Classification (NCBI taxonomy): domain Eukaryota; kingdom Metazoa; phylum Chordata; class Mammalia; order Artiodactyla; family Balaenopteridae; genus Balaenoptera; species Balaenoptera physalus. The sequence continues at coordinate 110,484,764 of NC_138896.1, forward strand.
CCTGGTGACCTCAATCCCTTTAGGAACTTGTGTCTGGTTTTAGTAGAATCCCTGATGGGCGTGCCTGATTGAGAGCCCCCTGGGCGCCCTCACGACTTGTCCAGCTCTGCCCATGAGACCCTGCCTCTCTCGGATCGTCCAGTGACCCAGCCGGGACCCCAGCTCTGGGAGGACAGGTGTTCTGGCACCAGCCAGAGAGCTCGGAGCAGGCAGATACCCCAAGGCAGGCGAGGGCAGGGCACAGCGGAGGGCTGTGTGGTGGGCTGTGGAGAGTGTGACACGGAGACACGGGGCGCGTGCACTGCTGCCCCACCTGAGGGAGTGTGTGCGCCTGTGATGAGTGCCAGACCACAGCAGGTGCTGAGGGCTGACAGCACGCAGTGTCAGGGCAGAGCAGGAGGGTGACTTGTAATTGTGATGCCCCTGGGGTGTGGCTTCTGGATGGAGGTAACTCAGCAAACAGGTCACATCACAGGCTGCATGGGCGCTGCGTGAGCTTGGAACAAAGCTGTGTGTCATCGGGGCATCGACGGCATGATGTAACACAGCGTGTGTAGCTTCTGAGGGGGGATCCTCATTGCCAAGCAGCCCAACACACACACACACACACACACACACACACACACACACACCCCAGGGCAGGAGGCAGCCCGAAGCGCAGGGCTTGGCTGAGCTGGTTTGTCTTTAAGCCTCGACCCAGGCAGAGTAAAAGGATAGGTTTCCCCCAAGTGTCACTGTCGCCCCTTGAGCCAGAATGTAGCACCCTCCCCATGGTGTACCCCCTCCCTATCCCACTCCCCACATAACCTGGTACCTGTGGACTGCTGTGAAGGTGACCCAGGCTCAAGATGAGACAACCTCATGCCCCCAGAACAAATGGCAAAATGAGACACAGAAACTCTAAAATGTCAGAAAGTAACAAAACACATTTATTTCAAAAACATGAGCTCCCCAGCTCACCAAGGTCGTATAAAGTCTGCCACTACGTTGCAACCTGGGCTCTGTGGGCTCAGGAAGACCGAGCAGGACAGAGACCAAGGGTGGGGCCAGAACAGGGCCCTCGGGGAGCTCTGGACTCAGGACGCCCCAGGTGGCCGGCAGCTCACGGTCGCCGCCTGAGCAGAGCTGGCGACAAGGCTGGGCCTGCCCTGGACCTGGCCCGGGGAGGGGCGGCGGGCTTCTCTCCTAGTCCAGGGCCGTCCTCATCCGGGCAGGTGAGGTGGGGAGGGCCCCAGGATGGGCCACAGGCTGCGCCGAGCCAGCGTTCTAATCTTGCGCCACGGATAGGTTCCAGGACAGAGTGGACAAAAAACAGGCGCTCGCAACCTAGAAACCTATTATCCCATCCTCAGCCACTCAGGGGTCCTGGGGAAGCACCCGCCGGCTGGGGCGCTTCGAGGAAGCAGGCGGCAGGCACCCAGGGGTCCAGCCCCCCCCGCGGGGAGGTGGGCTGCACGGGGGCTGCACCGGGGACGCGGTTGGCCCGGGTGGGCGGGCCGAGGGTGAGAGAGCGCGGGGGCGGCGGCTCTCGGGGCGGAGTCAGGGCCCCGCAGCTTGCGCAGTCTCCGCGCCCCATGCCCCCGCCCGCAGGGCTAGCGCAGCCGCAGGTAGGAGGGGGCGGAGTAGTTGAAGAGCAGGAAGTCCATCCTGTAGAGGCCATAGAGGCGCTGCTGGTAGAAGGGGCTGATGTCGCGGAAGAGGCGCGCGGCACGGTCGCGCCCGGCGGCCCGGGCCCTGGACGGCGGCTCGGGGAAGCGCAGGCCGGGCGCGCCCACCAGGCTCAGCACGAAGGCCGCGTCCTCCGCCAGCGTCTCGAACTTGCCCACGACGTCGTAGCGCAGGCGGCACGGGTGGCAGAGCGCGTGGGCGCGCTCCCAGTGCTCATTGAAGGGCCCGTCGCGGCGCGTGCGCGGGTCCAGCAGGTAGGCCAGGAACTCGTCGAAGCGCACGTCGTGGCCGTGGACCAGCGCATCGGGGCCCGGGCGCGGCCGCAGACGCCGCACGATGCCGGTGCCGAAGCGGCGCTGGAAGGTGGCGCCCCAGGGCCGCTGCAGCTTGTTGCGGTAGGCCGAGGCCAGGCGCTCGAAGGGCTCGCGCACAAACAGGAAGGCCAGGTAGGCGCGCAGGCGCCGGTTGACTTCGGCCGGACTGAAGTCGGCCAGCGAGGGCAAGCGGCCGGGCGCGTGCGCCTCGTGCGCGGGGATGGCGCGCGGGTCTCCCGGGCCGCGGCCGCTCAGCGCCAGCAGCACGCGCTTCCAGTTGGTGCAGGCCACCTTGGGCACGTAGCAGTAGAGCAGGCCGTGCGCGTCGTCCACCAGCACGTGCCGCAGGTCCTCCGGCTGCAGCAGGTGCTGCCGCCGCGTGTGGCGGCTGCAGGCGCGGCGCAGGAGGTCGCGCCGCTGCCGGTGCACCTCGGCCAGCGCGGAGCGCGGGCCCTGCGGGGACAGGACGGGGGTGGGTCAGGGCCACGCGGGAGACAGGGGGCCTGGATGGGGGGAAGTGGATCGACCCGGCCTGAGGCGCGTGCAGGATGTGACTGATCGCGTGCACGGCACTGTGGACCCCCGAGAGCCGGAGAACGGACATGCGACGTCAGAATCAGCCTGGTAAAGACGTCTGACGTCAGAGCGCTAAGCGCCGGGGCAAACTGAGTATTTTCTCACCGTTCCCTAAAACCGGGGTGGGGTGTAAGACCAGTAGCTTACACAGTAGTAACGTCCGGAGGATGGGGATGAGCCCTGTGCCGCCGTACCAGGGGCTGCTGGTGTCTGAGCATCTTGAGACATAAGCAGTGAGTGTCCCGATGGCTTAAATTGGCCTCAGCTAGCTTTTCTGTTGCTTGCAGCCCTATGAATACCAAGACAGGCACTGCTTTCTCCATTTTACAGAAGAGAAAACAGCCTCAGAGGAAGTGGGTTGCCTGCAGCTGTCAAGGAGAGAAGCTGGGACTCCACCTCGGGCCCCTCAGGATTCAGAAGCCGGGGCTGTGCCCACCGGTTCGGGACGGAGTCCTACAGCCACAGCCCTCATCCCTGCCAGCCTGGCTGGCCCTCAGCCAGGGTCTAGTCCTTACGAGCTCTGTGACCTTCTCAGGGTCCTTGGCCTCCCCGTGCCAAGGGACAGTGCCATAGGTAAACGGGGATGATGACGCCCCATCGTACAGGATTGCCGTGAGGCCTGCGTGGGCTCCCGGAACTCGAGTGCCCGGTGCACGGTCAGCACTTGTCGGTCAGACCGTTTCTCTGCTGTTGTTTGTCCAGCTGCAGGATGCCTTGACACGTAACGGCCACTGGGCCCTCAGGCTGCGAGGGGGCCGAGCCAGCCCCACCTGCTCCTCAGAAGCCTGCTGAGAGGCTGGCCTGCCCTCCGCTCGCTGTGTGGCCCAGGGCAAGCCTGTCACCCTCGCTGAACCAAGGCCTCCCACCTGCACCCCAAGGGTGTGGGTGCCTTGGGCTCAGCCCTCAGGGCTTCGGTGAGCAGCCGCCTTCCCCAGCCCAGTGTGGTCCTCCTCCCCGGCTCCCTATTGCCCTTGCCCCGCTATGGCCCTCTGCCACCGCCAGGTACTCGGTGCCCCCATCTGCATCTCCACTGTCCCTCTGCAGGCCCCGTGTCCCTTTCTCAGAGGGGGTCTCCATCTACACTGTGCCCTCCCGTCAGAGCTCAGGGCAGCCTGGACCCCAGTCAGTGCAGGCTGGTGCGGGAAGCCATCAGATGCCATCCTCCCCCCGCGGGACCGTCAGCACCTCAAGGGCAGGGACCCAGGTGACCCGCAGGCGCTCGGTAGTGCTGAGTGTGCCCGCTGGGGTGTGTGTGAGCCAGACGTGTGCTCCCAGTGGGCACAGTGTGTGGTCCCTGCAGGTCCCCCCGTTGGTGAGGGGGCGCCCGCCTGTCTCCCTCTGTCACAGCAGGACTGAGATCGGGGGTCCCTTGGCTGCCGCCTGTTGCCGTGGGTGGCACACAGCCCGCTGGTCGTTCTGTGCGCCACGTGGAACAGTGCTGCAGAGGGCGTGGCCTCAGTCCACAGCTGGAGACCCCAGGTCTCTCAGCCTGCCCCACGATTTGCCCTGCCGCAGCCCAGCATTCCCTCCCGGACAGAGGCTGGCTGTGGCTGCAGCCGCACGGCAGCAGGTCCACGTGGGAGCTCGGGGTTTCCCGTGGCTGGAGGCGGAGGGAGGGACGGGGCGTGTGTCCACCTACCTGGTCCAGGTCGTAGAGCATCTGCAGGGGACTCATCCTCTTGCCGCCAAGCCAGCTGGAGCCCACGGCCCTGTTTTCAAACGCTGGGGGAGTAAGGAGAGGGGCGTTCACTGCTGCACCAGACAGACTGGCCGTGTTCCTGGGGGCTTGGCCAGCTCACCTCGGCACGTTGGATCCACCTCTGGGACTCAGTTTCCCACCTGTGTCCCGCCTGCCTCTGGGGGCACTGACAGGGCCCCTCGTCCACCAGGGCAGGGTGCTTGGTGTCACTCCTGCCCCCACGTCCTGCCCCCCCCCAGTTGGAGGGGGCCGGGCAGGAGGGTACAAGAGGGAAGGTGGAAACCACCGCCCTCCGGGAGTGCCCTGACCACCCAACCTCTCCCACCTCCATCTGCCTTCATCTCACGCCCCACCTCTGCCAGCCACGTGCATGGAGCCCTGGGAGTTAGGGCTCAGCAGGCTGGCTGGGTCCAGCCTCCCCTGGCCCCGGGCACAGGCGGACAGAAAGGGCTAGGCAGCAGCGGACATGGCACAGCCAAGCTGCCGGCTCTCTGGTGGTGAGCAGGTGACCAGCTCAGGTGACCCGCTGGGGACACCTACAGTGGCCTGTACGTCCCCTGCTGGTGTGTGCGTCGCCTCACGGTAAACGCAGGTTTTGCTCTCGCGCAGACTGGTAGCCTCCGAGGGCAGGGGTGCTGTGTCTCATCGCTGCGTTGCTCAATCTTCCCGGAACTACCAAAGACTCTTGTTTTTCTTAAATATGGTTATAGTTATTAATAAACTAATAAATTATAATGCAGTCTTTAAAAAACCACCCAAATTGGCAAGTCTTTGGCTAGACTGACCAAGAAAAAAAGAATGAAGACGCAGATTACTAAAACTGGGAATGAAAGAGGAGACATTAGTAGTGGACCTCACAGAAGTAAGAAGGGGTTGAAGAATACAATATGAGCAACTGTACAACAGCAGATTTAACCTATATGAAACTGACAAATGTCTAGAAAGACACAAATTTCTGAAATTGACTCAAGAAGAAATAGAAAATCTCAACAGACATATAACAAGTAAAGAGATTGAATTAGTAATTTTTTAAAATTTCCACAAAGAAAAGCCCGGGATCAGATTGCTTCCCTGGTGAATTTTACCAAATATTTAAAGAAAAGGTAACACCAATCTCTACGAAACTCTTCAACAAACAAACGAACAAACAAAACAGAAGAGGAGAGAACACGTCTCAATTCGTCATATGAACCCAGTATTACCCTGATACCAAAACCAAAGACGTCACAAAAAAAGAAAACTATATACCAGTATCTCTTGTGAATATAGATGCAAAATCTTCAAGGAAGTACTAGCTAACTAGATCCATCAACATATAAAAAGGGTTATACACCATGACCGATTGAGATTTACTCCAGAAATGCAAGGTTGGTTCAACATAAAAATATCAATCAAGGTAATACACCATGTTAATAGAATAAAGAAAAAACCCCGCATGATCATCAAGAGATGCAGAAAAAACACTGCACAAAATTCAGTACCGTTTCATGATGAAAACACTAGGAATCGAAGGGAACGTCATCAAACTGATAAAGGCCATCTGGGAAAAACCCACAGCTAACAGATTTAATGGCCATAAAAAGGAGTGAAGCACTGACACCTGCTACCATGTGGATGCACCTTGTAACCTGACACTGAGTGAAAAAAGCGTCGCAGAAGGCCCTGCGCACATTGTTTGACTCCGTCTATATAAAACGTCCGGGACAGGCAAATCCATAGAGGCAGGAAGTAGATGAGTGGTTTCCAGGGGCTCTGGGTGGGATGGGGGGGAGGGGAGGCACGCAGGCACTGGGAACATGGGGGGCAGGGCTAGTGGCTAACGTTTTGGGTTTGTACAGCTGTGACAGTGCACAGCTTTTGAATATGCTAAACACCACTGTACACTTTAAAAACGTGAATTTTGTAGAATGAGAGTGTTATCTCAATAAAAATAAATAATATTGACCATAAAAAATAATATATACAAGAACATGTGTAAATCTGGTTTACAAATTTAAATATATTCCATGGCTACTGAGAAATTATTGAATTCATAATAATATGGAATATTCACAAGAGGAATATCTTTAAGAATTGAGGATCATATGAGAAAATAATATATTCATAAAAAGAACGAACGTTTCCATGAACCTTGGCTTTCAACCAAATGAAGAGTCTTAAAATGCTGCCAGGATGCAAGACTTTTCCTTAAGACAAGTCTTTGGCAAACAAGCAAACCTGGAAAATCTGATGAACTGACCTATCGGCCAGTTGACCACAAGCAGTGGTTCTCCAGCTTGAGCGTGCATGGGGCCTGCTGAACCACAGGTGGCCTGGCCCCATACCCAGAGGTTCTGGCCCTTGTAGGTGTGGAGCGGGCCCCGTGAGTCTGTGTTTCTGACAGTGTAGGCGTGCTGTTACTGCTGGCCCGGCAGTGCATGTTGAGAACCGCTGATCTGGAGCAGTGTCTGGCGGAGGTGGTTGAATGAACCAGTAAATGACAGGCGGACAGGCCGTGCCCCGGCCTCCAGAGCCCTCTGTGTGTACCTGAAGCCCGCTGTTCAGGCCACCTGCCAGGCCTCTGGCAGCCTCAGGGCCCCTCCCCACTCCAGTGTCCCCAGAACAAGGACCAAGCTCTCCTGTGACCAGGGCATGTGGAGGGGTGAGGCCCTCAGGGCCTGCCCAGGTCTTGGGGGTCATCGGTGGTCCCAAGACTTGAACCTCTGTTTCCTGGCTGCTGGCTGGCAGGGAGGCCCCAGGAGCTGCTGGCACCACACTAGCCCAGCACCACGCACAGCCTTGGCGGGGGGGGGGGGGTCCGCCTCACCACTGCCAATGGGAAAGTGGAGCCTCTGAGAGGGGAAGAGCTTCCCTCAGGGTCACGGCTGGGGATGGAGAAAAGGCTGGTGCCCACCGGGGGGGCATGCAGAGGAGCAGACCTAGGCCACCTCCACCCCAGAGCCCCACGACTCGGAAGCACGCAGCCTTCCGGCAACACCAAGCGTTGTGTGGGGCCTCTCGTTTCCTGGCCAGACCACAGCCTGCAGGAAAGTAGGTCCCATCCCAGACCCCGGGAGCCAGTGGGTGGAAGGCGAGAGGCCCAGAATAGCCGAGGCCAGTGATTACAGGGCTGGGCCGCCTCCGCCCAGCTCCACGCCTGCCACTGCACAGAGCAGAAGAGCCGCGGTCCAGCAGGGTGGGCAGGGTGGCCATGGAGGAGGGTCGAAGGGGAATGCGCTGGAGATCCCTGGGTCCAGCCTCGCCTCCGTGAAGCTGGAGGCCTGGGCTCCGAGGGTAGGCGCTGTCCCCAGAGGGCCACACGGAGGCATCCTGCTACCCCCACTCCCGTCGCCAAGCCCCTCCACTAGGCCCCAGGTCCCAGGCCTCCCTGCCAAGGGCACTGTGGAACAGACAGGCCAGAGGGTTAGGTGGGCAGGCCCAGCCTCATGGCCAGGGAGGGGCCTGGGCCAGCCCAGAGCAGCCACAGGCAAAACCGCAGGCGGGTTCTCCTTTGGAAAAGGAAACAAAAATAGGTTATAGAGAGAGAGGGAGAGAGAAGGGGGAGAGGGTGGCGGAAGGAGGTGGGAGGGACTGAGGGGTGACAGAGACAAAGGCAGCTACACAGGAGGACAGGGACAGAGGCTGGAGAAGTTGAAACAGACAACAGCAGGATGTCGGAAATAGCTCAAAGCAAACTAGCTGGGTGTGAAGGGGCGGGAAGCAGAGGGGGTGAGCTGCCCGCCATCTGGGGGCGCCCAGGGCCCATGCCTACGGGGTCCAGGCCGGGGAGCCATGCAGCCCCGGACTCACGAGCAGGCCTGGGTCCTGGCCCAGTGGGCCAGCGTGAGGCCCAGCCTGACAGCCCAGTGCCTGCTGCACGTGGGCAGGAGTGTCCTGGGCAGCACAGGAGCCTGCAGGGAGGCCGGGGAGCCGGGCAGGAGGTGCTGGGTGGGCGAGAGCCTGGCACCGTGCCCCTGCTTTGTTCACTGACACGTGTACTCCTGGGGGTAGGAGCTATTGTTATCTCCGCTTGACAGATGGGGAAACTGAGGCTCAAAGTCGCAAAGAAAACTGCTGAGGCCTCACAGCAAGTAAGGGCGTTAAGCAGGCCTGACCCCAGTACACGGCGTGAGTGCGTCCTTTACTGCCGTGCCCTACCCTGCCCTGCACACTACCCCACCCATCCTCACAGCACCGCAGGCCAGGGGGTGGCACGCCGCACAGGGAAACCAAAAACAGAGAAACCGACAAACGGTCCTTGACCCGCTCACCCTGAGGACAGGCCCGGCGCAGCCGTACTTGGGCCACTTGAGGCTGCACCCGTGGGGGAAGCTGTGCTTGGTGACCCCTGCCCAGGGAGTAGAGGTTACGACGCGGCTTCTGGTTAATAAGTTCTAGCTGGGCCAGTGTCGCAAGAACAGATGGGCAGGAGCAGCGCTGCCCGGCCCATTGGGTCCCCTTGTGACCTGCAGGCTGGGGGCAGGGATGTTCCCTCCAGAGATCAAGCCCTTCACGAGAAAAAAGCAATCCTGCCGCTTTTTTTTTTTTTTTTCTTTAAGTAGCCATCTCTCCACTTGTATTTAAGATTCACACTCTACACTGAGCTCCACAATGCCCAGAACAGAACCCTGCTTGGTCAGATCACTCCCAGTACAGTTGCGTCCCCTCTGCCTGGGATAATCACAGGTTTTATTCCCACCACCGTGTGATGGAAAGCCCACGTGGCTTCTCGCTGGCTGATGGCAAGTCCCAGTTCCTTCCAGGGCGTCTCCAGGCGCAGCCCCACCCTTTCCTGCTCACTCACTCACTCAGCTCCAGCCACACTGCCCTCCTGCTGGTCAGTGGACACATGAGGTGCGTCCCCACTTCAGGAGAAACCTCTACACTTTAGGGTCAATACTTCTCATTCAGATCTCAGCTCAAATGTCCCACCAGACAGCTCAAATGTCCCACCACAGCCTCCCGTTAATTTATTCACAGCACTCATTACTGCTGAGATCATCTGATTTGTGTGGGCTGATGTCTGGCTGCCCCTCTGGAAGGTCAGCTCTGCAAGGAGGGCACTGTCCTGTTTTCTTATAATCCTTGTACCTCAGCTAGTGTCTGCGAGTATTTATTTAAAGACTGATGGCCCTTCCTGGCCATGGGGCGATCACCCCAATTCCTAGCCTGCCATTCAAGGCCACTCACCAACCTACAGTACCTTCCTGGCCTCCACTTCACTGCTCCATCTCATGAACCCTTGAGGGAGCAGCACATCCCTTAGCACACCAGGCCATTTCACTCCTCCATGCTTTTCTGTGCCACTCCCTCTGCCTGCAATTCTCTTTCGTTGTTTTGCACCTGGTAAACTCCTATGCAGCCTTCAAAGCCCAACCCAAATACACCTGCCCTGTACAGTAGAAAGCATAAGGGTTAGGATTTAGACGTGGATTTAAATCCTGGCACCCATACTTCCTACTTGGGTGGCCTCGAGCAAGTCACTTCGTTTCTACTGATCTTAGCGTCTTCCTCTGCAAAATGAGACGACCAGTCCCTACTCTGGAGCCTTCTGTTTTGACAGCTGACTTTTACTCTCTGGTGTCCTGGAAGGTGCCTTAGAGCTCTGAACCCTCTGGCAATTCGGGAGAGTGGGCAGCAGTGTGGTGAGCATCTACTGATTGGGCTCCCAGCAGCCACACCCCCTCCTTTCGGTCACCCACCTGATTTCCCTCCAGACACAAACCTGCTTGTTCCCTCCAGGTGGTTCTGATAGGCTCCCCACTCCCGTAGCGGCTGGGTTGGGCATGTGACCAGTTCTGGCCAATCAGAGCATTCCATCCCTTTCTGCCACAGCGATTGGCTCAGAGGTGGGCACCATGTGATCCAATCCAGGCCAATGAGATGCCTCCTTGGGACCCTGGCTGAAACTACCGGAGAAGGCGCTGCCCGCTGGCTGGGAAGCGGGGAGTGAGGCCACCACAGAGAAAAGCCAGACCTAGAGATGCAGACGTGGTTCGAGCCCCTGATGGCAGAGCATCTGGCCCAGTGAGTCTGAGACACAGCTCTCTGGGGGCGCCCCGTCTCTGACCCGTCACCTGCTGTGATTCTAGGGCCAGGACAGGAAGGAGTCGGGGGTCCAGTCGGGCACTGGGGCGCCACGGAGCAGGCGTTGAGAGACCTTGCGGGCTGGGGCCTGCGGGGCTCCGGGGGAGGCAGCGGATACAGGGCAGCCGGGGGCAAGCCCGGACGCCTGCACTGAGGGGCTGCTGCTGAGGCCTCAGGGGCCCTGTCCTCACTGACCGCCCCCCCAGCCCTGGCACCTTGGCTCACCAGGAGTCACTGGGCATTTCTGCATTTATTCTGCGTGGGACCAAATCCTGGTGTCTCATTAGAAACGGTGGCTGCCTACAGGGCCCTACACTGCACGACTGCAGGGGCTCCGAGGCCATCGTGGACCGTTGTTCCCTCGGCCTGGGTCCCCAGGTGCTGCTGTGCCCGAGAAGGCAGCGGACGGACAGCGGGGACAGAGCCGGCGTCCCCACCCGAGCCTCCTGGGTCCTTCCCCCTGGAGCCCCTCCAGGAAGGCTGTTGGAGGGGCTCAGACCTCGGACAGGAAGCGGGGCCCTAAGGGATGGGCTGTGCTCCGGAGGACGAGGAGGGCAGCAGTCCAGCCCCAGAAGGGAGGGGCGAGCCCCCTGGGAACAAGCCCCCCCCCCCCGACCCAGTGTCCCCTGGAAGTGGGCAGAAGCCCAGCATGGCTCTGAGAGAAACACCCCTGATTGCCAACCTCAGGAAAGATGCTCAACCCTGTGAACCCGGAAGGGGATGGAGGTCAGGACGGGGTGGGGTAGGGTGGGCCCCAGCACCTCCCAGCAAGGCCCCTGTGGACCAGCAGGGGTGGGGAGCTAAAGTAGCAGCATCACGGCTCTCCCTGGGTGTGCCTCTGGGGACAGAGGGTACAGACTGCAGATCTGGGTTTTTGATGTTAAAACAGAAACTCTTGGGAGGGCAGGTTATCAGTAAGTTCTGTCCCCAGCCCAGATTGACGCTGGCACAAACAGGCACCCAGAGAATACGTGGTCAAGGGCATCACACAGAAGCAGTCAGTCACCCCACCAGGTAAGCCACAGGGGAAGCCAAGGGTGGGCGGGCAGGGGGGACAGTGGGCCTGTCAGTGGGGCCGGGGCGAGGGTAGGGCGCTGAGGGCAGCAGTGCCCCAGGCAGCTGTCCCACCTCCTCTGGCATCTTCCTCGTCCCCAGGACCCTGGCCACTAGGTCAGCATTGGCCTGACGGGCACCAGTTGGGTGCTCCAGACCTCCCCACTAGAAAAGGGGCAGCGGAGCCCGCTTCAGGGGTCTCCTGCCCACCTTGTGGCAACTTCTGCCGCTTTGGAGACTCAGCTGCCTGGAGGAAGGGGCTGCAGTCCCTCCTGGGCCCTGGAGCCCTATCCCTCCGCCACGAGCCACACGCTCCACCCCATTCCAGCTCGGGCCACGCTGCCGGGACACACTCGGAGATGCCGCAGGCCCTGTTGAAGCCATTTCCAGAGGCCCTGGACAGAGAGCCTGCCCTTTCTGCCCAGCTGTCTCTGCCCCCTCTGCCGGGCCTGCAGGCCCACCATTAGCACAGCCTCACTGGCTCCTGGGGTCAGGGGCTTCAGCTCAGGGCTTGGGGGCAGAAGAGCCAGCAGGGTAGGTTGGCTTGATTAACCCTTGCTTGTCCAGGTCACCCTCAAAGCTCTGATGGCTGGCAGCAGGCCATGGGGAAAGGTCTGAGAGTCCAGAAGGAACAGAGAGGGGCTCTGGGAAGCAGAGGAAAGGCCCCACCCTACCTGGGGGCGCTGGAAGCAGGGTTCCAGAAGGGTCTGCCAGGCCAGACGCAGTGAGGCCACGCTGCTGCGGGAGAGGGTCATGGCCAAGGGTATTCATGAGGCAGGTTCGGCTCAGGTGGGGAACGGCCTGAGCAAAGGCTAGGAAGGGGGCATGGGAGGCACCCTCCTAATCTACGGGAGAGGGAGGAGGTCAGAAGGAACAAAGTGCAGCTTCTCTCTCCCCCCACACCTGAGCCTGAGCCCTGGGGGCCAGGAACCACTGTGCCCTGCCCGGCCCTAGGTCCTGGTAAACATTTGTTCGAGAAAGAGTGGGTGGCCAGTGTCATGACCGCAGACACTAGGACTACAGCCCACGCAGTGCTGGGGTACGCTCGGGTCAGCTAGGACATGGGAGCCCCCTCCCCAGGAGCCAGGAGCACCACCCCCATGGCCACCCAGCCCTCAGAACTGGTCGGGGGACGGAAAGACTGACTGCGGCTCCCTCCCGTGGGCCTGGGGAGGCGGCGAGGTCTGGGAAGCTGTGTCCAGACATGGAGGGGACGGTGTGAACGGCAGGGTGACTGGGCAGAGCCCTGGTGAGCACCGAGGAGCCTCCCAAGCCCAGCTCACCTGGACCGCAGCCCAGAGGCAGGCACAGAGGTTTGAGGTGAGCAGGAGAAGGAAGCCCCTCACCCCAGGATGCGGGGGGCACCACGCCACCCATGTGACATCCGGCTTGATGAAGAGGCTGGGAGCCAGGCACTTTGCTCCCATTTAACTCCACTTCCCCAGAGACCCTGTAAGGAAGAACTCGAGCAGCCCATTTTATAGATGGGAGTACTGAGGCCCTGGGCAGTGGGGCAGGGATAGGTCACCCAGACCCAGCCAGGTGGGTACGTGCTGACCCCAAAGTCTCCTCAGCCTCATCTCTTGAGCCACCCTGACCCCACACTCCCATGGTCCCCTCCCACCTGGGGACATGGTTACTTCCTCCCTGGACCCCCTCTGCAAGGCTCCAAAGGCGTGATTCCAAGGATTCTTGCAGAGCCCACAGGGGGTGGGGAAGGAGATACGGATTCCCCCAACACACACTCTCACGTTCACTCACACTCACACCAGGAAAAGGCAAACAGAGCAGAGGTCAGAACAGGCCTCTGGGCACCTCCAGCGCCAGGCCGCCCACGGGCCCCTCGGCCTCTCCCGTGAGTGAAGACTCAGCACACGGCCGGCTCGGAGCTGGAAATCCGCACGGCGGTCACGACTGGCTGCCTGTTTGCCCCGCCGGACCATGAGGTGGGGACTCAGGACCCTAGTCCTTCCCGGCGCGAACTTCAGCCGGAGCAGGCGCGCCAGGGCGCAGCGCGGTGCGCGGAGGGGCCACCTCCGGACCCGGAGCGTCAAGCCCGCCACCCTTGCGCGGCCGCGCACCCGGAGGGGTTTCCGGGCCCTAAGCGGGGTGAGCGCGAGGCAAAGGAGGCAAACTTCCCGGGTGGGCCTAATGCCTTCCGCCGCCCACCACTCACCTGGTCCCTGGGCACAGGCTGGGAGGCCCGGACTGTCACCTCTCACCTCTCCGGGCCTTGGGAGACCAACTCCCGAGGGGACAAGACCCTTGCGGGGAGCCGGGACAAGGGCGGGGGCGTTTAGAGCCTTTCTGAGCCCACCCGCCCCAGTCCCCCAGCCCGGGAGGAAACCGTAGGTGCCCCGACCCGGTCGGGGGACCGGCCGCTGGTGGGGCGGCCCTGGGGCCGGCGGGCACTCACCCGGGCGCAGGGCGCGGGGCGCGGCGCCCAGGAGCAGGAACGCGGCGCCCAGACACGCGGCCAGCAGCGCGCGCCGCCGCCAGCAGCGCCTCCCCATGCTTGCCCGGCGCGCGCCGCTGTCCGCGGGGTCCGGCCCGGCCCGCACCCGAAGCCGGCCCCCCGCCCCGCCCCTGGACCCGCCCACGGACGAGTCCTCGGACCAGCACCTGAAACCCGCCCCAGGGCAACTCGCCCCAGGCCCTCCTGCTGGCCCGCCGGCGGACGAGTCCTCGGACCCGGACCCGCACCGGGAACCAGACCCGAAACCCTACCCCAACCCACCCCAGGGCCGCCCAGGGGCTGGTCCTCGCTCCTGGATCCGGACCCGGGACCCTCCCGGCGGCGCGCACCACTGCCCTCGGCGCGGGGGCGGGGGCGAGGGCTCTGCTCGCCAGGGGCGGGGTGGCGGGGCGAGGCGGCGACTGCTGGGGACCAGGCAGGTGGGCGAGGCGGTCGGCGGGCCAGTCTGCCCGGCCCCCACCCAGTCCAGCGGGGCAGCTGAGCAGTGGTCCAGGGCGCGAAGGGTGGAGACTGGGTGGAGGGAGCCCTGTCGCCGGCGCGGCTCCGTCCTCTTCCGCTCGTCGGGGGCGCCATCCTCTACCCGACGCCGAGAAGCCTTGTCACATTGGCGGATGAGCGGGTCGGGGGAGCACGGTGTCCCCTTGCCTTTTTGCTGCGTTACATACCAGGGGTCCAGGGGCTGGCTTGGGGGACCAGCCGCCTATACATGACTCCCCCGGAACCCCCCTTCCCGGAATCAGGCCCAAGGGTGCCTCTTTCTCCTCCCAAGCCCACCCTGTAGCCTTGTTTTACACGGGGGTCTCCAGGTCCTGCCTGGATCCCCGCGCCTGCAGGCCGCAGCCGGGGGAGAGGGGGGCGGGACGGGGGGCTGAGGTGGGGAGTCCCACTTCACGCCTCCGGGCATCAGGACTGTTGTGCCTCACCTGGTGCCCCACAGCTGCTCCAGGCCCCAGGGGAGCACTTAGAACTCGCTGAGGACTCCTGAGTACAGGGGGATGACAGTGAATCCCTGGGGGCTGGGAGACCCGGCCTGAACCCAGGGTCTTGATGCCTAGAAATCAGGCCAGCAGGGCACCCACGGGGGCAGCTGGTGCTGTGTGTGCTGGTGTGTGTGCTTGAGCCAACACTGAGCAGTGTGAGTGTGTGGGAAAGGCTGCGTTTCTGAACTGCTTTTGAAGAATCTGGTGATTCCAACCCTGGTGGTGCCACTTATGTGCTGTGTGAGATCAAGAAAGTGGCCTAACCTCTCTGTGCCCCAGTTCCCTTTGCAGTGGGGTAGTACTAGGACACACCTCATCATGTTGTGGGAACTAAATGAGACACAGGAGATGTTTGGCACGGCGTCTGGCACTCAATGAATGCCATCTAAGTACTTGACGTTGGTGATTATTTTATTTTTACAGTTACTGTCTGTTTCTGGCAGGTGACTCTGGTTTCTGTTAAGGTGCTGATAGAAAAATTCCTTCCCGTTATGTGTAAGTTTTAAAGGTCTATTTAAAGGAGAATATTAAATAAATAATAGTTCTCCTGTCTTAAAGATATGGCTGCAAATGCTATGATAGGTCTGAAATGGCAGAGGGGCAGGAAACAGTTCACAGACAAACCAGAAGCTCCTTATTATGACTTTCCAGACAACCGGGACAGAGAGCCTTGGGGAGCATCCAGTTCACGCCCAGAATGGCCTGCAGGCAGGGCTGCTGCTGCTCTGGGCCCAGGACCTGGATTCCCGGTTATCTACACCCCCAGCCGGCCCCCAATCTCCCCTACAGCTGCATTGGGACCAGCGTTCTCTGTAGAGTCCCAGCCCCTGGTGTCTTTAGGAAGGAGTCTCGGTCCCTGTGCTGCCACCTGGTGGCCAAAGTTGAGAACAACATCTCAGCCCATTCCCATCCAGGAAAGTGCCTGGAGGCCCCTGGGGGCCCAGTGCTGGGTCCTGGGGTGGGAGGGTGAGCATGCCTCGCCAGAGGCCCAGGGCCTTGGCAGCTCCCCTGAGAAGACACCAGCTGCGGTCTCTGCCCTCTCACGGGAGTTCGCATGCATTCAATCCCTCGTTCAACAGGCACTGGGTACCCACCGGGTGCTGAGGCCCTAGGGGAGAACAGGACAGGGCGCTTTCTGCCCTCGTGGGTTACAGTATGGATGGCGGAGGGCATAGGAAAAGGAGCGAACATGTGCGATCACGGCAGGTGGTAAACGTGCTATGAAGAAAATAAGGGTGGGCAGAGGGAGGTGTGCAGGGCCAGCCTCGGGAGGTGCCAGCAGCAGAGGTGATTAGGTGTCGAGCTGCAGAAGGAACAGCCCTTGCGGAGGCCCTGAGGCGCCCTGCTAATAGCTGTTGCTAAGTAACAAACTGCCCTAAAATTTAGGCGTTAAACATTTCAATTTCACTCACAATTTAGTGGGTGAGGAATTGGGGAAGGGGCTTAATTGGGTGCTTCTCACCGGGGATCTCATGCTACTGCGTCAGACGGCAGCTGGGACTGGTCGTCCGGAGGCTGGCCCAGGCTGGCGACCCGAGGCTCCGTCACAGCTGGGCAGACACCGCAGCGCTCTCACTCCTCACGCCCCAAGTGGGGTCTGGCTCCGGGCGTTGCTCCCACGGAGCCCCAGGCTGCCTCCTGTTGGTTCCCCGGGAACCACTAGGGGTGCCCCAGCCTTACTCAGAGAAGCACCCAAGCAAGGATTTGCTGGCATGTTTAAAACCACCATGGGCGTAAAGATGCACATGCTCCTTGAACGGGAAGCAGCAAGGGGGCTCTGAGGTGGCCAAGGTGGATGGGAGAAGTGGGAGAGGCAGATAGGGCGTCCACGTCCCCAGCCCGTCGTGGACCACCGTGTGGGCTGTTCTAACTGCCCCGCTGCCGATGGACTACAGGTTGGGGGGAGGGGGGTAGGGAGGGAGGGAGGCTGGGCCGACTCTGGGAGAGGTGAGGGGTGTGGACCAGGGTGCGGTGGTCTCAGGGCCCCGGCTATACTCAGAGAAGGCACCCAGGGCGGCAGAGTGGCTGGAGGGGAAGGAGGGGAAGCAGGGACTAGGTTGATGGTCCAAGGGATAGAGGTCCTGCCGGGCTCGAGAAGGCCTGATGGGCCTGCTGGTGACACGGCAGAGATTGGGGCCCAGTGTGGCCTGGGTGGTAGTACCAGGCGGGCAGGGCTGGGCTTTCGGTGCTGGTCGCCGGGTGCTAGGAAGAGAGGCTGACCAGGACAGGAGTAGCCGCTGGGAGTGACGGGAGGGGAGACTTAAGGCAGGCAGTCGACGCTGAAGAGGACAGGCCACGGCCAGCACCAGGAGCCCGAGGCCTGAGGCCCAGGGAGGCACATGCTGAGGGCCTGCCTGCCTTTCTTTACTCCTTGTTAGTTTTACATTTTGTTTATTTGGTTTGTCCATGGAGCAAAATTAAAAAACTCCACAGTTCTCTTGAATTGAGGTGAAATTCAGATACCATAAAATTACTCATTGAAAAGTGTACAATTTAGTGGCATTTAGTGCCCTGGCAATGTGGAAAGCACCAGTCTTACAGGGAAGGGTCTCCTTTCCTCCTGTTCTCTCCCAGTTCCTTGTGGATCCTTCAGAGACAGTTCACACCCACGTGTATACGTTTTCTTTGCTTTCTGTGCTACTACATTGCTCTGTTCCTTGCTTCTTTGATAGTGGCAACAATTAGAAAAGTAACATCTTATCCGGTGCTGATTCTGTGCAGGCGCTGTTCTAAGACCTTCATGTGTGTTACCTCGTTTAATACTCAGACAGATCCCATGAGGTAGCTACTGTTATTGCTTTCATTTTACAGACCAGGAAACTGAGGCACAGAGAGGCTAAGGAACTGACCCAAGGACCTGCAGCTCATGAGTGGTATAGCTAGGTTCCAGGTTCCAACTTACCTGTCTGCCGTGTTTAACATCTGTGAGATCCCAGTGCTTTTAAATAGCTTTTAGAGTGTTTAAAAATTAAACAGTTTATTTGGGGATCATTGTAGATTCACGAGCAGTTGTAAGAAATAGTAAGAGAGACCCGGGTGCCCTGTTCCCCTGTGGTAGTGTCCTGCTGTCTGTAGCACAAAGTCACAACCAGGACACGGATACAGTCCCTGCTTCGGTTCAGGACAGCGGAAAATGTTTTTAATTGGTTGCAAACATTTAAAAAGAAGATTTCGCAAAAAGTGTTAGATTTGTGGCTTCTCTTGAGGCCTCGCCCAGAAGCAAATCCTGAGTGGAGGTCTCGGTACAGCCTGTCTGTTGGGGGCATGGGATGGGGATACCTGTGGGGCAGCTCAGCCCACTCCTGCCAGGGGCTCCCCGGAGCTGCTACCTCCACCCATGCCCTGCCGGGGCGAGGGCGCTGGGGTATTTGCCCACCGCTGTTGCTGGCGGAGAGCTGCTCCCCAGCAGATGGGGAGGGGGCTGGTGATTCTCCAGCCCTTCCGGCCCCCCTCTGAGCGGGGAGGTGCAGGTACCGGCCGCTGGCGGTCACAGCTGCGTGACCTGCAGGCCCAGGCAGGGGCCTGTCCCCAGTGCCCGTAGCGGTGCCGGGCCAGGACACTGCCCCGTCCCTGGCGTCGGAGAGAGCGTTGGATGGACGGCCGCGAGCCTGGGCGCGTGTCTGCTGCTCACCCTCCGAGGCAGCCTCCCCGCCACGTGGACACAAGAGTATGCTCGCTGCCCGGCCGGCCAGACCCCTTGGCTCCAAGGGCCCAGATCCCGGCTCCACCAGGCCTAGCTGTGTGGCCTTGGGCAGCTTCCACACCTATGCCACGGGACAGTGAACCCCACAGGCCGGTGAGGGGACAGGGTGCTCTGGACGACGTGCGGCGCGCCGAGGAACAAGCATCGGGAGGTGTCAGCCGTCCCGCTCTCGTGCCAAGTGCAGGCCCCATGCTGGGCACTCGCCCACTGGCCGCGCGCCTCCCACCCCTTCTGTGGATTTGGACTTGGCCCAAGGCCGCGGGGCTGGGTTCACAGCCGGGTGTGTTGCGTCCCCAGGCCCCTGGGATTCTAGGGGGCCCCCTTCCCGGCTGTGTGGGTAGCCCCTGGGCCTCAGCTGCCCCAACCGGAGCGCGGGGCTGAGGAGCAGCACCTTCCCACAGAGGCGCTCACGGGACGGGGCCTCGCGGAGAGCTTGGGGAAGAGCGGGGCAGCCGGCACCTCGGGGGGGCTGAGGAGGGTGCAGCTGCCGCTGGCCGGGCTCCCGCCACCCGTCACCCAGGGGGCAGGGAGGAGGGACACGAGGGGCACCACACCCTGTGCGGGGTCAGCGTCGCGGGCCCCCATCCTCAAGACACAAACCCCACGTCGCCTGCCTGGTGTCACTCCCCCACGAGACACACCCGGACACGAGAGCGCTCCCCATGCTGTGTCCTAGAAAACACACCCCTCAGGGCCAGCACCCCCTAAAAGGACAAACGGACCCTCACCCAGGCGTCCCTGGCATGAAGCCCGCCTCTCCCAGGACACCGCCCCCAGGTCAACACTGCGGGCCGCCAGCCTGGGGGCCGTGACCCTACGACCTACGACCTACGCACGGCTCCTTCCGGAGGCCCGGGGCCAATGAGGGGCTGGAGGAGGTGGGCCTGGAGCCAGAGGACCCCGCCCAGCTGGGCCTCGGCTGCCCAGTCTCTCCGCGGCCCCCGCACGGAGTGGGCCTCCGCTTCGCCTCTGCCAGACATGTCCAGCCTCCAGGCGCTGTGCTCCGGCCTGCCCTTGCGGCCCCTCCCGGAGAACCGTGGACGCTGGGCCGGGGTGCCCCACGCCCCGGTCAGGACCCCCGGCCTCAGCCCCGCTGAGGAGCAGGTAAGAGGCTGGGCCCCCTCCTGCAGGGCCGTTTGCCCTCTGGGTGGTCCGGCTGGGCAGTGCCCATGTCCTGCTCTGAGCTGTGTGTGCCAGACTCCTTCACACCCAATATCCCTCGTTCTTTGCCCAGCGGCCTCCCTGGGGTGCAGGACTCCGGCCCCCGTTTACTGATGGGGAGGGACCCTGGGGCTCACGATCACCCAGCCAGGAAGCGGGGGCCTGTGGCCGCCTCCAGGCCGGGAAGGCGAAGTGAGTGCAGGAGCCGGGCTGCACGTCCTGCCCCAGCTTCCGGAGCCTGAGCCACCAGGTGCCCCGCTCCTGTCCATGACACACAGGTGTGAGCAGGCGGCCGCAATGAGGCAGAGAAAGAGCTTTCTCCTGTTTTCCTCTCCTGTTTTCCTTTACTGAGGATGGCTTGACAACTTCAGGAACCGTGGGGGAAAGTAGCAAATACAAGTGAGCGCAGAGATTTAAAGAGGGATCCCGCCACCCAGACAGAGGCTGCCGCCCTCCCGGGGTGGCCATGGCGGGGGGGGCACAGGGCGTGCAAACTGGAGGGGCTGGCGGGCGGATCAGGCGGACTTTAGAGTTTCCACCCTGGTCACCTGCCTGTTGGGCGCCAATGCCTCGACCTTTGGCGTGGGGATGGTCCTGGGGGACAAGGAGAAATAGGCGTATTGATCTGTGCCCCTCCCCCTTCCCGCTGCTGTTTGGTCTTTGACCTGGGTTCCTGACACTGAGCTCCTCGATCTGCTGGAATTCCCTGGGCGGTAGGAGGCCCCTCTGGCGGCTCCTGGTCGGGGCTGGTCACCAGAGAGACCAAGCCGTGGTTGCACGTTGGAACTTTCAACGTGAGGGGCCGGGAATGGAGTTAATGATGTGCCATGCCTACGCCTCCCGAATCCCCCAGCTACAGGGTTGGCAGCGGCTGGGTCTGTGAACACGTGGAGGTGCCGGGGGGCGCCTGCCCCTTCCCCCGCCCCCGCCGAGGGTTGCTGCTCACCTGTACCCTCCATCACATCCTTTGTTAGATAATAAACCAGCGAACGTGTTCCCCTGAGTTCTGTGAGCCCTTCTGGCGAATTATTAAACCTGAGGAGGGGCGTGGGCTCCCCATTTCTAGCTGGTTGGCCAGGAGCACAGACGACAACGGGGCGTGTAATTGGCACCTGAAGCGGGGCCGTCTCGTGGGGCTGAGCCCTTAGCCTGCGGGTGGGCTCTGGGCGGACTGCGGTCCACAGTGTCCCGGCTGGACTGAAGTGTAGGACGCCAGCCGGCTGGGAGGAGCGGTGGGTGTTGGAGGGCCCACGCGTCCAGTGCCCGCCAGGACCTGCGCGAGGACACGGGAGCTCCTCCTGGACAGGCCCAGACCCAGGGACGGCTTCCTCGGTGGCCGGCTTTACGCTCTCCTGTGGCTGGTTTTCTGTTTTATTTAAATGTGCCTTTGAATTTTGACATAAGCTTTTAAAGGTAGTTTTAAGAGATAAGTCAAATTTTATAATGTTTTATAATCTTTTGGCGTCTCCTTCCGGACACTTTCTATGTGCGCACAAGGTGTGTGTGACCATCCTTCTTAAAAGCATAAGTGGAAGCTTTCCATACAGGCTGGTTTCTTTTGAGGCTGTTCCTTGTTGGTGCGTTTGGAGCTGCCCCATTGTTTGAACTGTTGTTGTTTTTCGTGGTTTGGATGAAGGAAAACATGCTTCACTCTTTGGTCTTCTTTAAGTGGATTCTGTTGAAACGCAGAGGATGGTCTGGCTGTCGCGTTTCAGTCACTGTGGGACTGTAGTGCAGAGGGAGGGTCTCGTCACATCCTGTCAGAAACGTCCTCGGCATCCCCACTCCCCCACGTGCAGCTTCTCTTACCGATATTTCCCCAAAGCATGCCCCATCCTCAGGGGCTGTGCTGAATCTGAGATCCCAGATCTGAAGACCTCCCACCACTGCTGACCATAATCCTCAGCTTCTTGAGGGTGGGGTTCTGTGGGGCTCACTTCTGGGTCTTCAGTGATGCCAGAGCTGTTTGTTGAATGAGTGAACAAGACCATGTGCTAAGCGCCCGAACCAACACCCTCCAAGAGTTCAGCGGGCGGGAGAAACCTAGGAAAGCTTCTTGGAGGAGGTGGTCTTGGCACCAGGGGCAAGGTTCCCAGACTGGGAGATCTGAGAGGGGAGGCATCTGGGACAGAAGGAGGCAGTGAGCGGAGATGCAGAGATGGGCCTGTGCAAAGGAAGCTGGGGTGGACGAGGCCCCGCGTAGGCCCAGGCTGGGTGCCGACCTCAAGAGCCAGGCCCAGCCCGACTACTGGGGGGCCTGGATGCCTACCAGTGTGTACTGCGTCAGGAGCCCATGAAGGTCTCGGAGCAGGAGTGTGACCCGCTGCTCGGCATGCTGCCCACAGAGAGCGAGGGCTGGCGCAGAGCTCCTAGGGGGGCAGGCGGACAGGGGCCCAGCGTGGAGGCCATGAGTGTGCAGACGGTCGTCCTGGCAGCTGGCCCCCCCGTGGCCCGTGTGTGCCAGGTGCCGGGGGAACAGCCCTGTGAGGCGGGGGCCGTCTGCTCATTTTACAGGAGAGAAGGCTGAAGTGCAGAGAGGTGAGGTGTGCAGGCTGGAAGAGGCAAGGGCAGGGATTCTCCCCTCAGGGCCTCCCGAAGCACCAGCCCTGCTGCATCACCTTCCAGCCTCCAGAGGCGCCTGCGTTCCTGGGCTCCTGGGCCTGTCCTCTGTCTTCAAAGCTGGCAGCACAGCACGTTGAAATCCCTCTTTCTCACTCTGACCCTCCCCTCTCCTCTCGGAAGGACGCTTGTGATTACTGGGGCCGACCTGGAGAGGCAGGATCATCTCACATCTCAAAGTCCTTCCGTCATCACATCTGCAGAGTCTCTTTTGCCGTGTAACATAACATATTCCCGGCGAATAGGGTGTGGACATCTTTGGGGGCCATAATTCTGTCCCCCATCCCATCAGGCACCCAGGATTCTCCAGCCCAGTGGCTGAACACGGGACTTTTACGAAATAATCCCGTGACCCTAAGGGTACAGGCCACTGAGCTTATCCGATTCTTATGCCTGTGAGGTCAAGGTCGGGGAGGTGGAGGGGTCTCTAGAACTCTGTCCAGTTTATGTGCCTTAGATACTTCTGGTTTTGTCAGTAAGAGCCCCCTGGTAGCTGCATTATATGATAACAGGCCACAATCTCACCTGTGAAAATCCACGTGCTACACAGCAGACCCTCCAGGGCAGACTCGCGGTGGAGCTGAGGCGGTAGCACTGCGGCATGAGCGCCAGCTGAGCCTGGGGGTGAATCCCCAAGTGTGGCCCCCACGGGCTCTTCCTGGCAGCGTTTGAAGTAAACTGAAGACCTTGTAACAAGGAAGCTGCAAAGCTGGGGAGGGGGAGAAGCAAGAAACGCCCCAGGCTCTGGCTCGGGTGTCTTTACAGGAGCAGGTGGGCGCAGCGCTGCACTGTGTGCTGGGCCGTGCGTGTTATCTCATCAGTCCTTCCAGCGACACGGCCAAGCTGACGCCCCGAGAGATGCAGAAGCAGGCGGGCGGCCTCCCGGGCTGGTCCAGCTGGTGGTTAGCAGGGCCGGGTAGGCAGCTGTGCCTGCCTTTCCCAGCTCATTGGGAAACCGCCCTGCCTCTCCGCCTGGCCTGTCCTCATGGGGCCTCCTCTGCTGAGGCTGCCCCTCATCCCCCTGGGGCAGGTCACACGCCTGTCCGAGTTCCATTTTCTCGTCCTGACCCCGAGAACTGCCCCCCATTCAGAGCTTGGAGTATTGAATCCGGGCCAGCAGAGCTGCTGCTTTTTTAATTTTTTCACTCAAGAAATAGTCACTGCAGGCCTATTATGTAAATTCAGACACAGAAGATAAAGTTATTGAACAAAAGTATAATAGAAGACAACTTTGCTGAACTAGTAAAAATGTGAAATTTCAGATAAAGAGACAGTTTATCGTTGAAAGAACAAAAAGAAACGCCAATGTAGAATAGTCCACATGAAGACATATCCAGGCTAATTTTCTGAATTTCAGGGATCAAGAGAAATTCACCAATCCTGAGATGAAAATTGTACACAAGGAGAAATAGCCCACCAGCTGTGAAGTGGACTTAGGCGGTCGGAACCAGTATTCGTTAGAAAATGAAATAAAAGAAGCTACAGTTGCATAGGAAGTATTAGGGCCCATGTAGTAAGGTCAAGCCTCCCGTGGAGCGTGTGTGTGTGACACGTTGCTTTTGAAAGTTTTCTGTAAATGTTCAGTTTCTCTTGGCAAGCTCTGATTAGAAGCTGTACACTGATAGAAAAAACCACCCAACCTCTGCATCGAGGAGTAACATGGACCCCAGAGGCCCAGGCCGAGGGGACCGGACACGACCTTGAAGGGCCCAGGCCTCCTGACCTCTGGCGCGCGCCTAGCCCTGCCTGCCCTTGAAGCCGTGTCCCTGGCCTTCTGCAGCATGTCCTTCCCACGCCGGCCTCTTCCCCTCCCGCCCCGCTGCTGCGCGTGGCTTGCACGTGCCTCCCCGGGGGTCCCGGGCCAGCAGCAGCAGCTGGGAACCCGTCAGAAACGTGAGTCAGAGACGCTGCGGGCGGGCCCAGCCCTCCGGATGCACCTGACCCTCTGGGCTATTCTCAAGTCTGCTGGAGTCTGAGCACCTCCTGTGGAGGTATTTCTAGCCGCCTTTCGATTTTTCCAAGAGAGAAGGGATTATGTGCTTTTACTCCACGTGGACGTTAAAGAGGGACTCGCTGTGCAAACCTTTTCAAGTTCCCATCACTCCTGAGCTGGAGTTTCCCTCGTTGCCCTTCTTGCCCTCGTCTCCTTCCTGAATCACCCTTCCCCTCCTCTCTCCTCCCACCCCACATGCCCCCAGGCCCCCAGTGACACCCTTGTCGCGCGTGCTGGACCTCAGGGCACACGGGACAGGCTGTCCTCCTCCTGGGCCTCTGCCCTCGGCTCCTGGCCGGGTCCCGGCTCTCTGTCTCCCGGGCTGGCCCTCCGCCCCGCCTGCCCACGTGCTGGTGTCCTCAGGGCCCAGGCCGGGGCCATAGGCTCTTCTCCTGTCACCTCTGCCCACCCGTCTTCTCTGAGGCTACACTGCCTCCCCCTCGGTGGACCTGTGCTGAATGAATACGTTCACACTGGCTCCTCATCACGCGCCCAAAGCAGTTCGTTCTCCAGGGTCAGCTGGTTGAAGGAATGGCCTTGACGTCCACCCTGACACAGGGTCGTCACCCCGCACCCCCAACCGCAGGCCCCTGCCGGGTGGTGGGAGGGGGAGCGCTGTGAAGGGTCCCGCTGGGACCCTGGCCCTCCTTGAGCTCAGCGAGACTGATGGGAGGCAAGGAAACAACCAATGGTGAAGCGTCCGAAGACGCAAATCCTGGCTGGGAGAGAAGCATGGGGGTGCCAAGAGTCAAGACGGCAAGGTCAAGGCGGGCCCCCAAGGACAGGCATCTGGACTGGGGCTTCGAGGAGGGGGCTCCCGGGGAGGCAGCTGGCATGGGGGCTGGGGCAGCGGGAAGGGAAGTGGCCGAGGCGCCGAGGCCGGACAGGAGCACGAGGGCCGCCTGGAGAAGGCTGACGGGGGCAGGAGTCGGGCTGCTCTCCCTGGTGCGATGAGAAGCCTTAGACACTTCTTCCTGCTCTTGGGCGCCTGTCCCTGGTGTCAGGCACTGCTGCAGGCCTCCCGGAGCTGTGTGCCGCCCGAGGCTACCGGCCACGCTGGGTACTGCTCCACACTTGCACAAAGAGCCTCCGGCCCCGGCTTGTCAGCTTGCCCTCCCCCTGAGTCTGCACCTGCCGCTGTAGCCACAGGCCTCGGGGCAGCCCCTCTCTGGTCCTTGCCTTGGGTCAAGCAGCCCGGTCCCCGGTGAGCAAGAAGAGGGAGGGACTTGAGGGCTGCCGACGGGAAGCAGGAAGGGCAGTCAAGGAAGGCTTCCTGCAGGAGGCAACATGGTAGGCTGGCCTGGGGTGAGGACCAGGCAGTCTCCGGATGGGGCCCTGGGTTTCTGAGTGGAGCAGAGGCAAATCCAGGTGGGGAGATGTTGGCCTGGAGCCCGCAACCCTGCCGTCCTCACCTCTCTCCCCTTCCCCCACCCCCAGCTGGCGCTGAGGAATGCCCTTCGGTACTTCCCCCCGGACACCCAGGAGCTGCTGGCCCCCGAGTTCGCCCAGGAGCTGCGACTGTATGGGCACATCTACATGTACCGCTTCTGCCCCGACATTGAAATGAAGTGAGTGCTGCAGGCACAGCTGCACAGGGGCCCAGAGTGGGAGGCTCCCTGGAGGGACCCTGCTGGGGGTCAGGACACAGTCAGGGGGAGGTCCAGGCTGTTCCCACTAGGAGGCCCATGGATGCCTCTGCCCTGGGCCAGGCTTGGGGCTGCAGCCAGGTCCGGGCGGGAGGCTCTGCCTTCCTCACCGTCCCCAGGAGATGCTTCCCCTGCCCGGGCATCACACTCTGGGCACCATTGTTCTTGGAAATGCCGGAAGCGCAGACTGTCTGGAACGACCCCACAAAGCAGGAGCCACATGCCCTCGCTCCTGTCTGGGCCTGCTGGCCTGGCACCCACTGCAGAACTGGTGCCCAGGAGCACTGACGGCCTGAAGGAAAGGACGGATGAATCAAGTCCACCTGGAGGAGAGGCTTCAGCTCTGCTTTGAAGTCCGCTTTATCCCAGTTGGAGCCTGCCCACCGAGGAGGGAGGGCGGCCTGGGTGGGAAGGGCCCGGCACAACGCAGGAGGGCGTTTGGGACCACCTCCTGCTGGGAGTTCCCAGGCGCCTTCTGCGGGATGCCAGGGCTTGCTGTCCACCTCTGCGCCCGGGCCGGGCTGGGCCCGAGCTGTAGCGGGAAGGAAGCCTGTGCCCGCCCATCGTCAGGCCTGGCAGCTGCACCCCCTTTGCAGGGCCTACCCCGTGGAGCAGTACCCCTGCCGCACGAGAGTGGCTGCAGCCATCATGCACATGATCATGAACAACCTGGACCCTGCTGTGGCCCAGGTAAAGGCCAGGGAACGGGGCCGGGGGCCAGCGGTGGAAACGGAGTGGGAGAAACACATGAAATGCTCTCAAGCTTTTTATTCAGAAGTAATGACAGATAGGAGGGAAGTTGCAGAGACAGTGCAGAGAGGGCATCATCCCCTTCTCCAGGGCGCCCCCTGCAGCTGCATCTTCGGTAACTACGGTGCAGCATCAGCACCACGACGCCAGCGTTGGTACAACAGACACACGTGTAATTTTACATTTCCTAATAGCCACGTGCAAACTGAACAGAAACAGATTTAATACTGTAGTTTGTCCCAGTATATCCAAAATATTATCATTTAACATGTAATCATCAATATAAGTATTTTGTAGTGTTTTTTTCCTACTAAGTCTTTGAAACCGGGGGTATATTTTACCCCTAGAGCTTGTCAGACGGGCTGTGGCTCAAGTGCTCGTGGCCACACGTGCCTTTCCCGGCGTCCTCGAGCGCCAGTCTGTACCTCTGACACCCATATTCAAGAAAGGTTAGGCTTCGGGGGTCCCTGAGTATCTTACTTGAGGGTGAAAGGGTCCCAGGATGTGACCACTCCAGCTAGTGGTGGGAGCTTCCTCAGCCCCGGCCCCAGACAGACCCCTGACACTGACCCCAGACCCAGCTCTGACGCTCACCCCAGGCTGAGCACTTACCCGGTCCCGGGTGGGCCGCTGTCCCCGGGCCTTGCCCCTTCTGGCTCCTCCCCTGCCCCCCACTCCTCCTTCGGGGGCCACCGGCCACCCGGCCCGTGAGCCCGGCGCAGGCAGGGGCCTCCCTTCCGGGCCCCCATCTCAGACAGCATCGTGTCCTCCCCAGTTTCCCCAGGAGCTCGTGACCTACGGAGGAAACGGGCAGGTGTTCGGCAACTGGGCTCAGGTACGCTGGACTGTGGCCTGGCCCCGCCCTGACCCCAGGCCTTTCTTCCCCCACGTCCTCTGGCCTGGAAGCACCTTACAGACCAGGCTCAGGACCTGGGCTCTGCCTCCCTGATGCCTGAGATCCCAGCCCTGGAGGCTACCTGGGGACGTCGGAGGTCCTGAGGGAGAGCCACTGGAGGGTAGAGGGCTCCGGGCAGGACGGCTAGGGCCTGGGGGGGACTTGGGGCTGGTGCAGGGCCCCCGCTCACAGAGCCCCCCGTGTTTCACTCTCCCCGCAGTTCTGGCTGACGATGTCCTACTTGTCCCAGATGACAGAGGAGCAGACGCTGGTCATGTATAGCGGACACCCCCTGGGCCTCTTCCCCAGCAGCCCCGGGGCCCCGAGGCTGGTCATCACCAACGGGATGGTGGGTCCCAGGGCAGCGGGGAGGGCCAGGTGCCCGCACACCCGCCAAGCCATCGTCCCCAAGGGCACGGCGCTGCCCCCAGCCCTCAGCCCACCCCTCTTGTGCAGGTCATTCCCAACTACTCCTCCAGGATGGAGTACGAGAAGCTCTTTGCCATGGGGGTTACAATGTAAGTGCTGTTTCAGCTTATGTTATGGCCTTCGCCAGGCTTTATTATAAAGCAACGCAGCAATAGTAACTACAACTTTGAAAGGCCCTCACAATCAAAGCTCTATAGCACAGTTTCGCATTTATGTATTTCCTGCTAGTTTTCATAGATATACCTACAATTTTCATATAGGCGTGAATCCTACTTTTGCAACAATTTACTATCAGTTTCAAACATACAGAAAATTGGCAGAATTAACAGGGAACACCAAGATTCTGTGATTAATATGCTACTAAATTCACTTGATCTATCTGTCTATCCATCCCTATATCCGCTATCATTTTTTTGATGCGTCTCAAAGTAAGCTGCAAATATTGTTGCCTGGAATTCAGTATTTGTCCATAGTTTTTTTTCTTTTTTTAATGTTTATTTATTTATTTGGCTGCGTTGGGTCTTAGTTGCGGCATGCGGGATCTTTAGTTGCGGCATGAAGACGTTCTTAGTGGCAGCATGCGGGCTTCTTAGTTGCGGCATGCGTGTGGGATCTAGTTCCCTGACCAGGGATCCAACTGGGACCCCTGCATTGGGAGCATGGAGTCTTAGCCACTGGACTGCCAGGGAAGTCCCCACAGTTTTGTTGGTCTCGAAGTGAAATTTACATGTCACGAATGCACAAACGCACACGTCACGTGCTCCGTTCTGTGAGCTCTGACGATGCGTGTGTCTGTGTAGCCCCTGAGCGTGCTGTCCCATTAACACTCCAATTGGAGGTGTTCCCTCAGACGTTGTAGCAGGAGCCACAGCGAGAAGGGAACCTCCTCCCGCCCAGACGCCCCAGTTCACAGCGTCTCCTGTGTCCTGCCCGACATCCCGTGTGTGTGCGGACGCTCGGCGGGGGTGACTGGACAGCCAGGGAGAACGCCCTCTGCACCTGTCCCCTCCTCGGGATTCGGGCTGACTTGCTCGGTTTCACCGGCAGTGCTCAGTTGCGCTGTAATTTATTTAGCTCACTTGCCACCTGGTTTGGGTTGTTCCCAGTTCTCTGGGAATGTAACGAATGCGACAGGACACCCCTGATCTGCACGTGTTTGTGGGTCTCCGGGAGCGGTGCGCTGGCATCGTAACCACGTAAAGTGTGAGCGAGTCTGCCGTGCTGGGGGCCAACCCGCCGGGCCTCAGGCCGATAGCCTGTGAATGATTGTAATCATGGTCGCCGCCACTTGCTCTAGGATTTACAGAAGCCTCTGAGCTGGGGGCCCTTATTAACCCATTTCGTGGAGGAAGAAACTGAGGCTCAGAAACCCAATTACCTTTTTCCTTCGTCATAAGTAGTTACTGTTATTAGATAATAAGTTGCTGTTATTATTACTTATTATGAGGCCTGGCGACCTCTTCTGTACCAGTGGGAGCAGAGGGGTAGTTGGTGTCTGGTCGGTGGCCTGAGTGTGGCCGTGGACCAGCCCCTGTGCTCCTGTCCTGCAGGCTCAGGACAGAAGCTTAAAGGGGCGGAGCTGCAGAGTCAGACCTGGTCGGGCTGCCCCTGAGGGCTGACCCCAGGCGCTGGGAGCAGTTGACCAAAGAGAAGATGCAAATCACCGTAGAGGTGGGAAGGGGTTACCTGTGTAAGGACCAGGTGACCAGGGCAAAGCCTTTTCACCATCAGGCTGACAAAAATGGAACTGGTCCCCTCCGTGGTGGGGGGTACGTGGGGGAACAGGCAGCCACAGGCTGGGGTGTCAAGGTCTATACAGCGAGGCCGGGGGCACAGGAGGGCCACATCCAGTGACTGCAGTCAAAGTCCCAAATGGAGATAACTCTGACCCCATGATTTTACCCCCAAGAGTGATCTCAGGAGCAGCTGCAGTGGGTCAGGTGAGACAAAGGATGGAGTCAGAAGGACTTAAAATCGGTTCCCGGCCCTGCCACATGTCCCTGTGCGACCTTGGAACTCAGATCCTATCTGTAAAGGCGACGTGGGTGGCGGCCACCAGGGGTCTGATGCTTTCACCCGCCTCCCTGGTAGATGTTTATCATATCAGCCTGATTCTCTTACGTCCTGTCATATTCACACAAACTTGCAAGGCAAAGGTCGTGACTCCCCATTTTTTGGAAGAGGAAGCAGAGGTTCTAAATGGTCCAGTGCTTTGTCCCAGTCATGGGACAGGCTTGGCATTCAGATCAGCGAGAATCAGGATCCACCCTGATCCAGAGGAGAGGAGGTCCAGAAAGCAGCCTCGAGGGTCTCCTGACCTCAGTGGTCCTCAGGGAAGAGTAAAACTAAGGCAACAGCACAATCTCCCATCACACTGCCAGAAACGCAAATGTTGGGTAATTATCACGTGATGCCAGCAGGAGTGCTTATGCCCTGCTGGTGGCGGTCACTCTGGAATGTGATGCTGGCTATGAGTGTTTTAAATGTTTGCACTGATGCCCTGGCACCGCCTGCCTGGATTCTACCCTGGAGGGAACGGCAGGGCCAGGGAGGTC
This sequence comes from Balaenoptera physalus, assembly GCF_965194825.1. Lineage (NCBI taxonomy): Eukaryota > Metazoa > Chordata > Mammalia > Artiodactyla > Balaenopteridae > Balaenoptera > Balaenoptera physalus. Next base: position 110,515,347 of record NC_138896.1, read on the forward strand.
GCTTACTGCAGCCTCGTCCTGTGGCCCAGCCGAGCCACCCGGCTGACCGACAGGGAGAGGGGACATCCTGTGACCTCTGATGGGGTTGACTGTGGAGCTACGAAAGGTCTGCGGGTGCTGACATGGAAAGGCCCCCACGGGCCTTGTGTCTGGGGGAAACATGGCTCCAGAAACAGTGCCTACAGAACAAGGCCATTTATGTCAGCTCTTGTCCGTGTGGCTAAATGTCCCCGGTGATTTCACCGATTTTATTACAGTTTGTAAGAGAATGAAACCTGTCTGTGAAAGGTCTGAGGGGGACCAGAAATGGGGACTGTGGCGTCTTCTATAGCTTTCCTTTGTTTCTGAAGGAGAAGGCAGTGCTGCACTTGGGGTGATGACAGTGCGTTTTAGGCCCCATGGGAAGTGGGGCCCCAGGCACCGGCTCACCCCGCTTCCCCCTCTGTGGGCAGGTACGGCCAGATGACGGCGGGCAGTTACTGCTACATTGGTCCCCAAGGCATCGTCCACGGCACGGTGGTGAGAGACGGGCCGCGCCTGCCCACGGGCCGGGGGTGAACGAGCTGGCGTGGATCTTGAACCCGAGTCCTTGCCCCGCAGCTCACCGTGCTGAACGCCGGGCGGCGGTACCTGGGCGTCCAGGACCTGGCCGGGAAGGTCTTCGTCACCTCCGGGCTCGGCGGGATGAGTGGGGCTCAGGCCAAAGCCGCCGTCATCGTGGGGTGCGTCGGCGTGATTGCAGAGGTGAGCTGGCGGGAGCACCTCCCCGCCCTCCTCCAGAGCCCCCCACCCCCGCCTGCCCCCTCTTCTCTCACCCTCACCCCCCCACCGAAGCCTCCCAGCCTGGGTCCGAAGGGCAGCGAACACCCCTGCCTTCCAAGTGCCCATCACCTGCCAGGGCCAGTGCCTGCCGACACTCTGCCGTGAAACCGCCAGCCTGTGGCCTGGCTTCCCTTGCCCTGGGGGCCTGGACTACAGCCTGTGAATAAGTGAGCCAGGCTCCCCCATAACGGACAGAGCGGTCGGTCGGGGGAGAGCCGGGGAGAGTGCAGGAGCCTTCCCTCTGGCTCTCAGTTCCTCCGGCAGGAAGAGAGGAAGGGAGCGGAAGAGGAGGGGCGGCTGTGAGGAAAGCATGGGGGCACGCACCCGTGGGATCTGCACTTGGCTGGTAGTAAGCCTGTGACATGCACAGATGTACCTGTTAGGAGCCCACTTGGCTGCAGGTGACAGAAAGCCCAACGAGAGCAGCTTACACAAAGAGGGTTTTATTTTTCTCAAGTAACCAGCGGGGCTGGCATTGGCTCAGCAGCTCAATGTCAGGGTCAACATCTCTAGATTCTCTTGGGCTTCCCTCGTGCACACACAAGTGGCGGCCCCAGCCCCAGCCATCCCATCTACATTCAAGGCAGGGAAAAGGAGAAGTGCCAGCTATGGCTGACTCTATTTTAGCAGGAAAATAATGCCTTAGAAGCTCCTTCTTTTACTTCATCAGTCAGTATGGGATCAAACGGACACTCTTATCCACAGGGGAGGCTGGAAGCGGTGGGAGGGCAGTTGTGATTACGTAGGATGTGATTCATCCCCTGGGGCCGAGCACAGTGTCACCCCGAGCGAAATCCAGGTTTGCTGATGCAAGGCAGGAGGGGGAGCAAGTACGGACAGCAGCTCGTAGGGTCTGCCTGGCCCTGTTGGGAAAGGGGGTGATCTACACCCGTGCCTCGTGGTCCCAGGTGGACGGAGCGGCCCTCATGAAACGCCACAAGCAAGGCTGGCTGATGGAAGTGACCGACAGCTTGGACCGCTGCATTGAAAGACTCAGGTACAGTGTCCGGCTCGGGGGGAGACCGGGCTGGGACCTTCTAAATGTCTGCTTCTCGCTGGTCCCTTCCGCGAGCGTGGGGATAGCCCGTGTGCATCCGTGGTGCCCATACACGTGGTCTAACAGACTTCAGTAGTTTTCTCGGTGACCCCGACGCTCGGCCACAGTTTTGCAAAGAGCGTGTCTTGCGTTTCTCCCCGTGGTGCCTCAGTGCCCAGCCCAGGGCCTGGCACGCAGTAGGTGCGGCTCGGATCTGCTCGACCCCTGGGAGGTGGAGCTTCTCCTCAACAGGACCCCGCGTCAGGTTCTGCGAGGCCCGTCCTCCTCCCCAAGGGGGCCACGGCTGGTCCTGTGGCGCCGGGCCCCTCCCTGCTGCGTGCTGTCTCCTCAGCTGTCTCCGTGGGGACGGGGCGGGGCTGCCCTGGAGGCCGCTGGTCAGGTGCCGTTTTTGAAGCATCCTCTCAACGAATTTGCTCCGCAGAACTGAGCCCCGTGCGGGGGGTTCGCCTCTGCACAGGGGGCTCCACCTGCTGCAATTAGACTCGCCCAGGGTCTCCAGGGGGCTTACGTGAAAATGTTCAAAGACACACAGAGTGTGAGAAATATTCCCATTACCAAGACTGGATACTTTTTGGACATAGATCTTTGAAAACTGGCAGAAAACTCTCCATTAATCACAGGAGAAGTTCCAGCCTCCTAGTGTGGCATGAAGGGTCTCGCCTGATCTGGCTCCGATCCTGTGGGTGCCTCTGGAGCACACGTGCCCACTCGCACACACACACACCTGCACGTACACACTCGTATGCTCACACACACTTTCAACCTCTGTGACATCTGTGTCATCTCTAAATACCCCTCTTCCAGCTGCCTGCTCCCTCTCGTCACTCACACAGAGTTTGGGTGCTTAATTCCACGGCCACACACGTGGACACACACAGCGTCCAAATCAGCGTAACAAGTGCCTTAAGCAGCCGTCTGGGCACATTTCTGCTCCCTGAGCTGCGGAGATGCAGATGGGAATGGCGACCCTCCCGTGTCTGTGGGGCTTTCATGTATTCAAATCTTCCGTTTCCCCCAAATACGCTTTCATTTTTTGTCCTTTTATTTTTCCAAATAATGTTTGTTTATTTATTTATTTATTTATTATTATTATTTTGGCTGCATCAGGTCTTTGTTGCTGTGTGCGGGCTTTCTCTAGTTGCGGCGAGCAGGGGCTACTGTTCATTGCGGTGCGCGGGCTTCTCAGTACGGTGGCTTCTCTTTGTTGCCAAGCATAGGCTCTAGGCGCGCGGGCTTCAGTAATTGTGGCTCGCGGGCTCAGTAGTTGTGGCTCGCGGGCTCTAGAGCGCGGGCTCTAGAGCACAAGCTCAGTAGTTGTGGTGCACGGACTTAGCTGCTCCATGGCATGTGGGATCTTCCCGGCCAGGGATCGAACCCCTGTCACCCGCATTGGCAGGCGGATTCTTAACCACTGCGCCACCAAGGAAGTCCCCCAAATAATGTTTAGAGTCATCTTTAGTGACATCTGCAACTTAAGGATCACGTTGAGTGAGTTCTACAAAGATCCCTGTTGAGTCCTTGCAGCAACAGCCCTAATTCTACTAATCGAATTCTACACCTTGGGGCGGGGAGGGATTGTCACCTTTGCCAGCGAGCCCCCCCGAGGGCATTCAGTCTGCTGTTCCCCTCAGGCCTGGGTCCTCAAAAGACACACCTCATGGGTCCCTGCATCTCAGGCCTACGCTCACACCTGGTGCTTTGGGTGCCTCCTGGGCCTTCTGCATCCCCACCAGCTTGGGGCCTGTGTGTTGGGGGTGGGTAGCCGTGGGCAGGTGCGATGGGGCCATCTGTCCTGCTCTTGCCCCTTCCAGGGAAGCGAGGAAGAGGAAGGAGGCCCTCAGCCTTGGTTACCATGGCAACGTGGTGGATCTTTGGTAAGTGGGGCGAGTTGGCAGCCTTGGGGACACCAGGTGAGCCCCCCCGGCCAAGGTCCCGGGCCAGGTGCTCCCGGGACACGAGGCTTCCAGTGTCAGCTTGAGGCTCTGCTCCCAACCTTCATGGCTCGGAGCCTTTGCCCAGCCAGGCAGCCCTCCCGCCAGGGATCTTTCCAGAGGGAAAGCAGGAAGAGCCTCCGTGGCTGACTGCTGGGCGTGTGGGCTGGGAAACGCTGCGTGCCCGCCTGGCTGGACCCTGAGCTCGGGCCCCGGCACGGCCTGCCCTGCCCTGACCACCTGAGTCTCCCCAGGGAGCGCCTGGTCCGTGAACTGGACACGACGGGGGAGCTCTTGGTGGACCTGGGGTCAGACCAGACGTCCTGCCACAACCCGTTCAACGGTGGCTACTACCCCGTGCAGCTGGGCTTCGCGGAGGCCCAGAGCCTCATGGCCTCCGACCTTGCCGCCTTCAAAGCCCTGGTCCAGGAAAGGTGATGCAGGCCCCAGGGCTGCTGGGGGAGGGGTGGGGCACACATGGCCTGCAGGAACTTTGGACTGGGAGGCTCTGGCCTCTGCCCAGTTCTCCTGGGGCAGCTGTGTGGCCTCGGGCAAGACCCTTAACCTCTCTGGGCCTCTGTCTCTTCCTCTGTCACATGGGGTCATGGGCTCCCTGGCCTGTGGGTATGTTGGGGACAGACTGGGGTGACATTTGCAAAACACTGGGGGCAGCTTCCAGCACGTGTGAATGCTGAGCAGGTGCTGGTGGAGGGGAGCCTGAGGCGCTTCTGCAAGAGGCCGTTGCTTATTCAGCACTGACTCTCGTCCCGGCGCTGGGCTGGCTGGCTGAGGACCCGACCCGACCCGTAGGCGCTAGTTTAGGGGCTGCCTGCAGGGTCCTGAAGGGTAGGGGGACCTGAGGAGCCGGGAGATATGGGGGCTTCCAGGCAGGAGGCGCTGGGGGTGGGGTCAGCTGGGGTGGAGCCAGGAGGGGTGGGGTCCGCAGGGGTGGAGCCAGGAGGGGTGGGAAGCCAGCCCGGGGAAGAGTCAGCAGGGAGGTGGGGCTCGTGGGGCTGGGCTGCCGTTACAGCCCTGGAGGGCAGTGCTGAGCTGACCACTGACCGCACCTCTCACAGCCTGAGGAGGCAGGTCTCGGCCATCAACAGGCTGGCCCAGGAGAACTTCTTCTTTTGGGACTATGGCAACGCCTTCCTCCTGGAGGCCCAGAGAGCAGGTGAGAGAGAAGGGAGGGGGGTCCCCTCTCTGCAGGCCTCGCGGGCGGGGCAGTGTGGCCCGTGGGGTGGCTCCACGTGTCCCTTCTGGAAGCTGGCCCTGCCAGGGCCTTGGTCTTGCTGGGCCTCGGTTTCTCCAGGTGATGCTGGGTCTCTGTGCACAGGGGCCGACGTGGGGAAGACGGGCGCCAACAGGACGGAGTTCCGCTACCCCTCGTACGTCCAGCACATCATGGGGTGAGTGATGGGCCCTTCCAGTGTCTGTCCTAGACATGCAGGTCTGAAGATCTCCTCCTCTCCCCGCTGCTCAGGCCACGTGCTGAGACCTACGTTCGGCCCCAAGTGGTCACGGCGCCGGGTCACGGGATTTCCACCCCAAAATGCAGGGGGAAAAGAGCTGAAAACGAGAGACCCTGTGCAGGGCCTCAGGGAGAGAAGAGGATCGGCCATGCCCGAGCCCCGAGTGGGCGGCCGAGGGCCTGATCCCTGCAGCCGTGTGCTTTCCTGGCCACGTGGGCCGGAACAAGCGGGGACCAGGGAGCGGCCGGAGGGAGAGGGCAGGGTGGAGTTTGGACCTGAGCCGCTGGGGTCGGGTGGGGTGGGGAGCAGGCCCGGCTCTGCACCGGAGGGGACCCCAGCGGGGCGAGAGAAGCCTGCGTCCTTCTGAGGTTCATGGTGGGAGGGGAGCGGCCAGAGTTGGGCCAGGGCCCGTGGGGTGTCCCCAGGGGGCGGCGGGAAGGGAGCCCAGCGGGGGCTGGGTGGGCGCGCGAGCCCAGGGAGGCCCCTGCATCCCTCTGCCTGGAGTCCTCTCGCAAGGCCAGCCCGCTTAAAGCAGACTTGGCTGCTTTGTCCCGGTATTTAGTCTCAGTTGCCTGGTGTTCAGGTTGTCTCCGACAGCAGTTTAAGGAATCTCTGCTCGTCTGTTTCCCAGCTCCCTGCTCCTGCAGCCCGAGATGGTACAGCTCTGAGAGGGGTACCGGGAGCCGGGGGAGAGGACGCCGAGGGGACAGAGGGGGTGGGGGAAGTCACCGTCCAGTTCGTGGCTCAGGGGCTCCCGGCAGCAATCGTGGACGCCGACGCCCGCTCACTACACAGGTCCCCACGAACCACCCGCCGGCGCACGGCCCTCACCGCCTCAGTCTGGAGCATCTGCGGCCTCGCCGACCGTGGACCATGGTGACCCCAGCCAGGGGGTGCAGCCAGCCTGGGAAGCCCCCGGGTGACGAGCCTTTTGCCCTTGCAGGGACATCTTCTCCCAGGGATTTGGGCCCTTCCGCTGGGTGTGCACATCCGGGGACCCGCAGGACCTGGTGGTCACGGATGAGCTGGCCACGTCAGTGCTGGAGGAGGCCATTGCTGGCGGAGGTGAAGCCGTTGGTTGGAGATGCTGGCGCGCGGGTGACCCCCAGAGGCTCCGATAGACACCTGCCTGGCGGTGCTGGGCAGCCTGGGCGCGTGGTCCCCTGCCTGGCCCTGTGGGCACAGGGCACATCCTTGGGCGGTGCCTGGTGATGGCGCTCTGGCTCCCTGTAGCTGCCCCTGTGTCCGTGTGCCCCGTCCCCTCGTGTCCAGGCCCCTCTGCGTCTCCGTGTCACAGCGGCTCCAGGCCGTCTGTGGACACAGACAGGTGCCTCTGCCCCGCAGCCTTCGCGAGGGAGGGTCTGTGCCCTCCCCCGTGGGGCAGGGGCTCCCGCTGCCTGTGACGCCCTTTCCCCTCTCCCCGCAGTGAATCCGGCTGTGGAACAGCAGTACGTAGACAACATCCGCTGGATCCGGGAGGCCTCCCGGCACCGGCTGGTGAGGGCTCGGCCTGGCGGGGGCAGGGTGGGCAGCTGGACCCTGCCCGAGGTGAGGGGCTGCTCGCCACCTGGGCCACTTAGGCAATGTCCCCACTGGCCACCTCACCCAGCGGCCGCTGGACAGAGAAGCCCGGGACCTTTCAGAAGGGGGCCTGGGCTCCGGGGCAGCAACCGGGGTCAGGCAGGTCTTTCCTCCCCTCACTCCCCTGCAGGGCCCTGGAGCCAGATCTCCCGGCTTCTCCGCTGTGTGACCTGGGGTGAGTGGCTTGGCCTCTCTGAGCCCCCCGTCCCATCTGCACAGTGGAGATGCTGGAGGCGGCGCGTGCCCCCTGGCTGTGGTGTGGGGCTCGGGGCAGGCCCTCTGACGCTCTGCGGGGCCAGGCATGGGGGGACGGGTGTTTCTGTAACTGTGACTGTGACCACCAGTTGGATGACTCGGGGTGGGGACTGGTTTACACGGACGAGGAGCTGACTTGTGGATTCGGGTCTAAGCGGGGCTGGGGGCTGGGTGGGGGGAGTGACAGTGGGGGAAGCAGAGGGCTCAGCCAGTGCACAGGCCTGAGGAGACAGCCAACTGGATGCACCAGGGCAAAGTGTGAAATGGGCGTGTGGGTCACAGGCCTTTGGCCACAGACCCTGGTGGCCGGATGCCGCCACCACGTCTGGACCAGTGGGTCCTTGGCCTGGGCTTCAGCCAGGCCTGCCCCAACCTCTGAGCCCCCTCTCCTGGGCTTCCTGGTCCGGGCTTGTCCACCCAGGCTGCCGCCGCCTCCTGGCCCAGTGGTCACAAATGCATTTCTCCACAAAACCCTTCATGCCAGCCGCCTGGAGCCTGAGATGCCCACGGCCGTCGCTGTTGGACTTGAGGGCCTGGGCCTGGGAGGGTGGGGCAAGAGGTGGAGATGGGGGGCCAGTCCAGGGAGGCCCGGAGAGGAGGGGCACGACCACCGAGAAGGGGCCGGCAGGGTTGCGGGGCTGAGGGCACGTGGGCGGCCAGCTGGACGCCGCCCCAAGCCTGCGAGCGGGACCCTCTCTTTGTGTTTGAGTTAAAGTTACTTGGACATTGCGTCTTTCCCCTTTGTTTCAAGTTGCGCCCCCCCTCCATCCCTCCCCGCCACTCCCTCCGTCCCTCCCTCCCTCCGTCTCATGAAAGCTGGTGATCACAGAAGGTTGTCCTTTTAACATTTTAACTGTTTCTTTTAATGTACGCTCTTGACAAAGCTGGCAATCCTGTGTCAGTTCCTCCCATTTTATGTTTCTGGATCCAGGAAATCTGAAAGGCTGCCATGCTGGTTTACGGTACAGTTTTTCCAAAAAGGATTTGAGGCAGCTGGCGCAAGTAAAGTAAGGCCTCTGGGTGGAAAGCGGGAGGCCGAGGAAGCCACAGGCTGACCGAGGCTGGCATGCGCGGGCCTCCTGTGGAGCCCCGCCCCCCCCCGCTGTGCTTCGCCCCATCCCTGGGCGGCTGAGGGAGACACCTGCACCCCCTTTGGAGAGTCCAGGGTTTCTCAGTCTCGGCACTGCTGACATTTGGGGCCAGATGAATTGTTTTTGATTGTGGTAAATATACATAACATAAAATTGACCATTTGAACCATTTTTAAGGTACAACTCAGTGGCATTAAGCACATACACACTGTTGTACAACCATCACCACCGTCATCTCCAGAACTTTCTCATCTTCCCCAGCTGAAACTCTGTCCCCCGTCAGACACTATCCCCCTCTCCCCTCCCCTGTCCTTTGCGTCTGGCTTATTTCAGAGAGCACGATGTCCTCAGGGTTCATCCGTGTTGTCACATGTCAGGATTTCCTTCCTCTTTAAGCTAAATCATGTTCCCTGTGTGTGTGGACCACACCTTGTCTGTCCATCGCCGGCCATGGGCACTGGGTTGCTTCCCCCTCTTGGCTACTGTGAATGACGCTGCTGTGAACATGGGCGCTAATACGTCTTCGAGCGCCGGGGGGCTGGATATCCTTTGTCACGGGGACCATAGTCTAGCAGCGGCCCTACCCATGCCAGCAGCGCCCGAAATGTCCACAGTCATCCCCAGATGTCGCCCGGCTGAGAGCCAGCGTGCTGACAATGGCTGCTGTGCTAGCAGCAACCGCGCTAACGTGAACAGCGGTGCATTTTCGGGAGCCTTTGTTTCCCCAGTGACTGCCCCCCGGCTCCCAGGGGGCTGCGTCCCGGTGGCGGTGCGCAGGGGCTCAGCCTCCCCGGCCCGTTTCCTCACCTGTAGGGCGGGGCCTGTGATGAGCACAGTAGTGTCTTCCTCACAGACTCACTAAGGAGGTTCTGGGTGCCAAGCTGGAGCAAGGCAGACACGTCAACGCCGCCTTGGGGGGTGCTGAGGTTACTCTGGTTGGGAGGGTCGAGCGGGGTGACGCCCACGAGAGGTGACATCCCCGGAGACGGGCGAGTCAGGGTCCCGGAGGCCCCTGGGGGTTAACCCTGCGGGGATTGGTCAGGAGGGACGTCTGGGGGCCCAGACCGCACGTGCTGGACTCTAGAGCTGCCTCTTGCCTCCCTGGAGGCGGCCGTCTGACTGCTGGTGGACGTGTCTCCCGAACATCCCCCGCATCAGTCAGCTCTCACCCTTCTCTCCGCAGGTGGTGGGCTCCCAGGCCAGGATCCTGTACTCGGACCAGAAAGGCCGTGTGGCCCTCGCCATGGCCTTCAACCAAGCCATCGCCCGTGGGAAGATCAAGGTGGGCTGTCCTGTGCTTGGATGGGGCTACCCAGCCTCCCCACCAGGCCAGCCCAGGCCCGGGAGGAAGGAGGCCCGTCCTCAAACCCAGGCTCTGACGACTCGGTCCCTGCTGTGTGACTTTGGGCAGTCAGAGGCCCTCTCTGAGCCTCTTATCAGAAAAGAGGCTCCCGTAACCTCAAAACGTGGCTTTCCCACGAGTGTTTCATGTGACTTTGTTAAATTGTCCCTTTCAAACCATGACAACCTTCCCTGCTTTTCCCCATTTCCCTCCTGGTCAGCCCTGCCCACCTCGCTCGGTGCATGCACACTTCCTGCTATGGTGCTGCAGTGCTGGCAGGGCAGAGACAGCGTCTTAGTCCTTCCTTCCCTCCCTCCTTCCCTCTTCCCTCCCTCCTTCCCTCTTCCCTGCCTCCTTCCTTCCTTCCCCCCTCCCTCTTTCCCCCCTCCCTTCTTCCCTCCCCCTCCCCCTTCCCTCCCCCTCCCACCTTCCCTCCCCCTCCCTCTTTCCCTCCCTCCCCCTCCCACCTTCCCTCCCCCCTTCCCTCCCTCCTTCCCCCTCCCCTTCCCTCCCCCTTCCCTCCCTCCTCCCATATTCCCTCCCTCCTCCCCCCTCCCTCCTTCCCTCCCTCCTTCCCTCTTCCCTCCCTCCTTCCCTCTTCCCTGCCTCCTTCCTTCCTTCCCCCCTCCCTCTTTCCCCCCTCCCTTCTTCTCTCCCCCCTCCCACCTTCCCTCCCCCTCCCCCCTTCCCTCCCCCTCCCTCTTTCCCTCCCTCCCCCTCCCACCTTCCCTCCCCCCTTCCCTCCCTCCTTCCCCCTCCCCTTCCCTCCCCCTTCCCTCCCTCCTCCCATCTTCCCTCCCTCCTCCCCCCTCCCTCCTTCCCTCCCCCCCACTCCTTCCTAAGCGCCCCCTGGTGCCAGCCTTGCTGCAACACTGCTGTGCAGAGGACAAGGTAGACAGGGTCCAGCCTGGTGGTGGTGGAGGGACACTTGGACATGCAGGCAAAGGTATCAATTCAGGGGCTCTCAGCTCTGTGAATAAAGTGAATGAGGTGACATGTGGGGCGACAGGGGTCAGGATGGCCTTCTGCCTTGCAGATGCAGAGTGGAGGCCTGAGTATCCAGAAGGTGCTGGAACACTGCACAGGTGGTTCAGGGCAACGGTGAAGAGGGGGAGCATACTTGGCCTGTTCAAGGGCAGGACAGCTCCTCGGACACTGAAGCCGTGAAATCCCGAGACCTCTACTGTGGTCGAAACGCCAGGCTGTCCCTTACAGCCCTGTGACATCGGGGAGGTGTCCTGTCCTCTCCGGGCCTCAGTTTTCCTCTCTATAAAGTGGGTGTGGTGACAGTGTGGGTGGGGTTGAGGAGACTCGGACCCAGCACCTGGGGAGCACACGGGGCTCCGGGCGGCCGGAAAGTGTGTCTCTGAGCAGCCACGGGGGCATCGGAAACCCTGTGCTTCCTCCCGCCAAAGGTCTGCTTTTCAGGGGAATCCGAAGGGCGTCGGGCGTGCCCTGTCCCTTGATCTCTGCCCTGCGCTGGGCAGTGGACACTGGTAGCTGACCTCTTGTGTCCTCCCACACTGCAGGCACCGGTGGTCCTGAGCCGAGACCACCATGACGTAAGCGGCACAGACAGCCCGTTTAGGGAGACCTCCAACATTTGTGACGGCTCTGCCTTCTGTGCAGGTGAGGAACACAACAAACTTAAACTTTTCTCTGTTGGATTTTATTTAACAATCAAGTGATTCATTCAGTCGGTTGTGGCGTTGCAAAAAAGGTGCTGGCATCTGAGAGGCATGGCACGGGGTGACCAGCCCAGGACGGAGGGGTCCTGGGACGCAGGCTCAGTTGTAAACCAGGGCGGGTACCAGGTGGACCAGCTAAGTGGATGCCCGAGACCTGGGTGCACCTGGCCCCGTCTCTTGACGGTGATTTTCAGAAGGTGGTCACCTCCCGCGGCCCGCGTTCAGGGAGGGACTGCTGCTGCTGCAGCCACCGTGCTTGTTACTGTCACCCCAGAGCTTCTGCGTTCCGGTCCTGGGGGGCTTTCTGGTTCCCAGCACCTGCAGCTCCTCCCTTTGTGGACGGGATCCCAAGGGAAGGAGGTGGACACTCAGGAACACCGTCCACATCACTTTGTTTTGAGGGATTGGTCCATTTCATCTAAGTTATGGAATTTATGAGTATAGAATCATATTCCTTCATTATCTTTTTAATGTCTGTGGGGTCCACTCTGTCATTCCTGATGTTGGTCTTTTGTGGCTTCTTTCTTTCTTTCTTTTTTTTCTTTGGCTGCTGTGGGGCTTGAGGGATCTTAGTTCCCCGACCAGGGATTGAACCCATGCCCCCTGCAGTGGATGCACGGAGTCCCAACCACTGGACCGCCGGGGAAGTCCCTGTGTCTTCTTTCTTTTTCCTTTATCAGTCTGGCTAGAAGTTTATCATTTTTATTGATATTCGCAAGAAGCTTTTAGTTTAAATGATTTTTAAAAATTGCTTTTCTGCTTCCAAATTCATTGATTTCTACTCTAATCTTTAGTATGACCTTTTTCCTATTTACTTTGGGTTTAATTTGGTCTTCTTTCTCTGGTTTCATGATGTGGAAGCTGAGGTTACTGATTTTAAACATTTTTTCTTTTCTAATAAAAGTATTTTAATGCTATGAACTTCCCTCTAAACACTGCTTTAGCTGCACCCCACAGATTTTTACATAATATATTTTTATTTTCATTCAGTTCAAAATATTTTAAATTTCCTTTGAGACATTCTCTTGGACCCATGAGTTATTGAGAAGTATCTTTTTAAATTTTCAAGTTTGGGGAGATTTTTCCGATATCTTTCTGTTACTGACTTTTGATTTAGTTCCATTATAGTCTGAGAGCTTACTCTGTATTCATTCTGTTCTTTTAAATTTGCGAAGGGTTGTATTGTGGCCCCGAACGTGGTCGATCTTGGTGCACTTGGGAAGAAGGTGTATTCTGCGGTTACTCGGGGGCTTGTTCTTTAAACGTCAGTTAGGTCAAGTCACTTGGTGGTGCTGTTCGTGTTGTCTAGATCCTTACTAACCTTTTGCTGACTTGTTCCATAACTTACTGACAGACGGGTGATGAAGTTCCCAACTGTGTGTGTGGATTTGTCTGTTCTCTTTTCAGTTCTCATCCACTTTGCCATGTGTGTTTTAAAGCTGTGTTGTTAGGTGTGGCCTTGTTTAGGTTTATTGTCTCTTCTTGGAGAATTGACCTCTTTATCATCGTGTGATGTCCCTCTTTATCCCTGATAATACTGCTGGCTCTGAAGTTCTCTGATATTAATGTGGTTTACATTCGTATCCTTTGGCCACGGTAACAACATACCACAAACTTAGAGGCTGGAAACAGCACAAATGTGTTCCCTCACAGTTCTGAAGGTCTAAAGTCTGAAGTCAGTTTCTCGGGGCTTAAGTCGAGGTGCGGGCAGGGCTGTGACGTCTCAGGAGGCTGCAGGGGAGAATCTGCTCCCTGGCCTTTTCCAGGTCCTAGAGCTGCTTTTCTTGCATCTCATAGCCCTGCACTAGGAGGAAAGTATTCCCAGGACCCCCTCCTCTTCTCTGTGGGCACAAGTGGGGGTTTGGAGGAAGAACCCGCCAGAAGGTGCCGACCCGTTCTGTCCGTGTCCCCAGGGGCCTCAGTCTCAGGCAAGCTCAGGCTTGTCATTCAGCAAGTCCTTAGACACGAGTGAGGCACAGGTTCCATTTTCTGTGCAGGTGCCTGCCTCCCCACAGAGTTCTGGTTAGTTGGCCGCCCTGGGACCTCAGGCCTCTGATGGGCCAAGGACAGTCGGTAATTTGCAGCTTGCCCCCCAGACTTTAGCGTGTTTGCTCTAAGGGTGGGACTGACGCTCTGTGTCGTCTGAGCTAGAACCGCCAGCACATCCCTTTGAATTCCTTTGTCCTTCGTGCTTCTGGGGCGCTGTACCTGGCACTTGGTGCCGGAGAGAAGACAGCAGGGGGCGACAGTGCTCGTCGGGCACTTGTTCATTATCCTGCTTTGCTTGGCTCTGAAAATACAAGTTTCTCCTGTTCCTGCAGTTGCCCTGCCTCGTTCCCATCCGTCCCTCAGACCCTGGCCCGGCCTGGCCGCCTTGCTCGGGGGCTAACGGGGCTCTGTTTCCGCAGACATGGCCGTGCAGAACTTCGTGGGAGGTGCATTCCGGGGAGCCACCTGGGTTGCCCTGCACAACGGCGGGGGTGTCGGCTGGTAAGGAGGTTTCCGAGGGCCGGTGGTGCAGCTGGGGCTCCTGTGGAAGTCTCAGGGGTCTCCTCCAGGGTCCTGGGCCTGCTTCCCGGAGCTCCCGCTACTGAGGGCTCCTCGTGTGAGCTGGAAATGGGGGGCCTTGCCCAACACCCCACCTTTGGGGTCTCACCCGTCGTGCGGGACACCAAGGCCTGCTGTGGACGCCGTAAACCATCCTTTCCTGTCGTTTTCATGCTGCTTTCACAGATGTTTTCCAGGGAATTCTCAGCACTGTCCTGGCCCCGTCCTTTCACTCCGCCAGGGGCTGGGCTGGGAGGCGGGGACCTGGGTTCTGGGCTCCCTGGGTCCTGGCCCCGCTCTGCCCAGCCAGGCCTGTTTCCCGCCCACGCCGCGAGGGAGCTAGGGCTTCTGGGAGGCTCCCTTCTGGGCGACAGATGCAGTTCCCTCATGGGGACGTCCCTATAATTCTGCACCCAACTCCTACACGAGGGGGTTTTCTGACACCGGCTGGGTGTCCTGCAGTTCCACTCAATTCCAACTGTCAGCACAGAGATAACGTCAGATCCCACAGCTGAGGGCTCGGTCCCACCGGGCCGTCGTCCCCCCCGCCGACTCCAGTCACATGTCCACAGCATTACCTGTGCTTCCGACCCACCGGCTGCAGATCAGAGGTCCCTGCAGCCACTTCCTCGGGTTCCACTGGTTTGCCAGAGCAGCTCACAGAATGCAGGGAACCCATTTATTCACTGGATTTCTGATTGATTACAAAAGATATCAGAGGATGTGAATCCGTAGCCGGATGAGGAGATACACGTGTTGAGGACCCAAAGGGACCCTGTGGGGCTGGGGCCGGGCACGGCAGCACGTGGAAGCGTTCTGGCTCCCCAGCCTGGACGTTCTCTGAACCCGCTCCTTTGGGGTTTCTATGGAGGATTCCTTACGCGGGCGTGATTGGCTACATCACGGGCCACTGGTGACTGATTCCACCTCCAGCCCCGCTCCCCTCCCGGAAGGTCAGGGGCTGGGACCCACGTTCCAGGCCTCTGATCACACGGTGGCTCCGCTGGCATCCAGCCCCATCCTTGGGTGGTTTCCCAGAGTCACCTCATCGACATAAGGAAAGACACCTTCATCCCTCTCAGCACAGGAGATTCCAAGGGTTTTAGGAGCTCTGTGCCAGGAGCAGTGGACAAAGACCAAATACGTCTTTCTTGTTATAAACCATGATGTCACATTTGCTGCTAAGAACGATGAATAACTAATGTTTACTGCAAGTGGACAGCATGGCAAGCATTTGAATCCCCTCTCTCACCTACTCTTGGAAGAGAAATGCACCTACAGATGCGGAAACTGAGGCAGCAGGCAGCTGGGGCTACACCTGTGTGCGTGGCCTCTGGGCGGGGGGTCGCCTGGGGAGCTCTGGTTGCGTGGGATTCCCGGCTCAGAGCAGCAGGGGGCGCCATGGCCCCGCAGAGGAGGAGGGCTGCCCAGGCCCGGCCACCTCTGAGCCGACCTCTGAGCCCGGTTTGGCCGGATCAAGCCTGGACTTGCCCTCCAGAGCCAAGTCCTTCACGCTGCAGCTTCCAGAGCGTCCCCGGGGGCTGGCTTGGCCTTGGGCCCTTCGAGGCCGGAATTCCAAGCTGCAGCCCGGTCAGGTGGCTCTCATGAATGGAAAATGTGATCGGATCGCGTGTCCTTTCAGAGACACAGGCTGGGGAAAACCAGGACGGGAGAGAGCGCCTGGTGTTTTGGCACTGGATTTGCTGAGTCATGCTGCAGGTGCAAAAGCAGCTCTGAAGGGGGCCAGAGGTGGTGGTGGAGCCGGATCTGGACCCAGATCTGTTGTCCCTGGATTCACGACATTGGTGACAGGACCGCAGAGGGCAGAACGGAGCCTCCGAGAAAGTGTGCAGGACACCAGGCCTCGGGACACTGCTCGCCGCTGACCCTGCACGGGGCTCCCAGAGCGGGGTCCCCCCTCACCGCCAGGCTGCCCCCTAGGTTCTGACAGGGTGCGGCTGGCGAGGCACTGGCACCGAGGCCCTTGGTCGAGGCCGCCCTCGAAGGCTCCTGTGGAAAGTGCCTCAGATTCATCTAGAACCCATCAGACACACACGTGCATGGTTTAATCCACCAGATACTGCTGCAAACCTTCCCGCGATAATCAGCGGGAAAAATCTATCCCACCCCTGTTCTTCCTTCCATCTCCAGCTATAGTTTTTGCTTTCTTGTGTGGAAAAGCAAGTTTCTAAGTCATAAGCCACCCTGATACCTCTCAGTTTGCTTTCAGTTTTTCCACTATCTGTTGGCTCCCCGATTCCGAGCTGGTCAGTGTCGCCACTGGGTCGCTCTGCGGTTCCTGCTCTGCCCAGTCTGCTCTGACTGTGTGCTGGGGTCTGTCCTGTGCTGCCTGGCCCGCGGTCCGTGCTGTCTGCTCCTTTTAGACAGGGCGCAGAGTGGGAGAGTCCGCAGTCGGTCCCTGGTCTCGGCGGGTTGGACGGCTGCGTAGAGACTGTGTGGTTCCGTCCCTCCAGGGAGGGTGCGGCCAGTTCCGGAGCCGCGCGGGAGGGTGCGGGCCTCACCGTCAGTGCTGAGCCTTCCCCTCAGTCCCTGTGTCCCCGCCTTATGTCCTCACACCCGGTCCAGCCCCGGGGCCTCACGTCTTTGAGGAATAAATGCACCGTCTTTGTCTGGATACTGATACTGTTTCCTCACTAGAGCATATCTCGAACCCGGCTGTGCATGGGGCTCCCCAAGGAGCTTGTTTCTCCTGGACAAATGGTCATGATAGCAGCATGCTTTGCGGGCTAGCGGTGGAGATTAGTCACGGCAGCTAAGGCTCCTATGGTGCGCGACCTGTGCACGGGTGTCTCCAAAGACACTCGTCGAATCATCTCGATGGTCCCACCTATGAGGCAGCTGCACCCAAAGTGTGACTCTGCCTGGGGTTCCCAGCAAACCCACCCACAGTCACTTGTGAAGGAGCCAGGACAGGCCCGCCCCCTGACCCGCCGAGGCACCCCTCCTGTGAACGTGAACCGCTTTGTGTGTGCGTTGTGGGTGCCACAGTTCCCGGCATGAAGATTCCTGTTTGCATAACCTCTTCAGCCCTGGCCGGTATCACTGCCTGAAACCCAGGGCTGCCGGGCTGGTGGGCAAGAATTACAGACTCTGCTGTTTTGCTTTGAGTCGCTCTCTCCCAGGGTCTTGTTCCTGAGTTGCATGTTCTTGTTCATCTTATAACGTTGAGTACTTCCTTCCTTAGTACATCTGGCACTGACTCTTGTTACATGTGACATAGGGTTCTGCTTTTATGTCCTTCTCCACGGGACCGTTCTCTGTCCAGCAGCTGCTCCGAGATACAGGTCCTCCTTTCTTGCTGTCTTCCTGGGCCCAGGACTGCTCCAGGCAGGGTTTGCAGAGGTCACCTGGGGCTGAGCACCTTTGCCCTCTGACCGTCTGGGCTTCGGGCTACCAGAACGGAAGATGTCGTTCTAATCTCCGAAAGTCCTCTCTGGTCAGAGGACTGCGGCTGCCGCCTGCTTTGTCCTCTGATCCCCGGCACCAGCCTCTGACAGGCGAGTGGTGATGACCTTGAATCCGTGCAGAGCCTCCTCCACCATAGGGGCCACGGGAAGTGCTGGGAGCCCGCTCGCGGGCACAGGGCTGCCGGCTGCAGGGACGCGGGCCCGGGCACAGGAGTTCCGCTTCCGCTCCCTGGGTGGGATGGGGCAGCGGGTCCTCACCCTCTTGGTGGGAACCGGCTGAGGGTGTCAGGAGGGTCCAGCTGGGCAGAGAAGCGGGTGAGGCCGGAGGGGCCAGAGGATCTGAGACCTGAGGGCTTGGGGTCATGGGGAGGAGCCTGGCAGTGAAACCTGGCAGGAGCTGACAAGACTGAGGGCGTTTCCGAATCTTTCGCGTGTGTAACCGAAAGGGGCTGGAGGGTCAGGGATGTGAGCTGGGCAGGAGCCTTTGAGAAAGACGTGGAGGGTGAGGACGGATCCAGGGGCTTCAGGAAGGACGCAGTCTCCGTGGCTGGTGGGGAAAAACTGCGGGGCAGACAGCGGGAGAGGACGGGCACTGGCACACGTGGATGATGAGATTCGAATGACGGCTCTCAAGACACGCGTGACCCCAGAACACACCAAACCCGGGAGAGGAGCTGGTCCAAGAGATGCTGGACATCAAGGAAGTCGGCCCTCAAATCACGTAATCAGGACCCCAAATGCGAGTACAGGAAGGCAGAGTGCGAAGGACGGCAGGAAGAGAGAGCCACGTGGAACGGCAGGAACCACGGAAGAGGTGGTCCCGTCCCCCACGGAGGCGACACGTGGGGGCCCTGAAGGGGGGCCTGGGGTCTGTGGGTGGAGCGCGGAGGCACGAGTGGGCTGCCTGCATCCCTCAGGCCGTTCGGCACAGGCAGGCTCCGGGCTGCAGGGCTGTTTCCCCAGACAGCGCCTCCGAAGCAGGCCTGCCCCTCGCAGGGTCGCACCCAGCCTGACCTGGGAACCTTTTGCCTCTCGCAGGGGCGAGGTGATCAACGGGGGATTCGGCCTTGTGCTGGACGGGACCCAGGAGGCTGAGCAAAAGGCCAAGATGGTGCTCAGCTGGGACGTGTCCAATGGAGTGAGTGACCGCCCGGCCCTCCCCATCAGTGCCCTGCCCTCCTCCCAGAAAACAGTCCGGAGCCCCCGCCAGCCACCGCCAGGGTTTCCCTCCCCTTCAGACGGCTGCATCTCTTTCCAGCCCAGCCTGTGTCCGCAGGGGGCCCGGGCGGTGTCGCTTGCGAGCCTGCTGGCTTGTGCGCATGTGGTGCAGGGCTGCATCCCTCTCGATGGCCACGCAGGCCTGAAGGGG
Source organism: Balaenoptera physalus (assembly GCF_965194825.1). Classification (NCBI taxonomy): domain Eukaryota; kingdom Metazoa; phylum Chordata; class Mammalia; order Artiodactyla; family Balaenopteridae; genus Balaenoptera; species Balaenoptera physalus. The sequence goes on from NC_138896.1 coordinate 110,533,930, forward strand.
GAAGCGGCACAAATGCGAGGTCGGGGGTGATGGGGGTATTTGCAGATGTGAGTGGAATGGGGAGGGGCTTGGAAGCCCGCGCCAGGGTTAGACTTGGGTGGCCCAGGAGGGTGGAGGGGTGGAGCCCCAGCAGAGGGGGCTGGTCCTCGTCCTGAAGGCAGTGAGGCGTCCTGAAGGCAGTGAGGCGGTGAGGGAATGGCTGGGGGAGGTGGGGAGTGGCAGGAAGGCAGCAAGAGGCGGGGGGAGTGCCGAGGCCACCGTCCAGGGGGCCCTGAGGACGCTGGGCCGGGTGGAGGGAAGGAAGCGGGCGGGAGAGAGGTCTGAAGGCAGAGCCGAGGTCCGTGCGCTCTGGGGACGACGCCGGGGGCCTGGCCTGGAGCCCCTGCCCGTGGGGGGAGGAGTCCGGGCAGAAGGATGGCCAGTGTCACGTCGTCACAGGTGGGTGGATCAGTTTTCTGGCCAAGAGAGGAGGAGGTGTGAGCTGGGAACGCCTCGTGGGAACCCACGGACCCGCCGCCGACGTGGCACCAACGCCCACGCCCTCTCCCCGCCCCGCCGGCAGGTGGCCCGCCGCTGCTGGTCCGGGAACCCGAAGGCCTACGAGATCATCTGCCAGACGATGCAGGAGGATGGGGGCTTGGTGGTGACGCTGCCCCATGAGGTGGCGGACGAGCGTGTGCTCCAGCGGGCCCTGCGGCTGTGAGCGGGGCCCGGAGCCGTGTGGTCCCCTCACCACCTTGGTCCCGCCCTCACCTCACAGCCACCTGGCTCCCACCGCTGCCCCCCCCCCCCCGTGCTCTCCTGGGTCAGGAGCTGTGCGCACGCCCTCTTGGGCCTCACCACCCGGAGGGAGTGTCGCTGCGTCCCCAGTTTACAGCTGAGGCCAGAGGGGCGGGGACCTTTGCTGTCACCACGCGGCTCCCTGGGGACCGGGAAGGCAGTGGGGGTCTTCTTCAGGGCTGGGTGGTGAGGCCTGGCGCGGAGTGGGCTCCGGGGGCTGGTGCCGTGAACACTAGCCAAGCGGGGCACCTACCGGTCCTTGGAGCCGCCTGCTGTCCCTCCTCCCGCCGAGGGGCAGGGCTCCTTGGGCCAGGCTCTCGCCCATTGCCCCGCCTTTCCCCGACCACCGACTGGCATGGGGCCGCCAGGGGACCAGGCAGAGACGGCCTCGCCCGGGCCGGCGACCTCGCTGCACAGAGAGGCCAGCTTTGACCATGTCCTTATTCTCCTTGGTTCCCACGACAGGCTCAAATTGAGAAAGAGATTGGGGGCCGGTCTCCAAGGAGCCGCAGAAAACTTGACACCCTCCCCCCACATCTAGCGGGGGGGCCGAGTCCTCCCCACGGGCCATTCCACCTTTGCCTGAGCTAACAAAACCCCACTGTTGTCTGGGCAGCGATGTGCACGTAAAAAGTAGCGATTTTCCAGCCTTCCCTGTAATTAGGAGTGACCATTGGCCTGCTTCCGGCCCATGAGACGAGGGGGAAGTCTGCTGGGTGGGTCTTCCGGGAAAGCTGTAATACAAATGGACAGGTGCGGCTGCCTTGCTCTTTGCCTTCGCCCCTTCCTCCTGCCAGGACCTCAGGTGTGGTGCCCGGGAGCACAGCAGCCCTGCTGTGACGTGACCGTGAGGACCGCCGCGGCACTTGGAGGCATGTGGAAAGGCAGAGCTGCCTGGGCTCCTGGGCAGTGCCGGGAGCTGCTATACCAGGCCCGGATGGCCTCCCCTTCTCCTTGGTCCTCACCTGCTAAAGCCGTCCTGGGCGGGCTTCTCTTCCACACGGCGAGCACGGGGTCCAAATGATCGTATCGCCGTCAACAGGTCTCCACGGAGGGCACCCTGCTGCACGTATCTGCGCGAACATTCCCTGTTCCTAGGGAGAAACAAAGAGGATATGGCCAGTTTGAAGACCAGGCCCTCCCGTCATCGTTTCCCATCCAGCGCCCTCGCTTATTCAGGACAGCCAGGGCTCGGCCAGCCTCAGGGCAGGGTCTCAGGAGGCTTCGGGCCACGTGTGAGGGCTCCAGACCCTCCCTAGGCACCCTGCTGAGGCCGCCGGTGAGCAGGTTCTTCCCCTGCCTCAGCCGCCAGCAGGGAGAAGGGACAGCTGACACCCAGAGTGGGGCCACCACCGGCCCGGGGGCAGTCAGGGCAGTGCCCGCAGCCTCGGCAGCCATGGAGGTGCCAAGTAGAGAGTGTCACTCGCCAGCCGGCTCTGCAGGAATCGAGTCACCAGCCACTGCAGCCGCTGACTTGCAGCACACCCGGAAAGTTCAGGGCGAAGATCAGGGTGAGACTCTCTGTGCTCTGGGAAAACTGGCAGAGCAGCCCCTCAGAGAGGTATTTTCTGGAGAAGTTGTTTATGAACCTGGATTCTCACCTCTTCCCACACTTAGAAAAGCGCTAAAACCATTAACTTAGATATTTGCTCCTTCCCACCAGCAGCAACCTTCTGCCAGCCTTCTTTAAGAGAGGAGAGATGTGTAGTCCACTCAGAAATGTTTTCATCAGAACGATGAAGGTAGAAAACAGTTGGCCCTGATGGGCATGAGCTCGGCTGCCTTCGAAACTGGGGCTTGTGAAAGTCTCCGGGCCTCTCCCGGGGCCCCCTCTGCTCCCTGGGAACCTGGACCCGCCCGGGAACAGAGGCTTTCCCTGCCGGCCAGCGCAGGCCGGTGCAGGAGGGCTCAGCTCTCTCGCCCTGGGCTTTCCAGAGGGGGCTCCTACCCTGGGGGCTGGCGCTGGACTTGACCTGCAGTTGCCTTCTATTTGGCCTGCCCTCTGTAAAAATTTTTTGACATCGTCACCGATTTTTAGAAATTGGGAAATTTCACTTAAAAAATCCAGATTTTGAGTTACTTAAAGAAGTCAAGAGATTAGGTGACGCCACACGCTCGCCACCGCTGTGGCAGCAATTAGCCAGAGGCCCCTCGGGCCTGGGCTTATTTCACCCAAGTTACCGCAGCCCTGCAGCCTCTGCTGTCCTCCGGTGGCGAGGCCAAGTGTGTTTGTTGTTTATTCTTGGACAGGAGCTGCTGATTTCTTACCCCTGCCTGTTTCCCACGTTTGTGTCACCTGCATGGCCTCTGTTGGGATTTGAATCTGTGTGTGTATTAGGGCTCTCTAGAGAACCGGCAGGAGGTATACCCGTACATATATCCATATGTGCTATAGATAGATGTCCATATACAGAGGTAGATGCCGTGTATGTCATGTGAGCCGGAGGCCCAGGGAAGCCGGGGGGCGCAGTTCAGCCCCAGCAGCAGGGCCAGGGAGCCCGGGGCGCCGATGGCGTGAGTCCCAGCCCAAGGGCAGGCGATGAGAAGGAGGGGTCCCAGCACAAGAGGGAGGCAGGAAAAGGCAAACTCCTCCTCCTCCTCCTTCTGTTGTGTTTGGGCCTCGACTGCTTGCGTGATGCCTATCACTTTGTCTGGGGAGCCCACCCATTCAAAGCCTAATGTCATCTGGAAACACCCTCACAGACACGCCCAGAAGCAAGGTTTAAAATGGCCCGATCCACACATGTAAAATTTACTGCCATGGCGATCTTTGATGGAGAAGTTTCCTTTAACTCTGTGGTATGATGATTTACAGTAAGAAATATGTGTTTGGTCTTCAGCCCCGTTTCTGGCCCAGAGCTCCTAAAACCCGTGGAATTTCCTAAGTGATAAGAGAGGTGAAGTGTTTTGCTATTCGTAAAGAGCCCCTTTCTGCCACACCTGAATTTATGTTTCCGAGTTTGGGGCCTCCCCTGAGATGGGGCTGGTCGCCCGGGGACCCAACCTTGTGACTGGAGAGTTGAACTTTCAGTTTCCCACCCCCGACAGGGAGAGGAGAGGGGCTGGAGGTTGAATCAATCACTGATGGCCAATGATTTAATCAATCTCGCCTGTGTAAGGAAGGCTCCAGGAACAAACAAAAGGAAGGGGATGGGGAGAGCTTCTGGGCTGGTGAAGCCCTGCAGATCCGGGGTGAACGGCACACTCGCGGTGGGAGCCCGAGTCCTTCCCCAGGCCTGGCGCTGTGCGCCTCTTCCGTCGGACTGTTCTTGAGTTATGTCATTTCATGATAAGCCAGTGATTTAAGTAAAATGTTTCTCTGAGTTCTCTGAGCTGCTCTGGCAAGTTAATTGAACCCGAGGAGGGGGTCATGGGAACCCTCCATATGTAGCCGGTGGGTCAGAAGCACAGGTGACGACCTGACTTGCAACGGGCATCTGACGGCACTCTGGCAGGACTGAGCCCTTGAGCTGCGGGATCTCCTGGTGGCTAGTGTCAGATGTGAGTCAACTGCCTGGTGGTGTTGGGGGAAAAAAGCACGTTGGAAGGCCCGGCCCGGCCCAGCCCCACTCCTGCTGCAGCTCCGGCAGGACTGCATGCTGCCACTGACCGTTCACAGTCCGCAGTGAGGCCTTTCAGCCTGTCAGGTGCTGCGCGAGCAGCATCTAGGCTGGTGGGGTTTCCCCGCAAATGCAAATATGACAAGTGCACGTGTGTCCTCTGCTTCTCCTCCCCCGGCTGCCCCAAGCCCTTTCTACACCCACCTGCTCCGAGTGCAGGGCCTGGGTTCCTGAGGGTGAATGGGCAGCGTCTGCGGTGCTCCTAATGCCCGGAATCCCTCTAGAATATGCGTTTCTGTCTGTGCCTGAGACATCACTGAACCACCACCACCAGTCAAGCCCAGGGAATGAGCTGCCCCTCTGCTCCTCGCTCTAAACCCTACTGCTTGTTGCAGGGTGGTTGGGAGGGCAAGGAGAGACCTTTGCAAACGTTTAACAGGGCTCATTTCACCCATTTAAAAATGTTTTTAAAAATAGTGTCAGTCACTCTTGAAAGGTGAAAAATCAAGCAGCGGAAACATCCATATTGCCACCAAAGGTTTTTCATGAAAACATTATTTTTCTTTATTGTGGTAAAAAACATATCGAAGTTACCATCTTAACCATGTTTAAGTGTACAGGTCAGTGGTCTTAAGCACATTCACATTGTTGTGCAACCATCAACACCCATCATCTCCAGAACTTTCTCATCTTCTCAGACTGCATCTGTGTCCTCATTACACAGACCTGCCCACACCGGCCCTTCCGCCTCCCCAGCCCCTGGCACCGACCATCCCGCTTTCTGTCTCTAGGAGTCTGACTTTCTGTCTTTAGGGGCTCACGTGAGTGGAAGCAGGTACTGCAGTGTTTGTTCTCTCATGACTGACGTGCTTCACTTCGCATAATGTCCTCAGTGTTCATCCATGTTGTCCCGTGTGTCAGCATGTCCTCCTTTTTTTTTTTAACACTGAATAATATTCTGTTGAATCCATAAATCACATTTTTATTTATCCGTTCAACCATCGGTGGGCAGTGAGGACGCCTCCACCTGTTGGCTGTTGTGAGTAGTGCTGCTGTGAACATGGGTGTGCAAATAAATACCTGTTCCAGTCTCCGCTTTCAATTCTTTTGGGTTCATACCCAGAGGCGGGATTGCTGGGTCATATTGAAACCACACAGCTGAGATGGGATTCGAACCCCGCCAAAACCCAGATTGGGACTCAAACCCACGGGCTAGGACTTGAACCCATGGTCTTTTAAGTAAGATGGCACACCTGGTCTCAGGACTTGATGAAGCTCAGGTTCTTTATGTCTCAGTGCAGAAGGAATTCAGTGAGAGACAAAGTGAGAGGTAAGAAGTGGATTTATTTAGAGAGCTACACATTCCATAGACAGAATGCAGACTGTCTCAAAAGGTGAGAGCGGCCCTGGGAGAAACACTCCACAGACAGAGTGTGGGCCAGCTCAGAAGGCGAGAGGCCCCGAAATATTGGGTGGTTAGTTTCTATGGGCTGGGTAATTTCATAGGCTAATGAGTGGGAGGGTTATTTCAACTACCTTGGAGAAGGGGTAGGGATTTCCAGGAATTGGTCCACTGCCTGCTTTTTGGCCTTTTATGGTCAGCCTCGGAACTGTCCTGGCACCTGTGGGTGTGTCATTTAACTGATGCATTACAATGAGCATGTAATGAGGCTCAAGGTCCACTGGAAATTAGATCTTCTGTCATCTTGGACCTAATGGGTTCTAACCAGTTTTTGTCATATCCACAATCTTTTAAAGGTTGTGCCCTGCCCCCTTCCCTCCTGTTTCAATATGGTAATTCTATGTTTAGTTTTTTGAGGAACTGCTACACTGTTTTCCACAGTGGGGAAAACATATTTAATTATAAAAATTAAAGACACTCATGATCTAAAACAAAACGAAAAAGTGTCAGAGGGAGTGAAGTGTAGAGTGAAAGAGCCCTTTCCCACCTCAGTTCAGAGCAGTCACAGGTGCTAGCAGTGTCTGTGTCTTCCCAGAAACTTCCCCAGGATATGCAGGCATGTGAACACGACTACAGTTTCCCCCCTAAATAAATGGGGTTCTCCCCAACAATGTTCTACATGGACTTCTCCTAACAATATACGTTTTGTGGAGACATACAGAACATAAAAGTCACCATTTTAAAGTGTAAATGTTGGTGTTTTTTGTAGACTCATGGTGTTGTGTACTCATCACCACTGTCTAATTCCAGTACGTTCCATCACCCCGAAAAGAATCCCTTAGCTCTTAGCAGTTAGTCCTAATTCCCCGCCCTCCATCCCCTGGCAACCACTAATCTACTTTCTGCCTCTGCGGATTTACCTATTCTGGACATTTCATATGAATGGTATCACACAATATGTGATCTTTTGGGTCAGGCTTCTTTCCCTTAGCATGTTTTCAACGTTCACCCATATTTTAGCGTGTATCAGTACTTCATTCCTTTTTATGGCTAAAAAATATTCCTTTCTATGGATAGGCCATATTTTGTTCACCCCTTTGTCTGTTGATGGACACTTGACTGTTTACGTTTTTCTAAATGTAGCATTATGCTACTGTGAACATTCACATACAAGTTTTTGTGTGGATGGGTTTTCATTTCTGTTGGATATATACCTAGGAGTGGAATTGCTGGGTCATAAGGAAATTCTATCCTTAACTTTTTGAGGAACTGCCAAGCTTTTTTCCACAGTGGCTTCACCATTTTACATTCCCACCAGAAATATATGAGTGTTCCAATTTTTTCACACTCTCACCAACACTTATTGTCCATTTAAAAAATTATAGCCATCCTAGTAAGTGTGAAGTGATATCTCATTGTAGTTCTGAATTGCATTTCCCTGATGAGTAATGAATGATATCGAGGTTTTTTTCATGGGCATATTGGCTAATTGTATTTCTTCTTTGGAAAAATGTCTGTTAAGATCCCTTGTGTATTTTTAAATTGGATTGTCTGTGATTAAGTTACAAGTTTAAAAAAGTACATTCTCAATAGTAGATCCCCATCAGATATATGATTTGCAAATTTTCTCCCATTTTGTGTGTTATCTTTTCACCTTCTTGTTTGTGTTCTTCGACTCAAGAGTTTTTAATTTTGTTGAAGCCCAACTGGTTTCTTTTCATTGGTTGTGCTTTCGGTTTCACATCTAAGAAACCACTGTGTAATCCAAGGTCACAGATCTAGTAGTTTTATAGTTACAGCTCTTACATTAGGCCTTGGATCCATTTGGAGTTCGTTTTTGTGTCTGGTACGAGGTGGAGGTCCAAACCCATTCTGCTGTATGTGGATAACCAGTTGTCCCAGGACCATTTATTGAAAAGATTGTTTCCTTCATTGAATGGTCTTGGAGCAATTTATTTTTGGCACAAATTCTTACATATAAATGTTTCCTATTCTTTTCAATATTATTGATGTACCTTATTTTATTTATTGGCCGTGTGGAGAGACCTAAGTTCCCCAACCGGCATTGCAAGCGCGGAGTCCTAACCTCTGGACCACCAGGGAACTCCTGAAGTACCTTATTTTTTAAAAAAATAAATTTATTTATTTATGGCTGCATTGGGTCTTCGTTGCTGCACGCGGGCTTTTCTCTAATTGCGGCGAGCGGGGGCTACTCTTTGTTGCGGTGCGCGGGCTTCTCATTGCCGTGGCTTCTCGTTTGGGAGCACCGGCTCTAGGTGTGCGGCCTCCAGTAGTTGCGACATGCGGGCGTAGTTGCGACATGCGGGCGTAGTTGCGACATGCGGGCGTAGTTGCGACATGCGGGCGTAGTTGCGACATGCGGGCGCAGTTGCGGCAGGTGGGATCTTCCTGGACCAGGAATCGAACCCGTGACCTCTGCATTGGCAGGCGGATTCTTAACCACTGCGCCAGGGAAGTCCCCCGAAGTACTTTATTTCTGAAGTACTTTTAATAATACATCATTCCTCAATTCAATACACATTTACTGAGCGTCTCCACTGCTAGCATCAGGGCACACAGCTGTGAATGACTCAACAGGGTCCCCGTCCTCACAGAGGCTTCACTGGAACAGGGACGAACGGAACAACTGCAGTTGAGAGCTGTCTGAGGGGCGGGGGGAGGGCACTCGGAGAGAGCCCCCCAGGCTGGAACCCGCTCGTCCTGCGGGAAGAGGGGGAGCAGGGCGGGGGTCCGGCGGGGGGAGCAAGGACAAAGCGGGGCCGCTCGGGGAGGGGGCGCAGCCGGACCTGCGCTGCGGAAGATCACGGGCGCGGCCGGCGGAGGACCGACCGGGGGCGGGGGCACGGCAGCCGCGGGGTCATCGTCCCGGAACGCGCAGGTGGGGCGCGGTCGGTCCGGGCGGGGACGAGATGCGAGGCAGCGCTCACTGAGGCGGCAGGACCGCTCGGAGCTACAACCCGCCGGACTGTTCCCGACCCGCCGGTTCCGCCGGTTCCGCCGGTTCCGCCGCGCGACCCGGCCGGGAGCGTAACACCAGCCTCTAGCGACCCACCCTGCACCGCCCACCGCACGGAGCCCTGACGTCACGCGGCCCGGCGGGCCCCGCGCCCCGCCCGCCGTTCCGCGCACGCGCGCCTCGGGCCGGCTCCGGCGCGCGCCGGGCTGCAATCCGCGCCGGGCTGCAATCCGCGCCGGGCTTTGGCGCCGACTCGCGTGCGTAGCGCACGGCGTCGCGCTCCGCGGGCGTGCGTGCGGGGTGGCGTTTCCGGCGAGGCGGTGGCTGGACGCGCAGCGGCCCAAGATGGACGCGCCGGCGCTGCTCGCCGCTGGGGCCCCGGCCCCACGCGGACCCCAGCTCGGCGGCGGCCCCGGCCGGACCCGCAGAACCCCGGGCTCCGCGCACCGCCGCCTGCTGCTGCTGCGGGACCCCGAGGACGGCGCGCAGGAGCCGCGGCGCGGGGAGGCCCGGCCGGCGGGCCCCGGCGGCGGCGACTCCTTCGTGGTGCTGCTGGAAGTGGCGCGCGGCGCGGCCGAAGCCCCGGGGCGGCGGGAGACCGAGCCCGGCGCCGCCGCGAGCCCGGCCGGCCGCCCTGCGCAGGTCCCCGGCGCCGCGCCCCTCGTGGGTCCCCGGGCCGCCGGCGGCCAGGACCTGCTGGTGCACTTGGAGCGCGGCGTCCTCGCGCTGGCCGCGCCGTCCCGCCGTCCGCCGCCCGGCCAGGAGGCCGCCAGCCCGGCAGGGGCCCGCCGCGCGTCCGCCGGCCCCGGGTACCGCTGCCCCGAGCCGCAGTGCGCGCTCGCCTTCGCCAAGAAGCACCAGCTCCAGGTGCACCTGTTGACGCACGGCGGCGGCCAGGGCCGGCGGCCCTTCAAGTGCCCGCTGGACGGCTGCGGCTGGGCCTTCACGACGTCGTACAAGCTCAAGCGGCACTTGCAGTCGCACGACAAGCTGCGGCCTTTCGGCTGCTCGGTGGGCGGCTGCGGCAAGAAGTTCACCACCGTGTACAACCTCAGGGCGCACATGAAGGGCCACGAGCAGGAGAGCCTGTTCAAGTGCGAGGTGTGCGCCGAGCGCTTCCCCACGCACGCCAAGCTCAGCTCGCACCAGCGCAGCCACTTCGAGCCGGAGCGGCCCTACAAGTGCGACTTTCCCGGTGAGCGGCGCCGGCGGGGCGGGGCGGGCAGCGCGGCGTCTCTTCTCCCGCTCGGGGTCGCGGTGGCTCCCGAACCCCGCCTGGCCGCGAGGCTTGGGCAGCAGCTGGGAGAATCTCGGCGCCCTTCCCCGGCGGCTTCCGGTGAGCGAGGCCACCAGGCGTCTTCCCGGAGACGGGAGCTTGAGGCAGGTCTCGCTCGTCACTTAGAAAAGCTCCGTCCGGCGTGTAGGCGCGTGCCCCGGGCTGCAGGGACGCAGGGCCACGCGGCCCAGGCGAGGCCTTAAGGCGCCGAGGGGATGATCGCGGGGGTGCGGTGCATCCACTATTGTGCCGCTGAAAGCGTTGTTTCCTTCGGGCTTCACAGTTGCGTAAAGTTCTGAAAGTCGTCTTCATCTTTAGACGGAGAGACTCTGGGCAGGTGGATGCAGTGGGCGGAGGGGTCTTTCTCCCGCTGTGAGTGCCCTTGACTTCTCCCCCGGGATAGGCAGCTCTAGCACGAGAGAAGGTTCCCGCCTGGGAAGGAGGGGCTGCGGTGCGGGGGCCACGCTGCAGAGCCAAGGCAGGGAATGGGGGCAGTGGGGCGGGCTGGGGGCAGGGTGCCCGAGGGCCTCCCAGGTGCCCTTCCTTAGAAGCGCGAGTGTGTGCCCGGCGACCCTGTTGATGCGTTATGGACGCGGAGTGCGCCCCTTAGAATGTACGTTATGAAGTGTACTCACATGTGGGATTTTGAAAGGGCGGAAGAAAATTCACATGTTACCAAGTTCCCGTGTTTTCTTCCCACGTGCCCTGGCCTGTCCTGTGCAACCCGTCTCCGTGGAGAGCATGGCTGTAGGCCACTGATTCCGAACGCTTGGTCCTGCATTCGGAATCTGACGGTGGTCTGCGGACCGCCCTCTAGTAAAAAGCTCAGGGGCCATCCTTCTGAGCATAGTACCAGGAGGATGAGGGGTCCAGCCTGCTTCTGGGCACGGGGTCACCCCGGGGGTTTTGAGGTGGGCGGGAGCAGGAGGGGGACCAGTGAAGCTCCGTGGAGTGTTCCAGACCGGAGTGTCCTGAGGGGTGACCCAGGTAGAGGCAGTGGGACGCCGAGGAGGCTCCAGGTGGGAAAGATTGCAGAGCTGGCTCAGGAGGCTTGACTGTCGGTTGGGGGAGGGTGCTTCTTGCTGAGGCAGAGACCGACTCAGCCTGTTCAGATCTCCCTGACGGAGTGTGAGAAGACACCAAGGCCCGAAATAAGGAACGGCTGGGGCTGCTGGGCATAGACAGATTTATGCCCGAGAGGAGGATTGTAAGGCACTTAGGAAGATCAGCGTTTCCCAGTTAAGTGTCGCTATGGAAAGCGGGACTCCCTGGGCTGTCCTGCAGAGTGCTGTGGGCACCTGGCAGCACCATAAAGGCTCAGAGAAGCGCTGCAGCAGAGACTCCTGGTAAGCATCTCGTAGCCTTGTGTTTTCTGCCCTGTTTGAGCGCTGAACCTTTCTGTCAAAGGAGAACTAGTGACGTGCAAAGTCTGGTGGCTCAGCCGGGCTTGAAGATGCAGGTGGTGGGAAAAGGCCATGTGAGCGAAGATGACCCCAGTGACCCTTGACAGAGCAGGGAACCCCGAGGAAATGGACCAAAGGGGGAGAGAAGGTTGCTGCCAGAGGCCGGGCTGCCAGCTGCCAAGGACGTCCGGGAGGGTGTTTATGAGGGTGGGGGATGCGGCCTCACTCCCACAGGTGAAAAAGTCTCAGGTGTTACTGCAGTCGTTTGCAGCCCTTCCAAGCTCAGCCCGACCAGACGGAATCTTGTTCCTTAGTCTCTGATTTCTCTCGTTGGGTTTATGGTCTCACGTGGGCAACCTGGGCAGTTGAGTTCCCACCATGTCCACAGGGTCTGAGCTACAGAACTGGGGTCAGGGCTGTGCTGGAGGACTTTCTCTTGATCTGGTGCTTTGTCTCCGGGTCACATGGGGACAGGTGGCCTGTGTGCACCCGTGGGCTGCCCTGAGCCACCCCTACTTAAGCTGCAAAGGTCTTCACTGTCTGGAGATGCTCCTTAGTCGTCCTCCTCCCTGTCTGCCCCAGTGTACGCAGCGTCCTGGGGTGGTGGCTGGTTTAGCCGTGTTCTGTGATTTTCGTCACGCCAGTGAGCAGGGTTTGTGTTTTCTCTGTTCAGGCTGTGAGAAGACGTTCATCACAGTGAGTGCTCTGTTTTCCCATAACCGGGCCCACTTCAGGGAACAAGAACTCTTTTCTTGCTCCTTTCCTGGATGCAGCAAACAGTATGACAAAGCCTGTCGTCTGAAAATCCACCTGAGAAGCCATACAGGTAACGAGCCGGGGACGTCTGGACCCCATCTGCTGTCAGCGCAGCCCACATTTGTAATCACGTGGTGTGATTTTTTTTCTTTTCTAAGGCGAAAGACCTTTTATCTGTGATTCTGACAGTTGTGGCTGGACCTTCACCAGCATGTCTAAACTCCTAAGGCACAAAAGGTAACCTTTACATTTTGGTTGAATTATCAGTTTTGAAAACAGGTGAGTTGTTTGTTAGTAGTAGAAGCCTATGGATGGAATAATCTTTGGATTTCTTTAAGTTATGAAAAACAAACCAATGTGGATAACTTAGAAAATTCAGAAACCTTATAAGAAGAAAACCACACAGAATCTGATCATCCAAAGTCAGTTTTTTCTGTGTGTACTTGTTTTTAAGTTTAACTGGTATACCTAATATGCAATTTGATATTTAAAAAAAATTAAGGTTATAGATTAAGCCTTGGTCGTGTCTTTACAAACTTTCCGCTGTGGTGATGACGCCTTGGAGGACTGGGCCTCTGTGCAGGTGACACTTGGCGCCTGGCCTGTGTCCCTTGTTTGGCCTCTCAGTAGCTCTGACACTGAAGCTCTTGTTCTCTTGTTTTTGTTTTGTTTTATACGTTTATTTATTTTTATTTATTTTATTTTTGGCTGCGTTGGGTCTTCGTTGCTGCACGCAGGCCTTCTCTAGTTGCGGCGAGCGGGGGCTTCTCATTGTGGTGCGTGGCCTTCTCTTTGTGGTGGCTTCTCTTGTTGCGGAGCACGGGCTCTAGGTGTGCAGGCTTCAGTAGTTGCAGCCTGTGGGCTCAGTAGTTGTGGCTCGCAGGCTCTAGAGCACAGGCTCAGTAGTTGTGGCGCGTGGGCTTAGTTGCTCCGCGGCATGTGGGATCTTCCCAGACCAGGGATCGAGCCCATGTCCCCTGCATCGGCAGGCAGATTCTTAATCGCTGTACCACCAGGGAAGCCCCTTGTTCTCCTGTTTTGCATTGGGAGCCAGAGAGGTTGGGTGCTTTGTCTGTACTTGCACGATTGGGATCTGAGGTGTCTGCTTAGAGAAAGACTGTGTGTATGTGAGGTGAGGTCCCCTGCGGTGTGGACAGCCTGTGTAGGAGCGGGGCGGCTGAGCGGGGGAAGTGGCTTCATCAGGGTCTCTGGGAGACTGCTCTTCCGGAATGGAACACTCTGGCTGTGAGTGGTCACTGTCCGTTGCTCTCTGTCCCGCAGGAAGCACGATGAGGACCGCCGCTTCTCCTGCCCCGTCGAGGGCTGCGGGAAGTCGTTCACCAGGGCTGAGCACCTCAAGGGCCACAGTGTCACCCACCTGGGCACCAAGCCCTTCGCGTGTCCCGTGGAAGGTAGGTGTGAGCCGGCCCCACGGCCGCCTGGACGCTCTGCGTGGAAGTTGCTTCGAGGTGGGTCGTGTCGGCTGCGGCGTGAGGTGGGCTCGGCTGGTTTTAGCCGGTGGCCGGGTCTTGGGAGCAGTGTGTCGGAAAGAGCAGATTCAGAGTCAGGCCCCGGGACTCTGGGCCCTGCAGGGGGCGCTTTGCTGAGTCCCCTCTGGGTTTGATGGTTGTGAGGATTCACTGACAGAACGTGTGAAGAAAGCCCGTTTCGGCACGAGGCACGTGTCTCGGACTCAGTAGCTGTGGCTCCTCACGCTGTGAGTGGACAGCAGTGAAGCCAGGCTGGCGATTTAGAGGCACGATTCCGGGTCGGCGGGAGGGTTCCCTCGGGGTGTGAAGTTGAACCCTGGCTCCACCCTCCCTGAATCAGTGACTTCAGGCAAGGTTCTCCGGGCTTCAGTTTCCTCACCTGGAGAAAGGGATACCAAACACCCACTTCCAGCTGAGCAGTTCCTGGAATGTAGCCCAGGTGGTCTAATCAGACACAGACCCGCCTCTCCCCAGGGCTCCAGTTGGGGCCGCAGGTACACAGCTAACGTGCAGGGCGCTTGGCGCACAGAGGAGGTCACCTGGAGGGTTCTTGGGATGGGGGGAGTGGCTCCCAGGAGGCAGGGGCAGTGGAGGCAGAAGGGCCGGTGTGGGCAGCAGGCTGAGGGCTCTAGGCGGGGTGATGGGGCCACAGTGGAGGTTTAGGCCGAGTCTGGGGTCCTGGGCAGGCGGTGGGAAGGGAGGACGGTGTAGACGGCAGAGGCGGGAGTTAGAATGCACGGTGCCTGGCGAGGGTTCAGGAGCGGGTGCTGTGGAGGAGGTGGCGGCTGGGCCAGCGTCTCAGCTGAGACGGGGACACGGGGCACAGGTAGGAGGTGGGTCTGGACGCCTGCGTTCCAGGTGCCCGCGGGCTTTGCCGGCATATGCTCAGGAGGCGGGGCAGCGGGCTGGGGGTGGGGCAGACCGCGCGGGGCGGTCCTTCAGGCCGGGTCGGTGCGGCGAAGGCGCCTGCGCGCGCGGCTCCCAGCCCTGCCTCTTCCCTGCTTCTGTCCAGTGGGGGCGGTGGGGGCTCCGCTGGTGAGGGAGTTCAATTAGGGCTGAGAGGACTTCAGTAAGCGCCACCCGCTGCTGGCAGGTCGCGGCAGGAGGCCTGCGGCCCAGCCCTGGGAACTGCCCCGCGTGCGGGCGGGCGGGCAAGCAAGCAGAGGGCGCCCCGGGAGGGGCCTGAGGAGGACGCGAGCGGCCAGGTGGGCACTGGGCCAAGAGAGGACGAAGTTTGGGAAAGGAGGCAAGTGGGCCGGTGCGAGGAGCTGAGGGGCCGCGGGCGGCTGGCGAGGCCTGCGGGGGGGGGGGGGGGGGCCTAACCCCGGCGGGTGGGCGGGGCGAGGCGGGGCGGGCGAGGCTTGTTCCCGCTTCCCTCCTTCTTGAGGGGTTTGAGGGGAAGAGGAAGGGGCACGAATGGCGACGGAGGAGGGAGGTTTTTCCTTTTGGTGACTGCATCCTTGAGAGCTCTGCGCCGGTCTGACATAGAGGGTGACCGGCAGCGCTTGGTCAAGGGTGTGCTTTTCAAGGGAGTGGCGGTGAAGGCGGGCTGGCGGAGGCATCCCAGAATCCTTTTTCACGTGTGCTGAGAGTTGACAGTTTTTGAGTCTGGATGATTTTACCATTTTCTCTGTTTTTGTAGGCGTTTGAAACATTCTTAATAAAAAGTTAAAAAGCCGCCACTCTCCGCCTTTTCCATAGCAGTAGCAGGAGGAGGAGAGGATGGGGAGGGGAGCGCGGCAGCGAGTGTGTACGAGGGTGGGCTGAGGGCGGCGTGTGCCTGGTGGGGCTTCTCTGGGCCTCCAGCCTGCCGTGGTCCCCGCGGGAATGTGGGTGGGAGCTGAGCAGACTCCTGAGGAGTTGGGGTTTGGAGGGAAGTCTGTCTTTGACAAAGTTGCTTCTGCCCTTCCCCTGGCGGGGTGGTAACTTGGTAGAAATGCGTGGCGCTGTGTGTGAATATCCTTAATTTGTAAAGCAGTAACACAAGTCTCAATAGATTATGTTGTAATTAGGAGAACGTAGTCGTTGACACACGTGGAAAAATGGTCCTACTCCTGATCATCAAAGGAAATCCAAATTAAAATGATACCTATCTTGTTCCCTGTTGAATTCGCAAGTATCTCTACAAGTGGAAGCTCCCCGCTGGCAGCAGCGTGGTGGACGTCCCTGTGGTGGTCGACCCCGCCCTCGGGAAGGCCGTGCGGTAGGCGGCGTGCTCAGCACCGCCGCCGTGTGATCAGCCTGGAAGTCTCTGTGAGGGTCCCAGCTGGGAGGGGGTGTGGAGCACAGCACGTGTGGCGACGGGGCCCCCGGGGGCAAGACCAGAGGTGTCTCTTCTCTGTTGTGTTTCCCAAGTGCCCTGTTCTGAGCCTGACCTGGCAACGGGTGTGAAGTTTTGTTTGAAAATGAAATCAGTTCAGAACTGCTCTCAGGGGTAGCAGAGCCCTTACTGCCGTGGCCGTATTCTCTCTGCGTAGCCTCTTTTCCTGACGTAGCCCTCCTCCGGCCCCCGGGCCCCGGGCCCCAGCGACCCCATCGCCTTCCCTGACGTGCTGTAGCGTGACAGCGCTGTGGCGTCCTTCGTGGGCGTCGTGAGTACCGTGGGCGTCGTGAGTACCGTGGAGGCCCCGCTTTACGGAAGGGGTCGAGACGGCCGTACGCGGGTGGGGCCGGTCCTGCAGCGCCCCACAGCCTGGCCTGGCAGCCCCTCGGCCGCACCTCCTTGCTGTGGTGGCCACGCTGCCCGGCACCTCAGACGTGACCTGTCTCCTGAGACCTTCCCTCCTCGGGGTGGGGCTCTCCTCTGCTCCCGGAACGCTGGGTGGCCCGACCCCGGGCTTCAGTCCGCCTGTGTTAGGACAGCTGGCTGCTTATGTGTCCCTACCAGGTGACGAGCTTGTGGCTGTCAGGAACCGCTCTTCCCTCCTGTGACCCCGCCGTGCCGAGCTCCAGCGGTGGGATGTCGGGGCGTGAAGGAGGGTGGCTGTATCTCTGGGTCTGCCTGTTTCTCTCTGCACTGGGTGCGTGTCTGCTCTGCGGACTTGGCCAGGGCCAACTCTGGGCTCCCCTCCTGCCCCTGAGTCCCGGCCATCTCTTCGGCCCGTCTGGGCAACAGCTTCTCAGGGGCGAAATGAGAGGAAGTGGCGGGTCTGTGGGGTGGTCTCCAGCCCCAGATGTCACGGGGTCGCAGGTTTTCTTCCAGTAGCAACTTAATGGAGGCGGTCAGCCTGACTTGAGCGGTTGAGGGATGGAGTTGCTGATGCAGCCCTGGTGGCGGGAGAGGAGACAGGCCGGAGCTAACTTGTGCAGGTCACGCGTCCTGTCTGCGGCCGATGCGGGACTTCAGGGTTCCTCGTGATGCTGCCTGAGGGTGCTTGCCGGGGGCAGAGCGGGGATGTGCCCTGTCTGGGTGCTGCCGGGACGGGGACCCTCAGGCTAACACGCGTCCCTCTCTCTGCCCAGGGTGCTGTGCCAGGTTCTCCGCGCGGAGCAGCCTCTACATTCACTCCAAGAAGCACCTGCAGGACGTGGCCGCTCCGAAAAGCAGGTGCCCGGTGTCCAGCTGCCACAGACTCTTCTCTTCCAAGCACAGCGTGAAGGCCCACGTGATCAGGCAGCACCACCGGCACCCAGGTCGGCCCCGCTCACGGCCCTGAGGGCGCCCAGCGTCCACTGGACGCGTGTCAGGGACGCAGTGCGATTCGCTGCTTCCTCGGCTCCCAGCCCAGGGACCGCAGCTGCCACGCTGCGTGGCCTCATGGCCTCTCTTCTGCCACTTCCTGCCTCTGACCCTCTCACCCGCCCTTGTCTCTGAGGGGCTTCCGCGGGGTTGGCCTCCGTAGCCTGGTCTCCTGAGTCTCTCCTTGTGACCTCGTCCTGTGTCCCGAGCCTGCCCCGCATCGCGTCCGACCCCTTCAGCTCCTCCTGTCCGTCCCATCGCCTGGGAGAGTCCTTGGAGACAGGACAGAGCTGTTTCCGGATGTCCTGGGGGCAGAGCGCGAACCACGACGAGCCCAGAGGGGCGACTCTGGGCACACGGACCTGGCTGTCCTGCTACCTGGGGGCCTAGGACTGAGAATCCCGCCCCGTGCACCGGCCCCTGGGCGGGCCTGAGGGTCTGGGTGGCCCTGCGGCTGCCTCTCTCTAGAGCCGTCCCAGCACCGTGCTCTGCGGCCCGGCAGGGCCTGGAGGGTGAAGTCCTAGCTGTAGTTACCTGAGCAGCTGCTGCCAGGCCCTGCTCAGTGCCACCTTTGTGACAGGCCTGCCCAGCCTCAGGCATAGCCACTTGCCCGCTGTGATCCTGGGAGGGGCACCAGTACGTGAAGCACGTGTTGGGTAGGTGATGGGGGGTTGGTCCCGGGCCCTGCATTTATGCTGTGACATGGTCTCGTGTCAGGTAGGTCATCAGGGGTGTGTGTCCCAGGCCTGGCGTTTATGACGTGGCACGGTCTCTTGTCGGGTAGGTGCCTGGGGTGCATCCCAAGCCCCACATTTATGATCTGACGTGGTCTTGTGTGGCGTAGGTGACTGGGGGGTGGCCCAGGCCTGGCATTTATGATGTGACGTGGTCCCATGTCGGGTATGTGACGGGGTCCCAGGCTTGCCTCCTGATAAATAGGTGCCTGGGAGCATCTGTTTATTGTGGACGGACTCTGCCAGGCCCTGAATTGGCTTTTCGGGTCCCTCTCCCATTGGTCCCGGGTGGGGCTCACATTGGCAAGGACGTGCTGGAGTGAGGTCATGCTGTGGCCTCATGCTGGAGGCTCTGTATTAATGTTTGTTTAGTGGTTTTTGGATGTCTGGCCCTTGCACGTTGGCAGGTCTCCAGTAAATATTTGTGGAATCAGCAAGATGCTAAATAGGAAATTTATGAGCACACTGGTATCTGTTTGCCTAGATTATTATTGATTTTTTCATAGGGAGCTGAATCATCAAGATTATCAAGGAAACTTTTGAAAAAGAGACATGTTTCCATTTTTAGTTACTTCAAAGAGTCACTGCCCTTTCAGAATGTTTCCTTGGTACTAGATGATTATTGAAGCCATGATAGGTTGATCCAGTTCTTAAACTTTGAAGTAATATGACAGCTGCAGATGATATATTCTGAATTTGGTTGTCGTTTATTTACTTCTGGAGGGGTGGCGTCTAGAGTAGATTTCTTTCATAGGTTCACGGTAGAAGCATCATAGGCACTTTGACGTGGCGTCCACAGCTGGACAGTGTGAGCTTGGGATTAGCTCAGGGTTGGGAGGGAGGGATGGTGCCAGGCCTGGGAGCGCCTTTCCCTCTGGCCGGGCCTGGGTGTCGGAAGCCGCAGGAGAGGGGCAGTCAAGGCCTCGTTTGGCAGCTGTGCCCCAGTTCTTTGTGCTTCCATTTTCCTGTTTGCTTGGTGCCTGGTGAGCCCTAGGATTTGGGTGATTGGGTGTCCTTGTGTATGAACCCCCAACTTGAACATGCATTGAAACTTTTTTACAGTATGTTAGTGTTCATTATTCTCCCAAGGGTAATCTGATTACTTAAAATCTTAATTGAATAACAATTAAGTGTTGGGAGACCGCTGCGGCAGCAATTAAGTGAACGAGGGCGGCTTGTTGAGGGCCAGGCCCTGTGTCTGCCGCTGAGGGGCACAGACGCTGGAACCCACGGCAGTGGGGGCAGTGGAGCCTGGAAATGGAGCAGCTCCATCCAGGAGGCCACGGCCAGGCCTGCAGAGTGCGGTGTCTGACATGTGCTCTCCGCAGCTCCCTGGGGGCGCCCTGCTCCAGCCCAGAGGCAGGCAGGCCGGCAGGCCAGATTTCCCCCACTGTCCGTCCCTGCCCTTGCGCCCTCTCGTTCTGGAGAGGCTGCTTGTCGCAAAGTGGGCAGAGAGCTGGGTGGGACGTGGACCCACATAGCTGATGCCAGAAATGACAGGGAGCCAGGGTTCAGCGTGGCCTGAGGCCTGTAGGTGTCTGCTCTGCGAGAGTGCTTGGTCTCCTAGGGTGGCTGCTCGTGGTGGAGTGAGCTCAGGGTTTGAAGCCAGTAGGACTGGGGTTTGAGTCTGGCCTCTTCCCGTCACTGGGCGGTGTCTTTCGGGAGTGTCGTTGACCCAGGTCATGACCGCAGTCTGGGGAGATGCCCGTGGGCTCGAGGCTCCGGGCAGCGTGGACAGGGCGCCTGGCGTGTCCCCCACGGCGCCTTGCTGCAGAGCGTGGCCGCCTGCAGGGCCAGGCAGCGGCCGCAGGAAGAGCCGTCCTTGTCCCCTCGGTGGTCGCCTGCTCACGTCTTGAGCACATACAGAGCTCCCTGGTCTCTGAGGGCCTAAGGTCACCAGAGTGTTCCTTCCTTTTCAGACCTCTTCCCTCCGCTGGGAGCTCCAAGCGTGCTTGCGCCCAGCAGTGACCTCAGCAGCCCCAGCCAGAGTGAGTTCAGCAGCGTGGACCTGGCGGTCCTCTTCTCCGACACGCCTGGCGACAGCGGTGGTGCCCCCAGGACCTCCGACGGGGCGCTGCGCACTGGGATCCTGACTGTCGATGTGACTTCCGTGAGCGCCTCTCTCGGGGGGGGCCTCCCTGCCAGTCAGGCTGCCTCAGGGCCCATGGGCCCCCTGGTCTTGGTGGCCCACAGTGACGTCCCACCGGGCCCGGACAGGCCCCTCGTCCTCGGGACGGCAGCCACGGTTCTCCAGCAGGGCAGCCTCGCTGCAGATGACGTGCAGGCCGTGGACGCAGGGGCGCTGGGCTGTCTGGTGGCTCTGCCCGTGAAGAGCTTGAGTCGGGACCCCCAGGCTTTCACCTCTGCGAGCGGCCCCCAGGGAGACGACAGTGCCCCTGAGCTGCTGGTTCCCATCAAAGTGGAACCGGACTTGGCCCCCGGCCCCGACGCCGTCAGACAGCAGGCGTGGAGCGGAGGGGCGCTGCGGCCTGTGGAGTCCAGCCCTGCAGAGGAGCTCGGACCTCGGAAAGACGCGGGACTTGGTGCGGGGCCCGGCGGCTTCTACTTGGTATGAAGTGCTCTGTTCGGTCATGTCTCACACCCGTCGTGTGGTGTTCTAGATTAATCTACGTGCAGACGTTTCTTAGGGGTTTGCGAAAGGATGGAGCTCCTGCCTACAAATCTGGAAATCTGAGTTCCAATCTCGAGTCTGGAACGGATTAGTTTTTATGACCTTGAGCAAATCACTTAACGTGTCTGAGCCTTAAATTCTCACTTATTTCTAAAATGAGGGGCTTTGGCTACATGATTTCTAAGGTCTTTTCGAGTTCTGTGATTTGGTGGTAACGTGTCTTTTCTTGAAAAATGCTGAGGTATTTCATAATGTTGAAACGTTCTGTGTTTGAGCTTATCACGTAATAGCAGATCCTCAGACGGAGTCGTGACCAAGAGGAATTGTGACATCAACTGTCTGTTAAGGCTTAATGGAAACTAAAACCATGCAAAAATTTTTAATTTGAATTAAGAACAACAAAAAAAGGGAGTGGTCTGGGAGCCTTTGTCTCTGGAGGGTTACAAGAGCACTTCTCCAGTTGCGAGGCTTGGCAGTTAATATATTTTAACTATATTTATGTCAGTTATACATTTAATATAATTTAATTTAAAGTAATTTAATCAGATTCTTAAGAGAATGTCTTTCCTCAGCCTCAGGTGGGAGTGATCAAGTAGGTTTTTCTTTGTGGTGCAGGTTAATTGATGGTGATGTTTGTATTCAAAAAGTTAAATCTTAATTTACCATGATATAAAGAAAAGTTACTCCTTTGAATCAGCGTCCTCTGTGAGGGATGCGGCAGTGGCCTAGGGCCAGCGGAGCGCGAGACTGACCCTGACCCTGACCCTGTCCGTTCTCTCGCTAGCTGTGTGACGTGAGCCAGCCGGGCATCTGTGAGCCCAGAAGGCGCGTGGCGAAGGGGCCGCAGGTACGCCCGAGCCTCTCTCTGCGGGGACGAGGGTTCCACCGTGTCCTCGCCGTGCGTCCGCAGGGGTGTGGCGCCCCCAGTCCCCTGTGCGTACGTCAGGTCCCTCGGTAAACGCCCCGGTTCAGTGATGCACTTACTGCTCTGCTTTGCCGGGTGAGACCCTGAGTGGAGCACCTGCCCTGAGCAGCCTCCGTGGGGCACACGGCCTGGGCCCCCGGGGTGGCCACGCGGGCGTGGTGTGACACGTCCTGAAACCTGGGGAGGGGCCGCAGTCAGTGAGTTCTGGTCACTGAGGACACTGGTTCTGTGTTTCAGGCAGCAGAGTGGTCTGCAGTTCACTTTAAGCTGGTTTCTGTGTAAAATATTTTAGTACGTTTTAGACTTTGAAGGAATAAACTTTGCTTCCCTGGATAATAAAATCACGTGTACGGTTCCAGCTCAGACTCCGTGCAGCGGTCGCTGTCACTGGATGTGGCATTTGATTCTCTGAGCCTTTGCTGGGGTCTGTTCAGGAAGCAGACCCCGCGCTCAGTAGGTCCCCTGCTCCCCTCCCTCTACTGTTTGGGTCCCGTGACTGATATGCTTTTCTTTGGTCTCAGGAAGGCGGGGGCTCAGCAAGAACTGATTCCCGAGCCATTCAACTAGCCAAGGAAAAAAAGCAGAAAGGAGCTGGGAGCCACACAGGTGAGGCTGTGTGCGGGGAGGGGGCCGGGCGCGTCTCGTGGGGCCCCCCAGGGGGCATGTGGCGCTGTGGATCCCCAGTGCAGGAACACTGCTGATTTTAAAGTGTCGGCATCTTGTTTGAATTTTTAGAAAACACTAAGTGGACCAGACAGGACCTGCTAGTTTGTGATCTCCTCCATCCATCCTGAAAATGGGATAGTGGGCAAAGTGCTTAAGGGAAACTGCAGTCAGTCCTTTTGTGAAGGTGACGCTGAATTCTTCAAATAGCATTATTTTGTAGATTTCATTTTATAAAAAATATTTATCTAAAATATATTTTAAAATGTCAAAAGGTATGTAGGATTAGCTGTATACCATTTTACATCTTCTTAATACGACGGCGTCTTATTTCACGTAATGGTAGCACCCTCCTCTCTGGGGCAGTAAATAGTGCCCCCCGGCGAGCGTGGGCCCTGTCAGCGTTCGCTGTGCCGAGGAGGGCCAGCCCTGCGGTTCCCGAAGGCCGGGGGGTGGGAGCTTCAGAGATGGCGGCGGCAGGTGGTGGTGGCCTCCACGAGGGCACAGTTGGTGAGGGGCCGGGGCCTCAGCTCCGTGGAGGTGGAGCTGCTCTGGGGCGGCATCTGTAGAGAAAGTTTTGTTTTCATTGTTTTTGTAATATTTCAGCGTTACCTTTTTAAAAACAAGGACACTTAAATACACGCCAGGCACTGTCATCACTTCTTTAGGAGTTAGCAGTACATGTTTCCTTAAAGTCAATATCTAGCCAGCGTTCCCATTTTCAGTCGTTTCAGATGCCATGAATGTTTTTATACCTGTTTATTCTAATCAGCCAAGTAAGGCCCGTATTTCGTGTTGGTTGTTGCATGTCTGGGGTCTCTTTCACATTCGTAGCCCCGCCCGTGTGTGTGTGCGTGTGTGCGCGTGCGCTGGAGGCTGGGCAGTTTGCCCCATCGGGTTGGCGGGTCTCGTGCTTCAGGGTAACAGGTCGCTCTGTCTCCGTGTTTCCTGTAAACCAGTCGCTCCGGCTGGAGGCTTTGCTCTGACTCGACTTAGAGCTTGTGGGGCCCTGACGGCCGGCCCAGCCGCGGACGCCCAGGGTCTGGACTGTTAATCATCAGGCTGCAGGAGGAAGCTGATGTCTTTCCCATTTTAAGCTAGAATACTTCTGCTCATACAGGAAAGCCAGCAGAAATGTCTGCATTTGTCTCTTAATCAGTTTTCAAAATAACGAGCTAGCTGGTTTCTTTGCATCCTCCAGGGGTGGTCAGGGTACTTCATACGCTCATTGATTTAAACATCCTATCGACTTTCAAGGGAAATAGAAATCTGGATCCTGTCCAGTATGCAGCCTTCACACGTGAAGGCAGGAGAAGAGTTTCTTCTTGGGGTGTGTAGGCTCACCTTTGCACCACGTGACCTTGAACGCCCTCGTGTCCCGTAACAGCCGAGAGGTAGAGGAACATAAATAGAGACCCACAGCCCCGTTCCCAGAACCCTCGGGGCCAGCTGTGTGTTTCCCCCGACCCTTTACTTTGGTGGAATTTTAGACTTGCAGAAACACGCTTCCATGTGTGTTGTCCCCAGTTGTGGTGCCCTCCACCCAGCCTCCCCCGTGTGGACGTGTTCTGAGATCACGTGTGTCCACAAAGCTGGGGAAGGACTGGGGCCACGGGCCACTGATGGGCTCGGACCTCACGTGCACGTGACGGTCCCCTGGGGCCCTCTTCTGCCCCGGGTCCTGGGTCAGCCCCTCGGCCTCTTCCTCTGTGTCTGCTCCTCGGCCTTCCAGATGCTCCTGTCGAGATGCTGGCCCTTCGGTCCAGGGCGTCCCTCCCTTCGGGTCTGTCTGGTGCTTTCTCTGGACTGGGCCAAGGTTGTGTGTTTTGGGGGGCCCAAAGTGAGGTGCCCTTGTCCCTGCATCTTCTCGGGGTGCACGCGGTAAACGTATTGGGGCAGAGCTGACATTGGCCCCTGAGTTAAGGTGGGGTCCGCTGTGTCCTCCATGGTGAAGTTCCCGGTTTTCCCTTTGTAGCCATAAATGTCTGTTTTGAGGTGGCTGCTTTGGGCTGGAGTGCAGACCTGCAGGATTACCCCGCGCTCACACCACCAGCAAGTTTGAGGGTCCCTGTGACTCTGTGGGCTCACGAATCCTCTAGAAGGGCTCCGAACCCATGGTTATGGCTTATCGCGGCAAAGGGACTCACAGTACAGTTGGCTGCGGGCAGAGGACACTCCCAGCAAAGCTACCCGCCGCCCCGTCCCCGGCGCTGTGGTCAGTGCTGACGGCCCCGCCCCCTCCGGAGGCCGGGCTGCCCCTGTGGCCCAAGGCTGCCGCCCCGAGTCACAGTGCCAGACCGTCCGAAGGGGCCTGGCTGCCGGATGGCGCGTTCCAGAGGCCTCGGGACTCCTTCCCGGGGGCTGGGCCACGGGGCAAGGTTCGCCCGGTCCCACGCTGCGCGAGCTCTGTTCTCCTCACCCGCCCGCTTGTTCCGCGTGTGAGGACAGCTTGGCCTGTGCTGTCGTTACTGTGGTGGTCTAACGGCGATTTTCCATCTCCCTCCTCCTGTGCGTGTGTTAATTAGAATTTTCTGGAAGGAACAGTTGTCCCTTCTCTCCCCTTATCAGTTCAGTCAGTTATATCAGTACAGGCTTAAAGACATTGACTTTATCTTTTAGCGGAACATGATTAGTGCTGGGTTATAATCGATACTGTCAGGGTTTATTTTGCTGCTCGAATTGTTCCACCTTTGGCCGCTGGCAGCTCTTTTGGTTGCATTCTTATGCCCTCCTGCCAGGCCCCATCATGGTTCTTGGGGGGCACTCCCCTCACTTGTTGGCACCACCAGGCCCAGCCCTGGAGCAGCCGCTTCTCAGGGCGCCCGTTCCCACGCCGGGTGCGGGTTGTGCCGCTGCCTGTTGCCCCAGGGCGCTGCTGCCTCGGGACGCCCGGCGGGCGTGCTGGGAAGTAGATGCATGCACGTGAACCCGCGCTGCTGTGCTTCGGATTCAGAGTGTGTTGCGTTTTAGGGTGGCAGTGTGGCACGCACATTCTGTATTTCTCACCACGCCTAGTTCTGGTGTTGGCTTTTCAGTGAAACGCATTCACTTAAGTGAGTCAGTAAGACTGTAAACTGTCTTCACGTGCTTTCGGGTCGCATGTTGCTGCTACATTCTTTTTGGCACCAAACTTGGGAGAAACCTGGGTTTGGGGGCTTCCTGGGTGTCAGGATGTGGTGTAATAGGTCCAAGAGCAGGGAAGCTGCAGGAGCAGGAATGCAGGTGGAGTCGTGTAAACACAGTGGCCTCGCGGTGTCGCCGAGGTTCAGTGAAGTGCGCCCGTTCGTTCTTATGGAATGTGTAGGCTGAACGATTTGAAAAGTGGACATAGGGTCCAAAATCCAAGACTGTTCCCATTGGGTTGCTGTTGAGTGCTGAGGTTCCCCCCTCAAACCAAGAATATTTTCTCAACGTAAAAGAGAAACTTTTATTCTTGAAGCTGACAGTTAGCAAAATACGCTTTAAAAAAGAAATGTACCCAACTTGACAACTGTGAACGGATGTGCACTTTCTGCCCTTTAAGGGCAGGGAGGGAGGGAAAGCATGGTGCCCACCGGAGGAGGTATAGCCAGCAGAACACACACGTCTGTGTGGCAGTGAAAACGTAAATGAGTGGGACTCCCCCACTGTTCTGACTGAGGCAGAAAGCAAAATCCCAGCCACACGATGTCCAGGAGAGACATGTTGTGGACAGGAGTATTTAGAAGGTGAGAATTGAGACAAGATAAAGCAAAACAAAAAAGAAAAATTACAAAGCGGGGTGTTAATACTAATATCAGAAACATAGAATTCAAAGAAAAACAATTGGGCAGAGAAGGCTTTCCCTGTGTTTGGTTGCTGTTCACACATAATCAGCAGTCTTACCATGACTTGTGACCGTTTGTATGAATATTTATGTGAAAACTTAACAGTATCAAACAATATGAAGTAAACACAGATGGAACTCCAGGAGAACTGGATAAAAACCTAGCAGTATTGGAATTTGTTAATGTAATTATTTGCAGAACAAGCAGAAAAAATAAAGATGTAAAATATGTTTACAGTGGGATTAGTAAAGTTGTTGTAATAGATTCTACTCCATGACAGTGGAATATTTATATAAATTAAACTGAACAAGTTAGGCGTCAGGAAAACCATAGCAAAGTCTAGGAAAAAACAGCTTGGTAGTACACGTTTTTGACCATAATGTGGTAAAACACAGTAATAATCACTTGGAAAACAAAAGAAAACGTAGTAAAAACTCTTGGGTGAAAGAAGAAATAGGAGCTGGTTAGAGACTTCCAGGAAGAGCAGGTGGCCGTGTGGTGGCGTGAACTTGAGCAGGCAGCCTCTTGGGCCCCAGCCTTCTCCTCTGTAAAACGGGCAGAGGAGCACCTGCTGAGGTTCCCGCGGGGCCGGGGGTTCCCGCGGGGCCGGGGGTTCCCGCGGGGCTGGGGGTTCCCGTGGGGCTGGGGGTTCCCGAGGGGCTGGCGTTCCTGCGGGGCTGCGCTGGGCTGAGGTGGGTGCAGTGCCTGCAGCCCTGGAAGATTGGTGGTGGTGGTTCTGTGGGGGAGGGGCGGGTGCGCCGAGCAGGGCGCCTTCCTCTTGAACAAGGAGGAGGGGCTGAGTCTTTCAAGATGGAAACAGAACAGACTAAGATGAGTCAGAAATCCTGATTTTGATGCTTAAGTGTGAAAACCTACTCAGATTTTTAAAAAATCTGTGTGGGCCAAACAGAGCAGCCTTAAGTGGGTACAGCTCCTGGGCTGCCATTTGCTACATCTGTCTGAGCAGTTTTACAAAGGATAAAGGGGAAGCGTAAGTGAATTCCACAGATTCAGTGGAAAGTAAACAGAAATCCTCTGTACTATGTGATTATAAGTTGGAGTCCTTGCAACAAGATGCGTGATTTTCCAAGAAGACAGAAATCATCATTACTCAGAAACCAGCAGTTGGACGCCGTGGATGGAGTGAGTGTTTCCGGGGCTGAGCTGTGGGTGGGTCTGCTCCTGGTGGAGGCGCGGTGCCAAGGGGCCTCGGGAACGGGAATCGCCCATGGCCTGGGCGTCTCCAGGATGGTGACTTCTGAAAATAGAACGCCGCTCCCCAGAAAGCACACTTGGGGTTCGGCAGCGCGTTTGGTCTGCTGTCCCCCAGCGGGTTAGGCAGCCTGAGGTGATCGCAGTAGGAAGTCTGCTACTCAGGTCTCACAGTGAAGGGTCCCTGAGGAACGGTACTGTCTTCTCAACAGATCCTCTCTTTATTCTAAAAATTGGTTTCTGTTCCTGATGGAAATAGGAATGGAAGGAAGGTTCTGTAGCCAGAAGCCAACCCCACCCTCACGGTGGGTCGCCAGAGGCGTCCTGCTCGGACTCAGCGCCGTCGTCCCCTTGTGTCAGTGTTGTCCCGGAGCTTCTGGCCCTTGAAATAAACTGAGAGGAGTGAGCACGACCTGCAGGGAGGGGACAGACAGTGACTCAGAGAAGAGAACCCGGGAGGATCCCCCGGAAGGTGACGGGGCTGAGATGTTGCCCAAGTGCCCCGTTTCGGCCGCAGCAGTGCCCTTTGTGGCCGCAGCTTGGAGGAAGGACAGTGGAGAAGGCGCCCGTCACGAGGAGATTTCCCAAGTGGGCGGGCCTGAAGGGGAGGGGACAGAACTGGCGTGGGATGCCGCGGGCAGGGGCTCCTGCGATCACAGTGTGTCAGGAGGCGCGTGAGCAGCACGAGCCGGTCCTCTACGCTTCGCAGGCTCGCGTAGGGCAGAGGCCTCGCGTGGACACACGCGGTGACGGGCAGTCCTGGCGAGGCCCGAGTCCAGAGGGTGCGCTCAGCACAGGCCCTGTGTCCAGAGCAGCTGGCTGGGAGCGTTTGGGGAACGAGCTCGGAGCCAGCAGGAGGCCGGGCCGCTTGGGGCCTCTGGGTCACCGTCAGAACTGGGCTCCCGTGAGAGCGTGATTAGAAGAGGGACGAGGTATTTTCTAAAGGATCGTTCCACCTGTTCTTGTGAAAATAAACCATAGGGACACGGAGCAGGCAAGGAGAGCAGGGGGCTTCTTGGGGTCCCCCCACCGAGGTCAGTGTGGTGCCGGTGAGGGTGCCCTGGGCAGGCGGGGCCGGGCTGCTGAGCACATGCTCTGAGAAGCGGCGAGGGCAGCTCTGCCCGTTCCCGTGAGTGCGTGAGGGCCTCGGGGGACCCTGCGACCCAGGCAGGACGCAGACTGGGCGGGGGCGCGGGGCTGGAGAGCGTGCGGGGAAGGCCGTGGGTCTCGCCGGGCGCACACGGTTCGCGCTCACAGACCGTCCGTACGGCCGCGGGAGCAGATTAAGGAGAGCAGCGGGCAGGACCGTGTGTGCTTCAGGCCCCGGCTTTGCGGTTGGGCGGAGGACTCCCGTCCGCGTAGACCGCCCCCTCCACCGGCCCTGGGCCTGGCTGGCCGTGCGCCCCGCAGGCCTGCGCGGTGGACGGCTCTGGGGGTCCGTCCACCTTTCTGGGTGGGTCCTCACCTTGCCCTTCCCAGCGGGACCGGCTTGGCCTTCCCGTCCTGGGAGGTGGGCAGGAGGAGGGGACCAGGACCTCGCTCGCGCTGTGTTCCTTGGCCCGTTCCTGCGGGGCGGCCCTGCCGTGGTTCTGGCCCTGTGTGCTGTCCCCCTCCTGGACTTAGGGGCGGCACTGCCCTCCTGAGGTGCTGCCCAGGAGCTGTGCCTTAGCGCACCGTCACCCGCGTCCCTGTTGCCTGCTTGGAGCCCCTCTGGGTGCCACACCACGGTGTCCCTGCGTGCCACTGGGCCCCGACCGACCCCCAGCGAGAAGCACCTTTGAGGGGCAGTGATGTTGCGGCTGCTTCTGTGACCGCAGACCTCGCTGAGGGCCCCTCGGCCCCTTGGTGTGGGCAGGGTGCCCCTGCTCCCTCATCAGCGCGTGTGGGTGTGGGCTCGTCTGTACGTCCCTGGAAACACGCACGCCTGTACTCGGCGCACGGGTGCCCCGTCCCGCCCGGTGTCCCACAGAGTTCCTCGTAGACGAGGGCTGGTCCTGTGCCCTGCGTCCTGGGCTCCCCCGACCCCGTTCCCTCTCCACGTCCTCACGGCAGCCTGAGGCGTGGCTGCTGACGCCCCATTTTCTGGGTAGGAACCTGAGGGGGACGGACCCCACGGTGCAGGCTGCGGAGCCTTCAGGGGCCTGGCGGCACCACGTCGCACGCGGGAAGGCCGTGTCTCACCAGCCGCGAGTGAGGCGGATGCGGTGCTCCCGGGGAGCCAGCACGCGGCCCGGACGACGGCCTCTCTTGGGTTGGGGTCGGGGTGGGCACTGTTGTGTCCTTACCGATGCCGAACAAGGCAGTTGATAAAAGTCATTATGGCTGATTTTTAAAAATCATAAACCTTCATCCTTAGGAACCAGAAAGATTTCCTTAATAAGCAAGTCAGACTGGCAGCGTCATTTCCCATCACAGTCGGGAAGAGGCAGCCGGGCAACAGCACAGGGGCGTTAGGCACATCTGCGGAAGTTTGGGGGAGGGTAGGTACGTAGGGAGAAGCGGTCATTGCTTTCCGATGATGGTTATAAACCCAAGGGAATTGACTCTAATCATTAGAAATAAGGGGGAAGGATAGGTAGCTGATTGCACAATGAACTTGCACATATCAGATTCGTAGCTTTTCCATTAGAAAAATCAGAAAAAAAGTAATGAAAGATTTCACTTATAACGGCATTAACAGTAACAAGGTGTCTCGGGACCCCCGGTGACAAGGACGCCAGGCCTGGATGAGGCCTGCTCAGGGCATCCCCATACTGGCTTGAAACGCTCTGCTTCTAGTGTTGACTTACGTCTTTTATTCAGTTCCTTGAAAATCCCAAAGGAACTTAAAGCCCCCCGTCAGGCTTCAGTTCCTGTGGAAGATGAACTTGGTGAGTCTCTTGGTGCGTCTTCAGGAAAGAGAAGTGGTGGGAGGGCCCTGGGGGCCTGAGGCGGGCTGGCCCGTGGGACACTGGGCGCGGAGCAGAGCGTGGGGTCCGGTGAGTGGCTCTGGTGACGCTGGCTTAGGCGGGGAGAAAGGAAGTGGCTTCTTACTCACTTGGCCTGTGCTCCACCGCCCTGGGAGACCACGTCCTTCGTTTTGATGGTAGTCGTTTTCCATGTGTATAAACTGCACGTATATCCTTATCTGGAAGAAATGATACAGTACTCTGCTCTTTCCTGTTAATAACGTGAACGTCTCTCCTCGGGAATGATCTGTTTTTGTAGCGCATCTTCTCGACAGCTGTGTAGGACTGAACACGTCAGAAACTGAGAATTCAGCCCCAGTGCCTCTGCGTCCACGCTGTGTCCTGTCGGATCTCCTTCCTCGCAGGAATGGAGGGAGCGGTCCCTGCAGTTTCTTGCTGTGCTCTGTGTCTCCGACGAGGAACCCCAGTGGAGAGTGACCACGTGGTCCCCCTGCCCACTGGGCGTGGAGGGCAGGTTCTGCGGCGCAGGGGTGTGCTTGCGAGGGCCTCGCGGCGGAGCTGGGGTGGGCGCGCATGAGGTCTGAGCTGGCTCTGTGCTGCCGGCCTCACCTGGTCTCGCTGGGCTCTGGAAGGGGAGCTGGGGGTCCTTCACGGATGGGCCAGGGGTCCGGCGTGCAGTGTGGAATCCAGCTCACCCTGCCGTTTGAGGCCCAAAGAGGATGGTCTTTTGAGGTCTGCTTAGTGGAAGTGTATCTGCTGGCTGGATTTACTCTCCTCTCCCTTCCTTAAAGTCACCCAGCACAGATCAGCGTTTCGGATAAATGTGGAGAATACTCAGTTCAGTGTGAAGATTGCCTGCCTGGTAAGAGTTTGTGGATTTCCACCGTGGAAGAGGAAGTTTGATTTTTCTTTTGATCGGCTTGTTAATTAAATGAGTCACGTTATGTTTAGCGCCGCGGCATCTTTTACTGGTGAGGACTCGGGGCTGCGTGGTCGTCGTGGGCTCCGTGTGGCGACCCTCGGTTTGCGTTCGTGTGCCTTCAGGCATCCGCAGAGACGGACTCCTCCGTCACGCTCAGGCGTGGGGTTAATTTGAGGCCGTCTTGAGTGTCGATGACACAGTACCCGATGGCACAGTCTGTCATTTGGGGTCGTGTAACAGAACAGCCACCGCGATGGCTCGAGCAGGGAGTCTGGGCGACGCCCGCTCCGTGGGGGTCAGGGTCCCCTCCTCGTGGTGCCGACGGCGGTGCTCTGCCTGGGTCTTGGGCGTGAGGGGCCTGGGGGACCCCAGCCTCCATGTGTTCTCTACTAGTGTCGCGTCGGGGGCCACTGCAGGCCCTCCTGCCCCTTTCCCTCCACAGACGCCCGCTGTGTCTCCACCAGCCTCACCACACCACTCGGGAGAGTACAGAACAGGCCAGGGTCTTCCCGAGCCCCTCGGCCAGGCCCCGTGGGTTGGTCCGGGGACGAGCCCTGTACAGGTGGACGTGGCCAGTTCGCCCGCCCACCCTCCAGCAGGCCTCCCAGGGGCGCGTGTCGAGGTGCTTGGAGTTGGGGCGTGTGGTGGGCCCGTGGGAGGCGCACTTCCTTGGATACCCTCAGCTTTCCAGCCCCCGCTGCTGCCTCGAGACGAGCTGCTGGAGGAGAGGGTCCAGGAAGGCCAGGCGGCACAGGCGCCCGCATGGGGGCCGCTTTCGGCTGCGGGCCTCCTGTCCCGGGCCCGGTCGTTACCTGGACGGGGCCGGAGGGGGAGCCCCGGGCGAGAGAGAGCCCTTCACGCCAGTGGCACTGATGCCTGTAAATGTAGCCGTGGGGTCTGTGGGGTCACCAGATTCCCAGACACTGGATTGAAGGTACACGTTGAAAAGAGGACTTGCGTGATTTCCTTCAGGTTAAGTGTGTGCTGATGCAGTAGTTAAAACTGACTTCGCTTCGTCTTACTAACAGTGATATTCTAGTTACTCGCTTTTTAGCAGCGTGGACCTGTCTTCCGTTAAGTATGAAGGAAATGCGGAATCGTGATGTGTAGAAAAAATTAGTGGGGTTTTTTTCTGATTTGTACATGTGATTTTTACTTAATTTCCCCCTAGTTGAGTAGCATACGTGCCCACATTCATGAATGAAAGCAAAGCTTTGATCATAGCTCTCGTTTCACAGATAACTTAGAGCGAGACCCACACAGCTGGCACTGAATCATTGCAGCGTAAATAAGGAGAAATGGCTCAGATTGATCTCATCTTTATGCTGTATGACTACATAATGAATATTAGATATACATCATTTAAATCTTGCCTACTTTTAAAACTGACTTCAAAAGATGCATTATTTGGTGCCTTCCTTAATTTACTCCATAGTGGTTTCATGATATTCTTTGAAGCATGTCTTGGTATGTTCATTTGGATTAAAAAATGAAGTCAGACCCTTCAGCAGAGTAAGGCTGACCGTGCTACATGGGCTTCGTCCAACATAAATGAGCTGAATCTTCAGCTGCACAGTTGGGATGAAACTGTATTTAAAGCACGTGAGCATTTTATGAAAACATTTTTTTAATTGGCAGAAACGTATGTTGAGCAGTCTCAGTGCTCACGCAGACACGAGCCACCTGGGAGCAGGCCGGCAGTGCACTCCTCTCGATACATTGTTCAGTGTAATTTTCCTTTTAATATTTTATAATTATCAAAGTTTAATGTGTCTTATTTTGACTGGGTTAGCGTTTCTGATAATTGCAATGGTAACTCACTTTTTCAGATGAAGGATGTTCACTTCTAGAAAGTATATTTAAGAAAACTTTAAAAATAAGGAAAATTTCAATTTATGTACAGATTTGTATTGCGGGGAAATGTTTGAGGGTGATAAAAGACTTCAAAGCATAACAATGATTCAGGTAAAATTCCAGAGGTGGCTGGAACAGCACAGGCCCCAGGAGGACAGGGGGACATTGAATTCCTCCCTGTCGAAGGGGAGGGAGTGAGTCCTGCTGGGAGCAGCAGGGGCCAGGCTCCTGGGGCAGGCGGAGAACTGGGGCTGGACCCAGAGGACACACGTGGAGGGGAGTCTGCAGCGAGACCCCGGGGATGGGGCCCGCAGGCGGGCTCGTCGGGCAGCAGAGCCAACCGTGCCGGTCAGAAGGGAGACAGAACCTAAATAGCCGGCCAGCCTCTCGTGGTTTTCATCTTTAACTTGAGGTCAGTTAGACGTTTTCCTGAGGACATGTTTTCTGGAAGTAGCAAGTCGTTCAGCCTCACTTGTTCTTTTGGCGTTGTTAAATTCAACAACATTTAATTGAGTGCTTTCATTGAGTGAGCTTGTGTGCTGCTCACCGTAAGGCTGTCTGTGGGAGGCCGTTCCCCTGCCTGTGTCCACCCAGCAGTGGCAGCGCCTCCACCCCCGGTGCTCGCTGTGCGCTGGGCTCGGCCCTGCACCCTGAGCTCGCCCGCCTGGTCCGCCCTCCCCACGCTCTGCAGTGGGAGCCGCAGGCCAGAGCTCAGCTCACCTGGCCAGGGTCAGGGAGAGTTGGTGGTGGAACCAGGGTTGAATCCAGGGTTCCTGTGTCAGAAAAACCCTTTCTGGGTGTTAGGATGTTTTCTTTCTTCTTTGTGCTTAATTTTTTTAAAAAGCATGTTGTTAAGAAACCAAGAAAGTGATGATTTTTGCGAAGGAAACTGGGCAGAAAAGAGCCATTTAGCAGGTGCTGAGGTGCCGGCAGGGGGGTGCGGGGGGGAGGATGCAGCCGGCTTCCCTCCCTTCTTTTTCCGTGAGCTTGGTCGTGCTCCGTGTGTCAGGGACCCCGCATGCCCCAGGCTTGGAGGGTGAGGAGGAGTCCACTCTCGAGGACGGCGCGGCCTGAACCATCTGTGCGGAAGACATGAGAGCCTTGCTCAGCTTCTAAGCAGAGGCCTGGTCTCGGCCTCTTCCCTCTGGCTGAGCAGCAGTGAGTCTGGGGGCCTTGTGTGTTTCAGGAGCCGTGGGGCCCGCACTGAGCACGGGGGAAGGTGACGTCCGTGCCGGCCCGGGAGCCTGGCTGTGGGGCAGCCTCGCAGTGCCCGGCGTGGCTCTGCCGTGCGTCCAGGTCCAGCTGCTGCAGGTAAGAGCCCGTGAGCTGTCCCGCCCCGTCGTGCACCCCTCCTGTCCGTCCCTCCACTGTGTCCACGCTTCCCCTCGGGCAGGATTCGCATTCCCCCTGTCCAGCTCCCCTGCAGCCTGCCCTCTGCACTCCGTCCCGCTCCTGCCCGAGGTCCCGTGGCCGCATCGCAGACAACGGGCAGTGCGTCTGGCTCCTTGTTCTCCTCACGGGGCTGGGTGAAGGCAGCTGGGCTCATCCTGTGCCGGGATGCACCCGGAGGAGGTGGCCTTTGTGGAAATGGTGCTGGGCTTGTTTCTCTCTTATTTTACTGAGCCCCTCAGGGCAGGGCCGGCCACCTCTTGGGCTGTGCCCGGGCCAGCGGGGACCTGCAGCTGCTCCCACCTCCGTGGCTCTGGGGACACGGTCACCCTCAGCCTCGCTTTGCAGGGACTGAAAGATGATTTGGAAGGGTTTTGGGAGAGAAGAGGTTTAAACGCTGAGGGTGTGTAGCTCTGACCCAGCCTCTCTGAGCACCTCTGTGTGCTCGGCTCTCGGGCCGCGGGGCCGTGCAGCTGGGCCTCGAGCTGGGCTCGGGGGAGGGCTCCGGTCACCGCTGGGCCTCAGGCCGCCCCTGGAAGGCGGGTGGGCTGGTTCTGCTGCGTCTCAAGGTAGCGGGACTCCTCGGGCCAAGGTGACTGAGCCATGTGCGGTTGCCTTCCCAGGATGATCCCTCAGGGGACGTGGTCTTCCCGTTGGCGCCCGGCCCGCAGCCTCCCGTCTCCCAACCCCTGCTTGCTGTCGATCTGCCCGTCTACGTCCTCCAGGTCTGGATGCCTCTTTGCTCTTTGGGTTTGTTGAGACTCACGAAGCTTCCGGCTTCCTGAGGCTTCTCCCTGAGGTGGCCTTGCGTGGGACTCGCTGGGTGGTGGGTTGCCAGGGTGTTTTTCCACTTTGTGGAAGAGGTGGCTAAGGGATCGAGACATGAAAGGTGGAGCGTACAGCTGGGATTCACTCGTCACAGTAGATGGGGTGGAATTTAATACGGTCTTCAAGGGTCGTACGTTTAGAATTGTGGAAGTTGGGCTGGCCAGATTTTAGCCCGTGGGGAGATAGGCTAAGCTGAGTATGGGTGGCAGTGGATAATTGAGATTTGGGTATAAAATAATGAAGTGTCTAGTTTATCCAATTTCAAATGTGTATGTAAGAAACAAACAGTAATTTTGGTTTTCTTAAATTCAAATTGGGCTGTTCAACCTTCTCCACGTTAGAAGTGAATGCTGAACGGAGCGGGGGGGAGGGGGGGGAGGGTGAACTGGAGTGCGTGCGGTCACAGCGTCCGGAAGGCCTCATGGCCGTGCCCTCCAGCCGTCGGGCGTTCCTCATCTCAGGGTCGTGTACAAGTGAGCAGGGGGGCCGCCGTGGCCTGGAACCTAGTGCTGACAGCCGTTCCCTGCAGGTGGCGGGCCGGGTGGTGTTGGCGTGGCCACGTGGCTGGAGCCCGTCTGCGCTGATGCCGCGGACGGCAGCTCGTGACCGTGACTGGGAGTGGGGGGCGCTCCCGGAGCGCGTGGGGAGGGTCAAAGGTCAGGGAGGACAGTCCCATCTCTGAGGAGACCGAGAGCAGAGGACTGAGTTCACCTTTGCTTAGTTTTGTTGATACTAAAATGTTTTCCTTCAAGGAATATATGCTTAAAATAGGGGGAAAACGAGTGTTTTCCACGAAGGGAGGCCAGGGGCGCGTGTGGGCCTGCGCTGTGCTGCGGTGGCCGAGCTCACCGCTGTGCTTGCTTTCGCAGGAGGTGCTCCCTGCAGCCGGAGGGGCCGCTGGGCCCGAGGACATGTGGAGCTCGGGCAGCACGGTCGGCCTGTGGGCCCTGCAGTGAAACCAGCTCTGCCTGGGCCGAGGGCGCCGCTTGGAAGGCTGGCCTCGTTCTTCAGAGACTTTGGGTACATTTTCGCAAGTGTTTTTCTTACGTTTTATCAGGGGCCCGTTTGGGGCCGTACCATCCTCTCAGGGCAGAGCGTGCCTTTTCCCGCTCGGCTGTGCACGCGGCCTGCATCCGCCTGAGCTTGCTGCGTTTAAAAACGGCCGCCCAGGGAAGAGGACGGAGCCTCCGCGGTGGCCCCTGATGGGGCTTCCGCACTGGGCGCAGCGTCTGGCTGAGCGCGAACAGGCTGTCCCCGCCCTTGGCGGGGGTCGCCGTTGGGCTGGGGTGGCACCGGGTCTAGCGGCCCAGGCGGCCTGGTGTCAGGGGAACGTGACGGGTGACGAGGCCCCCAGGCCCTGTTGCAGCCCCTGCACAGACCAAATATAGAGTTAACCCTTTGATGATTTTTTCTGAGTTCTGTATTTGGGTAGTAACATCTAATAGGCAATTGGACAGCGGTTTTTACAGCCACGTTCTGAGCACTGAGGTACGTGCGTGGCGTGTGGCTTGTTGAGGGTGCAGGGGTGCACGTGTCCCCGTGTGTTTTCACGGAGTGAGGTCTGTCCTGAAGAAGGAGACAAGTCAGTGAACTTGCACATATTTATTGGTTCATCAGTGGACCAGACACGGGCTCTCAGAAATGGTTTTTTGCCTTGTGCCTTTGGAAGTGTTTGTTTTTGTTCAGATGCTGTTTTGATTCTCAGGCTTGGAATCATCCCAACTCTGCCCATTCTGTTGTCTCTTTTGAGTTTTTGGGCTTTTGGGAAGGACTTTTGCTTTCTACAGTGACTCCTCTATGTCCTGCATTGGGGGAGGGGGTGTCTCCATCTCTAGATGGTGCTCCCCGAAGCCCCGGGTCGTCCAGAGGCCCCTCCACGAGGAGCCAGGCCCGGCGGCCTCCTGTCCTGCGGGAGGAGAGTCCGGGCCGTGCGGCTGGACCTCTGTCCCGCACACCCCCAGTGGGTGTCCCCCTGAGGTGCTCAGGACTTCCGTTTCCTGGGCACTGAGGTCCCTGCTGGCGTTGGGCCCAACTCCTCATGCGAGTGAATTAAAAGTTTTTGTACAGCCGCGCATGGAAAGTTGACATTTTTCCTTGGATCCGTAGCAATAACCCACTGGTCCAGCTTGCTGATTCCCCTTCCCGTCTTTCTTTGTATTGGGGCTGATCCCACACTCACCTTGGGGTGGAACTGGGGTTCCAGTTTTATTTTTACACTCCTCTGATCGTTAAAATCTAAGCAGAGATTTGTTCTAATGAAAGAGAAAAAGCCAAGCAGTGACAGGAATGCTGGGAGCAGAAGAGGGAAGGGCTGGGCGTCCCCAGCTCGGGGACAGGGGGTGTCCTTCCTGCTGCGCTGCATCCGGGCTGCGTGTGCCCCCCGCAAAGTGCACAGGCGCCTCTTGGTTCAGCGTCTTCAGGCCGCAGCGCCCTGCCCTCCACACAGGCATGGACGCTCGCCGGCAAGCGCTCCTGACCTCAGGCTCCATCCCGGGCTCAGGCAGCAGCAGCTCCAGAGGGTGTGTGCATCCTCGGCCGACTGGCAGAGGCCAGGGTCGGCCACCCTGGGGGTCCGGCTGGGGAGAAACCACACCCTGTTCCCATGGGCACGAAGGAAGGTTCTCCTGAGCAGTAGGGACGTCTGGGCTCCTTACGAAGGTCCAGATGCTGGTTCTGAGGTGCCATCCAGCCCCGTTTCACTCCTCAGTAGCCAGTGGGTGAGGAAGCAGAGTGCCAGGAGGCCGGTCCCGAGGAGGTCCCCCAGCCCCGTAAGGTAGGGGATGCAGTGGTCATCCGGGTCCAGGGCCTGGTTCCATGTCAGCCGAACCGTCACTTCTGCCAGGTACAGCAGGATCGTCACCTGTCACGAGGCAAGGAGACACAAGGTGATGGCCAAGGAGAAAGCCCCGTGTGACCAAGAAACCAGCAGATCTCGAGAGTGGACACCACGGTGGACACATCCACCCCAAGCCCTCCCTGGGCTCCTCTCGGGTGTGACGCACAGCTCGGAGGCCGCGCACCGCCCAGCTCCACCCACCGCCTCGGAGACTCGGACAGGGGTCTGGCTGGAAGTGCAGCTCGGACTTCCCAGAGGCCCGCCCGGGGCAGCTCCGGACAGCTGGCCCTTCGTGGAGGCACCTCAAGCCCTGGTCAGGTCCCAGGCCCCACAGCCACTTCCCTGCCGCTGCTCTGGACAGTTTCCCAGGCTCCCCAGCCTGTCCTTCAGGGTCACGGACACGCTGACGCCGCCCTCATGGGAGTGCCCACCGGAGCCCACCATTACCCTGCAGAGGCCCCAGCCCTCCCAGCTAGAGTCTCAAAAGACGGCCTGACTGAAGTCCACACGTGCCTGTAGCAGTGCATCTGGATCACGCCCTTGGGCTTGGATGGACTTTCGGAAGGTGGGGACTGTGTCCTGCGTGTCCAGGGACCTCTCCCAGGATGGGACCCCTCCCAGGATGGGACCCCGGGGCCATCGTTACCTGGACCAGGCCCGCCAGCAGGTAGAGCCCCACGAAGGTTTTGTCGTTTGGGACTGACTGGCCTTCCACCAGGTAGATGATGGAGAAGAAGATGAGGTGGCCTGGAACCACCAGGAAGAGCAGGACGCGGGCCGACGTGGAGTTGATTTCTGGAAGAAACAGAGCAGGGGAGGCAGCATGAGCTGCTGGCAGTGAGGCGCCCACGGCCCCTCTTCCTGCTGCCTGTGCTCACGGAGCAGCTGCGTGTGCAGCGTGTCTAGCGACGGGGACGAGGCCTGTCATTCCCTCAGGAGCTGACGTCGTAGGGAAGAGAGAAAAACCAGCATCAAGTAGCAGAAACAAAAGTCATTTCAAACCTGACGGGTACTAGGCGGAAGGCTGACTGGGCTGACGTGGTGGGGAGTGGGACGCCGAGGCCCCGGGGGGAGGAAGGAGGACGTGCGGGGCTTCGGGGGGGCCGAAGGCTCCGGCGTGGGCAGCCCCTCCCTCGCGCGGGGTCCGGGGACGCCCGTCAGCACACTCTCCTCAGCGTCCGAGCTCATGGGTTTAAGACGCTGCGCGAAATGGGGTTTCACAGTTTACAACCGCCGTGAAACCACCCGTGGGGACGCGACAGCTTCTCAGGCAGAAATGAGGAACTGCAGTGAGAAGTCCATCTCCGTTTCCTTCTGAGTTAACCATAAAGCGTTTCATCAGCTAAAGAAAGAAAAGGAGGACGTAACTACAGAGTCTACCGTAAAATAACTTGCAGAGACAAAGTGAGGACGCACTAAAGCACCAGAATCTGTTCATGGTGAAAATTTAGACGAGGGCGAATTTTTAAAAGATGATTTTTTTTTAAAAACTTACAAAGGCAAAAGCAAAATAATTACTATTGGCAGCTGGCATTAAAACTCAAGAAAATCTACGGAAAAACTAAACAGCGAGAATTCAGTAAAGTATGTGCTGCAGAGTGAATGTTTGTTTTCCCCCCAAATCCATAAGTTGTGACCTGACCCGCAATGATGGTGTTAGGAGGTGGTCACATCACTAGGGTGAAGCCCCCATGAGTGAAGGGCCCCCGAAGAGCTCCCTCGGCCCCTTCTTTCCTGTCTGTGGACCAGGAGGCTGGCCTCACCAGGCACCCAATGTGCTGGTGCCCTGACCTTGGATGTCCAGCCTCCAGAGCTGTGAGAAATGTGTGTTGTTTATAAGCTCCCAGTCTGTGATTCTAAGACAGGTGCACGCTGAAATACATGCAGTACAGGGTAAAGAGCCTTTCTATATACAGATAAGTCAGAAAATATACGGGGACTCCCCCCTTTAGACAAGGTGAGGCAGACACACTTCTTGTACCTCTCACCACTCATCCAGCAGCCCTGGACGTCATATGAAACGAACAGAAGATTCTGGAAGGTGGAGGGAAGAGGCGGGCTGGCCAGGGCTCCGCAGCCCAGGGAGCAGCACGAGGTGAGGTCCCTGAGCTGCTGCCTTGCATCCCAGACCAGATGCTGGGGAGTCAGAACCCGAAGGGTCAGCAGCCACAGAAGACAACTCGGCACGAGCCCCCACGTCCTGGCCCAGGAGGTGAGGCTGGAGGTTGGGGGGATAGCCAGGCCCCCTCCCTCCCAGCCAGGCAGGTGCAGAGGAATAGGATTTGAAAAGTAACAGAAGACACAATACCGCGTTGGGTCCCCGGTTCTCAGAACAGACTCCGTGGTCCTTCCTCAAGCTTCGGGCCCTGCAGGACCAGCGCCTGCCCCTCAGGGCCTCTCCCCAGCCCCCCGCCCCCGCTCGTCCTCAGAGGGCGATGCCTCCCGTCAGCCTTTGCGTGGCCCTTCGGAGCACAGCACGACTTGGAATCCGTGTGCATCTGCTCTTCTGGAGCGTGCCTGTCCCCAGGGGTAGGATCGGCTCCTCCATCTCACACTGTAACCTGGAGATGGTCAGTGTGCCTCTGGCTGAGCGACTGGACCGGTGAAGGCCACGCTGGCGCGTCGGGGCTGGTCTGAGGACTCTACTGCCACAGACACCAGATTCTTAAAGAAACAGCCACGTGGCCGCTGGAAGACCCCAGACCCACCTGAGCTGCAGAATGTGGAGCGGGGGTTAGGCCAGCATTTTTTCATCCAGAGGGGCAGGACCCCAGGCGTGCTCCACAGGTGTAGGTACGTGGAGATCCGGCTGGTCTGAATGGCCACCAGGTTGCCACCGACACCTGCAAAGAGAGAGAATCTGGTTTCTCCTTCTTTATGCCAGTCTCTGAGTTCTATCCCTTATTTTAAGTCCAGCTTTTCCAGGAAGCCTTCCTTGACTGGTTCAGCCCTTGATTTCTTTTCTTTCCCTCCCACTTGCCCACAGATCTTGTGTCTGGCAGCAAACAAGGGTGGCCTGGGCCTTGTGAATGAGGTATTGAGGTAGTAGCTGCATCACCTTGACAGCTGGCAGCTCTTAAGGAGAAGGAGGTGTGATGGGGGAGGGAGGGAGGGAAGTGGGCGGGGAGGTCTCGGGAAGCCACTCAAGGAAGGAAACAGACCGAACACTGGAATGTCTGAGAAAACGAAAGGAACTTTTCACCTCAAGGCGGGAAGGAGAGGAAAGAGGGCCGAGAGTGAGGGGAGGGAGGGTCGTGTGGCCGCCGAGCTGGGGCTCATTGAGGGGGAGCTCTTGACATCCTGGGGAGCTGATCGTGGCCAGCTCTGCTGGGGCCACAGGCCCCAGTGACAAAGGCCCCTCGGAGCCCCTGCAGGCAGAGAGCGGGGCCTGCCCCTGGCGACTGTCCCCTTTAGAGGGCGGTTGGGTTGCCCACTGCCTCATCCCCATGGAGGACGACCCCTAAGTGGGCCACACGCGCCCCGGCTGCTCCAGAGGATGCAAACAACGGCCATGGGCAGAGGATGGCTGCAGATCTATTTTGCTTGGCCCACAATGATTTTTTAAAAAAAAGGAAAAAAATAAGTTAATTGGCGGCCTTTACACATTAGGCCCTTAATCCAGATTCCTGTCTCCCTGGGGCTCCGTTCCCACCAGCCCGCAACCGGCCAGGCACCACGCGGGTCGCCCAGGAGCCCGCCCTGCAGTGCTCCCCACCGCCCACCTCGCCTCCCTGCGGAAGTCATTCGCGGTGCTCACTCGGCCCCTACAGACACCGAGCAGAGGACCCCAGGGGACTCTGTAGGCCTGTGGCCCCTGGGCCAGCTGCTGCTGTCCTCCTTGCAGTGGCCGGCCTGGCGCTGGGAGAGGCCCTGTGGACTCGGCTGGGTGCAGGCCTGGCACGCACAGGACACTGCGCAGACGGCCTGGGCAGTGGGTTGCCACACTCGTTCCTCTCCGACCAGCCGGCCCCACTTAGAGCCTTAGCCTTACCAGAAACTGGACACAAGCCGAACTTGGGCTAAATGCCCACAGAGTTAAGCCTGGAAGGTGAACCAGTGGAGGGTCCGGAGGAGACCCAGGGGATGGAGGAGATTGAGGCAAGCTGATTCCTGCCCACCCCACCGTAAACCAGTGTTGTCACTGCCTTGCGTTTTAAGGAGAAGACAGGAATCCTGGTTTCTCTGTGTAAATGCCTCAGTTTTAAGTGTCATCAGTGAGTCTAAGTTAAAATAAAAGGAAAGCCACAAGAGGCCAACACCCTGGTTCTGAAGCCACACTTGGCCTCAGGTGCCAGCAGATCCCGGGTTAAAGCCCTCAAGGCTCTGGGATCAGCTCTGGTCCTGGGTGCCCATGAGGGCCGGTGTGACCTGTAGTAGCCGGGGGCAGCGCTTTCTCCCCAGGGGCTACAGCAGCCTCCTGGGGCCGGGCCTGGACCTCCGAGATCGCTGCTCTTCTGGCCCCACCACCCAGAAGCCAGGTGACAGGACCCAGTACCTACCACAAATGATGGGGGCAAATATGGCCATGCCTCGGAACTGCTGCTTGGAGATGGTCTTGTTCAAGATGAGCCCCCCGAAACTGCGGGGGGAGATGGCAAACGATTAGAGTGGACACTGGCCAACCCTCACCACGCAGGCCGCCCTGTCAGCCCGTCACCCTCCCAAAACATCCGTGGTGGCCGAGCTGGTCTCCCGTGTCCTCTGATGACGCACGTGGCTCCCACCTCTGTTCTGAGTCTCAGCTGTTCCAGAAGGCCCATGGAAGATGTCAGCCACTGAAAACACCAGACCCTTTCCGAGGCCACTTAGCTGGCTGGGCCCTGCCACGTGACAGCCCTGAGGTGCTCTCAGCAGGAAGTGGGGCCCATGTGACGTCTCCCACCCCCTCTCCCCGAAGCTGCTCAGCACCTGGCCCACCAGCCCTGGGGTTTAGCGAAGACCTGGAGTCCAGGAGCTTCTGGAAGCAAAGACACCTCAGCCACAGCCTCCGCTCCCCGAGTCAGGAGAGCACATCGGAAAGGACTGGGGTGGCCCCCGTCAGGGTCCACAAGGAGAAAGGGCCCCCAAGGACGGGGCTGGAGGGCCCAGGGCCCCGGAGCACTGATCCCTCAGCCCTGTAGGTCTCACCAGGGGCTGGGCTGTGGGAATGGCCTTCCCAGAGCTGTGGCCGTGAGGCCAGCTCAGCAGTGGCAGCAGGGGAGCGGGGCCGTGGCCGGTGCTCGCCTCCTGTGAACAGGGCTGCCTCTCAGAATACACCAGGCCCAGGGTTCTCGGGGGAGATGAGGAGCGAAGAGCGTGATGAAGGTGCCCGAGGCCATGGCTCACCCCACCCGGATCCCGAGGCGTCGCCAGCCGCGCACCTGCTGACCAGCATCGCCAGGACGATGGGGAACCACCCGAACTTCAGGATCTTCACGACGGGCGGGTTCTGCTTGGCGACGAGGATGCACATGGGGGTCAGGGCCGTGAAGCCAACGCAGACCAGCGGCGT
Organism: Balaenoptera physalus; assembly: GCF_965194825.1. Taxonomy (NCBI): domain Eukaryota; kingdom Metazoa; phylum Chordata; class Mammalia; order Artiodactyla; family Balaenopteridae; genus Balaenoptera; species Balaenoptera physalus. Next base: position 110,577,454 of record NC_138896.1, read on the forward strand.
CAGATACCGACTGTCTGGGGGAAGAGAGAGGGGCGCGTGTGCCGTGGGGCTGGAGCTCAGGGTGGGGCCCAGGCTGTGGCCTGGGTGGCGGAGGTGACAGGCGTGTGGGGACTCAGGGCCCCAGAGGCCCGAGGAGCGGCTCCCATCCCCACCAGTCTGGATGGAGCGTCCCTTGCACCTCCATCACGCGGCTGAGGGGCTCCTGTCCACCTCGATCCCCGCTGCACCTGCCTTCTCTTTACTGACGCCTTTGAGGCTCTCCCGACACGTGCCCTCCTCGGCCTGCTCTCAGCCCGGCCTCGTTATTCACGGATCCGTTTACGGGATCGTGACCGTGGCCAGTGCCGCACTCGGCACTTTGTGTACCCAACTCTCCTGCTCTCACCGACCCGCTCGGACAGCCTGGGAGGAGGTAGCCGAGCAGGACACGCCTGTGGGCAGCAATGCCGGCTCTGCTCCTGCTGAGGTCACCCCGGGGGGACCCCTCGGTACCCACATTCTCACAGGGGCCTGTGTCCCTGTGTCACCGCTCCAGGTGGCAGGAGCCACGAGGACGGACCTCGGCCTGGATCAGCCTCGGGAACCTGGGCCCCTGCCAGAGCCCAACGCACAGGGCACGTGTGGCCCCTCACCCACCCGCCTCTCACCCGCACACATGATGACTCACCGGCCTTGTGGAGAAGCGCCCACCAACCCCGGCCGTGCCCAGAGCAGAGGCCCCCACCCAGCACGCAGGCCTGGCCTGGGGCCCCTGCCCTTCTCCGCAGGAAACAGCTGTGGCCATCTTTGTGCCCTGAGCGTCCCGGGCAGGAGGTAGGCCCAGGGCCTTGGCAGGTGTCCGCTGGCCTGGATGCGGCAGCTGGGAGTGTCGCCACTCAGGGCCGCAGCCTCCCAGCCGCGGTGGCCGTCTCCCTGCTGATAGCACAGGCGCAGCGGCTGCAGGCCCACCCTCGTCAGCGAGGACCCACCTGACTGCTGCCCAGCCGGGACCCGCAAGATAACTCAGTCTCTCACTGCAGGGACAGGTGACCCAACGGGACTTGACGTCCAGGGTGTGTGTGGAGGCATGGGGCTGGGTCCAGACGGGATGAGGGCCCGGGGAGGCCGGTAACTCAAAAGTTATTTTGCAAATCAGACTCCATAACTAGTCCATGCACAAATCTTTGAAATTCAGTGTGTTTGAAGAATAAAATTAGGGCGTCTTATTGTTAGATCTTCACCTCCACTTCGTGAACTTTCAGCATCTCCCAAACCATCCTTCCTGTTGCTGCAGGCCTTTCCTGGATGGCTGGGGCTCGCGGAGCCACGCCACCCTCACTGGGAGCGTGTCCTGGGCCACTTCTGTTGCCCATATGTAAAAACCGGCGATTCCTTAAACCCCTGGGTACACGTGCCCACCACGCCCCCCGTTTCACCTTCGTTGCTGTCCGCTCCACCCATGGAAGCCGTGACCGCACTCGGAACTGACATCTGCTAGATCCGGACAGGCGTGCAGCCATCCTGGGGGGGGGCCATACCAGGTGGGAGGCCACAGACGGGACACTCGGAGCGGGTGCTCAGCTGTGCAGACGCAGTGAGGGAGCCTCCGGCAAGGGGCTGCCGTGTGTCCACAGCGTCCAGGGTGCGAGCCAAGCTGTGTCCCCAGGCGGACTTGGGTGATGTCGGGGTGGGGGGGTGGCCACAAGGTCTTGTTCCCAGAACGTGTGCAAACGCCCCCTCGGCGGCTGACCAGGTCACAGGCCACCTTCTGAGGAGCCTGGCTTCTGCCTCCTTGGCTGTGACACTCCTGCCTGGAGTCACCTCTCGGGCAGCTGTTGTGTGTCCGGCGTGAACTGTGCCCCCCGCGAGGAGGTGCTGAAGCGCCCAGACCAGCCTCTGTCAGAGGTAGACACTGACAACCTGTACATCTGCTGCCCGGAGAGACCTGTCCCCATGGTGCACTGGAAAAGCCGGCGGCACCTGGGGGCGACCCCCATCTGCCCAGTGACCCCAAGCCTCGCCTATGAAAGGACAGACCTCAGCCTCGGGCCCTACCTCTGTGTTTGTGGAAGAAGCTGCTGACGAACGCCAGGAGGGACAAGGTGGTGAGGTCTCCCAGGCTGGCCGCGATGGGCGTCGCAATGTTGTCCGGGTTGACCCCGAGCTTTCGGGCGCCGATCACTATGCAGACCATCAGCATCCCTGCAGGGGGAGGGGACAGGCGGCCAGTGAGCGGGTGGCGGGGCTGGCCAGGAGCTCGCTGCACCCACGGAGCCGCCCGCTCTCGGGGTCCCTCCCTGCACTGGGGCCGCGAGGCTTGGACTCTGCCCTGGGTCTCGCGGGCTTGACGCTGTGGAGCGGCCCAAGCACTCTGATGACCCCCTGAGCCGTCGGGGAGACGCTCCCCACCTTGGGAACTACAGGTGTGATGCTCACAGCCCTCCTGCAGGAAGGTGGACCCCAAACTGCTCTGAGCAGCAGGGGCCCCGGGGGGGGGGGCAGGAGCAACTGGCCCCGTGAGTGGTTTCCAAGGGGCAAAGCCTGCGGGGAAGACGGCAGGGCGGGGTCTGGGGCAGTGTGGGGCGGCAGTGCAGGTGGTCCCTGGAGGGAGGGAGGGAGGGAAGGGGGGGCAGACAGAAGGCAGCACGGCACTGGGGGGCCTGAGGGGCTGCCAGGGCCCAGCACGTGGCCACGAGTGCAGGGTGACGTCCCTGCTGGACCTGAGAGGCCCTTCCTTGTGGCCGCGACACCTCCCAGGACCTGTTTCTGTTCTGACTCGGTTCTGAGGCCACTGTGACATGCTTCCACCCCCCATGCCACACTGCCTGGGACAAAATCCAGCAGCATCTTGTGTGGCCTTTAAGAAGACACTTCGCATCTTGGCCACTGCTGTTTTAACACTGGACCCGGCGTTCTGTAACTCTAAAAGTAATCAGAGTTATCACGGTGCCGTCGAAAGCTGCTGGCCACAGTCTGTGCTGTTTTGTGACCAGGTCCCAGCAACTTTATTCTTTTGCAACGTCATTTGTAAGTGAATTGACACTGCCTGGCTGAGCTGGTGGTCTGGTGACAATCCCACACGGATGCGTAGAGGACACCACCGGTTTGAGATCACTTACTACAAACCACCAGCACCACTGCCCGGCTTCATGGCTCAGACAGGCCAAGGTCATGCTGTGACCCACCAGCCACGCTTCCTGAGTCCCCCTCACCTTGGGACAATCCCAGCTATGTCCTTGCCACTGAGGTGCACCCCATCTGAGGCCTCAGTCTTCTCATCTATAAAACAGGAGCTGGATGGCCCATGGGAACGGCACCGCCTTCTGGAGACTTGGTGTCTCCTAGGCTCTGTTCTCTCAGAAGGTTCAGCCCTTCCTTGGCCCAGACGTGCAGGCATGCAGCAGGTCTGTGAATTGGCTCCTGGGCTTCCGCGCTCTGGCCCTGCCCCGACCTGGGCTCCTGCACGGGGATGCAGCCGCCTGGTAGGAACCACAGCCACCGAATAACCAGCTGCATCCTGCTGGGGGTCGGGCGAGTGAACAGTCGACTTTACAAGGCTACCCCTCTTCCTTCCTGGACTTGCGTGCGCTTTGCACTATACACACAGACACCCGGTCCAGAGAGAACCAGTCTGACCACTGTCCATTCAGAAAACCTGGGAGCTGGCTGGTGCCTTGGTTAAGTGTGGAAAGAACCACGGGCTCTGCACTCATACTACTTGCTTGGCGGAGGAGCGGACAGTACACAAGGGAACAAGCGTGTGAAGCAAACAGCGTGACTGCGAGCGAGTCGGGAGGCCGCGAGACTGGAGTCACCCGTGTGCTCGCGCACCGAGGGGTCACCCTGAACTAGGATGAGCCCCGCAGCGTCGGCCCCCAGCGTGTCCCGGGCTCCGGGACCGAAGCTGGCACACAGGAGGCTCGGGGAGTGCTGAGTGGTGAACATGTGCGCACCCACTGGGCTCCCCGCTGACGCGCGTGAGCTCCCCGGGGCTGAGGCGGCGTGGCAGGAGCGGGGTGGGGACAGCAGATGGTAGAAGAGGACACGCAGGCCCCTCTCGGAGGAGCTGCCGTCGTGCAGGGAGCTGAGACATAAAGTGCGGGACAAGAGAGCTTCAGATACTCGCAAGCACTCCAAAAGGAGCGTGAAGCGTGGTGGCCTCAGGCGGGGGAGGGGGCACAGGACCTGCCTTGCCCCAGACCCCGCCCGGGCCCTCCCGCCAGCCAGTCACAGAGAGACTTGTCTCCGCCCCAGCAGAGGGCAGGGACCCCCTTGCTGCCCTCCAGGTCAAGGTGGGTGTGAAGACCCAGCGGCACCCCGACCCGCGCAGGACCCCGAGGGCTGCTCACCCAGGGCGCAGGCCGCCAGGAAGGCGGTGATGACGCTGCTGGCGCACAGCACCTCCGCCTCCACCGCGTCCAGCTCCCGCCCCGACGCCGCGCCCAGGAGCAGGGCTGCCACGGCGGCCAGGAGCCCCACGACCGTGGCCTGCACCTGCGGGCAGGAACCAGATGTGAGGCAGGCCTGCTGACCTCGCCCGAGAGCAACAAAGCCGACACCCCCTTCAGCCCGATCCCTGCGGAAACCGCTGCCCCGCCCCGTCCTTCCCCGTCATCTTGTGTAGGGTCCTCGGTCAAGGGCCCCCCGTGTTTCCTCACAGCCCCTCTCACTGGTCTGGACAAAAGTGCTGTGATCTCCAGCAGCACAGACAGTGCCCCTACCCCCCGGAAACGCCCAGGACCCCCGGGAGACACCAGAGCCGTCGGAGCTGAGGCCCCGGCGCACACACGAGGCCAGTCAGGCTCCGCAGACGAGAACACGCCCAGCTCACACACGAAATTCCACTCAGGGTCCCAAGATTCTTCATGGCACCTGACAACTCATTTTAAATTTAACTTTCACAAAAATGAGCAGATGTGCAAGAATAGCCATAACAACTTTGAGAAAGAAAATGGAAATTTTGGCATTTTCATTATGAATATGTACTTTAAAGCTATAGTATTAAAAACGGTGGCTTGGCAGAGAAATAGACAAATAGGTCAGCAGGACAGAACAGGATCCAGGAATTGAACCATGAATATGTGAACATTTTAAATTTAATGTATGAAAATTTAATCATGAATGTATGAAACTTTACTATGATCAAGGTGGCATTTCAAATCAGGATGGAATACTTAAGGTAAGAGATACCGGATATTTGCTTGGAAAAATAAAATAGATTCTGACTTTATACCGTTCACACACATATACCTAAACATAAAAACCTAAAGTGTGAAACGGATGAAAGTACTGAATAATGTGTTTCAGATTTTGGATTAGGGAAGGCCTCCTACTAAAGATGAAACATATAAAATCTATAAAGAAAAATACAGCTAAGATTTACAAAGTCCAAGCATGACTTCTGTGTTATAAAAGACACCACAAAACAAAGGCAGGGATAGACTTGGAGAAAATTTTCTGTTTTACAGAACTAATAAAAGATTAGTATCCAGAATAATGAGTCCATTTTACCAAATCAACAATAATAAAAAGATAAGGTGAGAGAACAATGCATAAGGGATATGACAGGTAATCCACAGAAAGGAAATACAAACGGCTAAGAAACACACAAAAGATGATCAAATCCCTAGTAATCAGGAAAATTTTAAATAAAATCCCAATTGGAAGGTTAGGATTAGGGTTATTTGTAGCCAGGGCTGGTCCTCCTCTATTAAAAGTAAGCACTGTTTGATTTTCTTGGCACTGGGATCTCTGCTCATCGGGTAAATGGATGGATGGGGTATACTTCTTACCTGTCGGATGAAGTAAAGTTAAAACTCAAAGGTCGACAGTACAAAGTACACACGGACAAATACGTGGGACGATGGTTGTCTTACACACTGATGGTGGTAAAATTGATACAGGAATTCTGGGAGGAAATTTGTCTAAGTTATCCAAATACCTGATGATCTAGCATTTTCCCAGGGAAATGTGCACATGCGGAGAAAGAAGCACATAATCATGATGGTGATTGGAGCTGCTCTGTACAGAGTGACGCCCATTCGTTAAGTCACTATTAAGAGAAAAGTGCTATTTACGAAGTTACACGTACAGTATAGTATGTTTTATGCATAGAAACATGGGAACTCGTGTGGTCTGTGTCTGTGGGCACATCCATGTGTCTGCAAACACAGAAGGGGTTTAGAAGAGTCCTTCCCATGCTGGTGAGCTTATGAGGAACTAATAATTCAAGTTTTTTTTTTTTTAATAAATAAATTCATTTATTTATTTTTGGCTGAGTTGGGTCTTCGTTGCTGCGCGCTAGAGCACAGGCTCAGTATTTGTGGCACACGGGCTCAGTTGCTCCGCGGCATGTCGGATCTTCCCGGACCAGGGCTCAAACCCATGTCCCCTGCACTGGCTAGCAGATTCTTTAACCACTGCGCCACCAGTGAAGTTCCATTTCAATTATTAATTCTAGTGCTGTTATTGCACCAAGAAATCAGATATTTTGCAATCCTTTCGGGAAACATCTAGAGCCTTAAACTGTTCATAGCTTGTGAACTTGTGGGAAGTTCTCTTAAGAAATCTATGCAAAAGGAGAACACTCTCACTGCAGTATAGCTTATCGAGTAGGCGCCTGTAACTGCAGGTGCCCCGCAGGGCGACGGGTCGGTCTGTGAGCGGACGGGCCGAGCTCGGCAGGTCTGCACAGGCCCCGCAGAGCCAGCCCCTGGCTGCCCTTCCCTCTTACCCGTGAGGTCCTGGCTCACGTATCACTCTTGGGTACATTGTCGTGATAGAATATGCTTAAGTTATTCAAAAAGTTTAAGTATGGAACTTACTGCATCCTTTATGCTTTGATGTTAAGCTTTTTAAAAAATGGAGGAGACCAATTGCATCCACGCTGTGACAGGACCACGTGCCAGGCCAGGGCCTGCCCACAGCAGGACCTAATCAACACCAGTTGAGGAGGATTCGGTAGGAAAAGAAACGCAAAACCAGTGACTGTCGCTGAGGCGTTTACCACCCGCCCCTGCAGACCCTCTGCTGGGGCCTCGTGAGAGCTTTAACCTCCAGGGGCTTCAGCCCCAGGCTGTAGTCCCGGGCCCTGTGAAGCACCTCGGTGGACGAGGCAGACATCTAAACACAACTGCGTCCAGGACGGCCTGACGGCGCCCGCAAGGCCCAGAGAGGCAGCCAGTGCCAGGCTGGAGCCGGGTCTGAGGAGAGTCCCCACCGGGTGCCGGGGAGGGGAAAGGACACCCCAGGAGGGGAGGGGGGCCGGGCCCACCCCTGGACAGGGGGGCCGGCAAAGGGGCTCCAGGGGGAGGTGGCCCCTTGAGCTCGAGGGTTAGAAAAGGCCAGGCAGGGGCCGTGCAGAAGCGCACTGGAGCCCAGGTGCCTGGACGGGGAGGCCAGGGCAGCGGGGCTGGGCTCCAGGCGGCCCAGGGGAGGGTCCTCAGAGTGGCCGGACGGAAGGGTGAGGGACAGAGGCAGGCTGAGGGCTGCTGGGTTTCTAGCCAGGTCAGACGGGAGTGTCACTCACTGGGCACGCGAATCCCACCCGACGAGCCGCACAGCAGCCCATCTTACAGATGAGGCCCCTGAGCTGGGCCACCCCAGAGCGAACTTCCAGCCCAAACCAGACGGAGTCAGGGACTTCAAAGAGGGGTGTGAGGAGGGCAGGCGACGGGGCCGGATCTGGGGACACTGCTCTGGAGATGCCCAGCGGAGAGCTGGAAACGGGCTCCGGAGCCCAGGTGAGAAGTCAAGGCCCCTCCTGAGTCTGTGTGTCCTGCCCAGGGCAGCCTGCTGGTCAGTGATGGTCTCACCTGCACGCCAGTGCGACCTGGGTCCAGTTCTCGGTGTGGCCACAGCCTGCCCCGGCCAGAGGAGCCCGGGAGGCTCTGGATACAAACGCTTCCGTGCAGATCCAGGCCCAGCCTACTGCTACCTTGGGCTTCCTGGCTCCGTGAGATGTCCCCCGCGACCCCACAGTTAGGAGGAGACACAAGTTTGCGACGCGCATGAAGCATGAAGGGACAAAGGGGAGGGTCACCTGCATGAGGGCGAGGTTACTGCTGATGACTCTGTGCTGCTCCCGGGGGTCATCGATCTGCCCAGTGTTGGCCTAGGATGGAAAGAAGGGCAAAGGGTGAGTCGGGCGGCAGCGCCGAAGCCAGGCCCACCCTTCTTGGAGAGGCGGTCTCAGGACAGGCCAGCAGACGCCCCCTCACTGCTGCCAGAGCCAGCTGTCCTGCCAGCTTTCAAAACGGTGACTCGGGGCTGGAGAGGTGGTGACACAGGCCCAGCTCTTCCCCTCACAGGTGTGCGATCACACATACACGTGCACACATGGGCACGCGTGTCACCAAGAACCTCAGCCGTTGACCATCCAGCCGGTCCATGAGGGGTGCCGGGCTCCCCCCACCCTGCCATCCCTCCTCCCCGCCCACGAGTCGCAGCTCACGTGACCAGCAGCCACTCACCCCACCTTGGCAAAGTGTCCTGCTTAAGAAACGTATGTAAGTCCCTCTTCTCTTGGAATAAAAAAGTGAGATCGGAAATGCAGCTTTCTCCTTTAAAAGGGGTAGCTGCTCCTAACATCACAGCTTTTGCCAGCAAAATTCAAGATGTAGATAAGAAAAAGTTTCAAAGCAAATGTATTTTCTTGGCTCCTTTGTACTGAGTTCACTACGTTACTGAACTCTGAGGAAAATACATAATTCTTTTTTACTTTTTTTCTTGGCTACGCCGTGCGGCTTGCGGGACCTTAGTTTCCCAACCAGGGATCGAACCCAGGCTCCCTGCAGTGGAAGCAGGGAGTCCCACCACTGGATGGCCAGGGGAGCCCCCAGAATTACTTTTCTTTGTACAAGTAAGGGGAGGCTTCTTGTCTTTGGGCACCTGGGACACATCAGGTCACCACTGTGGAGCCCCAGTCGGCTCTGGCTTCATCCAGGTGGCCTGACACCTGCCTCGGGTGTCCTCCCAGGAACCAGGGCGCAGGTGGAGCAGAGCCGCAAGGGACCCACCGAGGCCACACCCGCTCTGCCCGCCTCCCGCCCCGGGCCCCCTGCGGCCCAGAGATGCCGGTGCCCGTGTGTTGGTTCCTGTGAGTCAACCAACTGCAACGTATCAGGGCAGTCAGAGGGCTGCTGGCTGGCCCATGACCCCCAGGACGAATCAGAAAGGCAGTCCTTCCTCAAGAAGCCTCATTTCCACTGGCTGGGAAGCGTGTAAAACACGTGCACAAGTCTGGAACCCGTACAACCCACGAAGCGGCGTGGAGGTGCCCCCTGGCGCCAGAGGCCTGAGACCAAGTCCAGGCTGAGCAGGAAAGGGAGCGGAGGAGAGGGCGCCTGGAGATCCCATAGGGATGAAGGCGGGGAGAGCCGGGGGCAAGCAGCTGTGGGTTTCAGGGAATTAGGCCAGGGGACGGCAACGGGGCTGACGGGCAGTGGATTCCCGTCCAGACACCGGGGAGCGTGGGTTTCGGATGAGTTATCCACGTGGAGGCTGGTGGCGGGAACTGGTGTGCAGATGAAGCCCCTCAGAGGGTCCATTATCCAGGGCCGTGGGGGACGGAGCCGTGAAGGAGGGAAGGAACAGGGCCGGCCAGGAGGGTGAACCTCGGGCAGGGGCCCTCGGGCAAGGGGGCTCAGGTCTCCATCAAGGTACAGGGACATTTCTTTCCCCTAGAACGACGGTCCTGGAGAGGTCAGGCTAGGAGCTAGAGGCACGAGGCCAGTCCTGGCACAGGCTGGGGCCTTTCAAGACTCCAAGGCAAAGGAGTGGGAAGCTGGAGCGTCTCTAGACCAACCCACATTCATCTCAGCAGAAGCAGCCCGCAGGCCCTTCCTAAGCGTGCGTTTGGATCACATACACTCAAACATCTTCAGTCTCTTTTAATCTCACGAGCCCTTACAGCTGCATCAACACGCCTCCCTACCCTGCGGTTCTGGCTGCAGCTCGGCCACTCGGCCTCTCCTTCAGCGACAGGCCCAGGCGTGGGGACCAGCCCCTCCTCCCGTCCCTCAGGTGAGGATCACTTCCTGCCGCTACGCGGCCTGGGGAGCCTTGCCACCCACAACCTTGCGGTGGACCCTCCTTAATTCTGCTCGGCTCCTGTCCCTGCACCTCCTGTTTGCTGCCAGGTCCTGACTTGCCCAGCGAGTTAGAGCTTCACAAGGTCATCTGGCCCATTCACAACAAAAAATACTTACTGGATTAAGAGAGAGGACTGACCCTTGCTGTCCTTCTCCTTCCTCAAACTGGAGAGTAGGGAAAGACAACCGTCTAACTTTTTATTTCTAAATAAATGTAGACTTTTTTTGGCAAGAGTTCCAAAGTCAGCGCAGAGAGTTTCCCATATACCTGTCGCCCAGTTTCTACTGACCGTAACACCTTACAGCAGGGGTCCCCAGCCCCTGGGCCGCACAGCACGAGGTGGGCGGCGGGCCACCGAGCAAAGCTTCATCTGCCACTCACCGTCGCTCACATTACCGCCTGAGCCATCCCTCCCCACCCTCGTCCGTGGAAAAATCATCTTCCGCGAAACCGGTCCCTGGTGCCAAAAAGGTTGGGGACCACTGCCTTATAGAACCACAGGACAGTCATCAAACTAAGGCGTTAACACTGGCTCAACACCGCCAGCTAGGTGACAGGATGTATTTGCACATCCGGGCTTTCCCACCGCTGTCCCTTCTCTGTTCCAGGAAGTAAGTCCGGACCCCCCGCCGGCTCCTTGGTCTCCTCCAGGCAGTGATGGGTCCTCCTCACCTTCCCTCGTCTTTCTCACCGTGGCACCTCAAGGAGCGCTGCTCAGGCCTTCTGCAGAAGGCCCCTCAACGTGGGCTTGTCTGGTGCCTCCCCACGACTAAACTGAGGGTGCGGGTTCGGGGGGAAGAGGCTGCCGAGGGGAGGTGCCTTCTCCTCGTGTGGAATCCGAGGCGCGTGACACCACACGGCTGATCACAGGTGCCCTGACCTCGGCTGAGGTGCGTCTGCCGGGATTCGGCACTGCAAACTCACGGTTCTCCCTTCCCCACACGCCGTCAGCTAGAAGTCACTCATCAGGTCTGCCCCACGCTCAGGCGGAGGGGAATTAAGCTCCTGCTCCTCCATGGAAGCAGATCGAAGCTTTGAGGACGCTTTCTAAAACTACCAGAGCGATTCACAATTATTGGGGGAGATATCTGAAGCTACGCACACATCCTGTTTCTCCTGAAAGTTCCACTTGGTGCTACTGCGGTGTCAGTGCCTCTAGGTCCCCCTATGGATGGAGCCAGGAAACGTACGTGTATGCACCCTAACCCCGCTGTGCACACACGCAAATTTAGCTTCGTCTCCCTCTGTGCGTCCTAAACACACGTAGTTTACATGGGTATCTCTGACTCCAGTCCAGCATCACAGGGCTCAACATGGCAGAGAGCAGACAGCTTTCAGACACACACTGGAAACAAGAAGAGGCTTCTACAGTGTAACACAGGTTCAGAGGGAATCCTTGGGCATAGAGAGCAGGGGAGTTAGGTGGACAGAGGACCCACGCCCAGAAATGACGGCAGGACACGTTTCCCGCCAAGGACAGGAGGCCCCGGGTACAACGGGCACCTTGGACAGGTGGCGACTTGGCTTCAACAAGAGGCGCCTCCTCTCGCCTGACTGGCTTGTGCCGACGAGGGGACGCTTGGCTGAGCAGAAGCAGTGAGGTTGTGTGCTGGGGTCACAGGCAGGGAAATGCCCAGAGTGGCCACAGTAAGAGGGACACAGACCAGTGAGACCAGTGAGCGGCCTGTACCTCCAGGGAACACACTGTGACGCCCCCCAGCCACCAGGGGGTCACCTGCTCTACAGAAGGAGCTCCACAGACTAGGAGGAAACCCAAATAGAGGATGCTCGAGTGACCAAGAATCCCTGTCCCCTGAAGGCCACAGTCATGACAGACTCAGCAGACTCCAAAAATGGAGGCAAAAGCCTAAGGAAACAATCAAGACAGAACCCGAGTAAGACTCTAGGACAGCTAAGCCAGGCGGTGGCAGAGGCTGGTGCCTTCGCACAGGGAGAGACGGTCTGGGGTTCTAGAAAGCACAGACTCGGTCTCTGAATGTAAAGTAAAACACGGAGACAAGCAGGACTCCTCACAATGACCTCAGTAGCACAGAGCTTGAGAGCAAGATTAAGAGGAAATGAGTGAAATGAAAAATCAAGCGCAGGTGTTTTCCCAGAATGAAGCACAACCAGACAGAGATGGAAAGAAGGCAGACCCAGAAGCTGCATGTGTATACGTTAAAGTGAGAGAGAGGGTGGGAATGTGAACGCATATCAGAATGTAAGAAATCACGAAAAACAGGATTTTCATAGAGCTGAAGACAGACATACGTCTTTAGATTGAAAAATCTAAGATGTATATAAGGTAAGGGAAAACGGTCCATGCCAGAAATACCGCGGTGAAATTTCAGAACATGGATGATAAAAAAAAATGCACAAGAAGTTCAGATGGGGGACTTCCCTGGCCATCCAGTGGTTAGGACTCTGCATGTGCAGCGCAGGGGGCACGGGCTCGATCCCTGGTTGGGGAGCTAAGATCCCGCAAGCCGCACGACACGCAGCCCCCGCCAAAAAAAAAGTTCAGATAGGAAGATAAAATCAACAGACTACCTACGAGAAATGAGACTCAAAGAGACGCAAGGCCACCATTAGCAACACTGAGTACAGAGGACACTGCAAGCCTGTCTCAGTTGAGGGGACACACCTGTGAACCCTGCCTCGCTATCCGGCCAGGCTGGGGTCAGCTGGGAGGATAAAGGCCCCGTCACACTTGGCAGTCCAGACAGATCACCTGCCAGGACTCTCCCCTGAAGCGCGTCCTGGACGACACAGGCAAACCAAACGAAAGATACACTGAAAAGGAAGCCGGCGGGGACGGACATCAGCCAGAGGGCAGACAGGGAAGCCCAGCCCGCGCTCCTTTGAGGAAACACAGGATGAACCACCCACACTGACCACAGCAGCTCTGTGGGAGGGTTAGAAGCCAGGCCAGGCCCTGCAGCAGCCAAGGAAAAGCCTCACCCACGATGGCAGGAAAGGTCGTTGTCGCCCTTGCCCCACTCCCCCAGCACAGCCCCGCGGAGACAGGAGGCAGCCGTCCAGCCCCTGGGCCTCCCTTGGGACAGAGGGAAAGAATGGTCTTGTCTGTGACCTTCTGGCTGGTCTAGGGGCTCCCAAGAGACGGGCTTCTCTCTCACCCGACTCACAGATCAGACCGGAAGCTAGCATAGTTTATGTATCAGGTCGGGACAACAGATTTAAAGTCCGGAAAGAAAAAAAAACCTGTCAACTCTGGCAAAAACTGTCTTTTGAAAATGAGGGGGGATTTAAGACATTTCTAGATAAATAAAAGCTGACAGAGTTCATTACCACTAGGCCTGCCCTATGGTCAATATTAAAGACAGTCCTTCAAGTTGATGAAAGGATGATCAAAAGTCAGTCAAATATATATATTGAAAAATATAAAGTTCTCCAGTAAAAGCAAACACACAGCCAAATATAAAAACCTGTGTATTGTAATTTTGGTTCATAACTCCACTTTTATGCCTTTGTAGGATTTAAAAGACAAAAGCATAAAAATAATTTAAATCTATATTACTGAGTACACAGTATATAAAATGTAATTCATGATATCAATAACATAAACGAGGTAGAGCTTTAAAGGAATCGAATTTTTGACTAATTTAAGTTGGTATCAGTTTAAAATAGATTATTATAACATTAGGATGTTATACTGATTCCCCAAGGTACCCACAAAGAAAACATCTACAGGACACACACAAGAAAAATGAGAAGTGAGTCAAGACCTATCACTACAAAAAATGAACTCATCAAAAAGACAGAAAGGGAGAAAATGAGGGGGAGAAAAGCTATGAGACATACAGAAAACAAATACCAAAACGGCAATAATTAGTCCTTGCCTATCACTAATTACTTTAAATGTAAATAAACTTCCCAATCGAAAAACATAAATTGGTAGAATAAATTTTTAAATATACAAGATCCAACTACATGCTGTCTACAGGAGGGTAACTTTAGATCTAACGACACACATGGATTGAAAGAGAAAAGATGGAAAAAAGATATTCCTTACAAATAGCAACCAAACAAGAGGAAGGATGACTGTACTAATATCAGACAAAATATACTAAGTAAAAAACTGATCCAAGAAACAAAGAAGGACATTATATACTGATAAGAGGACTTTGTATATTGATAAAATATATATTGATTATACATTGACAAAACCACCAGGAACACGTAACAGTTATAAACATACACAGACCAAACATCAGAACTCCTAAATACAGGAAGCAAACGTTGACAGAATTGAAAGGAGAAGTAGACAGCTCTGCAATAATAGGAGAAGACTTCCATTCTCCACTTTCAATAATGGATAGGACAACCAGACAGAAGATTATGAAGGAAACACAGGACTTGAACATGTCTATAGACTAACTGAACCTAACAAACAGATACATGATACTCTACCCAACAACAGCAGAATACATATTTTTCTTAAGGGCACTTGGAACATTCGTTGAAAAAGAAGAAAAATCTCAAATCAACAACCTAACTTTACAACTAGAAAAGAACAAACTAAACCCAAAAGCTATCAGAATAAAAGAAATAATAAATATTAGGCCATCACCAAAAAATCTACAAACAATAAATGGTTGAGAGGGTGTGTAGAGAAGGGAACCCTCCTGCACTGTTGGTGGGAATGTAAACTGGTGCAGCCACTGTGGAGAACAATATGGAGATTCCTTAAAAAACTAAAAATAGAACTACCGTATCGTATGATCCAGCAATCCTACTTCTGGGCATATATCCAGAGAAAACCATAATTCAAAAAGACATGTACCCCAATGTTCATTGCAGCACAATTTACAATAGCCAAGACATGGAAGCAATCTCAGTGTCCATCAACAGAGGAATGGATAAAGAAGATGTGGTACATATATACAATGGAATATCAGCCATAAAAAATAACAAAATAATGCCATGTGCAACGACATGGATGGACCTACAGACTGTCATACTGAGTGAAGTAAGTCACACAGAGAAAGACAAATATCATATGATATCGCTTATATGTAGACTCTAAAGGAATGGTACAAGTGAACCTATTTATAAAACAGAACTTGAGTCACAGATGTAGAAAACAAACTTGTGGTTACCAGGCGAGAAAGGGGAGGGGAGGGATAAATTGGGAGATTGGGATTGACATATACACACTACTGTATATAGAATAGATAACTAATAAGAACCTACTAAACAGCACAGGGAGCTCTATTCTGTACTCTGTAATGAGCTATATAGGAATAGAATCTAAAAAAGAGTGGATAACATGTGTATGAATAACTGACTCACTTTGCTGTACAGCAGAAACTAACACTGTAAATCACCTATACTCCAATAAAAAAAATAGAGGGAAAAATAAATATTAGGGATAAACAGAAAATAGAAAAACAATGGAGAAAATCAACAAATGCTGTTTCTTCAAAAAGATCAACAAACTGATCAAACCTTAAGCTAGACTGATTAAGGGAAAAAAGAAAAGACTCACATAACTAAAAGTAGAACTGAGAAGACATTATTACTCAATTTACAGAAATAAAAAGTATTATCAGAGAGTACTTTAATGATTATATGCCAACAAATTGGACAACCTAGATGAAAAGGATAAATTCCTAGAAATACACAATTGACCAAGTCTAAATCATGAAGAAATAGAAGCTCTGAACACACCCATAACTAGTAAGGAGATTGAATTGGTAATCAAAAACCTCTCAATAAAGAAAAGCCCAGGACCAGATGGCTCTACTGGTGAATTTTACCAAACATTTAAAGAAGAATCAACATCAATCCTCCTCAAACTCTTCCAAAGCAATTGCAGAGGAGGCAACATTTCCAAACTCATTCTGTGAGGACAGATTTACACTGATACCAAAGCCAGACAAAGACACTACAAGAAAACCACTGAGTAATATCCCTTATGAATACTGACACAAAAATCCTCAATAAAATACTAGCAAACAGAATTCAAGAGCACATTAAAATTACTGTACACCATGACCAAAAGAGATTTATTCCTGGAATACAAGGCTAGTTCATATGAAAACTGATCAATGCAGTATACTCTATTAACAAAATGAAGGAAAATAAACCATGCCATCATCTCAATTGATGCAGAAGAAGCATTTGACAAAATTCAACTTTCCATAATAAAAACATTCAACAAACTAGGAATACAAGGAAACTACCCCAATATAATAAAAGCTATATATCAAAAGCCCACAACTAACATAACACTCATGGTGAAATACTGAAATTTTTCCTCTAAGATCAAGTAGAACAAGGATACCCACTTTCACCACTTTTATTCAACACAGTCCTGGAAGTCTTAACCAGAGTAATTAGGCAAGAAAAAGAAAGAAAAGACATTCAAATTGGAGAGAAAGAAGTAAAATTATCTCTACTCACAGATGACATGATCTTATATGTAGAAAACCCTAAAGATTGCACAAAAACTGAACTAATAAAGCAATCCATCAAAGTCACAGAATATAAAATCAACAACAGAAACAAAAAACACCCACTTGTGTGCCTCTTTACTAACAATGAACAATCTGAAGAAAAAATTAATTAAGCAATTTAACTTTCATTTACTGTAACATCAAAAAGAAAAAAACACTTAGGAATTAACTTGACAAAGGAGGTGAAAGACTTGTATGCTCAAAATGTCACTGAAAGAAATTTTGAAAGACACCAATAAATGGAAAGATATCCTATGTTCATGGATTGGAAAACAATATTGTTAAGATGTCAATATTACCAAAAGAAATGTACAGGTTTAATGCAATCCCTATCAAAAACCCAATGACAAAAATAGAAAAAATTCATTTAAAAATTCATATGGAGTCGCAAGAGACACCCCCCAAAGCCAAAACAATCTTAAAAAAACAAACCAGGTTGGAGAAGACAAGATGGCGGAGTAGAAGACCTTGAGCTCCCCTCCTCCCATGAGCACACCAAAAGCACAACTAACTGTTGAACAACCGTCAATAAAAAAGACTGAAACATTACCAAAAAAGATATTCTACATCCAAAGACAAAGAAAAAATCACAATGAGACAGTAGGAGGGGCATACTTGCAATATAATCAAATCACATACCCCCCAGGGTGGATGACCCACTGACTGGAGAATAATTACATCACAGAAGTTCTCCCATGGGAGTGAGAGTTCTGAGCCCCACCATCAGGCTCCCCAGCGTGGGGATCTGGCATTGGGAGGAGGAGCCCGCAGAACATTTGGCTTTGAAGGCCAGCAGGTCTTAATCTCAAGAACTCCACAGGACTTGGGGAAACAGACACTCCACTCTTGGAGGGTGCACACAAAGTCCCTTGAGCACCAGGTCCCAGCACAAAAGCAGTGACTCCAAAGGAGCCTGGGCTAGGCCTACCTGCTGGTCTTGGAGGGTCTCTTGGGCAGCTGTGGCTCTCTCCTGGGACATAAAAGCTGGTGGTTAACATATCCAGGAGTATGCATCTGAAGGCTGATATCTTGCTTGGGACGTTAGCACCAAGACCAGGCCCCACCCAACAGCCTGTAGGCCCCAATGCTGGGATGCCTCAGGCCAAACAACCAACAGGCAGAACACAGCCCCATCCGTCAGCAGACAGGCTGCCTAAACACTTTCTGAACCCAGAGCCACCTCTAGACATGCCCCTTGACATGGCCCTGCCCACCAGAGGGCCAAGACCCAACTCCACTCACCAGTGGGCAGGCTCCCACCAGGAAGCCTGCACAAGCCTCTAGACCAGGCTTACCAACTAGGGGGCAGACACCAGAAGGAAGGAAACTACGATCCTGAAGCCTACAGAACTGAGTCTGAAAACATGGGTCAGAACCTACCCCGGGACTAGCTTGTCCCTGGCCCTTGGGTGACGAGAGGGGAGAGCACTGCTGGGACACACAGAACATCCCCTACAGAGGCCACTTCTCCAAGGTTGAGAAATGTAACTAAGCTACTACATACATAAAAATACAAATAGAAATTTAAACAAAATGAGATGGCAAAGCAATATGTTCCAGACGAAGGAACAAGACAAAACCCCAGAAAAACTACTAAGTGAAGTGGAGATGGGCAATCTACTCAAGAAAGAGTTCTGAGTAATGATCATAAAGATGATCCAAGAACACAGGGAAAGAATGGAGGCACTGACTGAGAAGTTACAAGAAGTTTTTAACAAAGGATTAGAAAAAATAAAGAACAACCAGAGTTGAAGAATACAATAAATGAAATGAAAAATACACTAGAAGGAATCAAGAGCAGAATAAATGAGGCAGAAGAATGGTTAAGTGAGCTAGAAGACAGAGTGGTGGAAACCACTGTCTCAGAACGTAATAAAGAAAAAAGAATGAAAAGAAACAGGGACAGTTTAAGAGACCTCTGGGACAATGTCAAATGCACCAACATTCGACTTATAGGGGTTCCAGAAGAAGATGAGAGAGAGAAAGGGCCTGAGAAGATATTTGAAGAGATAATAGCTTAAAATTTCTCTAACATGGGAAAGGAAACAGTCACCCAAGTCCAGGAAGCACAGAGTACCATACAGGATCAACCCAAGTAAGAACATGCCAAGACATATAGTAATCAAACTGACGAAAATTAAAGAGAAAGAGAAAATATTAAAGGCAACAAGGGAAAAGCAACAAATAACAAAGGAACCCCCAAAAGGTTATCAGCAGATTTTTCAGCAGAAACTCCGCAGGCCAGAAAGGAGTGGCACGATATCTTTAAAGTGATGAAAGGGAAAAACCTACAACCAAGAATACTCCATCCAGCAAGGGTCTTATTCAGATTCAATGGAGAAATAAAAGCTTTACAGACAAGCTAAAGCTAAAAGAATTCAGCACCACCAAACCAGCTTTACAACAAATGCTAAAGGAACTTTTTTAAGCAGAAAAGAAAAGGCTACAACTAGAAACAAGAAAATCGCGAATGGAAAAGCTCACTGGTAAAGGCAAACAGAGAGTGAAAGTAGGAAATCATCCACACACAAGTATATATCTAAACCAAAATCATGAGAGGAGAAAAGTATAAATGCAGGATATCAGAAATGCACTGGAAATTAACAGATCAGCAACTTAAAACAATCATGTATATATATAGACTGCTATAGTAAAATCTCATGGTGACCGCAAACCAAAAATCTACAACAGATATACACACAAGTAAGAAGAAGGACTCCAAGACAGACTGGTGATCTCTTAGAATGATAGGTGTAAGTGGCCCCTTGTTCCAAAGGTGCCAACTCACCTATGCAGGACATATTAAGAGTTTGTTTGGGAGATTAGTTCAAGATGGCGGAGTAGAAGGACGTCAGCTCACCCCATTCTTATGAAAACACCAAAATCACAACTAATTGCTGAACAACCAATGACTAAAAAATGCTGGAACCTAAATAAAAGAAAAAAGATACCCTACATCCAAAGACAAAGACGAAGCCACAATGAGATGGTAGGAGGGGTGCAATCATGATAAAATCAAATCCCATACCTGCTGGGTGGGTGACTCACAAACTGGAGAATAATTATATCACAGAAGTTCTCCCATGGGAGTGAGAGTTCTGAGCCCCACATCAGGCTTCCCAGCCTGGGGATCCGGTAATGGGAGGAGGAGTCCCCAGAGAATCTGGCTTTGAAGGCCAGCAGGGTTTGAATGCAGGACTTCCACAGGACAGGGTGAAACAGAAACTCAGTTCTTGGAAGGCACACACAAAGTCTTGTGCGCACCAGGACCCAGGGGTAAAAAGCCCATAAGAGACTGGGCCAGACCTACCTGCTAGTATTGGAGGGTCTCCTGCAGAGGTGATGGGGAGGGCAGCTGAAGCTCACTGCAGGGACAAAGACACTGGCAACAGCAGTTCTGGGAAGTACTCACTGACGTGAGCCCTCCTGGAGGCCACCACTAGCCCCACCATATAGCCTGTAGGCTCCAGTGCTGGGTCACCTCAGGCCAAACAACTAACAGGGAGGGAAAATAGCCCCACCCATCAGCAGATTAAAGTTTTACTGAGCATGGCTCTGCCTACCAGAGGGACAAGACCCGCTCCACCCACCACCAGTCCTTCCCATCAGGAAGCTTGCAAAAGCCTCTTTGATAGCCTCATCTACCAGAGGGCAGACAGCAGAAGCAGAAAGAATATAATCCTGCAGCCTGCAGAACAGAAACCACAATCACAGAAAGTTAGACAAAATGAAATGGCAGAGGAATATGTCCCAGATGAAGCAACAAGATAAAACCCCAGAAAGTCAACTAAGTGAAGTGGAGATAGGCAACCTTCTGGAAAAAGAATTCAGAATAATGATAGTGAAGATGATCCAGGATCTCAGAAAAAGAATGGAGGCAAAGATTGAGAAGATGCTAGAAATGATTAACAAAGACCTAGAAGAATTAAAGAACAAACAGAGATGAACAATACAATAACTGAAATGAAAAATACACTAGAAGGAATCTATAGCAGAATAACTGAGGCAGAACAACGGATAAGTGAACTGGAAGACAGAATGGTGGAAATAACTGCCGAGGAGCAGAATAAAGAATGAAAAGAAACGAAGAGAGTCTAAGAGACCTCTGGGACAACATTAAATGCACCATCATTTGCATTATAGGGGCCCCAGAAGCAGAAGAGAGAAAGGACCTGAGAAAAGATTTGAAGAGATAATCACTGAAAACTTCCCTAACATGGGAAAGGAAACAGTCACCCAAGTCCAGGAAGTGCAGAGAGTCCCAAGAAGGATAAACCCAAGGAGGAACATGCCACCAAGACACAGAGTAATCAAACTGACAAAAATTAAAGACAAAGAAAAAACTTTAAAAGCAACAAGGGAAAAAACAACAAATAACATACAAGGGAACTCCCATAAGGTTATCAGCTGATTTCTCAGAAGAAACTCTGCAGGCCAGAAGGGAGTGACATGATATATATATGAAGTGATGAAAGGGAAGAACCTACAACCAAGAATACTCTATCCAGCAAGACTCTCATTCAGATTTGACGGAGAAATCAAAAGCTTTACGGACAAGCAAAAGCTAAGAGAATTCAGCACCCCCAGGCCAGCTTTCCAACAAATGCTAAAGTAACTTCTCTAGGCAGGAAAGCAACCAGCAGCTTAAAATAACCAGGTACGTATATAGACGGCAATAACAAAACCTCATGGGAACAGCAAACCCAAAAACTATAATAGATACAAACACAAAAAAGGAAACACAACCCAAACAGAACACTAAAGATGGTCATCAAACCAAAAAAGAAGAGAAAAAGAGAGTAAAGGAAGAAAAAAGGCCTACAAGAACAAACCAAAAAAATTAAGAAAATGGCAATAGGAACATACATATCGATAATTACCTTAAATGTAAATGGATTAAATGCTCCAACCAAAAGACACAGAATGGCTGAATGGATACAAAAACAACACCTGTATATATGCTGTTTACAAGAGACCCACTTCAGACCTAGGGACACATACAGACTAAAAGTGAGGTGATGGAATAACATATTCCATGCAAATGAAAATCAAAAGAAAGCTGGAATAGCAATACTCTTATCAGACAAAATAGACTTTAAAATAAAGACTATTATAAGAGACAAAGAAGGACACTACATAATGATCAAGGGATCAATCCAAGGAGAAGACATAACAATTGTAAATAGATACGCACCCAACAGAGGAGCACCTCAATATGTAAGGCAAACACTAAGAGCCATAAAGGGAGAAATTGAGAGTCACACAATAATAGTGGGGGCTTTAACACCCCACTTTCTTTTTCTTTATAGCATGTTTTCTTTTTTTTAATACCTATTGTTTTTTTTTAAATTAATTAATTAATTAATTAAGTTGTGCCAGGTCTTAGTTGCAGCCAGCGGGCTCCTTAGTTGCAGCATGTGGGCTCCTTAGTTGGGGCAGGTGGGCTCCTTAGTTGTGGCTCACAGGCTCCTTAGTTGCAGCATGCGAACACTTAGTTGTGACACACATGAGGGATCTGGTTCCCTGACCAGGGATCGAATCTGGGCCCCCTGTATTGGGAGCGTGGAGTCTTAACCACTGGGCCACCAGGAAAGTCCCAACACCCCCCTTTCATCAATGGATAGGTCATTCAGAAAGAAAATCAATAAAGAAACACAGGCCTTAAATCACCCATTAGACCATATGGACTTAATTGATATTTATAGAGCATTCCATCCAAAAGCAGCAGAATACACATTCTTCTCATGTGCATGAAGATGAGTCTCCAGGATCTACCACATGCTGGGCCACAAAGCAAGCCTTGGTAAATTTAAGAAAACTGAAATCATATCAAGCATCTTTTCCGACCACAACGCTATGAAATTAGAAATAAACAACAAGGAAAAAACTGTAAAAAACAAACACGTGGAGTCTAAACAATATGCTACTAAACAACCAATCGATCACTGAAGAAATCAAAGAGGAAACAAAAAAATACCTAGAGACAAATGAAAATGAAAAAAACAATGATCCAAAACCTATGGGATGCACCAAAAGCAGTTCTAAAGGGAAGTTAATAGCAATACGAGCTTACCTCAGGAAACAAGAAAAATATCAAACAAACCACCTAACTTTACACCTAAAGCAACTAGAGAAAGAAGAACAAACAAAACCCAAAGTTAGTAGAAGGACAGAAATCATAAAGATCAGAGCAGAAATAAATGAACTAGAAATGAATAAAACAATACGAAAGATGAAAGAAACTAAAAGCTGGTTCTTTGAAAGGATAAACAAAATTGATAAACTATTAGCCAGACTCATCAAGAAAAAAAGGGAGAGGGCCCAAATCAATACAATTAGAAATGAAAAAGGAGAAGTTACAACAGACACCACAGAAATACAAAGGATCATAAGAGACTACTACAAGCAACCATATGCCAATAAAATGAACAACCTGGAAGAAATGGACAAATTCTTAGAAAGGTACAATCTCTCAAGGCTGAACCAGGAAGAAATAGAAAATATGAACAGACCAATCACATGTACTGAAATTGAATCTGTGATTTAAAAACTCCCAACAAAGGGACTTCCCTGGTGGTCCAGTGGTTAAGAATTGGTCCTGCAATGCAGGGAACGCCAGTTCGATCTCTGGTCAGGGAACTAAGATCCCACATGCCGCAGGGCAACTAAACCTGTGCGCCACAACTACTGAGCCCGTGCACTCCGGAGCCTGCATGCCACAACTAGAGAGAAGCCTGTTCACCGCAATGAAGAGCCCACGTGCTATGAGGCCACTATTACCCTGATACCAAAACCAGACAAAGATACCACAAAAAAAGAAAATTACCAGCCAATATTATTGATGAACATAGACGCAAAAATCCTCAACAAAATACTAGCAATCTGAATTCAACAATACATTAAGGGCTTCCCTGGTGGCGCAGTGGTTGAGAATCTGCCTGCCAATGCAGGGGACACGGGTTCAAGCCCTGATCTGGGAAGATCCCACATGCCGCGGAGCAACTGGGCCCATGAGCCACAACTACTGAGCCTGCGCATCTGGAGCCTGTGCTCCGCAACAAGAGACGCCGCAATAGTGAGAGGCCCGTGCACTGCGATAAAGAGTGGCCCCTGCTCGCCGCAACTAGAGAAAGCTCTCGCACAGAAACGAAGACCCAACACAGCCAAAAATAAAATAAAATAATTAATTCAAAAAATTTAAATAAAAAAACCAAAAAAACCCCAAAAAAACACAATACATTAAAAGGATCATACACCGTGATCAAGTGGGGTATATCCCAGGGATGCAAGGATTTTTCAGTTCTGCAAATCAATCATGTGATACACCACATCAACAAACTGAAGAATAAAAACCATATGATCATCTCAATAGATGCAGGAAAGCTTCTGACAAAATTCAACACCCATTTACGATAAAAAACTCTCCAGAAAGTGGGCACAGAGGGAACCTACCTCAACATAATAAAGTCCACATATGACAAACCCACAGTTAACATCATACTTAACAGTGAAAAGCATTTCCTCTAAGATCAGGAACAAGACAAGGATGTCCACTCTCACTACTTTTATTCAACATAGTTTTGGAAGTCCTAGCCATGGCAATCAGAGAAGAAAAAGAAATAAAAGGGATCCAAATTGGAAAAGAGAAAGTAAAACTGTCGCTGTTTACAGATGACATGATACTATACACAGATAATCCTAAAGGTGCTACCAGAAAACTATTACAGCTCATCAATGAATTTGGTAAAATTGCAGTACATGAAATTGATACACAAAAATCTGTTGCATTTCTATACACTAACAATGAAAGGTCAGAAAGAGAAATTAGGGAAACTATCCCATTTACCATTGCATCAAAAAGAATAAAATACCTAGGAATAAAGCTACCTAAGGAGGCAAAAGACTTGTACTCCAAAAGGTGTAAGACACTGATGTAAGAAATTGAAAATGAGACAAACGGAATGATACACCATGTTCTTGGATTGGAAGAATCAATATTGTCAAAATGACTAGAGTATCCTAGGCAATGTACAGATTCAATGCAATTCCTATCAAATTACCAACTGCATTTTTCACAGAACTAGAACAAAAAATTTTCTAATTTCTATGGAAACACAAAAGACCCCGAAGAGCCAAAGCAATCTTGAGAAAGAAAAACGGAGCTGGAGGAATCAGGCTCCCTGACTTGAGACTATACTACAAAGCTACAGTAATCAAAACAGTGTGATTCTGGCACAAAAAACAGAAATATAGATCAATGGAACAGGATAGAAAGCCCAGAAATAAACCCACGCACCTATGGTCAATTAATCTATGACAAAGGAGGTAAGACTATACAGTGGAGAAAAGACAGTCTCTTCAATATGTTGTGCTGGGAAACTGGACAGCTACAGAATGAAACTGGAACATTCCCTAACACCAAACACAAAAATAAACTCAAAATGGATTAAATGTATGACCGGATACTATAAAACTCCTAGAGGAAGGTATAGGCAGAACACTTTTTGACATAAATCACAGCACTATCTTTTTGGATCCGTCTCCTAGAGTAATGGAGATAAAAACAAAAATAAACAAATGGGACCTAATTAAACTTAAAAGCTTTTGCACAGCAAAGGAAACCATAAACAACACAAAAAGCCCATCTACAGACTGGGAGAAAATATTTGCAAATGATGTAACTGACAAGGGATTAATCTCTAAAATATACAAACAGCTTATACAGCTCAATATCAAAAAAACAAACAACCCAATCAAAAAATGGGCAGAAGATCTAAAAAGACATTTTTTCAAAAGAAGACATGCAGATGGCCAACAAACACATGAAAAGATGCTCAACATCGCTAATTATTAGAGAAATGCAAATCAAAACTACAATGAGGTATCACCTCACACCAGTCAGAATGGCCACCATTAAAAAGTCTACAAATAATAAATGCTGGAGAGGGTGTGGAGAAAAGGGAATGCTTCTACACTGTTGGTGGGAATGTAAATTGGTACAACCACTATGAAGAACAGTATGGAGGTTCCTTAAAAAACTAAAAATAGAGCTACCATATGATCCAGTAATCCCACTCCTGGGCATATATCTGGAGAAAACCATAATTAGAAAAGATACATGGACCCCAATGTTCATGGCAGCACTATTTACAATAGCCAAGACATGGAAGCAACCTAAATGTCCATCGACAGAGGAATGGATAAAGAAGATGTAGTACATATATACAATGAAATATTACTCAGCCATAAAAAAGAATGAAATAAGCCATTTGCAGCAACATGGATGGAGCTAAAGATGATCATACTAAGACAGACACACAGACAAAGACAAATATCACAAGGTATCACTCATATGTGGAATCTAACTAAAAAAAATGTTACATGAACTTATTTACAAAACAGAAAATGACTCACAAACATAGAAAACAAACTTATGGTTACCAAAGGGGAGGGGGAGAGAGGGATAAATTAGGAGTTTGTGCTTAAAATATACATACTACTATATAGATAACCAACAAGGACCTACTGTATAGCACAGGGAACTATACTCAATATCTTGTAATAACCTATAATGGTAGAGAATGTAAAAATAAATATATATATATATAACTGAATCACTTTACTGTATACCTCAAACTAACACAATATTGTAAATCAACTATATTTCAATAAAAATTAAAAAAAAAAACAAAGTTGGAGGCCTCATACTTCCTGATTTTAAAACCTATTTCAAAGCTACAGGCTTTGAAACAGTGTGGTACTGCCATAAAGACACAAAGACCAACGGACTAGAACAGAGACCCCAGAAATAAACCCTGGCATATATGGTCAAATAATGTTTGACAAGCATGCCAAGACAATTCAATGGGGAGAGGACAGTCTTTTCAACAAATGGTGCTGGGAAATCTGGACAACCACGTACAAAAGGATGAAGTTGAACCTTTACCTAATACCATATACAAAAATTAACTCAAAATGGATCAAAGATCTAAACATTAGAGCTAAATCTATAAACTTCTCAGAAGAAAACATAGGGGAAAATCTTATGACATTGTATTTGGTTATGATTTCTTGGATATGACTCAAAAAGCACAGGTAAGAAAATAAAAATAGATAAACTGGACTACATCAAAATTTAAAACTTTTGTGCATCAAAGGACACAATCAACAGAGTGAAAAGAAAACCAACAGAAAGGGAGAAACTATTGGCAAATCATGTCTGATAAGGGTTAAGTTCCAGAATACATAAAGAACTCCTACAGCTCAACAACCAATAAATAAACCCCATTAAAAAATGTGTAAAGGACTTGAATAGACATTTCTCCAAGAAAATTAAAAATGGCAAAAAGCACATGAAAAGATGTTCAGTATTACTAATTACTAGGGAAATACAAATCAATATCACAGCCATTAGGATGGCTACTAGTTAAAAAACAAACAACCCCCCCCCCAAAAAACAAAACAAAAACCCAGGAAATAACAAGGCTGAGGAGGACGTGGAGAAATGCACACTTAACATCAGTTAAGATGGTAAAATTTATGTGTATTTTACTAAAATTAAAATAAAATATTTTAAAAGACCTTTTCAGGGGGGTGAAAAGTCAAGCCAGAGAATGGGAGAAAATTTTTGCAAACCACATATATGACAAAAGATTCATATATAGAATTTATAAAGAGCTCTCAAAACTCAAGAGTAAAAATAGTAATGTAATTAGATATGAATAGATGCTTCACTCAAAGGGGTATGTGATGGCGAAGAAGCACATGAGAAAAGATGACCGTTATTAGTCATTAGGGAAATGCAAATTAAGACCAAGATGAGATATCACTACATATTTATTAAAACAGCTAAAATAAAAACTAGACAATACCAAATACTGGTGAGGATGCAGAAAAACTGAATATCTCAAAAACTGCTGGTGAGATTTCATAAAATTT
Organism: Balaenoptera physalus; assembly: GCF_965194825.1. NCBI lineage: Eukaryota > Metazoa > Chordata > Mammalia > Artiodactyla > Balaenopteridae > Balaenoptera > Balaenoptera physalus. The sequence continues at coordinate 110,604,942 of NC_138896.1, forward strand.
TCTGGCAGTTTCATTTTTAATATATTTTTTTAAATTTTATTTCTCTCATTATTTATTTTGGCTGTGCCAGGTCTTAGTTGTGGCATGTGGGATTTTTTTTTTTTTTTTAGTTGCGGCATGCGGACTCTTAGTTGCGGCACTGCAGACTTATTAGTTGTGGCATGCACATGGGATCGAGTTCTCCGACCAGGGATCAAACCCGGGCCCCATGCATTGGGAGCGTGGAGTCTTACCCTGAACATGAAATTTTGATTCATACCCTTTGTTCACGTTGCTATTGAAGGGTCTGTCTTCATGCTGATGTAAAAGAGCTGCTTAGATACTTGAGGATACAGATGCTCTGTTAATTTTGTATAACTCTTCCCCTTGTGGGTTATTCCCCTTTTAATTTGTGCAAGGAAACTGTATGGGTAGAATTGTGTCCCCCCAACAGAACTTTAAGTCCGAACCCCCAGAACCTCATAAGTGACTTGATTTGGAAATAGGGTGGTTGGAGATGTACTTAGTTTAGACGAGGTCACGCTGGGGTAGGGTGGGCACCTAATCCAACGTGGCTGCTGTCCTTATAGAAAGGGGACATTTGGACATATGTGCACACAGGCAGAGCCACGTGAAGACAAAGACAGAGGTTGGGGCAGTGCATCTACAGGCCAGGGAACAGTGGCGATCACAGCAGACACAGAGCTGGGGAAAGGCCTGGAGCAGAGCCCCCTATGGCCTCAGGGGGAGCCAGCCCAGCCCAGCCCAGCCCAGCCTCCATCTCTGACTTATAACCAGAGCTTGGAGGCCATACATTGCTGTTGTTTAAGCCACTCGGTCTGTGGTGCTTTGTTACGACAGCCCCAGGGAACTAAAATTATTACATAGCTCCCAGTTTAACTGAGACAGGCATCGTCTCTCCTTTATAAGATCTGCATTTGTTCTGCTACTTAAAAAGCATTTCTTGTCACCAATTCTAAAAATACTGATGTGTTTTTCTGGTATCATGCTTTACTTTAAATTACTCCATGTATTCAAAATATACATTTATGTATGACATAAAATAAAAATTACTTCTAAAGAATTAGCCAATTATCTCAGAACCACTTATTAATAATCCACCCTCTTTTCATTGATTTAAAATGTCATATTATCATACAGTAGACTGTATTTGTATAAGTCTGAGTTTATTTCTGGATGTTCTGTTTTGTTCTCTGATATATCAATTGAGACTGGCTGCAAAATAATTTTCTTACTATAACTTTTTATTATGTTGTAAAATCTGGAAATCAAATTTCACCATTAGTCTTCTTTCTCTTTTTCCTACCGATATTTTCATGGTTATTCTGACTCATTCCTCCAGATAAACTTTAAAATAATACTGTCAAATGTTCCCCCAAATCTCTCTGGCATTAACTGCATTAATTTTATAAACAAAAACAGGGAGAACTGGTAACTTTACAACATTGATTTTTCCCATCAGAAACTCCATCTCTCCCTCCAAATTTCTATTTCCCTTTACGGAGTTTTGTCATTTTATTTGTATGGGTCCCACACATTTCTTTTTGAGGCTTCAGTATGAAAAAGTTTTAAAATTTGTTCATACTTTGAAATGGGACCTAATCAAACTTACAAGCTTTTGCACAGCAAAGGAAACCATAAACAAAACGAAAAGACAACCTACAGAATTGGAGAAAATATTAGCAAATGATGCAACCAAGGGCTTAATTTCCAAAATATACGAACAGCTCATACAACTCAACAACAACAAAAAACAAACAACCCAATCAAAAAATGGGCAGAAGACCTAAATAGACATTTCTCCAAAGAAGACATACAGATGGCCAATAGGCACATGAAAAGATGCTCAACATGGCTAATTATTAGAGAAATGCAAATCAAAACTACAATGAGGTACCACCTCACACCAGTCAGAATGGCCATCATCAAAAAATCCACAAACAGTAAATGCTGGAGAGGGTGTGGAGAAAAGGGAACCCTCTTGCACTGTTGGTGGGAATGTAAATTGGTGCAGCCACTGTGGAGAACACTATGGAGGTTCCTCAGAAAACTAAAAATAGAGCTACCATATGATCCAGCAAACTCACTCCTGGGCATATATCGGACAAAACTATAATTCAGAAAGATACATGCACCCCAATGTTCATTGCTGCACTATTTACAATAGCCAAGACATGGAAGCAACCTAAATGTCCACTGATAGAGGAATAGATAAAGAAGATGTGGTACATATATATATAGTGGAATATTACTCAGTCATAACAAAGAATGAAATAATGCCATTTTCAGCAACATGATGCAACTAGAGATCCAGTGAAGTAAGTCAGAAACAGAAAGACAAATACCATATGATATCACTTATACGTGGAATCTAAAATATAACACATGAATCTATGAAATAGAAACAGATTCAAAGAGAACAGACTGCTGGTTGCCAAGGGGGAAGGGGTTGGGGGAGGGGTGCAGTGGGAGGTTGGGGTTAGCAGATGTAAGCTTTTATATATAGGATGGATAAAGAACAAGGTCCTACCGTACAGCACAGGGAACTATATTCAATATGCTATGATAAACCATAATGGAAAAGAATATACATATAAAATAAGAATGTATATATATGTACAACTAAAAAAAATTTGTTCATTGTTTGAAAGGTATCTCTCTCCAATTTTTTCAATTCAATTTTACAATTCAATTGTATTTTGTAATGACCAATTTTGGTGTGTGCAGAAGTATGTAGTTGCACGTGTATGTTAATGTCTATTTTAAATTTCATCTAGATATTTTGAAACCAGATCACTTTACTGAGATTATTAGTTTTAAAACTTTTCTAGTTGATTTGCTTAGTTTTCCAAGAAGATAAGCATATCAATAGCAAATAATAAGTTTTTCTCCCTCGTATTTATTTAAGGGTCTTATTTCCTTTTCTTGGCATATTACACTAGCTAAAACACCCAGAACAATATAAATAAAATATTCTTCTATTTCAAGTTGCACTAAGAATATTTTTTACATCATGAGTGGGTCTTGAAGGCAGAACAAATCTACAGAGACTGGAAGTGGATCAGGGGTTTCTGGGATGGACTGTGGGTGGCAGGCTCTGTATCTCAACTGGGATAGGAGTTATGTCAGTGTGTATATTTGTCAAAAGTCACTGACCCGTACACTTAAAATTTGTGAGTTTTTGTTGTATTGATTTACACATTAATACAGTGTTGGGTGTTGAAAGCTTCTTTTTTTTTTTTTAATAAATATATTTTATTTATTTATTTATTTTCGGCTGAGTTGGGTCTTCATTGCTGCGCGGGCTTTCTCCAGTTGCGACGAGTGGGGGCTACTCTTCGTTGCACGCGGGTTTCTCATTGCAGTGGCTTCTCTTTGCTGTGGAGCACAGGCTCTAGGCGTGCGGGCTTCAGTAGTTGTGGCTTGTGGTCTCTACAGCTCAGGCTCAGTAGTTGTGGCGCATGGGCTTAGATGCTCCGCGGCATGTGGGATCTTCCCGGACCAGGGCTCGAACCCATGTCCCCTACATTGGCAGGTGGACTCTTAACCACTGCGCCACCAGGGAAGCCCCTGAATGCTTTTAAAGGTTCTATTGCACTGATAATGGGGCTGTTCTCCTCAAACAGGCTGTGATGATGAATTGTTCCAATCATTCTTTTCTCCCCTCCACATTTTATGCATTTAAAAAAAATTATAACTGTAAGACACAATCACAGCACAGAAGTGTTTAATATGCAGTTAAGCACCATGAAATAAAAATGTAACCCAAGGCACAGTGGTTAAGAAGCCACCTGCCAATGCAGGGGACACGGGTTCGAGCCCTGGTTTGGGAAGATCCCACATGCCACGGAGCAGCTAAGCCTGTGTGCCACAACTACTGAGCCTGTGCTCTAGAGCCCGTGAGCCACAACTACTGAGGCCGCGTGCCACAACTACTGAAGCTCGCGTGCCTAGAGCCCGTGCTCCGCGACAAGAGAAGCCACTGCAATGAGAAGCCCGCGCACCGCAACGAAGACCCAACGCAGCCTAAATAAATAAAATAAATTTATATTAAACAAATGTAACCTGAAATGCCACCACGGCAGGGATTACCATCAACATTTCTTCCCTCTCACCGACCCATTTAATCACACTTACGTGTGTGCACACGTGTATGTGCACACACACGGGCACCATGTCACCTGCCACTTAAGACATTTCAATGGCCCACAAGACTGCCCGGTCTGGCCTTTGCTGTGACAAATTACCACAAACTCAGTGGCTGAAAATGATGCAAACATCTTCTCTTTCAGTTCTGGAGGTCAGGGGTCTGCAGAGGGTCTATGCAGGGGGGCAGCTGTTTCTTTCCGTTTCCAGCAGGTAGAGCTACACCTGGCTCACGGCCCTTCCTTCATCTTTGCAGGTGGCGGCAAGCATCTGCTCCCCCGACTCTGCTTCCTTCTTCTGTCTGACATTTCCCTCCAACCCCGCCTCCCCTTGGTAAGGACCCTTGTGACAACACCGGGTCCCCTGGACAATCCAGGATTATCTCCTACCGCAAAGGCCTTAACTTAATCATGTGCAAACACCTCCACGTAAGGGAGCGTTCAGTCTCCACGGGTTAGGACGTGGACATCTCTGGGGGCTGCTGTTCACCTGGCCACCCCTCACCTCTCTCTCCAGACTCGGGCTCCAGGGATCCCCCCCCAGCACCCCAGCTGCATCGCCCACCTCTCGGTGTCTAGAACACAGCACATCAGGACGTTTTCACAGAGAAAGGAGACCATCCCCATAACAGAAGAAAAGGGATTTCCATGCCGTGGGAGGGTGAGGAGAGTAGCAAAGCTGGGAACTGTGACAGAGTGCCCAGAGGAGGACACCCTGGTGACGAGGATTCTAGGACATTCGCCACTGCTTCTGGGTCGTGTGTGGAACCAGCCTCAGGCTCCAGCATGAACAAGGGACACAAGGACACAGCGCCCCTGACATCTGGGCCTCGTCCGCAGCCCAGCCTCCGGCCGAAGAGCACGGTGATGGCCAGGAGGAGTGACCAGGTAGAGCCACACGACAGGACAACTCCCAACGACGTCAGATTTTCAGACTCCAACCCACCCGCCCACAAGCTCCATGGGGAGACCTGGAGGTCAGATGTGCAGACGTCCACTCACCGCGGTGGAGAGGCGTGAGGCCAGCGTCATCTCCAGGTTGCCCTTCAGGCCCACCAGGGGCGGCACCAAGGTCAGCAGGTCCTTCACCTCCGTGAACACGGGCCAGTGCTGCGGGGAAAGAACTGGGGGTCAGTCCAAGCACACGTACCGTGCCTCTCGGGAACTGCTCGAGAGATACTTCGACAAGTCCTCCTTCCCTGTAAAATGAAAAAAACTACCCAGTTTCTTAAATGGCTTTAAACTAAACAGAGTAATGATCAACCATGAACAGTGGCCCAGGGAGCCCCTTCCTTCTCTGGCTGCCGGGAGACCGGGTCTGGGCCCGTGCCCACGGACGGGGAACTGCTTTGTCTTGTGTACACATCTGTAGAAACAGGAATGAGCCCCCAACTTCAAAGTTGGGGATTTCTTGTGGGATTTCTCACGGGTGAGCCGGCAGGACGATCTGGGCTGGGCAGGGACTCCCCGGCCCCAAGGCCGATGGGTGGGGCCCAAGGTCACGTGGGGGCCCTGGATTTGTGAAAACTGATGGAATGTGTCTCTATCACTTGTAAACAAGTAAAAATGTAAAAAGAAGGAACGGGAAGCACAAGCACGTTTCAAGAGAACGCGAAGACGTTTCTTTGTGAAGGGAAACTAGTCCTACCTGTTTAACATGCAGTTAGACTGCCCCTACCGGAACCAATTTTTCACACCCCATCTGATCCGACTAGCTGCTTTCGCCTCCCTGGGCCTGAGCTGTCTGTGACCCTCCACAGAAGCTGGTCCTAGAAACCCTGCTGCTCTGTGAGCTGGGAGGCAGGTGGCGTGGGGTCTGGTTCCCCGTCCCCAAGACAAGAGTCCCCCTACCCCGGGGGCCCAGAGGGTCATCAAAAGAGCCGCCCCACAATGCGTCTTACGAGACCTGGAAGCAAAGGGGCGGGCCAGGCCCTCTGAAGACCCCTTGGTGTCCTGAGATCTGGGAAGTTTCCCGGACTCACAGTTACGGTTCCCTCTCCTTTACCTTTTCTACAAAGCTGGGAAGTCGAGAACCCAGTCCCAGCTTTGGTGGAGTTAACAAGCCTTCCTCTCCGAAAAGTGCAGAAGGAACGTGTCACCGGCCAGGGGGGTGCTGCGTCCTGTCCAGCAGAGGCCCCTCCCGCCTGGGAAGCCCCCTCCCAGGGGCTGGCGCTCTCACCCTCCTCCCACCAACACACAAGACCGAGTACCCACCCCGCAAGTAAACCCCCTTCTCTCAGCCCCCTTCTTTCCCGGCACCACTGAACTTGGCTGCCGCACCTGAGACCGCTGTGTGCGGGGTGACTCCCCGTGGGAACCCCTCCCCCGCTACGTGACGGGCACACCCCTGTCTCCACGTGGCTGGCGGGGCCTCATCCTGTCCTGTGCTGACCTCTGATTGTCCCATCTTGGCCTCCGCTGAGGGCTCCTCATCTCCCTCCTGACCTTTTACATTTTTCAAACGTAAGGGACTGGAGGCATCCCTGGTGGCGCAGTGGATAAGAATCCGCCTGCTAATGCAGGGGACATGGGTTCGAGCCCTGTTCTGGGAAGATCCCACATGCCGTGGAGCAACTAAGCCCGTGCACCACAACTACTGAGCCTGCGCTCTAGAGCCCACGAGCCACAACTACTGAGCCTGCGCTCTAGAACCCGCGAGCCACAACTACTGAGCCCGCACGCCCAGAGCCTGTGCTCCGCAGCAAGAGAAGCCACCGCAATGAGAAGCCTACGTGCCACAACTTAGCCCCTGCTCGCTGCAACTAGAGAAAGCCCGCGCACAGCAATAAAGACCCAACACAGCCAAAAACAAAAACGAAAAAAAAAACAAAAAACAAAAATGAAAGGGACTTATTTTCTTTCTCCAGACAGGAAGGCTGCAAAGGTCTAATAACCGTCTCTGCTTCTTCAACGTGGACACAGACATCTCAGTGCCCACAGTAACCTTGAATCTGTGGGACCGACTCACCCACGACTGTTACGCTTTCAAAGGAAAACCCAAGGTCAGCCATTGCCAAGATGCCGTGTCCGCGGCCAAGAAAGTCCCTGTTCCAGGATACACGGAGCCAGGCCGGGGGAGGTCAGGCTGCCCGCGAGGAACCTGAGGCCCCGGCACACGCTCCCGCCCACCCTTCCCTGGACTCACCCCGTCCACTCGGATCTGCTTCTGCCAGCAGTACAGCAAGGTCGTGACCCCCTGCCCTCTAACCCTGACTCCCCCTCCTGCTTCGGTTCTCCCTTCTCTCCAAGTCCTCTCCCTTCCAAGGCCCAGGCCCCTCCCCACCCCACACAGGGGCGGCAGGAGGTGAGCCTGCGGGCGGTGGTCCCATCCTCCTGCAAGGGGTCGCCTGGGCTGGGCCACAGGCACGGCCGAGGAGAGTTGGGAAGGGGCTTTAGACACGTCAGGTCAGACGACCACGAGGGGCTACTCAGGGACAAAGTCAGCAAAGGTGGACGGCGCCAGGAGAACAGAAGGCCAGGGCCCTGGGGACACCAAGTCCAAGGGATGAACAGGGCTGGAGCTGCCTGACCTGCAGACCTCTTCAGGGAGACCCTGAATGGCTCAGGATTTTGGTCACCCACTCCCAGAGCACCCTGACGGCAGCTGGCTCCATAACCTGGCTCACGCCTGCCCCCGGCCGTGGACAGCCCTGGACGTCCCACAGGTCCCCCGCCCAAGACTCCACGCTGACCCTGCTGCATGGACCCCGTGCGCTGGCTCTTGCACTTGGGGGTGGTCTCTCAATCACGCCTACAGCCCCCAGCTCTCCCCTGCAGCCTTGAGCAGCACCTCTGGGTCATCTCAGACCCCAGCAGCCAGGCAGGACAGCCCCTTACGACCCTTCACTAATTCCAGTCCTGGGCACGCAGGTCCTCGTGTTCCGCCAACACAAAGGCAGTGCAGATCGGGGCATGAGGAGTGGGCGGGGCGGGGGAGCCGAGGGGCTGCGAGCCCTCCGTCTGGCGGGTTAACGCACCCCTCTATCCCGAGATGGCTCACCGAACTGCGTGCTCACCAGCTGTGCGATTCTCTCCACGCCTGTGCTGGACCCCAGGGAAGCAAAACGTGACGTTTGTTTTAGAACAAAGAATGAGGACAAAGTCAACAAGCCTTCACCCTCGGCGGCCGCCCCCCTGCCCACACGCTCGCCCCCTCCGTGGCCTGCACACACGGGCCCCCTCACCGGGACGTTCACTGCTGCTCACCCACCCTGGGAACGCCACCTCTGAGGCCCAGCAAAGCGTCTGCAGAGCCTCCGACCTGCCCCTCCTCCTTTGCTGCTTCCGCCCCCTCCCCGTTGTCTGCAGGGGGGCCCAACGGCCACCAGACACCCCCGCCAGGAAGGTCAGCTTCCGCTCAGGATTCAACCAAATTCGCTCAACAAACGAAGGAGGAACTGGATGACAAGTGGCTCTGTCCACCTGCCCGGCGCTCGGCTCTTGGCTGCTCCGAGCAGCCAGCCTGTCTGGTTCAGCCCTGATCTGGGAAGAGTAGTCACATGCGCTTTCATGGTCCCTGGTGCCCACGTGTGCATGTAAACCCCAAAAAGGCCTGGAATGACACACACGACTCGATAGTAAGGGACCTACTGCGACGGAGGCCGTGGTCCAAGAGGGCTTAACCTCTCTGCGATGCTTGTTCCATAAAAAGAAACACTTACACCTTGCTTGTGTAATTGAAAAATAATTTTTTGAAGACACGAAACTGATACTCTGGCCACTTACTGGGCCTCAATCCCCAGGCCCAGAATCAGAGACTCCCAGCCCCAAAGAGCGTAGGTGAAACCTGCACCCAGCCAGGCACAGAGCCACGCCGGGGACCGCCCACGAGGCGCGGCTGTCGGGCCAGGTGGTCTACCTCACTGCGGGCTCGGGAGCCCCGAGGCCCGGTGTGAATGGCTCCGGGCAGGCACCAGCCTGGGCACCGCTGGAGCCAGGAGCCCCCATGATGTGGGCTTCCCTCTGGGAGCCCCAAGGCTGCCTCCTGCACTGCCGGGAGGGGTGAGCAGGGAGGTGGTGAGCACCGGAACCCAATAAACGGAGGGCCCTTGACCCTCACGCACCCTGTCTGCAAAGTGGGGACGAGGAAAGGGCTGTGACGCCCAGAGCTGTTCCATCCTCCCAGTCGCTGGCCCCCCCGAAGCTGAAGGCTCAAGGCCAGACCTGCAGACAGCCTCCCCCACGTCTGCTCTGGGCCCACCTCCCAGACGGAACCCGCACGCGGTCCGGAAGGGCACTGCACTCTCCAGCTGGACACCCTCCTGACCTGGCCCCGGGGCACCTCCGCTGATGGTCAGGCAGGACCCCCTCTCCCCGCAGGGCCCCACCAAACCTCCTGGACTCTGCCGAGCTCTCGGCCGCCTGTTCTTGGCCCCGAGGCCCCATAGAAAGGGTCACGGGTGGGCATGTCGGGGACACGAGGCCATGCTCCACGCAAGGTGCTGGGGAAGGTCAAGGAGGGAGATTCAGGGTGGACCCTCCCAGTGTCTGCAAGGCCCAGGGAGGGTGACAGACCCTGGGGCAACTCCAGCGGAAGCAGCAGACAGGAATCCGGGTCTCCAGCTGGCAGCACGCGAGGAAGTGCCCTGTCCACTGGGCAGGGCGGCCAGAGGCCGCCCCGAAAACCTTGTTCAGAGCCGGGTACCTGGGTGTCGGTTGCCCCCTCCAGCTCAGAGACAGGGGCACGGCGGGATGTGAGAGGTGACGGCCCCTCCCCCCGCATGCTCACGTACAGGCCCCAGCGGCTCGAGAACACACTAACTCCATAAGTGACCCAAACACGGCTCCCAGAGCCGACCCAGGGCATAAACAGACCCCCTGGGCCTCCCAGCAAACACCTCTCCTGATGGAGACCCCCACGTCTGCATCCCCTTGTGCGCCTGGACCCCCGCCGCACTCAGGACCCTGTCCTCCCGCTGAGACCCCCCCTCCAGAGATTCTGGGGCTGGAGGAGCGGTGCCTGGCACCCTCGCTCGGGCCAGCACACCAACCTCACGACGCTGCCCGGTTCGCAGGTGGAGAGACTGAGGCAGGATGCCTGAGCCCCTCAGGTGGGGAGGGACCGGCGGAGCAGGACTCGAGGCCCCCCAGGCCCTGCCTAATGGCTCTGCGTTTGCTGGAAGGAGAGCGGTTCGAGCTCCCAGGCTGAGGAGTCTCATGCAGGCTGACGGTGGAGGGTCGTCAGAAGCCTCTGTGACTCTCAGACACTGAGGTCCCAGGAGGACTCTCCTGCCAGCCCCCCGAGCCCGGCCCCCTGCCCGACCCAGGGGCCTGTCCTGTGTGTGATGCCTGGTCCCCCAGCCCAGGGCCCATGCTGCCCCTCGCCTCGCCATACGCACTTGGACGGTGTTCATCAGCAGGCCGGCCGTCACCATGCCGAGGCCAGATAGCAGAACGGGCACCACAACCTGGCCCACGATGGTGAAGGTGGTCTCGGGGAGGCCCCCGCGGGGGCAGCGGGTGAGCTCACAGCGGAAGCCTCGCAGCTTCGAGCCCTGAAAGCGGAGCTCCAGGTCCAGCTGGGTGACCACCATGGCCAGGCCGGTGACGCATTCCCTGGATGTCCAAGCCTGGGCGCCCCCAACACCGGACTCCGCCCACACCAGGATGTGTTTCCTAAGGAGTCCACCCGGGCAGAGCTGCCAGGCGCCCTATGCTGTGGACAGTGTCCACTGCCCCTCGGCCGAGGGCCAGAGCCAACGGTGACAAACAAAGGCCGGGTGACTCAGCCTCGCTCAGGGCTCAGTCACTCCTGCTGTCCACTCCCCGAAGATCAGGTTCTCCTCCGAGAGTGGCTGCCGTGCCCGGTGGGACCTCCCTCGGCTGGCCTCCCACGAGGAGGCTCCCTGTCCCCTGGAGCGACCTTGACAGCGTCCAGCTGTCCGGCCCACGCTGGCTCGGGCTGGACCAGAGAGCCGGAGCCACGTGAGGCCTGGCCTTGGTGAGGCCGCACGGGGCCTGGGGACATCTCAGCCTGAGGAACCTGCTCCTCGGGCCAGGTCTGAGCCCCTGAGGACTGTCACCCCTCAAGGTCGAGAGGCCTGAAGGCCCCCAAGAAAGAAGCTGTGCCCTGCGGCCACTTGACCTAGGTGTCGAGGGGCTCACGGCCACAGGAAGAGGCTGTGTTCACAGAAAGAATGCAGCCCTGCTGTCTCTCAAAGGACAGAGACTTGTAAGGTGCTTCTCAGAGGCCCAGGCTTGCGCCGACAGCGGTTAGACCAGCCTTGAGCTGCTGTCCCGACCCCGACCCCGAGGAGAGGGGGTCTCTACGTGGAATAAATGAGTGTGTCCACTGTGCATGCCACAGGTGCCGGGGACAGCGTCCAGGCCTGAGGGCGGGCTGAGCAGGGTCAAGGCCAGAGCCAGCAGGAGCCCAAAGCCGAGGGCTGGATGCTCGCTCACACCTCTTGTGCACCTCGGCCGGCTCCCCTCCTTTGGACAGTCCACCCCACGCCCAAGCCCAGCCCTCAGCACCCTAGGTCCCACTGGGCTGGCCAAGCCCGAGTCCCTCCTCGCCAACTCCAGCCAGAGCCTGACGGCCGTTTCCCTCGCACCCACGATGTTTCGCTGCATCTTTCCTCGCCCCCTTCACTTTCTCATGAAGCCCCTCCCAGGAGCCAGACAGAAGGAGCCCCACTTCCCAGCGAGGGCTGGGGTCTGTCGGCCCCTTGTGTGTGAGCGCAGGAGACGCTGCCCCCGTCCAGTCCTGGGCCCCGATCCTGGGGTCCTGACGGCTTCCACCGCCCACCTCCGGAGATGCTGGCGCTCGGGACCCCGCCACCCCACCGAGGAGAAGCTCGGGTGTGTTCTGGCTGCGGCCCCGTGAGCAGCCAGCAGCAGCCGTCCTGTCACAGGAGGGGATGGTCCTGGACTGTGTGTCCCACCAGCTGCTCGCTGAGTGGCGTCCAAATGAAAGATCTGAGATTAAACTGACAGCGGGCTTCCTGCCAGCCACAGAGTCAGGCGCGGTTTGCTGCAGAGCAGGAGCAAAGGGGACCTTCTCAGATAATGCAGCAACTCCTAACCTCCCTGCGCACCCCAGACTCTCCCTGAGCTTTCAGGCCACAGCCGACCCCCCGTGCCCTTTCACGTGCACACACGTCACATTCCGTCCATCACCAGACTCTCAAGGCACCCCCGGGCCACGCACCAGGAAGCAAAGGTCCCGGTTTTGCAAATGAGAAGCTGACGGCCCCGCGAGGGTTTGCGCATGACCACCCCCCAGTCAGCCTCACAGGCGGGGCCAGGACCTCGACCCCCGACCCCAGTGCCCACTGCCCCCGCTGCTGCCCGCCTCTGAGGTGAGGGTCCGTTTGTTCACACAGGAGTCTGAACCAGCAGGAGGCTGAGAGAAACAGCACATTTCTAAGGAAAGTGTGGCAGAAGTTGACGCGCCTGAGGCCGCTAGCTCGTTTCAGACAGACCCCTCTCAGCGGGCCCACTCTGGACGCTGGCTGCCCCAGTCCCCAGGCCCGCAGCTGGACCGGCCCACCAACTAGCGATTTCTTTCTCCTGGCTTCGGCACCTCCTGTGATCTCTTTACAGTTTTAAAAGCGGTCGAACGTCATAATACAACGTGAAATCATACACAGTGGGTCCCTGACCACTCTCATCAGGACAGAAGATGTGGAAATAGACAACCGCTTGCATGATTACATATGGGAAAGGTCCCTAATTCAGCAGGTTATAAATCATTACAAAAATGTTTCTCATTTTTGTTTAAAAAATAATGAGAAATAAGTACACACACACAAGCAGTGAACAATTTAGTAGGTTATATACCAAAATGCTAAAAGGGGGTACTTTTAGGTGGTGGGATCCTAAGTAACCTTTATTTCATAGCTTTCTGTATATCTATTGTGATTATTTGCTTTTATAACCATCAAAAAATAAACTGTCACCAAAAACAAATAAAAGATGCCATCGTGTGCGGAAGATTACTTTCCCATGCAACATGAGAACAAAATATGTCAACACAGCTCACTGGCTCACAGTCGAGGAGATCGGAAATGTGACTTTCACAGGAGCTCAGGAGCATAGTGGAAAGTCTCCAAGGGCCTGAGCTGGATTCTGGGGCTGTGCTGGGCCTCGGGAGGAATCTGGGTCAGATGCCAGGTGGCTCTGGGTGACCTTGAAGAGTCCCTGCCCTTCCCGGGCCTGTGACCACCTCCCGCCGCCCCACCAGAAGGGTCTCAGCTCACGCTGCTCAGAACCACCAGGCGCCCCGGACACGGGAGCCCAGCCCCTGCGCACCCAGAGCTGCGGCGTCAGAACCCCCCCAACCCCTCAACTTGCGGGACAGTTAGGAGGGGCCGCGGAGGGCAGGCGCACGGCCGGTCCTCATGTCAGTCTCGGGGTCCTCGGTGGGAACAGCTTTTTTCCCAGGAGCACACCTTCCCAACGGCCTCCCGCCCTCTCGCGGGTCACCTTGAGCCTGGGCTGGTTCTGAGCGAAACGGTCACTCTTAAAGGCCTGAATCCCCCCATCCTGTTGAGGTCCCAGAGATCAAGGCAGTTATGTCCTCAGCAACAGGAAAGGTCGTCTTCATCTTTGCTTCCAACTCGGCTGGCAGACGCACCTGCCGGTGACCACGTGGGACCGAGTGCCCCCGCCCCGGCCATCCAGCCCCCTCGCCACGCAGGCCTCAGCCCAGAGCCCCCTCCTCAGGGACGCCTTCCCGGCATTCCCCTCAAGGCTGCTCCAGCCGTCATCCAGCTCTGCCCCTTCGTTTCTCCGTAGCCCTTGCCGCTGCCTAACCCCGACTCATGCCCCTGTCGCTCCCTGCTCGGCCGTGACGGCCAAGAGCAGGCCCGGCACCCCGTCCACCGCGGCATCCGGCACAGCGCTGGCCCGTGGCCCACGCGTGTGCTGTGTGGACGAACAAACAAGCAGCATTATAGAAGCAGACAGAAAGAGACCCATCAGCCTTCCATGAGTTGAGCCGTGTAGGGCCCACATTATTCCTATGATGTGCTGCCTGGACACCTGGTAAAGCCAGCAGGGCCTGGGGCAGCCCCACTGCCACCGCCCCGGCCCCCGAGGAGCCCACGGAACGCAAACGAGTCAGTCACAGCCCCACGGGAACCAGTACGTGTCCCTACAATGCCCGCCAGCACAGCCTCTGGCAGCTGGTGCTCCTGAGCGCAGCCCTGAGGGCCCCACGTGAGGCACGCCCTCCCTCGGGCCTGGTACGCGGGGCTGACGAACTCTGCACTCACCTGTCCAGGCGCAGGTCCCTCAAGAGGAGGCCGTCACTGCAGCTGGCGTCACGAACAGGACAGCCACCCCTGATGGCGCACGCCCGGCAGCCTCACCAGCTGCTTTCTGCTGACTGACCAGCTCCCGACACGGTGAAGGCCGCCGGGGATGGAGCCCCGCTGGCCGGCTTGTGCGCGAGCCGCCCCAGGGTCACCACCTCCCCGAGGCCGGAACGACGGTGAACGGACCGTATCAGGCACCCCTGCTGCCAGCCTGACTTACAAATTGGCTGACGAAAGGAGACCCCATGGCACTGCCCTCCCCGGTTAAAACAGTTAATGCGGCCCAACGCAGGCCACCACGTTGAGACTGGCCCTCGGGGTTGAACCTGGTCTCGCGAGGCCTACTGAGGGAAGGGGGTACCCGCTGCTCTCCACTTGACCGCCCAGCTCTGTTCTTAAACCTGGCAGAGACAAACTGCCTCGCAGTGGTGACCGCAGCCGTAAAGCTGGGGCCCCGTGCTGTGGGCCCCACACCCAACACCCATCTCGTCGGGACACTGACCGCACCCAGGCGGCAGCCGGTAAACGCTGTGCCCTGCAGATCCGGCTAGCACGCTCCGCTCAGCGCCCACTTCAGCACTCTCGGCGTGCCGACCTTCGCTTCTCCCAGGCGGACCTGCCGCCGCAGGCTCTCTGCAGGTCGGGCCTTTGCTGCACCTTCCGCGGGGCTCGCGCTACACGATGGCCGCCCCTCCACAGACTCACGGGACACCTTCCCTGAGACACCCGAACACTCACAAAGGAGCCCCCCCCAAAGAGGATGGGCCGCCACGGCCCTCGCAGGGCGAGCCTCCCCTCGCTCAGACCCCTAAGACCCTCTGCTCACCGGGAGCAGCCCATCCTGACATGCGAACACAGCCCAGCACCTGTGCGGGCTTTGTGGATTCTGGAGGTGACCGTCTTCACGTGCAAAGTTTACTCCTGCCCATTTAGGCCGCACTTGCCGAGCAGCCTGCCTTGAACGGGCCCCTCCGACAAGAGGCTCCATTAGAGCCGGCAGGCACCCCCATCGGGCCCCGGAGACGCCTCCGCTGAAGAGAACCCTCAAGAGCCTCCGGAGCCCCTGGACCACTGAGGGCTTTAAGCTGACGCCAGAAACTTCCCCCGGCCTGCGCCGCCCACCAGCTGAGCCATGACGCAGGTACACGCCCTGCTCTCCTGGGAAGTGGGCCCTCGCAGCCCGGCTGCCCGTGGGCCTTGGGAGGCATGGCGACCAAGGAGGGCAGCCTCAATACGGGGCGGGGAGCCAACCCTGGGCCCCCGGCACCTCCCACCCGCAGGGGGCGGCCTCCCTGTCCTGAGTCAGATGCCACAGACCAGAGGAGGTGACCCCCAAACCTGGGCTCCTGGGAGCCCCCGAGATCAACTGGGTGGGCCCAGTGGGGTCTGTGCACTTCGTGGGTGTCACGGTGGCGCTCGGCGGATGTCACCACCCTCCCATCCTGACCGGATGTCCCTGGTGCAGGACCCGAGCCACCCAGTGGTCAGCACAGGTGCCCGACCTCCAGGCAGCACCTCAGCACCGGCCGCCTGGCTCTGTGCCTTTTAGATGCCTGGGCCACTGCCTAAGGGCCGTCTCATTTAGGGAACGAACTCTGGGAACCCCGCCTCCTGGACACTCCAAACACACAGGGTGACAGATGTGTCTGCCTGCACTAAGGCCACAGGCCTGCTGGGACCCTCGTCCTTCCACTTCTCATGGGGACAGCCACCCCCCTGCCCCCGCCCCCCGAGGCCGGCGCTGAGCCGAGGGGCACAGCGGCCCTCCCGCAGCTCCTGCTCAGTTCCAAGGCAGCAAGAGGAGCCCCTGGCGTCAGCACTGCCGCAGGTACTGGCGAACGCGGACTCGCCCTGGGGGGAGGCACACCCACACCGGCCCCTCAATCGCCTTTGCTGGCCACCAAGGGGCCCCCGTAAGTTCTGCGTCCCGTCAAGAGCCCACTCCCTGGAGGTCCCGGTCAGCACCAGGTCTAGGCTGGTATCAGGGCGTCCAGGGTCAATGGGGTGCAAGGCCGTGCGCGGCTGTGGCATGGGGGGAGCGGGGGCCCCGAGCGGCCTCCACTCCGTGCCTGAGGGTAAGGAGCCCTTCATATCCAGGGGGCAGCGGGCAGCAGGCTCGGGCGCCCACCCCAGCCGGCTCACCCTGCGCCCAGCGCTGCCCCGAAGACCCTCCCTGGCTGTGAGCGCACATGAGCGCTCAACACGGCCAGTGCTGTGTGCTCGGCCGCCCCCCACCCCGGGGCAGGAGGTGATGGACAGGCTGACCTCACCCCTGTGTCACCCAGCCCAGCCTCAGCTTCTTCCCTCAGCTCTCACCCCCCGCCTCTGCCCTCTAGCCGCCCGCTTGCCCTCCCAGCCTCTCCAGGCCACGCCGCGTCTTTGCTAAGGCGTGACCCCTGCAGGACCCTCCCTCCCTCCCATTACGCCCACCCGCACTCGGGGCCCGGGGCTTCTGGCCCCTCTGCAGACCAGCTCAGTGTCCGCAGACGGCCAGCCTGAACTCTCGCTGCGCGCAATGCAGAGCGCAGACGCACAACAGAGTGGGGCTTCCTCCTTCCCGAGAGGCGCCCTCTGACCTGTGGCCTGTGCGGCCTGCAGGGGCCTGGGGGGCAGGGCAGCTGCATGAGGGGCAGCCGCTGTCGCTGAGGAGGACGCAGGCTCAGACCCTCGAAAGAGAGTGTGTTAATCTAACTACAGAAAAAAGTACACGCACAGCAAAAAAACCACCAAAACCAATGTCAAAAGATAAATGGAAAAATGGGAAACATACTTACAATCCATATCACAATGGAAGGGCCAACTTCCTTAAGATGTAAAGAGCCCCGAAGTATCAATACAGAAACAAAAACCACTCCTCAGAAATACGGACAAAGAACATATCCAAAGATACTCAACCTCACTCACTCCTGATGAGAAATGCAAATCCCACTACAGTGAACACCGCTGGCGGTCCCAGTGACGGCCTCCAGGGATCCTGGCCTCTGAACCACGACCCCCAGGGTGAGCTGACCTCAGGGACTTGATGCGTCCGGTAGCCGGCAAAGACGCTGCTCCTGGGACCCATCTCGCTAGCAGACGGTCTCCTTCTCCGACCCCACACCTGGATGAAGCTGCCATGCTGGACATGCCCGAGGGGAAGGGATGAAGGCCTCAGCACGCTGACCCCTCGGCTGCAGCATCACGACACCTGAAGCCGAAACCCAGCTCTGCTGACTGCTGTCCCACAGCAGCCGTGGGGCACAGGGGCTGCTTAAGCTCCGAGCCCCGGTACAGCTCACTCCCTGGAGCAGAGGCCACAGCGCACAGTGTACGATCCACTGCCAGGTCGTGAAAGATCACAGAGGCTGAAGATACACCGTTAAGGGAGGTGGGAGCAGCCCCACGTCTATCATGGTTACGGACGCCTATGCCCTTTGACCCAGCAGCTCTACCTGCAGCAATCCGTCCCACTCCTTCACCCAGACGTGTAAAGAACGTGGCGCTGTCAGCAGTGCTGCTCTAAGTTGTTAAGGGCTGACTTGTGTGCCCCTCCCCAGTCCCCAGCATCTCAGAATGGGACTGCATTTGGAGACAGAAAGCTGGAAGTGGGGGGGCTGGCCCAGATCCAATAGGTCCTTATAGTCAGAGGAGACGCGGACACAGACAGACACAGGGATGACCACGTGAGGACACAGGGAGGAGGCGGCCGTCTACACACCAAGGAGAGAGGCCCTGCCGACGCCTGGATCTCAGACATCCAGCCTCCAGGACAGGAGAATAAATGTCTGTTGTTTAAAGCACCCCATCTGTGGTACTTTGTTACAGCAGCCCGAGCAAACTAACATAGCTGTGAAACTTAAACAAACATCAGAGGAAAAATGGTGAATAAACTCTGGTATGTCTGTCTGCCTGATGGGATACTGAACGACCATTAAAAAAAAGGAAGCTCTTGGGACTTCCCTGGTGGTCCAGTGGTAAAGAATCTGCCTTCCATTGCAGGGGACGCAGGTTCCATCCCTGGTCAGGGAACTAAGAACCCACATGCCGCGGAGCAACTAAGCCCGCATGCCACAACTACTGAGCTTGTGCCCCTCAACTAGAGAGCCCACGCCCTCTGGAGCCCGCGTGCCACAACTAGAGAAAACCCGCACGCCACAACTAGAGAGAAGCCCGTGCGCTGCAACTAAGACCCAATGCAGCCAAAAATAAATAAAATAAAAATAAATAAATAAAAAATCTTTTTTAAAAAAAGGAAGCTCTTAACATATTTACAAAGAATAACCTCTGAGATACACTGTAAAGCGAATAAAGCAAAACACAAAACAGACCCCGAATAGCCAAAGCAATCTTGAGAACGAAAAATGGAGCTGGGGGAATCAGGCTCCCTGACTTCAGACTATATTACAAAGCTTCAGTAATCAAGACAGTTTGGTACTGGCACAAAAACAGAAATATAGATCAATGGAACAGGATAGAAAGCCCAGAGATAAACCCACACACATATGGGCACCTTATTTTTGATAAAGGAGGCAAGCATATACAGTGGAGAAAAGACAGCCTCTTCAGTAAGTGGTGCTGGGAAAATTGGACAGGTACATGTAAAAGTATGAAAATAGAACACTCCCTGACACCATGCACAAAAATAAACTCAAAATGGATTAAAGACCTAAGTGTAAGGGCAGACACTATCAAACTCTTAGAGGAAAACATAGGCAGAACACTCTATGACATACATCACAGCAAGATTCTTTTTGACCCAGCTCCCAGAGAAATGGAAATAAGAACACAAATAAACAAATGGGACCTAATGAAACTTAAAAGCTTTTGCACAGCAAAGGAAACCATAAACAAGACCAAAAGACAACCATCAGAATGGGAGAAAATATTTGCAAATGAAGCAACTGACAAAGGATTAATCTCCAAGATTTACAAGCAGCTCATGCAGCTCAATAACAAAAAAACGAATAACCCAATCCAAAAATGGGCCGAAGACCTAAATAGACATTTCTCCAAAGAAGATATACAGATGGCCTACAGACACATGAAAGAATGCTCAACATCATTAATCATTAGAGAAATGCAAATCAAAACTACAATGAGATATCATCTCACACCGGTCAGAATGGCCATCATCAAAAAATCTAGAAACAATAAATGCTGGAGAGGGTGTGGAGGAAAGGGAACACTCTTGCACTGTTGGTGGGAATGTAAATTGATACAGCCACTATGGAGAACAGTATGGAGGTTCCTTAAAAAACTACAAATAGAACTACCATACGACCCAGCAATCCCACTACTGGGCATATACCCTGAGAAAACCATAGGTCAAAAAGAGTCATGTACCAAAATGTTCATTGCAGCTCTATTTACAATAGCCAGGACATGGAAGCAATCTAAATGTCCATCGACAGATGAATGGATAAAGAAGATGTGGCACATATATACAATGGAATATTACTCAGCCATAAAAAGAAATGAAATGGAGGTATTTGTAATGAGGTGGATGGAGTTAGAGTCTGTCATACAGAGTGAAGTAAGTCAGAAAGAGAAAAACAAATACAGTATGCTAACACATATATACGGAATCTAAGGGGAAAAAAAAAAAAAAAAAGAGGCCATGAAGAACCTAGTGGCAAGACGGGAATAAAGACACAGACCTACTAGAGAATGGACTTGAGGATATGGGGAGGGGGTGGGGTGAGATGTGACAGGGTAAGAGAGTGTCATGGACATATATACACCACCAAATGTAAAATAGATAACTAGTGGGAAGCAGCCGCATAGCACAGGGAGATCAGCTCGGTGCTTTGTGACCATCTAGAGGGATGGGATGGGGAGGGTGGGAGGGAGGGAGATGCAAGAGGGAAGAGAAATGGGAACATATTGTATATGTATAACTGATTCACTTTGTTATAAAGCAGAAGCTAACACACCATTGTAAGGCAATTATACTTCAATAAAGATGTTAAAAAAAAAAAAAAAAAAATAAGCAGCCTCCACCCACAGGTGGCTATTTAAATTTAATTTTTTTTAATAAATATTTTTTAGGTTACAAATAAAAAAAAAAAAAAAAAAAACAAAAAAAAAACACAAAACAGTTTGTATGTGCCACCACGTGGATAAAAGGGTGAGAAGAATGCACAGAGGCAGACGAGAAGGTGCAGGTCCTGGCTGCCCTGGAGAAGCGAGAGCCTGGGGACAGGCAGGGAGCACGTCCTGTCCCCGTGCACATGCTGACCTTTCGGGCACCTGAATGCTTTACTTTTACAGAAAAACAAATGTATTAAAAAAAAAAAAAAAAGTGCAGCCTCTGGGCTCAGGGAGTCTCATTCAACCGAGGAGGTAGAGGCCAACGCCCCGGGAAGTGATGTTGGGGGCGGCGTCCCAGGAAAGGCTCCTAGCGACCCGGGAGGGGGAAGAGGAGACTGGGGAGGGGAGGCCCAGGTGAGGCCGTGGAGCAGCAGGACCCACCCCTCGGACCACGACTTAGGCCAGCTGATCACGCTGTTCCAGCCCCTCTGCCTACATGTGGCTTCGACGTGGGACGTGCCTCCCATCTGGCCGGGGAGAGGCTGGGGAGCTAGTCCCCCGGGGAAGTTTCCTTGCACTTGAGGAGGAACCAGAACACGGCCTGCTTTTCTCCCTCTGGACACGACGTGCCTCTAGGACAAAGCTGACCTGTGGGGGCTGACCAGCAGGATTTGGGATGACGCCGGGTCCTCGGACACATCGTTGGCTGGTGGTGACACCGCTTTCCAACCCCGGAATCGCCCTATCCTGGAAACCTCGTTTTGGGAGATGACGTATTTTCTTCTTACTTAACCCACTGTAAGTCGGGTTTTCTGGTACCTGTGGCTGCAAGCATCCTGATACAGCCAGGTGAGCCCAGGATGTTCGGATGCATTTTAGGAGCTTGGGAGCTTTATCCCAGAGGCAGGAGGCAAGTGCACAGAGATTTAAAACTTGAGGAGAGCTGCATCGTGGGGCTGCTTGGCCGGGCCCCGCCCCCAGGCATGGGAAGAAAACACTAGAACAGGTATCTCTAATTCTTATCTGAGTTGCAGCTTTTGTATAAGTTCTTAAACATCAGCACAGAACTACCTGTGATGGAGTATCGACGAGAAAAAGAACGTTGGCCATGAACCCTCATGGGCGAGGCCCAAGTCCAAGGCCCCGGCACCGCGTGTCACAGACCTCCCGGGAGCCCGACCTGGGCAGTTCTCCCTTAGCTCTGGTTTAAGAGGAGAAAACCAGGAACACAGGGCGGCCTGTGCCAGTGACAAAGGTCAGACGCAAACCCAGCTGGTTCTGCTCTGGACTCTGGGCCCCAAGCCACACGGTGTTCTGTTACCTGCCGCTCCAAGTGCAACTTATAAACCAGCGTATGTGTGCAGGGGACTTATACATACTTGTGTGTAAATATACAGACATACATATATCAACCAATGTGTGTATAAATATGCACATGTACGTGACCTACACACGAGTGTCCGTATGTATCAGTGAGCACGTGTGCGTGTGCAGGGGATACATGCTCGGTGGTGTTATACTGAACACACAATGAAATAGGCTTTTTGAAAATCGCGGCACAGAGAACAGACTTCAGGGAGACAGAGTCAGGAGGGTGGTGAGGAGGGTGGCGAGGAGGCTGGAGGTCTTCAGGTGGAAGAGGGAATTCTTGGGGGAGGTCTGCGGCATGTGAACTTCTGGGACGCAGAAGCCAGGCCCCAAGGTGCTCTGGAGGCTACAGCGGTGTGACTCACCACCGGGTAAAGAAGGATATGGGGCCGCAGGGCACCAGGTCACTGGAGGAAGGAGAGGGCTGAGGGGTCTGGGGATCACAGAGACCAAACGGGGGCCTGGGGCTGAGTCACACCAGGGCAGGGACTCTGGCGTGACACATAGCCACGCTGGGGCCTGAGCAGGTCCGGGAGGAACCTGGGAGGGCAGCTGGCCGTCACCAGTGCTGTGATGCTACGAGGAACCGGACTGCATGGGCTGGAAGGGTCACTGAGGACCCCAGGTGGCAGGGGAGGGGCAGGCAGGTAGTGGAGTGAAGTGGGTGCAGACCGAGGGACGGTGGGGACCGTGGACACCGAGAGGGCAGTGACCACTAACTGTGGCTGTGAGGGAATGTGGGTCCAATGTTGGAAGAGTTGCCAGATTTTCAAGGGAAAACAGGAACTTGAATTTTTATGTGACATCTGTTGATTTTTAAGTGTTGGTCTTAAAAATTTTAAAGCACGAGCCTTACAGCTAAGTGGCAGACTGGGACTCAAACCCCGACTGGTTCCAAATCAGTGAGGGGCAGGCCTAAGTTCCCTGGGCACGGAGCGCCTGCAGCAAGAGGGGCAGAGGCTGCCGCCCCTCCCGGCTCACCATTCCAGACAGTCTGTGTTCTCAGCTCCTTGACAACCAACAGCGACGACCTGGCCACTAATGGCTTCAATTATTCTTAGGTATCACGCTCTTCCAGGGAGGACTTCTGCCGATCATGCTGATGGAGGAATGGGGCTTTTGATACTCAAAGAACAAGAAAGGGATGGTACACTGGTAGCTTTGTTGTCTGATGGGTAACTCCCAGTTCCTTACGCCATGGGGCTCTGTTAGAGTGTAAATCAAGGGGCCTACCTCCCCTCATAGGGTGACGACAAGAGAAGTCAAGCTGCCGAGCAGAGAATGTCATCCCTCAGGAAGCACTAATTGGAACAGGAGTGGACACTTGACAGCAGGGCCAATTTTTGCAGACTGATGTGGATATTGACCAAGAAGTCTCTCTCTTCTTCTTCATCTTTTTTTTTAAAGATTTTAAAAATATTTTTTAATTGAGATGGTTATGGTGATATTTGTTTCTCATTCCACATCATCTTCAGCCAAGCTCTGAGCACTTCCAATCCTCTAATTGTTGGGAGCTTAGTCAGAAGCCTCTGGAACACTGGTGGTGGAAGAGTTTGCTACAACACTTGCAGTAACTGCTGTGGCTGTCCACACACAGCAATTGCGTTTGTCAGATGGTCCACCCTTCTCACATTCACCTTGAGCTAGTAACTCTTCACCAAGCTGTATTTCTTTGAGGAAGAATTTCTGAATGGCTTCAGCATCTTTAAGGTCAGGTAACTTGGAAAGTACAGCTCTCTCCTTGGAAAGCTTCTGTTTCTTTCTTTGTTCTCGCAGCCTGTTCTTGAAGGTAGGGTCACTCTGCCTCTTGCGGTCGAAGTAAATGCAGGACCCAATGAAAAGGGCCCTGCACACGCTGGCGGCAACGGCGCTGTTCCGGCCCTCCATCTCCTCTCCAATGAGGAGTGGGGTCGGCGGCGGTGGGGCCCGCAATGAAGCCGCTGGCCTAGAACCCTCCGAGCGGACTGCGCCGCTCTGTCCCGACGCCCGCAGCGAGGGACGCGGAAAGCTTTTTTTTTTTTTTAGAGCACACTTACAAAGGATTGACTGCCAAGGGCCACCCTCCCCTCTAAGTACAGAATCTTGCCTGAAAATGAAACGGAGCTGACAGATAAAGAGCCAGTAACCTGATACCATTTAAGCACTTGGATCATGCCAGGCCTGAAATCCAGCCCCTCAGATATTTCAATTGTATGAGCTAATAACTGTCTCTTAAAGCTTAACCTGGGCTAAAGTTAGTCTCTGACATCAGTAACTAAAAGAATCTTGCCAAAATTATAGAAAAATGGTATTTGAGAAGAGAAGGTCTTGCCCCTTGTCCCCAAGCTGGACACAATGTGTACCAGGCTGACATTAGACAGTACACCACCCCCACCATCCCCATTTAGTCCCCTCTTACCTGGAAATAGTTCAAAAGGATGCCTGCCCCAGACAGTCCCAGGCCTGCAAACAGGAAGGGCACTGTCACCTGGAGGCCAATGGACAAGGTGGTCTCCCTGCTGAGCTCAGGCCCCAGGGGTTTAGGGGCCACCCTTTGGCTCTCAGGGACACTCAGCAGTCCATCTTCCGAGGCTTCAGGGAGTCTTCCTGTGCTGAGGCCGTGCAGCAGGCCCAGCTCCTCTGGTCTCCGCTGTCGGGTCTCCGTCCCATCCATCTGAGTACAGCTGAGCCCCTGGCAGCCTTAATCTGGGAGACATAAAGCAACAGGGGTTGTAGGGCAGAGTTCCTGACCCCCATGGGGCTGACGGCCTGTAGGTTTTCACGCCCGTCTGTCCAGCAGAGGCTGCATCATTCTGGCTAAGCCACAGCCCTTCCCTTGGAGCCTGCTCCACATGGCCTCCTGCAACCTGGATTTACAACAGTCTTTACTTCAATATGCACATGTTTGGGGAAAAAGTACATACAGAAGTGAACATTAAATATATATGAACTGCAGTCAGCAAAACTGGAGGTATTAGGACTTCTGAAAATTCTTTCCTCCATAAAAGCAACAAGAGAACTGACAAAAACTGTCAGAATCTTCTTTTTCAGAACTATGGATATTAATCAAAGGCTTGCAGCAACACATTTCTTCAGGAAAAAATGCTGAATCTCAGCACAAACAGCCACAGAGTGATGCCCACGATGTCTGTCATGTTTTAACTTGCCTTAGTCCCATCCGCTGCTCTCCAGCTCTGCAGCAGCCTTAAAAACCAACTGCCTGGAAAGATCAGAATGGGCCAGAGCTTTTTCAAAGCCTCGTTCCCAAAGAACTGTCACTATTGGACATCAGGTAGCTCACTAGAAGATGCCAGCTGCAGACTCTCTGTATTTCACCTGACTTGTGGTTCACTTCGTATAAAAAGACTTTTCCCTTTTTGGCTGCCTGAGGCAGTAGATAATAGTTGGGGTTAACAACACACTAGCCAAAAAGCCTAAAAGGAAAAGCTGGGGAATGAGATGCCTACGTGGGTTTTGAAAAGGTCCCACACAATCCCAGGACACTAGAAGGCCACTGGCATTGGGCTGTGCACATGCTCAGGAAATACCCGAGGAGACCCAAGCTCTCACCTCTGGCTGATCTAGAGGCTCAGTACAAGCAGGAAGTGAAGGCAAAGGTAGGGCTACCAACTACCCAAGTGAGGGTTGAAGGGATGCCCCGACATGCACACAGGGCCCCTTTGGCAAGGACTGAGAGACCCATCGGCACCAGGCATGGCATTCAAGGAAATCTCCGCCAATCACCAAGCAGAGGCTTCAGTGCCACATACAACAGAGAAAACAGACTAAAGAATTAGTTCTGACAAGTCATGAAACAAACAACATCTACAATAAGCAGCAATAACAAGCAACCCTGAGAAGAAGAGGGGAGAATCTGATTTCCAGAGGTGCCACATTATTTTATTTTAAATGTCCAGACTAACTAGACAAAAGCTTTAAATCAGCTATTTAAAATATGTTCAAAGAACTTAAGGAACCATATCTAAAGAAAGAAAGCATGACCCATCGTGTATAGGCATCCTCAGTAAGATTAACAGCTCTTTCTCATCAGACATCGTGGAGCCAGAAGAAATCAAGAAGCCATAACACGTTCAAAGTGCTTGAAGAGTTCTATGGGCAGCAAAACTATCCTTCAAAAATGAAGGTGAAATTGATTCCCTGATAAAACGAAAAGAGGGAATTTGTCACTCGCACATCTGCCCTAGGGGAAATACCAAAGGGAGACTTTGAAGCTGAAATGAAAGGACCCAGACAGCTGTTTGTCCACATGAAGAAGTAAAGAGCATTAGCAAGGGTAACTAACAGGCATATTTTAAAAAACAGTGTAAGCGTTATTTTTTTGTTAGTAACGCTTTTCTTGTATCTGATTTAAAGACAACTGCAAAATGCAGTAGTTATAAATCAGTGTTGATGGGCACACAGTGTAGAAGGATGCAACTTGTATGACAGTAAGGCCACAAAAGGGTGAGCACAGAGCTATATATGAACAAAAGTTTTATATACTAGTAAATTAAGTTGCTATTAATTTGAGTTAGAAGGTTATAAGCTAAAGTGCTACTTGTAACCCTCAGAGCAACCACTAAAAAAATAACTATATATATATAATATATATATATCTTATAAATATCTCATATATATAAATACAATGATAAAGGTTAGGGCACACTAGAAAATACATGAGATCTAGTACAAAAGAAGGCAGTAACGGAGGATAAAGGAACAGAAAGAACCATAAGACATAGAACACAAAGCACTGCAACCCAGCAACAGCAAAATACATATTATTATCAAGTACACATGGAACATTCTCCAGAATGGACCACACATCGGGGAGAAAACAAGTCTCAAATTTAAAAGGACTGAAACCATACAAAGTATGTTCTCCAGTCACAATGGAATGAAATTAGAAAAAATAACAGAAGAAAATTTGGGAAATTACAAATATGTGCAAATTAAAAAACATGCTCAAATAACTGATGGGTCAAAGAAGAACACACAAAAGAAATCAGAAAATTATTTGAGAGAAATAAAAATACAACATACCAAAACTTATGGAATGCTGGGAAGACAGTGTTTAGAGGGAAATTTATATCTTTAAGTACCAATGTTAAAAAAGAAGAGCTCAAATAAATGATCTTTCACCTTAAGAAAAATCATGAAAAAGAGCAGAATCACCACCACCCCTCTGAAAAAATACAGAGTGGGAAGTAATAAAGATTAGAGTGGTAATAAGTGGAACAAAGAATAGAAAAACAATAGGGAAAACCAACAAATACAAAGGCTGGGTCTTTGGAAAGACTGAAAAAATTGACAAACCTTTAGCTGACCAAGAAAAAAAGAGAAAAGACTGAAATACTTAAGTGGGAACATTACTTCCAAAATTATAAATTTTAAAATAATTATGAGGGAATACTATGAACAACTGTATGCCAACAAATTAGAAAACCTAGATGAAATGGACAAATTCCTAGTAACATACAAACTAACTCAAGAAAAAAAATTTTTTTTAAACTAAAAGACCTATAACAAGAGACTGAATTAGTAATAAAAATATTCTCATAAAGAAAAGTCCAAGGTAAGACGACTTCAGTAGTGAATATAAAGCATGCAGGTTGGAAAGGAAGAAGTAAAACTACCTCCATTTAGAAATGGCATGATCTTGTACATAGAAAATCCTAAGGAATACATACACATACACACACACACACACAACTATTACAGCTAATCAACAAGTACAGCAAGGTTGTAGGATACAAAATTGATACAAAAAAGTTAAGTTTTATTTCTATACACTAGCAATGAACAATCCAAAAATTAAGAAAACAGTTGTGCCTGCAATAGTATCAACAAGCATAAAATACTTAAGAACACATTTCACAAAAGAAGTTTAAAACTTTTACCTTGAAAACTGAAAAACACTGTTGAAAGAAAGTTTTACAAACCTAACAAATGGAAAGATATTCCATATTCATGTGTTGGAAGAGTGAACACTGTTAAGATGGCAGCACTTCAAATTGATCTACAGATTCAGTGCAATCCCTGTCCAAATTCCAGTGGCCTACTTTGGAGAAAATGACATGATGATCCTGAAATTCATATGGAAATGCAAGGGACCCAGAATCCTAAACAAACTTGGAAGAAAGAACAAAGTTGGAGAACACGCACTTCAGGATTTCAAAACTTAACTATGAAGCTAGAGTAATCAAGACCATGTAGTACTGGGGTAAGACTAGAAATACAAATCAATGAAACAGAACTGGGAGTCCGTAGATAAACCCGTGCATCTACAGTCAACTGATTTTCAACAAGGTTGCCCACACTATTCAAGGTGGAAAGAACAGTCTTTTCAACAAATGGTGCTGAGACGACAGGACATCCACAGGCACAGGAACGAATTTGGTTCCTTACCTCAAATCACATACAAAACCTAACTCAGAATGGGTCAGAGACCTAACCTAAGAGCTAAAACTATAAAACACATAGAAGAAAACATAGGCGAAACACAGTGACCTTGGATTAGGCTTCAGTTTCTTAGATGTGACATCTAAAGTACAAGCAACCAAAGAAAAATTAGGTAAAATTGACTTCATCAAAATTTCAAAGTTTTATATTTCAGAGAACACTATCAAGAAAGTAAAAAGACAACCCACAAAATGAGAGAGGATATTTGCCAATCATATATCTGATTAGGATCTAGTTTCCAGAATATAAAAAGAACACTTACAACTCAACAATAAACCCAATTTTAACATTGGCAAGGGAGTTGAATGGACATTTCTCCACAGAAGATACACAATGGCCAATAAGCAAGCACATTAAAAGATGCTCAACATTCATTGTTTGGAAAATGCAAATCAAAACCACATTAAGATACCACTTAGCATAATGTTTTCAAGGTTCTTCCATGTTGTTGCACGAATCAGTACTGCACTCCTTTTTACAGCTGAGTAACATTCCATCGTGTGGCTGGACCACATATTCTTTATCCTCTCCTCAGGTGATGGACATCTGGGCTGTTTCCACTTTGGGCTGTTAGGAATAATGCTGCTCTGAACATTCTTATGCAAGTCTCTGTGGACGTGGGTTTTCTGTTCTACTGAACTGTACATTTTAAAGGGTGAATTTTTGGTATGTGATTTATACTTCAAAAGAAAGTATGAATCATTTGTGGAATAAGGTCAAGAAGCAGAACACTCCCAGCCTCTGCAGACTCTCTGAAATACCTACTCCCCGCCAGAGTAGTGCTAACTCCAGACACGATCACACCTCAGCTTGTTCTATTTCTCCTTCACTTTTACCAACTATGACTACAGAGCTAAACAACAGATGGTCCTCTCCCTTTACTCTTTTTTTGGGGGGGGGGGGCGGGGGCTGCGCCACACATGACTTGCGGGATCTTAGTTCCCCGACCAGGGATTGATCCCACGCCCTCGGCAGTGAAAGTGCAGAGTCCTAACCACTGGACTGCCAGGGAATTCCTGACAGTCATCTCCCTTATCCACGACTTCAGTTACCTGAGGTCAACCATGGTCCAAAAGTAATGGAAAATTCCAGAAATAAGTTCTAAATTGCGTGCTGTTCTAAGCAGTGTGACAAAAGCTCGCACTGTTCAGCTTTGTTCTGCTGGGAACGTGAATCATCCCTTTGTCTGGCATATTCACCTGTTGGTCACTCACTTAGCCTTGTAGGTTACCAGATCCACTGCTGTGGTATCGCAGCGCTTGTGTTCAAGTCACCCTTATTTTACTTAATAACGGCCCCAAGGCACAAGCGTAGTTATGCTGTGCCTAATTTATAAATTACACTTCATCACAGGTATGTATGTACAGGAAGAAGCAGAGTATATGCAGGGTTCAGCACAACCGTGGTTTCAGGCATCCACAGGGGGTCTTGGGACGTATCCCCCATGGGTAAGCAGGGGATCCCATAGTAGTGTTTTGCTCACTTTGCAATTTAGATCAATAAGATCACACTCCAGGGCTTCCCTGGTGGCACAGTGGTTGAGAATCTGCCTGCCAATGCAGGGGACACGGGTTCGAGCCCTGGTCTGGGAAGATCCCACATGCCACGGAGCAACTAGGCCCGTGAGCCACAATTACTGAGCCTGCGCGTCTGGAGCCTGTGCTCTGCAACAAGAGAGGCTGCGATAATGAGAGGCCCGTGCACCGCGATGAAGAGTGGCCCCCACTTGCCGCAACTACAGAAAGCCCTCGCACAGAAAACGAAGACCCAACACAGCCATAAAAAAAAAAAAAAAAAAAAAAAAAAGATCACACTCCATTTACTCTTTTCATGTCTTGTTCTTTCACTGGACATTACATTTCTGAGATGCAGCCACGTTGCTGAATCTGTTTCATTTTATTGTTGTATAGAAAGCAACCGCGTGAATATACCACAATCCATTCACCTGTTCTACGCTTGAGGGACCATCCAACTTACTTTCCTTTCCAAAATAAAAACTTGATTGCTTTTATTACACAAGTAATGTGTTCATGAGAAATAAGATTTACACAATACAAAAAGGTATAAGTTTAAGTCCTCAACAATGTTCCTGCTCCAAGATCACTAATGCTAAGTCTAGGGTATATCCTTCCAATGCACACATACACATGTATATACACAGTGTACACATACACATATCCTTTGAATGTACACACACACACATACACAGTGTACACATACACATATCCTTCCAATGTACACACAGTGTACACATACACATATCCTTCCAATGTACACAGTGTACACATACACATATACACCATGTACACACATATATATATACACCATGTACACATACATATATATACACAATGTACACATACGCATATCCTTCCAGTGTATACATACACATATATATACACAATGTACACATATACATATATATACACAATGTACACATAAACACACACTCTCACATTCACACTCACTCTCTTTCTCACACTGTATTTTTTTTTAAATCAATGTTCTAGATCCTGGATGTTTTTTAATATAAAATGTATACACCTTTCCACCCCTCTCTTCAGTAGATATGTCTTTATGTCTTCTCTTGTCATCCCCAATAGCTGACCCCAGACAGTTTCAGGCGAGGAATGAGGTGGGGGGCTTACTGCACCCAGCTGCTGGTAAACTTTTTTCCCAGAGGATTTATAGCTTCAGGAAGAGCAGAGGCAAGAACCCAGCAGGGGCACGTGGCTACTTGTCATGCAGCCCCTCCCCAGGGGCAGGGGCACACTGTGGGCAGCAGAGGAGGTGCTGGGCAGAAAAGGGGTGCCCAGGGCACAATGAATGGAGGCACAGGGGAGCCCCTCGTCTCCAGCCTGCAGAACTGGGGCCGGGACAGGCTTTGCTTGGCTCAAAGAGGCAGCAAACCACTTAACAAGGCTGGGAGTTACTTATTCCCACCTGCCCTTCACTTCCTGCCAACCAGCCCAGGGACACCCGCTGGCCCGCCCACCTGCAGGGGCTGCCCTCACTGGGGGCCCAAGCCCTGGTCCTTCATAAGGGCTGGAACCCACTTCCCCCCACACCGTGGCCTTCTGGCCCTCGACCCTCTAAGCCCAACACCTTCCTTTAAATTCCTGCCACACTCTTGGCGATGCTGGTAATCTGAGCCAGGATGCCAGGTCAGGCCATGGGGCAGAGGCAGTAGCGGAGGGGGAGGAGGGGTCCAGACCTGCCCCACCGAGCACCGCCCGTGCTCCAAACCCACCAGCGGGACCTCGGGTCCCCACTCTGCATTCTACGTGGAACCCACAGGAGGGAGGACGCTGAGCAGAACAGGGCTGTGGGCCCAGGGCCTCAGGGCCGTACCCCTCATCTCTTCAAAACTAACCACTCCACGCCCATGACACGTGGGGCGATGCTCTACTTCCTTAATCTTCACCAGACCCCAGGACGGCCCGACCATTACTGCCCCGCTGACCCCCACCAGGGCGGAGAGGGCCAGAGAGGCAGCCCCCTGCCCCAGGCCCACCTCAGCTGCTCAAGGACGCCCACCTGCAAGGTCTCCTCACCTCGGTTTCTCCAGTCAACCTCTGCAGGGTCGTCTGCTGGGAAAGGAACCTGCTCCAGGACTTGCCTCAAAAACAAGCTCCCCTGACCTCAAGTTACCCCCCAGCTCTCAGTCCACTTCTCCCCCACCCTTCAGGACACAACCACAGAGACCCGTCCCTCTGCGCTCAGCAGCCATCGGCCCCTCCCTGCGTGCCGCCCGAGCCAGGCCAGCGGTGAGCAGCCAGGCTCCAGCAGGACCGCCAAGCCCAGCACCCACTCCACCCAGCCCCACCCACCCCCGCCTCACCCCCCACCCCCGCCTCACTCCCCAACAGGAACCTCACCCCCACACACACGCGCGCCTCACCCCCCCACGCCTCACCCCCCACGCGCGCCTCAACCCCCTCCCCCGCCTCAACCCTCACGCGCGCATCACCCCCCCACGCGCGCATCACCCCCCCACCCCCGCCTCACCCCCCCACGCGCGCCTCACCCCCCCACGCGCGCCACACCCCCCACGCGCGCCACACCCCCGACACGCCTCACCCCCCCACAGGCGCAGCTCACCCCCCACCCCCGCCACACCCCCACACACCCGCCTCACCCCCACACGCGCCTCACCCCCACACACCCGCCTCACCCCCACACGCGCCTCACCCTCCACGCGCGCCTCACCCCCCACACGCCTCACCCCCCACGCGCGCCTCACCCTCCACCCCCGCCTCACCCCCCACGCGCCTCACCCTCCACCCCCGCCTCACCCCCCCACACGCGCCTCACCCCCCCACAGCTCCTCCCCTCCTATACGTGTGTCCTTGGAAAAGTTAAATTTCTGTGCCTCCTTAGGGTCGTGAAGACACAGGGGAGTAATGCATCTGCATCACAGGACACGGGGCCTGTCCCCACCCCCAGCACAAACCCTCAGAGGCTCTGCCGTTTTAAGTCAGCGGTTTTAACTACACCGCAGCAGAATCACCTGGAAGGGCCGTTAAAGGCAGGCAGTGCCGGACCCACCTGGGTGCTTTCCCATCACTGGTGGGGGTGGGGAGCGGGCCAGGCGGCGCCGACGCCGGGTGTTGCGGGCGCGGGCCCCAGAGCTACCCAGCGACAGGCCCCCACGCTCCGGGCCGAGGGGTGTCCCGTCCCGCTCTCCAGACCCCGGCCGCGCGGACCGCCCCCTGCTCCCCCAGTCCTGCCTCCTCTTCCGAGTACGTTCTGCTCCACCCCGCTCCGGGCCCTCGGAGCCCCGGGCCGCCCCCTCCGCGCACCCGGCCCCAGGCCCTCGGAGCCCCGGGCCGCCCCCTCCGCCCACCTGGCCCCGGGTCTTCGGAGCCCCGGGCCGCCCCCTCCGCGCAACCCACCCCGGGCCCATGGGGCGCAGAGCCGCACTCACCGGATACCCCCGGGCGGCGGCGGGAAGCGACGCGGCTGGAGGAGCAGCGAGGCCGCAAGGGCCACGGAGGAGGCTGGACGGCGGCCTTCTCCCAAAGCCCGCCCTAAAACCCGTAGTCCCCGCCCCGCCCCCGGGCTCGGAGTCCCCGCCCCCTAAAACCGGAATCCCCGCCCCCGGGCCCGGAGTTCCCGCCCCCAAACCCGGCGTCCGCGCTCCCCGGGCCCCTCCGCGCGACCCCGCGGACCGGGACTCTGGGCCAGGGCTCGGGGGCGGGACAGGCCCTGGGGCGGAGCTGGGGGGACCGGCGGGGGAAGGGCCGGTTGGGTCGCGCAGATCGCCTCCCCCCTTCCCCGGGCTGCAGGGCGGGCTCCCCCGGATTCTTGCGACAAGACCCGCCCTGGGACGGTTCTCTGCCTTGGCGGCTACAGGGCCGCGGGTAGGCCCGGAGGAGGGGCGTGAGGGCCCGTCTTCCCCCGTCGGTGTCGTCCCGGAAACGCTCGGGCGGCCCGGGGCAGTGAAATGGCCCCACGCCCCTCATGCCGGCTGCGGGCATGCGCTGCATCGTGCTTTTTTTTTTTTTCATCTAAATGCCGGGCCCCGCACACACCTTTTTTTTCTCCTGCAGTAATTTTAAAGCATCCAGCAGACATATTTCACCTGTAAATACTTGAGTCTTTATCTAATCGATAAGGCCTGTTTTCTGAAACATTTCCATAATACCAGCATCACACCTGACAAAGTTAATAATACCCAGCGGTTCAGCTTTCCCCGATGGACTCAAAGCTGTCTTTTGACCGTTGGCCTGCTCTAGCCAAGGTGGGAGGAGGGATGAGATTTTGCAGGGGGTCTCAGGCAAAGCTCACCTGCAGGGTTTGCTGGGACCCTGCTCAGGGTCACAGCCAGAATGTGGTCCCACGGAGAGAAGTCCCAGGCAGGGGAGGGACCATCAAGTGCAGATGAAGGCCAGATATTTAGCAAGACTCAGTAAATACTGCACTATATTATTTAAACAAAAGACAACTTTGCATGTGAAACAGAGTTCTCCAGAGTCACAGACACACGTGCACTCTGTTTTTCAGGAGCATGTGGCCTTCTTGACCCATGTCTGGTTTTGGAACTCCCCAGGCACCTGGACTTCAGAGGGCCAGCCATCCTTTGGCCCCTCCTGCCCTCCCCATGGAACAGGGGTCATGTCACCTGTAGCCAGGAGTCCTGCTCTCAACTTCTAGACCTGCTCCAGCTACCTGGGACCCAGGAATTCCCACTGGCTCCAAGCCCCTTCTGCTGATGTGCCCAGATCAGCAATCCAAAGAAGAAACGGGTCCAGGAACACGGGCTATCCCTTCTCACAGGGCCACTGGGAAGTCCAGTGGCCTCCCAAGTTGCTATGGAGGTACATTTGTCAAGGCCAGAAATTAGAATGACCCCCCTTTTACAACTTGTTTGTTTTATTTGCAATTCCTATGAATGCAAATATGGCTGTGGGCCCCCATTTGTATTCTTGCCCTGGGTTCTGTAAATTTTGTGGCTGTCTTGGTTCAGTATAATTATGGGCACAAGAAACATTTCATTTTATTCTTAACTTTACTACAAGAAAAATAAACCAGCCAAAGCATAATGATAAATGGCAACTTACAGTTGACCTCCGTAGTAGAGAAAGCACGAGAGAATGTAGCCCTCTTGCAAAGGGGCAGCCGCAGCCAAGCTCCAAAGGACGGCTGCCGTGCCAGGATGCGGGGCCCGTTCTCTGGGGCCTCGGCAGGTGGCAGGCAGCGTGCACCAGTCCTGCAAGCTGGCTCGTGCCCAGTTTGCCCCTTCGCTTCCCCTCTCACTGGTGTTTACAGGTGCCCAGAGCGCTGGGTGTCCAGAGCCCTGGCCAGATTCCAAGCAGTGAGTAGCTTTTGTGAAGAGCTGCTCTGCCCAAACTGTAGTTTTTGGATGGAAATGTAAGATACGCAGACACAAAAGACGTTTGCAAATGGTACAGTTCCATTCAGTGTTAGGGGATATTATGGGCTCAGCTGTGGCTTCAAAATTCACACGTTGAAGCCCTAACCTCCAGTGTGCCTGTATTTGGAAATAGGGCCTATAAGGAGGCAATAAAGATTAACTAAGGTCATGGAGGGGGGCCCGGCTAGGACTGGTGTCCTAACGAGTAGCCGCGGCCCCGTGATGACCCAGCGAGCGGGTGGCCGTCTACAAGCCAGGAAGAATAGCCTCGCCAGAAACCAACCCTGCAGGCACCTTGATCTGGGAACTTCCAGCCTCCAGAACCGTGAGAAAATAAACTTCTGTTGTTTAAGCTGCTCAGCGCGAGGCGCTTTGTTATGGCACCCTAATCTGACTAAGGCAGGGGATTAATACTTCACAGCAGGCTGATTTTAGGAAAGCTGTGAACCTCAGTTTTCTCGTCTGTAACGTGGGGATAGTATGAGTGCTGCCTCACAGGTTGGAGGACGACAGGAAGGTCCTTGTGAAGCCCTCAGCGCACGAACGAGGAGCCCAGGAGGTGTTTGCTGCTACTAAGTTTATTGTTACCATTAAAGTTCTGACGGGTGAGTCCAGGCACCCGAATGGCCCACTGGGGGATGTTTGGGGCACTAGGAAGGCCTGACCCTGCCTGCACCTTTCCTCACGTCTGTCCTAGATTCCTGCTGTCACTCTGCCACCACGGCATCCACACTTGTTCCCGGCCAGTCCTTCTCTTCCCCAAATGGGCTTCAGTTTGGTGGCAGCAGCCCTGGTGCCACCCCCTTCCCTCCTGCCCTCCATGCCCACCCAGTGTCAGGGCCGGTGGGCAGACCTGCTGGGCAGGGGCCCTGGTGACGGGCTGGCCAAGCCCTGCCTTCCCCCCAAGACTGACCCCGCAAAGTGACTGGAGTTTAGGGCCCTCAGCCTTTTCCCACAATGAGCCCACCTGCCCTGCAGTGCCGCTCAGCTGTGCCTTCAGAGCCCCCGGCCTCCTGCCCACCGGGTCCCACACAGGCTCCCTCTGCACGGCCTCCTTCGGCCTCTGCTTGGGAACTGTTGCCCCCGGGGAGTGTCAGGCACGGGTCCTCGGCCTCCTTCCTTGCGATCACCCGACGCCTCTTAGCCACGTCACTGTGCTATACTAGGGAGGGTATTTTTGCCTCTCACACCCCAGATTCCTCAGGGGACTGTTGGTTCGTCCTTGGATTCCCGCCGGGAAGAGACTTGGAGATGAGCTTGTCTGGGAGGTGGTCCCAGGAAACCCGCTGGGAGAGTCGGGGGTGGGGTGGGGGTGGGGAGTGGGAGGCAGCCGGGGCGCCTGGAGCTCAGTCCTGTCCTGCCGGGGCCTCGGAGATCCCACCCCAAGGCCCTGCCAACTCCTATCCCACCAGGCCTCAAGTGAGGGCTGTTTCCAGGACAACGGAGCCCTGGACCTTCAGGCCAGGTAGGCAGGTGGCTCACGAGGGCAGAGAGACCTCCCGGGAGTCCCTGCAGGTCCCACAGCCGGGCTGCAGGGGGTGCGGGCGGCAGGGCATAAGATTTCCAGGCATGTGCTCTGGGCCCCTGTGCTTTCTGTATGACCCGCGGACCCCCTTTCATGGATGAGGAAACTCCCAAAGGTCAAGGCCACGCCTCGAGAGGCAGAGCCGGGCTTCACACTCTGTTCTAAGGCCAGTCTCTCCATTCCATCGGCCTGTGTCTTTCAAACACACGACAGTGAGTGGGTGAAGGGCCGCACTCTGATTAACCCAGGGCTCCAGGTAAGAGTTCACCGCTCTATGGATGGTCTGGTGTTTGGAACTAAAGTCATAATATGGCATTTCCATGTGAAACAGTAGAACTCCAAGGAATGCAATTTGGTCTCTAATGACGATGAAGTCTTGTCTAGGGCCCTCAGGGATCCCCCCGCGGCTCTCGGATAATCCAGGGCCGGCGCTGCATCCCCAGCCCAGACTGCCCTGCTCAGCAGAGGCCGGCTCTGGGCTTCACTCACACGACCCTCGTGGGCTTCTGTGGGGACATCACGGAGACCCAGGAGCGGAAGGGGCTGCGAGGCCGGGGGCTCGGGCCTCTGTGTGCCCAGCTCAGCGCCCTCCTGCCATGTGCTCGGGAGCTGGGCCTGGGGGGCAGCAGGGAGGAAGAAACGGGCCTGCCCTCCAGGGTGCCCAGCAGTGCTGGGTCAGGGGCGTGGGGCCTCTCGCCCTGCTGGACGGCCTCCGCACGGCAGGGAGCCTGGGGGTCTTCTCCACCCTACGCTGCCGAGGCCCGAGCAGGGAGCCTAAAATGCAGGCACCCGGGTGCACCTTGGAGAAGCTGCTGGCTCTCCCTCCAGGTGGGGCATCAGGAGCGATGGTCCAGCTCCCAGGACCCGGCCGGGCAGGGCCACCAGAGGGAGCAGCCACCGAGAAGGCGCCTCAGGGCCCCGGACCTGCAGGGCCCAAAGTGACGGAGCCACCGCTAAAAATAGTCCTGCACTTTGAAGAGAAGCTGGCAAAGGGAAGAGATCTGGGGTCAGTGAGCGTCTGTCCCCCAACCCGTGAGAGGCACATGTTCCCTCCCCAGCGTCTCCCAAAGGCCATGCCCTGCCTTGGAGTTCGGCCCATAAGAAAGACGTATTTGGTCTTTGTCCACTGTTCCTGGCACAGAGCTCCTAGAACCCTTGGAATCTCCTGGGCTGAGAGGGATGAAGGTGTCTTTCCTTATGTCGATGAGGTGACTCTGGGAAACCACCCAAGGATGGGGCTGGATGCCAGCGGAGCCACCGTGTGATCAGAGGCCTGGAACGTGGGTCCCAGCCCCTGACCTTCCAGGAGGGGAGGGGGGCTGGAGGTGGAATCAGTCACCAGGGGCCCGTGATGTAGCCAATCACGCCCACGTAAGGAATCCTCCATAGAAACCCCGAAGGAGCGGGTTCAGAGAGCGCCCAGGCTGGGAAGGCGTGGAGACTGGGAGAGGAGGGTGGGGTGGGGGGAGGGGCGTGGAAGCTCGGGACCCTTCCCCACACCCTCCCCGGTGCGTCTCTTCCAACGGGCTGCTCCTGAGTCACATCCTCTTATCGTAAGCCTACGATCTAGTAAGTAAAGTGTTCCTCTGAGTTCTGCTCTAGCACGCTGCTCTAGCAAGTTAATCAAACCTGAGGAGGGGGTCGTGGGAACCTCTGATCTACAGCTGGTGGGTCAGAAGCACACGTGACAACCTGGCTTCAACTGGCAACTGGCATCTGAAGTTGGGGGGCGGGCAGACTTGCGGGACTGAGCCCGTAACCTGGGGGATCTGATGCCCTCACAGCTCTAATCTGTTGTGTACTGTGTAGAGACCAGGCACAGATTTACAGGTGAACAGTGTGCATCTTTTTCCTTCTGGCGGTGAGTGACAGCTCAGCTCCATGAATCACCTCACTTGCCACTAACATTAAAGTCTCTGCTGGGAGAGTTTCAGTTTTGCAAGATGAAGAAGTTCTGAAGATGATGCTGGTGACGGTTGCACGGCAACGTGACCATACGTAATGCCACTGACCTGTACACTTGAAAGCGGTTAAGACGGTTAAGTTTTATGTTATGTGTACTTTACCACAATTTTATAATTTTGGAGCCTTTCGTAAACGCACAGGCCCTGATCAGGCCTCACCCACTTTGCAGTTGAGCCCCCTGGTTCTACCGTGAGAGCAATCTGAATTCAGGTTAGTTGCCAGAGCCTGAGCAGAACCCCAGCTCTCCCACCTCTATGTACTGAAGCACATAATATTTTCCTTAAAATCCCTTTCTTTTATTTCTCATCTGTATTACAGTGAGGGCAATATATTAATTTATTTAGATTACGTGTACAGGTGGGTAATGTGACCTGCAAATCATTAGAGGACATAAAAAGGGGGATATAAAAATATTTGTAATATAAAATGAAGATATTGGGATGGGCAGCATTGAGAATATTGACTTGACTTTTTCCCTAGTGGTTATTTTGGATGCTCCAAAAACGTATAGCTGTACTACAGCCCCCTATAGTCTAGCCCTTCCTTCCCTGCCTGAGTCCTATAGTCTAGTCTAACCTGCACTGAAACATTGACTCAGAGATTTCACTTCTTAAAGCTGTCTGTATCAGTTAGCTTTTGCTGCACGAGAAACCACCCTGCCGCTGCAAGGCTGGAAACAGCAGTCTTATTTATCCCACGATTCAGTGGTCAGTGCTGGGGCTGGTCTCCTCGGATCCTCACCCGCGAGTCTGCGGTCAGTTCCCGGCCACTTGGGCGGCTGTGCTCTGGGGCCCAGCGACACTGGGCCCATGTCTCTCACCCTCCACGAGGCTGGTTCGGGCTGGTTCAAGCGCGGAAGCTGTGTGTCTTCTTGAGGCTGAAGCTTGGACCAGGCACAGCATCACATCTGCCACATCCTACTGGTCAAAGCAAGCCACAAGACCTGCCCAATTCAAGGGATGGAGAAGCAACCCCGTTACTTGGTGGAAGCAGCTCCGAAAATCGTGGCCGTTTTTAGGACTCGCCATGTGGGTCCCACCTCATTCCCTCTCCCTGCAGGTCTTTGCTCAAATCCCACTTTATCAGAAGGGCCTTCTTGAGCGCCCCGTATAAAATAGCAGCGCACCACCCACTCTCCCCCCAGACAGCACTCCCCATGCCTTACTGCTGTGGTTTTCTCCAAGCACTTATCACCAGATCATATCTACTATATGAAATAGAAAGCAGACGCCTGGCCGCTCCACGTGTCCCCTCCGTGTCCCCTCGAGCACAGAACCATCTCGTCTCTGGGACCGTGTCCTCTGGAGGGGAGGAGGGGAAGGAGCTTACACAGCATGCCCCCCTCAGCCCCCTGAGCCCCGTGGGACCTCCTCCCTTCGAATGCTCTTTCCTTTATCATGTGGAGCAATCCTGTGACCATGTTTTGATCCTGAACATCCCCACCGGCCCCGATTTTACCACGTCGGAAACATTTTCCTGAATAAATGCAAGGCTTGGCCTCCGGTGAGTTCCATCTCTTCAAGTCCGACCAGCGGAGGGCCCAGAGCGGCAGTGTGAACAGCGGGCAATGCCAGCCCCCCTCCCACCGAGCCCTGTGGCTGGAGCAGGGGTGCCCCCACCCCAGCTGCCCTGCAGGGGTCGTAGTGGATGTGGTTGGACATGTCCTCAGCTCACCTTGCGGAAGGTCCTGAGAACAACTGTCTGAAGCTTACTGCTGTCGATGAAAAGTTAATCAATAGTCAATCTGAGAAAGAAACAGAAAATTTGAGCCAACCTGAGGATTATAACCCGGGAGACGGTTTCTCAGAAAACTCTGAGGCTTGTCCTGAAGAGGTGAGGGGGGAGGGCAGCCTGTGTGTGATTCTGACGAAGGCCTACGTGCAGCCAAGCACACGGCTTGGTAGGAGGTTACTGCTATTCACGAGGGACAGATACCTTAATGGTTTCAGTGCTTTTCTAAGTGCGGGAAGAGGCGAGAATCCAGGTTCATAAAAATTTTCTCCTGAAGATCTCGAACTCGCTGAGGGTCAGTTCTGCCAGTTTTCCCCGAGCACAAAGTGCCTCACCCTGATCTTCGCCCTGAATTCCCTTCAGCGTGTCCTGTAAGTCAGCGACTGTGGTGGTTGATGACTTCACTCTTGTAGGACTGGATGGTGGGCAACATTCTTTATGTCACAGCCCCCTCTTTTTTGTCTTAATTTTGACCAAGGTTTGGGAGGCATTTCATGACCAATTTATCCCATGGCACTAGGAATGCTCATTCCCAGGTCAGGCGAGGATTTCCTTGATGGGCCACTCAATGTGCTGTTACTGGACTGGGCCCTGTTAACAGTAGCCCAAAGCCTCTGGGCCGCCTGTCCTACTAGTCTGTTATGGTCCAGGAAATGGTTCCCTCTTGTAGCTTCTTCCCATATCTAGAGTTACACTATTACAATCACTGATCTTACAGAACTATGTGTTTGACAATTGTTTTAGGTCACCTGGTCATCATTATTTTTATCGGGTTTGGTAATGCAAGAAACAATAATCTTGTAAAATAGGCAGAATACAAGTAATACAGCTAGTGACGTTAATAAGGTCATACGTAAGTATTTGAGCTAAGAACTTCTTTTAGGTGCAGCCCAGTATCTCCCCAGGTCGTCTGACCAGTCTGTTCTGCACCAATCACTATCTTTAAGGGAAATGATATATGGCCTTGTCCGTAAAGTCCACCAAAGATGTCTGCACGTACAAGGTGAGTGGTGGGTCATCGTGACCTCTTAGAGGATAAGGAAAGGAATGTTACCTTCTAAGGAGTTCCATGGCTGTCGCCAGAAGGAGGAAAATGGATTTCTATGGCTGAGCAGATATTTCTGCCATTGGGGAGGTCAGGTTACACCCAATGCAGACGCCCATGCACACTATTGGGGAGGGAGGAGGCCAAAGGGCAGAGAAGAAGTTTATGTTTAATTTTTTCTTGTCTTGCCTTAAAA
Source organism: Balaenoptera physalus (assembly GCF_965194825.1). Lineage (NCBI taxonomy): Eukaryota > Metazoa > Chordata > Mammalia > Artiodactyla > Balaenopteridae > Balaenoptera > Balaenoptera physalus. Next base: position 110,646,503 of record NC_138896.1, read on the forward strand.
TACGAATTTTATTTCATCACCACCTTGTGTAAAATCGTGTCAGACAGCGGTCATCACATTGTAAAATGTGTTTTAGGAGGACTCGTAAGATGAATTTCGTTCTCTTCTCCAGAAACACAAGCTTGTTTCTGTCGCACAGACACCACGAATTAGGTCACCGATCAGGTTTCCTCCCACTCTCGGCAGCTGGAAAGCCCTGCCTAAACTGTGCTCCAGCTTTAGAAGCGGATAGAGTTTCCCTGCAGGCAGTGTCCGTGCCAACCGCGTTCCTGCTCGTCTTCCTTCCTATTGCACTTCTCTGCCCTGATTCACCCACGCCTATTTTAATTGTATTATTTTTCTAAACTGCCTTGAACCCTTCTGTCAACTCGCTGAGGACAAACGCATTTAAACATTATAAAAAGGGAGGGGCAAGTTCACTGTCTCCATGTAACGGGCTGCTGGCGGGTCCCCTCCGTGACGGTGGGGATTCGGCGTCTTCCCTCCCGTGCTCTCCATGGCCTCCGGGCACCACCCTGACGTATCTGCTTGTTGGGAAAACGCCTACCACCGGGTCCACCGGGCCGCCTCCAGCCCGCCCCAGGGGATGAGGGAGGGGGTGACAGCCTGAGCCCCGACTCCCCTTGCAGGCCGTGCCTCAGGAGGGGCAGCTACCACATCCACTGGAGCTCTGTCCACTTGACTGGGCCCTGTGGCCACTGCCCAGCTGCAAAGGACGCTGGGAATTCTGCGTCCTTCACGCAGCCATGGGCCCGGGTACAATGTGGGAGTTCTATGACTTAGGAAAGAAGGGGATAAAGGGAAAGAAATGGCAGATAACTCAGTCTTATGCTCCTTACTGTGAGATACCAGAAAATACATGTTTTCTCCGCCCCAGCTCCTGGCACAGAGCCCCTGAACCCTTGTAATTTCCTAAATGATAAGAACACTGGGAGCATGTTTTGTTTATTGAGGCGACTCTCGGGGGCTCCTGGTGGGGTTGGTCACCAGAAAGACGAGGCCAGGAGGAGAAGCTTCCGGTTCTCAGCCCTTCTCCCGCCCCCCACCATCCTCCAGAGAGGGGAGAGGGGCCGCGAATGGAGTTAACGATGGATCACGCCTACATGAAGGCTCAAAAAACCCCAGCAGGACAGGGTCCAGGGGCTGAGCACATCCACACCAGGAGGGTGGCACCCCCCAAGTCCACGGGACAGAAGCTCCGGTGCTCAGACCCTCCCAGGCCTCGCCCTACGTACTCTGGCTGTTCATCTGTTTCCTTTACCACATCCTTTAATAAACTGATAAATGTAGGTGTTTCCTGAGTTCCGTGAGCTGCTCTACCAAATGGATTGAACCCAAGGACGGGGTCGTGGGAGCCTCTGCTTTGTAGCCACGTCAGACAGAAGTTGTAGGTAACCTGGGGACCCTGCTTGGGATTGGCACCCGGGGGGCAGTCTTGTGGGCTGAGCCCTCAATCTGTGGGGTCTGACACTACCTCCGGGCAGCAGTGTCAGAATCTGGTTAAATTGCAGGACCCTCATGTGGTGTCACAGAGAATTGCTTGGTGTGGGGACCAGCCCCCCGACATCTAGTGACCAGAAGTGACCTGCTCTGTGTGGAAGTGAAGGAGCCTCACTGGAGAGACAGACCCAGGCGGGAGCGCTGAGTGCTTTTCTTACACGCTTGCCTGCGGCTTCTGGAGGATTCTTGAATCCCTTCTGGAGACAGGATTCAGGACAAAGCCAGGCGCTGCCTCGCACCTGAACCAGAATTCTCAAGTGCAGCTTAGCCGCTCGGCCAGCCAAGCCCTGGGCCACGGGGAGGAAGGTGTTTCCTAGCTCGACCTGGGCGAGGACCGGCTGTGCTCCAGGCCCTGCCTGCTCTTCTGCCCGCGGGGCTGTTTTCAGGGAAGCCAGGCCGACCCCTGGGGACCCTGCAGGCTCTAGCCTGGCGAGGGGGGCAGGAGAGCAGCAGCCGAGGGCCAAGCCGGCTGCAGAGCCCGGACTCTGCTGTGGACGCCCTGGCCCTGGGGTCGGGGGTGTTGGGGGCGAAACAACGGGGACCCAGCAAAGGGGCACGAGTGGGAGGGTCACTCCAGTTAGGAGGTAATAAGGCAGGTCCACGTCCCCTCAGACAGGGCCGGTCCCCTCCACCGTGGGTCCTCACGAATGGCCCCAGGCAGGGGACAGAGTCCAGAGATGAAACACATTTCTCCCCTCTGTGGGCAATGAGACTGGAGACCCGGCACCAGGTTGGGGGGCTGGCCCTGCCTTGGGCAGGCAGGTGGGCATCGGGCGGGGTCTGGCTCCGGGGCTGCATTGCCCCTCGAGGCGGGGTTGCTGGTTCTTCCTGACCCCTAAGAAGGTCTGGGGAGAAGGGCCGCCTCACGCTCGGGATGGAGAGGACACAGGGAGAGGCTGCCCCAAGGCGGGGCGGGGGTAGGGAGGGGCTGTGCAGGCAGTGTCTAGTTAGCACAAGGGACCCCTCCTCACGGCTCCTCCTGTCACTCCCTGGGGGGTCGGGACGCTGAGGGCGGGATGGACGAAGAGCAAGGCCGCATGGTGGGGGGACAGGAGAAGTGGGGCGGCCGCTGGGCCCCGGGAGACGCAGAAGACACAGGCAGGGCGAAGGGAGAGCACGCCCATCGGGACCAGCAGCCTGGGGCCCGAGCCAAGCCGGCCGCCCCCGCGGGGCCCTGGACAGGTCTGCTCGGCCTGGGGGGAGGGCCCGGCTGCTTGCTGGGGAGGCGTCCGCGGCCCAGCCTGCTTCCTCCCTGGCGTCTCCCGGGGTCACCCCAACAGACGTGCGTCCTGACTTCGTCTCAGCACCCGGTTTCTGAGGCGGGAGCCGACACCCTGCGCAGGAGGGCGCCTGGCTCTCCCGAGCCCGGCCAGCTGGCCCGAGAGCAGGACTCGCACGGAGGGCCTGGGCACACAGACGGGCCGGGACGCAGGGCGCCAGCCAGAACCTTTATTCGCACGGGGCCACTTTCTGCCCGAGCCGACGGCCGCGCTGACGGGACAGGATGGGGGTCCCAGACAGGGACAGGGGTGCAGGCAGGAGGCTTCCACCACATTCAGGGAGGGGCTGTGCACTGCGGGGGGCGAGCCCGCAGCCGGGGACACATCCTGAGGCCCTCCTCAGTACTCGAAGGTAACTGTTTTGACCCGCAGGTACTCATTCAGAGCCGCCTCTCCTGCAAGACACCGTGAGCCCGGGGGCAACGTCATGGTCCCGGCGGCGCTGTGGTCTCATGACCCCGCACCCCCGGAGTCATCTCCCGGATCCCCATCACCTCATGACCCCGTTGGCCCCGTAGCTGAGAAGAGCATGTTGCCCCCCGGCAAGCTTGACCTCAGGGTTGATCCCGACTGGACCTAACCCCCAGCTTCTGGCTTCCACAGTGGCAGGATGCGGGGAGTGGGACCCACCCTACATTACAGAGCAGCCAGGGGAAGAGGGGTGCCGGGCAGAAGTCCACTTCCCTGGGCAGGCAGGCCTGGTGACACCGTCTCTACACTGGGACTCACGTCACCACATCGGGCACGCCCGGCCCCCACGGGTTCCGCTGTCTGAAGCCTGAGCCCTGACTGCGGTCCCAGGCCCCGCAATCCGGCCGTTGCCTGCCTCCCTGGCCTCCTCCCCACCCCTGGGCCCACTCCAGCACTCGGCCTCTCTCTGCAGCTCCAAGACCAAAGCTGGTTCCCTCAGGACCCGCTGTCCCCTCTGGCAGGAATGTGCGAACCTGGGCCTTCACGGCAGCTCCTCCAGCCACTCAGGTCTCAGCCCAGGGGAGACCTCCTCAGGGAGGCCCACCTGGCCCCCAGCTAAAGCCACCCTCCAGCCTCCTGTTCAGATCGCTCTGTCTGGCCGGCTTCCAGCCCCATTTATCACCGATCCCCTCCCAGCAAGAAGTGAGCAGCCATCTCGTCAGCTCCACCCCTGGCCCCTGGGGCTGAGCGGCCTCTAACCGATGTTTGTTGAACGAATAAATGAAAGCGGGCACGATTAGGTTACCCAGGTCTTTGCCAAATCCCGACTGCTTGAACCCTCCGAAGGGAGCGGCCACGTCGGTCTTGTTGTACGTGTTGACGAACACGGTGCCCGCCTCTAGCTTGTCGCTGACGTACAGGGCCTTGCTGATGTCCCTGGTGAAGACGCCAGAGGCCAGGCCGAACTCTGTGGCGTTGGCCCGAGACAGCACCGCGTCCACGTCGCTGCAGGGAAAAGCCAGGAGGGCCTCCGTGAGGAGGGCAAGGGTCTAGCCCTGGACGTGGGACCCAGACAGACCTGCGTCCCCCGCCCCAGAGGGGAGCCCGACACGGCGCAGGGCACAGACCGGTCAGCCCCATTGACCAAACCGCAGATTCACAAGCGAAATAAACAATGGCTGCTATTCCGGCCACTGAGGTTTGGCTGGTTCACGACGCAGCCGTGGTGCTCAGGGCTGAACCCGGCACGCCGTGGAGACGCCCAGAGAGACGCGGAGGACACTCCTGGTGGGCCCGGCCGCCCTGCGATCCCCTGGGGTCTCCACCCCCGCGGCTGCGAGGGGTCTGCGGGGGCCGGGCTGCGTCCACAGCCCCCACCCGCCTGAGCTCCCCTCCCGGCCCCGCGGCTCACACGAAGACCCCAGTAACAAGGGCAAGAATCAGGGCTGTCATGACCCATAAGCGGGCTCCCTACCCGTCAGCAAACCGAGAGATGATCATGACGGGCCCGAAGGACTCCTCCTGGGCTATGAACATGTGGTCCTCCACGCCCGTGAAGACGGTCGGCTCGAAGAAGAAACCTGCGGTGGAGACAGAGGAGTTTGTGACCCTGTGGGCACGAGTCCTGCCCTCACAGCCTTTCGGCTAAGTGCTCTAAGGACAGTGACGTGACGCTGGGAGCTGGTGTGTCCACCACCAGGGCTGCAGCTTGCAGCCGGACAAAACCCAGGTTTTTCCAGTGACGTTTAGTCTGAAAGCACATCTGGATCCTTCGGCTAGCGCAGCCTCCGGAAGGCCCTCCATCGGCCCCGTGGAGGGGGGCTTGGACTGTGGTCCTGGTGGACAGGCCCTCCAGCCTCCCTATCCTTCCTGGCCCTGCGGGGTGGGCGCCGCCTGCCTGGGGATAGGGGCCGGTGCTCTCAGCCAGACACACCTTCTCCCATCCCGACTGCAGCCCCACAGGCCCTGGCTGCCCCACAAAACCACTTCTGGTGGCAGAAAGGCAACCTCTGACTACTTCTCCTCTGGACATAGAGCTGCGGTCCCTGAGACCTGCTGGACTAAGGTTTAGTTTGGCCTGATTTAGGGAAAACCAAGAGACTTGAAATTTTCTACCTCTAGTGTTGAGAAGAACAAAAAAAGAGTTTATCTTTAATAAAATATTCCATATTTTTATAAATTTATCAATTATATTTTATCAGTAATTACAATTTCTAAAGCATGAGTCATGTATGAACACATGTTGACCCCTGGGGTGTGGCCTGTATTCACCCTGTCTGCAAAGGAAATGTGCCCCCAGGTGCCGGAGCTCCGCGGTGGCCAGTCTCTGCCCACACCCCCGTCCCCCCGCGCGCCGGGCCCCGGGGAGGAGGGCTGCACGCCCGGGACCCCTCACCCTCTGGCCTCCGGGTGGGTGGGCCACTGGGAGGAGCCTGTGTTCACAGCACTGTCCCCCACGGCGTCCCAGGAATTCTGCTCCCTGCCCTTGCCCCTCAGGCCAGGGGCCGGTGGGCAGCGGTCCCCACGGCTCCTGGGTGCTGCAGCCCTAGCTGCTCTGCAAAGGTGCCTTCACGTCACGTCAGCCCCAGACTCTGGCTTCGCGGAAGCCCACGTTTGTGGGGGCAGGGAAGAGGGCAAGCAGATAGCGGTGGCGCAGTGGCTACAAAAGCTCTGTGCAGGCAGGAGGTGCCCAGGGACGCCGAGACCTGTGGGAGCACCGCGGCCTGAGCCCGAGGTCACCTGAGAGATGAGGTGACCAGGCGGGGACGCTCAGGAGGCATCCGCTAAGCAGAGGGGCAGCCAGCCCAGCGAGCAGGCGGATGCCAGGCGTGTTCGGAGGGAGAGTTACGGCTGCAGGCTAGACACAGGCGGGGAGGCACGCTGGGGTGAGCTTGCCTCTGCGGAGCGCTCACCGTGGGAGGGTTTCGGCACGGGGGACACACAGCCCGACGCGGCAGCCGCCTAAGCGCATGACTGGGGGCTCAGCAGGCCCCCACGACCCCCGTGACGGTCCAGACTCAGGGCAGAGTCGGCACGATGGTGGCGGGGAACATCTCCAGGTTTGAGAGAATCGGGCAGTTAATTAAGAGCTGGGGTCAAGAAAGAGAGGGGCCTGGAATCCGTTCCCTCCTTCCCTCCTTCACGCCATCGAGCAGACAGGCTAGCGTGAGACTCGGTGCCGGCACCAAGGGTTGGATGGTGAGGGTGTAGGAAACAGACGTGTGCCTGGCAGGGGGCGCAGGTGGCCCGAGGGGAAGCAGCCCAGATCGCCCGACCCTGCTGCTCCGGCTCCTCGGGCTCGGTGACTGGATTGCACCGAAGAATCTAGAGGGGCAGGGGCGTGTCTGGGGTCAGGTCGGGGCTGGGGATGCTGTGATGAGGTGCACTTGGTACCACTGAGACTGAGGGGCCTGGGTGACGTGCAAGCGGAGGGGTCCAGGGGTCAGGGGTCTGGGTGAGGAGACAAGTCCTGGGAGGGTCTGAGCCGCTGCAGGGCGAGGGACCCTCCAGGGAAAGTGTCCAAGCTCAGGACAGACCTGGGGCTATCCCTACATTCAAGGGACAGGTGGAGAGGGGGTTTCCGGCCAAGAGTGGCCACGGAGGAGTGATGGCCAAAGATAGGAAAACCATGAAATCCAGCCCCACGGATCCATGGGAGGAAAGAGTTTCAAGGATGCGGAGATGCTTGGGCAACCAGGGCCACTCCAACAGAGATTCCACCAGCTCCAGGGCCTCATCTTACCAGCCCCACACCTGACCTGGCAGGTGTCCAAATAGCCAAGGTGCCCCCCATCCCCGAGGCCCCGGATGGGGGCTGGAGCCTAGGAGCCTGGCCCTCCGACGCCTGCCCCGGAGGCCACGCCACCCGCCGTCCTGGCTTGCCCACGTGGCCAGGAGGGCTGACTGACCTGGCCGGGGGACTTGGTTCCCACCACAGACCAGCGTGGCCCCTTCCTTCACGCCGCGCTGGCAATACTCCACCAGCTTCTGCAGGTGGGCCTCGTGGTTCTGTGGCCCGTGGGTGGTGTCCCGGTTGAGGGGGCTGCCGATCTTCATCTTCCCCACCTCCTCCACCTGCAAAGGTCCTCCCCGTCAGGGTCGCCTGGGGGCCGTGGTTTCTGACCAGTCGCCGGCTGACCCGCCTCCCACGTATGCCTTTTCAGAGACCAGCCGCTGGCCCCTGAACAAAGTCCACACGCAGGGCTCTGACTCCTGGGACCACATTCTGGTTCCAAACCTGCCTTCCAGGCTGAAGCCCCCAATGCACCCTCCGTGCAAGGAGACCTGGGCCTGGTGCTGGGGGCTGGGATGATGCAGACGTGCAGGCAGGTGGGAGTGAGGGGGGGCCGCGGGGGCAGCACAGGGCGCTCCTGCACCCGACCTCCCAGACGGAGGAGCTGCAGGCCACGGGGGGAGGCAAACAAGACAACGACGCCCTGTGACAAGGTGGGCAGACGGGGCGGCGTGCAAGGGCTGCACCTGGACTCCCCCCTGCCCGGCCCCATGTCTGCCCGCCCGGGCTGCACCGGGAGGGCCCCGCCCGAACACGGGCCCTGCTGCTCATGTCAGGGGAGCTGCAGGGCTGCCGTTTCTTGCCGAAATAATAAAAACCAGGGAAGACTTGTCAGAGCGCCCCCGACCAGCTGGATGGTGCCTGGCCCGGCCCTGGCTCTGCCCGCCAAGGCCCTGTACCCAGTGAGTGGGCAGTGCCCAGGCCCTGCGGCACAACTTACCACCCTCTGCACAAACTGGTCGTGAACCGAGTCCTCTACAAAGAGCCGGCCGGCGGCGATGCAGTTCTCGCCTTTGTTGAAGAAGACAGAGCTCATTCCCTTCGCAGAAGAGGTGACAGGGCTGGGTTACAACCCCCGGGCGCCAGCCCCCAGCCTCCACTGGGCCCCGGCGCCCCCTGATCGGGAAGGGGAAGAAGGCAGGTGTCCTGACCTCCTGCGGCCGCCCAGGCTCGCGGGCACTGGGCACCATCCCCAGAGAGGAGAGGCCACAGGGGAACAAGCGGGAAGTGAGGCCGCTGGGGGACCAGGCCAGCGAGGGGAGCACGAAGCGCGTGCAGTGGGGGAGCCTGGACACCCCGCAGGCTGGGCGGGCTCCGGGAGCTGAGCCTGGAGGCGGGGTCTGCGCCCTGCAGCAGGCGGCAGGGGTGGGCCTCTCGGGAGGGATGGTGCCTGCCCAGGCCCAAGTCCCGGATAAACGTCCTCCGAGGCCCCAGGGCGCCTGCTCTTTGGACCTGGGGAGCCGGGGGTGCAGGGTGGGGGTGGCAGGGAGGGAGAGCCAGTCAGGCTCGGCTCTCCTGGAAGCAGCTGGGACGGCACTGCCCAGAGACACAGACAGGCTTCTGGCCTGGCAACATTGGCCTCTGCTCGGCCGCCAAGACCCTGGGGCCGACAGTCCCTCGGTCTCCCCTCTAATGAGGCTGAACCCCTTCCACGCGGTGCTGGGCTCACATCCTCCTCCGGGGCACAGCAGCACTTGGATGGGGTGGGGGGTGTCTGGGCACCTGGCTGAGTGTGGCCTGACCGGCTTGCTCCCACTGGTGTGCAGAGGTGTGATGACGACAGTGACAATGTCAGGACAACTGACCCACCTGCCACGTGGTCCACACCCTTCAGACGTAACAGCTGAATCCCGTATTCCCATCCTCCCCATCGTCCCGGTGAGAGCGCAAGGCCCAGAAAGGCTAAGTGACTTGCCCGACGCTGCCCAGCGAGTCCATGGCGGCGCTGGGCAAGTGTGGGCAAGCCACAGCAGGGGTGGCCGCTGCCAGCAGGGTCCCGCCCAAGTGCCCAGGGTTCTGCTTGCTCCTCAGTGGGACAGGAAACTTGGCCGTGCTGATTTCAGAACAGACGGAACCCTGGCTCACGTTTCCCCATCCTTGAAGCTGACTGCAGTTACCCCTGCAGTTGTGAAACTTCTTGGGGGTCTGTTCTGTAGGTACATGCCACTCCTTGTCCCCAAGGCCCCTTCCTTCCTTCTCTGCGGTCCAGGCTGACTGTGCGTCTGCCCGTGGACCCTGAGCCCCGGCCCCCGCCCCCCACGGCCCTTACCATCTGCACAGCCTTGCGGAGGTCGCAGTCAGCAAAGATGATGAGGGGAGACTTCCCGCCCAGCTCCAGGGAGACCTTCTTCACGTTGCTCACGGCACAGCTGAAGGGAACAGACAGTTGGCTAGCTGGGTCCCCGGAGCCCGGGACACGGGGTGGCGGGGGGAGCGCCAGGTGAGGGACGAGCGAAGCTCCAGAGCACGCTTCACTCAAAAGGACGGTGGAGGGTACGGGCTGGGGGGAGCCCCGTGTGACCCAGGCCGCGCCTTCTCCTGTCACTCTCGCCTCGTCCCCCTGCTTCCCCTGGCTCCCTGCCGCCTTCCCAGCCCAGCAGCCCAGCCCAGCCGTGCCCCAGGCCTTGCTCTCACGGGCGCCCCCGCACCCCTCCCCTCGCAGACGGTCCTCCAGCTCAGCCTCGCTGTCTCAGGCCTGACCCCAAGAGGAGGCCACGCAGAGCCACTGCGATGGGCGCCCGTGTGGTGCCCGTTCAAGAAAGGGGACATGGCCCCCACCTCAGGGCTGAGGGGTACAGAGAGGCCTATGGGAGCCAGGGCGGGGGCAGGGCTGCAGCTTTAATCCCCATGGAGATGCCCCGCCACAGCTGGACCGTCCTGGGAAGTCCCATGCAGGACCCTTGGAGCACAGCAGTCGTGGCGGTCAGGTGTCCTCAGAGGAAGGGCTTGGAGACCCTGCAGGTCAGAATGCTCAGCAGCCCCCAGCTCCTCTCCCTTTGCACCTGTCACTCTAAGTGCAGACGTCTGCCCAGACCTCACCCCAGAAATTCAGCTGCGCTGGGGGGGTTCAGGCACCCTGCGAGGCCTGGGGCAGCCAGAGCTGCAGCTGCTGCCCTGGGGTCCGGCCCCATCGACCTCTCCAAGCTCGGCAGCAGCACGGACCAGAACCACCGACATGCAAACTCCCTTCACGGGACTGGGGGAGACAGGCCTGGAAGGGTCAGAGCGCGGCCCACGTCGCGTCACAAATCAGCGACACGACCCAGCGGGTTCGAGGCCGAAGTCCAAGCACCAAGCCGGGAGCGGGCCCTCGGCCAGCGCTGGTCAGCAGGAGAGGGCAAACGCCTCCCATACCAGCCGCAGGACATGGTAATTTTTGTTTAGTGGCCACGTTAAAAGCAAGCTCAAAAGAAATCAGTGAAATTAACTCTATGTAATTTAACCCCATTAACAATAATAATGTCATTTCAACTGGTAACCTATATAGAAATTGCCGCGATGCTCTACTTTGTGCTAAGTTTCCGAGATCCGTGTCCCTCGCGCTCACAGCTCATCTCAATCCCGAGCAGCTCCATCCCCAGCAGCCGCGCTTGCTCGCAGTGACGCCCCGCCCCTCGCTGGTCCCGCCCCTCGCTGGTCCCGCCCCGCTGCACCGGCCTGACCGAGGGCTTGTCAGACTCATGGAACCAGGGTCTGCAGCGGCCCTATCCTGTGACAGCCACAGGCTCGGGCTCGCGCACAGCACTTTCCACTTCACACCAGAGGCCATCGGTCCCACAGTGCTGGCCCCTCCACTCACTCCAACCGCCTACCTTTTCATGATATGCTTCCCCACCTCGGTGGAGCCCGTGAACGCGATTTTCCGCACGTCGGGGTGGTCCGAGAGTCTCTGGCCGACCACTGAGCCTGGGGGAGGGAGGAGTGGGCGGCGGATAAGGATGGCCACGGTGCCAGGGCGAGGCAGGGGTCCGGCCACCCTCCTCCACCCCGCCCACCCATGGCCAGAGCTGGGGCCCCACGTGCCAGGGCCTCAGCACCCTGGGCTCACCACACCTTGGTCCCTGGTGTGGGCGGAACTGTCTCCCCAAATTCACATGCTGCAGTCCTGACCCCTGACCTCAGATGTGACTGTACTGGATGTAGAGTCTTTAAAGGAGTGATTGAATTAAATGAGGTCATTAGGGTGGCCTTAAACCAATACGACCCGTGTCCTTATGAGAAGAGGAGACAAGGACACACACACACAGAGACACAGATGACCATGTGGGGACGCAGAGAGAAGGGTGAGGGCCCCCAACCAGTACTTATTACCCCTCCTGTGGGAATGCCTGGACTCCTGGCCGCCCCACACTCCACGACCCCCCACGCCATGCCAGGCCTGCAGGGACCCTGCCCAACATGGCCAGTGCCTACTGAGCCTCCCGGACCTGCAGGGAACCTGCCCAACGTGGCCAGTGCCTACTGAGCCTCCTGGACCTGCGGGGACCCTTCCAAACATGGCCAGTGCCTACTGAGCCTCCCAGACCCGCAGGGACCCTGCCCAACATGGCCAGTCCCTACTGACCCTCCTGGAACTGCAGGGACCCTCCCCAATGTGGCCAGTGCCTACTGACCCTCCTGGACCTGCAGGGACCCTTCCCAACATGGCCACTGCCTACTGACCCTCCTGGACCTGCAGGGACCCTCCCCAACATGGCCAGTGCCTACTGACCCTCCCGGACCCGCAGGGACCCTTCCCAATGTGGCCAGTGCCTACTGACCCTCCCGGACCCGCAGGGACCCTTCCCAACGTGGCCAGTGCCTACTGACCCTCCCGGACCTGCAGGGACCCTCCCCAACGTGGCCAGTGCCTACTGAGCCTCCTGGACCTGCGGGGACCCTTCCAAACATGGCCAGTGCCTACTGACCCTCCCGGACCTGCAGGGACCCTCCCCCAACGTGGCCAGTGCCTACTGACCCTCCCGGACCTGCAGGGAACCCCCTCCCCAATGTGGCCAGTGCCTACTGACCCTCCCGGACCCGCAGGGACCCTTCCCAACATGGCCAGTGCCTACTGACCCTCCCGGACCTGCAGGGACCCCCCCCCCAATGTGGCCAGTGCCTACTGACCCTCCTGGACCTGCAGGGACCCTGCCCAACATGGCCAGTGCCTACTGACCCTCCTAGACCTGCAGGGACCCTCCCCAACGTGGCCAGTGCCTACTGACCCTCCTGGACCTGCAGGGACCCTCCCCAACATGGCCAGTGCCTACTGAGCCTCCCGGGCTGCTGTGCAATGAGACCTCAGGGTCACCTCTGCGCAGACTTCACGCGAGGCCCCTGCTGACGTCCCTCTCCTCCTCTGGCTGGTCTCCTCCTCTCCTACTCCACTCCCGCTTCCCTGACTGCCCTTCCTCCACCTCCTTGCGCCCCACTTCCCTCTCCCCACTCTTACAACACCCAGTGCCCCTGGCTGCACTCTGGGCCCCCTTCTCTTCTCAATTCACGGTCTCCTCGGTCACCTCACCCCGGCTCACCTCTTCAAATGCCATCTGCAGGCCCATCATCCTCTAAATCTCTATCTCAAGTCCAGCTTCCCTGCATCCTGACCCATCTATCACTCCTCTGCCTGCTCGGCACCTCCACTTGGATGCCTTACAGCCTCTCAAACTCAGCGTGTTTGAAACTGAACTCCTAAGCTTCCCCAGACCTGCTCCCCCACCCCCCCGCCCCCACCGTGTTCTCCATTTCAGTCAGCCACCTCTCTGGGCAGCCAGCCGTTCAAGCCAACCGTCAGTCTCCACACCTGCCCTCCCCCCACCCTCCACTAATCAGCCAGTCCTGGGGCTCCTCCACCCGACCCAGTCCCCCCATCGCCATTGTCCCCCTGCCTCCACGCCTGTAGAACTGCTTGTGCCCAGCAGCACCAGTGAAGGTCTGGTTCGGAAGGTTCGGAGTAGGACACTTGCATTCTCTCTATATAGCTAAGGCTCCATAAGTGATTCTGACGCTAATTTCATTCCCCCACTAATGTTTTAAAAAATCACTGCCTTGGGGAGAAAATATTTGCAAAAGATGTATCTGATAATGGATTATTATCCAAAATACGCAAAGAACTCAACAATAAGGAAACAAACAACCTAATTACAAAATGGGCAAAATATCTGAAAAGACACCTCACCAAAGAAGATATTCATATGGCAAATAAGCACATGGAAAGATGCTCAACATCATATGTTATCAGGAAAATTTAAATTAAAACAACGAGACACCACTACACATCCACAGAATGGCCAAAATCCAGAACCTTAACAACACAAAATGCCAGCAACGATGTGGAGCCACGGGAACTCTCGTCATCACAAGAATGGTGTAGTCATTTTGGGCAGTTCCTTACAAAACTAAACGCACTATTACCATATGATCTGGCAATCGTGCTCCTTGGTGTTTACCGGCAGGAGTAAAAAACTTATGTCTACATAAAACCCTACATAGGGGGTTGGATACAGACATGCACAGGAAAAATGCCATGGAAAGGTCAATTTATTCGTAACTGCCAAAACTTGGAAGCAACCAAGACATCCTTCAGTAGCTGATGGATAAATAAACTGTGGTCCTTCCAGACAGTGGAATGTTATTCAGCTCTAAAAAGGAAAGAGCCATCAAGCCAGGGAAAGACACGAAAGAAGCTTAAATGTATGTTACTAAGTGAAAGAAGCCAATCTGAAAAAGCTACAAACTTTATGATGATGACTAAATGATATTCTGGACAAGGCAAAACTCTGGAGACAGTTAATAGATCAGTGGTTGCCAGGGGTTGCAGGGGAGGGAGAAATGAATGGGATTTTTCCTCGTCCACAGAGGATTCTTAGGGCAGTGAATCCATTCCATCTGATACTACAATGTTGGGTAAATGTTGTTTTACGCTCGTCACAGAATGTACAACAGCAAGAGTGAATTTTCCTGTCAACTATGGACTTTGGGTGATGATGACATGCCAGTGTAGGTTTGTCAACCGTAACAAATGTGGGACGTTCTGAGGGAGACGGGGCATGTATGGGAATCTCTATACTTTCCATTCGATTCTTCTGTGAACCTAAAACTGCTCTGAAAAATCAAGTCTATTTAATAATAATAATAATATCACTGTTTTAGGCTATCCAAGAAATATTTATAAGAAGGTATCATATACTAGGTCACAAAGAAATTCTCCATTTTAGAAAGCAGAATTTTTACAGGCTATTATGGGTTGGATTGTGTCCCACCCAAATTCATATGTTGATATCCTAATATCCAGTACCACAGAATGTAATTTTATTTGGGAATAAGGTAGGTCGTTGTTGGGACAATGGTGTCCTTATAAAAGGGGAAACTTGGGTACAGACATGCACAGGAAAAATGCCATGTAAAGGTCAAGTCACAGGTCAGGGTGAGGCTCTACAAGCTGGAAGAGGCAAGGAAAGGTCCTCCCCCAGAGCCTTTAGCGGGAGCATGGAGCTGCCGACACCTGGATCTCGGATTTCTAGCCTCCAGACCTGCGAGACAATACATCCCTGTTGTTTAAGCCCCCTGGCTTGGGGTACTTTGTTATGGCAGCCCTAGCAAACTAATACACAGGCTGAATTCTCTAATTATGACATAGTAAAGCTAGAAATATTAGAACAGAATTGTAGGGGGAAAAAGACACCTGAAAAAAAATCTCTTTTTACTTAGCGGATCAGAGAGGATACCAAAATTACAAAGACATATTTTTTAAGAATAATAAAAACATAAACACAATGTATTCAAAAGGTATGAGGTGAGAGTCACCACCAAAGGCCAGTATGAGGGGCCCTATCGACAACTTCTCAGGGAAACAACCAAAACTGGTGAAAACCGTTAAAAAACAACAATTTAAAGTCTCTGTGAATTTTCCTAAGGGCAGACAGCAAGTGAAGAGGCATTTATTCAGGAGAGTCTGTGGCACCTGAGCCGTGAACCACTCTCCCCTCTCCTCCAGCCTAAGCGGGTGTGGTCAGGAATGCAGTCCAGGATGTGGCACCTCTCCGGGAGGGGAGGCCGGCAGTGGTTCTCATCTCCTCCAACCCTGAGTTTCATAGGCTAAATTCTTTGTGAGTATGGCTCCCACCTGCCCTTCTTGTAAGGTGACGGCTCTTTCCCAGGTGTGGCAGGCTGAGTCTCCCAGGACCTTGTCCACCTGGCCCCAGCTCCTGCAGGGGGCCCAGCGACTGAGGCCGTGGCTCAGAGATTTTGGCCCGGGAAGAGGCTTTCTGTAAAAACAGAGAGCTCCAAAACACTCCCCAGAGGAACTGACTTTATTTGAAACTGTATGAGGAAGTTCAATCCTAAGGACATTCTCAAAAACACTGGAGATTTTGGGGGTGAACAATTAAGAGGAGGCTGGTAGCGCTATGGCAGCAATAAGACAAACCACAGGTCATTTAGTTTACCAGAGAGAACCAGGGAAGAGCCCTTCCGAGTAAGAACAAACCTCAAGGGCTGAGCAAAGAGACAGGAATTTAATCAGATCAGACTGCGGAGCAGTTTATGCCCCAGGGTATTGTTGAAAACAACAGAGCAGCCAGCCTGCAGTGAGCGGAGCTGAGCAGCTGGTGTGATAACGACAGAGGCAGACAGATGAGCAGATCAGGAGAGGAAGAGGCCCCTGTACACCCGCTGCCACTGGGCCACTGCACAGCCCACGGCTGCGCTCTCTGGGGGGCGACCTCACTGGCTGCACACTGCAGGGGAAGGAGACTTCTCTGAAACCATCCAACAAGTCACTAAACAAACAAACAAGAAAATGGTGAACACAAGCTCTGGAGAGAGGACGGGGGACAAGTACCCAGGGTTGGTATGATGTGTTACCTAAAATATCTACTTTTTAACAAAAAAATTATGAGGCATGCAAAGAAACCGCAGAATGTGACCCATCACAGGAAAAAAAGAGCAGGCAATATAAACTGACATTGAGAGGACCCAGATGTCACACTTAACAAAGACTTCAGGGCAGCGGTTATAAAGACGTTCAAAGAACTGAACAAAACCACATCTAAAGGCAGCTGTGACACGATGTCTCATCAAACAGAGAATATCAAGAAAGAACAAATAAAAAAAGAACCAGGAGCTAAAAAAGTACAACTGAAATGAAAACTCAGTAAAGGAGCTCGACAGTAGGTTTGAACCGGCAGAAGAAAGAGTCAGTAAACTTGAAGACTAATGGAGATTATGCAATCTAAAGAATAGCGAGAAAAAGAATGAGGAAGAGTGAAGAGAGCCTCATAGAAAAGTGGGACAGCAGTAAGAACATGAATATACTCATAATGGAAGTGCCAGAAGGCATGCAGAAAGAGAAAACCGCAGAAAAAAATATTAGAATGAATAATGGCTAGAAACTTCCCAAATTTGATGAAAGACATTACTCTATGCATCCATGAAGCGGAATGAATTCCACATCAAATAACCACAAAGAGAACCACACCCAGATGTATCACAGTAAAAATGCTGGAAAACAAGGACAGAGAAAACTTTGAAAGCAGCAAGAGAAAAATGACTTGTAAATAAGAGAACTATAAGATCAATAGCTGACTCATCAGAAACAGCAGAGGCCAGAGGGCAGTGGGATGATACAATCAAAGTGCTGAGAGAACAGAACTGTCACCAAGAATCTTACATTCAGCAAAACTATCTTTCAAAAAATGAAGGCAAAATAAAACATTTCTGGATAAACAAAAACTTAGAAAATCTGTTGCTAGTAGACCCACCTATGAAAAATACTTAAGGAAAACAAGTGACCTAGATGGTAATTCACATCCATAGAAAAAAACAAAGGACACCAGTAAAGGTGATTATATAATTATAAAAGACAGGGTAAATGCATATTTCCTTTCCTTTCTTAACTGATAATTCCCAAGTTCTGTAGTTTATTCCAGAGCACACACACATGTACAGAAAATGGAAAACATCTGCGGAGGCATTTGAACGCTAAACCCTTCCAGGTGCAGCTCTCCCCCATCGCAGGGCGACGTCCTCCGCCTCCAGGCAGGCCTCCCCACTGTTACCCCACCCACCAGGGCACACCACGTAGCAGGCCGTTTTGACCAAATGCACCTCATGCCCCCGACCACGGCCCTTACCGGATCCTGGCAGGACGTTGATCACGCCCTTGGGAATGCCAGCCTTCAAGGTCAGCTCTGCCAACTTCAAGGCTGTGAGTGGGGTCACCTGAGGAGGCAGGACAGGAGGGAAGTGGGCTCTGCCTTCCCCTGCTGGCGGCCGTCCCCTGCCCTCGACGCCCCACAAGCCAGCAGCCGCTCCTCTTCTGGAGGAAAAGGGGTAACTTTCCTCGTCTGGTTCGGTGGTCCACGCCCCACCCACTGCTGGGCCTCAGGCTGAGAGGTACATCTGTGGGTGCCCAGACTTTGTGGGGGCTGGGGGAGTGGGGCCTTCCAGGGACAATTGCTTTGACCTCTCAGCATGCCCCCACACTAAAGGGGGAGGTTAAGGGTCACCTCAGGGGTTAGTAAGCAGATGTACGCAAATTACTGGGAAATTTGTTATGCATATTAAAATGCCTGAGGAGTGCCTAACTCAGGGTAGACACTATAAGCCAGTATCATTTTGCTGGTTTTTACTATGCTAACACCCTTGAGGCCAAATCGCCCCAGAGGAGCTGAGTGAGACCCCCTGGGCCCACCGCCCCAGCATCTGACCTTCAGCTCCTAACTAAACCCTCCAAAGTACAGATGAGGGTCCGAGGCTCGTGGGGTGACCTCACCGCAGGGCACCCTGCTCAGGCCCCTCAGCCTGCATGAGGGACCCCGTCACATGGCTTCTCTGAGAGGGGCCTGGGTGGTGGACACATAGAGGCTTCCCCAGGATGTCTGGGCCCTGACGCACCAGCTCTAACAGCAGACACCCAGGCCTCAGGGCCCGGATCCTGGTTCCCGGGGCCGCGCAAGGGGGCTGAGCTGGTGCCTGTGAAAGACCGCCGACCACTCACCAAGCAGCTGCACGCGCAGCCCGGCTAGCCTGACTCGGCCCCGTCGCCCCAACACCACCAGATCCGCCCGAGGCCGCCTCCGCCCCGTGCGCCGGCCCACGAGGGCCGCCCTCACCCGCAGGGCCCTCCTGCTTGCCCCTCGCCCCTCGCAGGTGCCACCCGCCCTCCAAGCCCTCAGGCCCCGCCAGGACGTGCCCGCACCCACCTGGGCAGGCTTGATCACCACTGTGTTCCCCGCGGCCAGGCAGGCGGCCGTCTTCCAGGACAGCATCATCAAGGGGTAGTTCCAGGGGATGACGATGCCACAGACCCTGTCGGACGAGGGAAGCAGGCCTTCGGCTCTCCGCTCGGCTGGGTCCCGCGTGGACCTGCCACCGCCGCCTCTCCACCCCAGGGCCAGGCTCCCGATGCGGCACCAATGGCCCCGCAGAGGGACCGCTGACACCCGCCTTCCCAGGCCCTGACGGGGCAGTATGTCCAGTCTGGCGGTAGCGCCTCTTCCCAGCAGGGTGTGATGGCAGGGGACACCGCACAGCTTCTGATGGGACACAGGCTAGGGACACAGTTGGGTACGGGCAGCACCAGGAGATGGGGCGGTGACAGCAGGCAGGGGCTGGGAGACAGTCAGGGGTCACAGGGGTGGCCGGGGGGACGCGGGAGAGAATCAGGGGTCATATGTGTGGACCAGGAGGATTTGAGACAGGGTCAAGGGTCCCACAGGTGGCTGTGGCTGAGGGTCCTCCTGGGCATCAGGCCAGGGTCAGTGCCGAGGGGACAAGAAGGACGCAGTCAGTCTGGGGACCTGACGAAGCCTGCCTGCTGTGCACTGAGAGATGGTGTCCAGCATCAGTGCTTCCCCTTTGCCCCAGAGGAGCCTCTGGCTGGGCAGTGTCTCCATGGAGGGAGCCCCCACGTCCTAGGAGACCTACTGATGACACCTGTGCTCCCAGGAGGCATGTGGCCCTGCCTCCTCCTGACCCCGGAGAACTCGGTGATGGCAGCCCCTCCCTGTGAGTCAGACAGTTAGATGAGCTTGTCCACATGGAGCCCCGTGCAGACCAAGTGACTGCTGTTTTGTCATCGTCACTGCCGTCTTCATCTTCACCATCGTCTTCATCACCTCCAACATCTTCACCATCATCTTCATCACCATCATCACCATCTTCACCATCATCTTCATCACCTCCAACATCTTCACCATCATCTTCATCACCTCCAACATCTTCACCATCATCTTCATCACCATCATCACCATCTTCACCATCATCTTCTTCACCATCATCACCATCTTCACCGTCATCTTCTTCACCATCATCACCATCTTCACCGTCATCTTCTTCACCATCGTCACCACGATCTTCATCACCATCTTCCTCTCCATCGTCACCACCATCTTCACTGTCAACATCTTAACCATCATCACTTCATCACCATCTTCTTCACTGTCATCACCTTCACCGTCATTACCACCATCCTCTTCATCGTCATTACCTCCATCATCAGCAGGGAACGTCTCCCCAGACGACGATGGCTCAGCTGAGCCGGCAGTGGGAAGGGCACGCGCAGAGGCCAAGGGCATGACGGGTCGGTGAGGAGCCACAGGGTTCATGGGCCGGGAGAGCGGGAGCGCAGTGGGGCCTGGGTCCGGCACGGGGCCCCACACACCTTCCTGGGAGTGGTGGGGTGTGCTGAGGGGGTGGGAAAGCCGGTCCTCACCCCACATACACCCAGCACACCCAGAGGGACAAGGCAGCAGAGGGGGCAGGGCGAGAGCCCCCAGGGAAGTGAGAGAGGTCACCGAGGAGAAGGAGGCTGAGGGTCTGAAGAAGAAAACGCAGCAGACACATCCTGCCCTCAAGACTGAACCATGCCCTGAACCATGCCCTCACATCCCGGCGCTGAGGACTTAGCTCCAGTGCCCCAGGTGGACCTGATCTGGAAACAGGGCCATCCCAGGTGTAATTAGTTAAGATGGCGTCTTGCCGGATTAGGGTGGGCGCCTAACCCCACGTGACCGCCGTCCTTATGAACGGAGAGCCCTGTGGAGACAGACCCCCAGAGGGAGAGGGCCGTGTGGGCGCGAGGGCAGAGCCCAGGGGCACCAAGTGGGGCAGCCTCAGAAGGAGCCAACTCTACTGACACGTAGTCGACACCCCCGGCCCCCAGACTGTGAGACGACCGAAGTCCGCGGCGCGAGTCTCGCAGGCTGTGGTGCTTGCTTACGAACCCCAACAAAGCCCCCCACCCGCCAGTACAGGGAAGGCCTCCCCACCGACTCGCCCGGCAGCCAGGCACCCGGGCAGGGTCAGCGCCCTACTCAGTCCGACGGGATGGGCCCCCTGTGCGGGGTCTGAGGCTCAGGGACCTCGCAGACTCACGTGACTGGCCGCTGGCCCCTGCACCTGAGGGGGCTCTGAGCAGGGTCCTGGCTCCACACTGCTGACACCTTGGCTGGGTAGTTCTTTGCTGGGGGGGTGGTTCCTGCAGCCCCTGTGTCCTGACCCCATGCTCTCCCCCGGCACTGAGCCCCTCCCGGCGGCGTCTGCCTCCACGTGCTGAGCCCTTAGCTCTGCCACGTGCCGTCTCCTCGGGTGCCCGTCCCCGTCCTGCGTTAGCGAGTCCCCACACTGAGCCTCGCGGGCAAGGCGCCAGGTCTCAGCGGTCACTGCCGGGTGGCCTCGGCCGAGGCAGGCCTGCTGCCCCCACGGGCCTTTGGACATCGGATGGTAACATGGGGCCCCTCGCTGTGGGTTTAAAATCCCTCCCAAACCTAGTCTTTCCGTGTTGACTGGACGTCTGTCCTCCTCCTTGTGCCGCGGGCTGGTCTCGCTGAGGGCTCCTGTCCCCGCTGCTGTGTAGGAATTCCCTGTCCTTAAGTACACCGGTCATTACACTCTTCAGATAAAATCTTGGGGCGTGCCCTCTCTTCCCCCCATGAACCAGACTGATGGAGGGTTACCGTAGGGATAGATACAATTATAGTCTCAAAGTCGTTAAATAGTGCCTGGCAGGGAACAGGGGCTGTGGAGGTGAAAGCTGCTTTCACCCTGAGGACAGGAATTTGCATTGGTTTTTCTCTTCGTTGCATCTCCGGCCCTTGCCGTGTCTGGGAGGTAGTGGCTGGCAAATAAACAGCTGTCTGATAAATACACAGAAAGAGGACGTCTGAGCCCCCCACGCAGTCCTAAAAAGTGCCCGGCGTGTGACTCACCCGATGGGCTCCTTCCGGGTCATGGTCAGGTTCCGGTTGGGTCTGGCCTGGTTGATGGGGATGGTGGCGCCCTGGAAGAAGCAGCAGCATCACCGGGAGGGGCTTGGCCCCTCACCCCTTCCCCTCTGGGCAGCCGGCCTGCGCCTGGGACCCGGGGAGGGACAGGGGCTGTGTCCCGATCCCCCGCTCGTGCAGGACAGGACAGCTGAGGGGTCCAGAGCCGGGCGGAGCGGGCAGCCACAGGGGGTGAGGAGCCGAGCCTGGCCGAGTCCTCAGACAGGAAGCAGGTCCTGCACAGGGACGGCCTCTGGGGCAGACAAGGGCCAGGGTGGGGGCCAGTTGCCTCTGGGGGCTGTGCTGGCCCAGGAGGCCTGTGACGCAGAGGCTAATGGGGAGCAGGCAGTGGGCAGCCCACCTCCCTCGAACTCACGCCTGCACTCGGAGTGGGTGAGAGCCCAGACCCAGCAGAGACCCCGAGAACCCCGCAGCCGTGGGTCTCCCTGGAGGGGCTCACCCACCACTGCCTGCAGCAGGAAAACCTCCAATGATGGCCCCCAAGTGAGGCCCTGACCCCTGGGACCTGGTGAGCTGCCCGTACGATGACACAGTAGGGCAGAGTTGGCCTCAGGATGGGGAGGTGGTGCAGGTGGGCCGAGCATAACCACGGGAACCTCGGGGAGAGCAGGCGGCTCTCCTCTAGGCCTCTAGCTCGTGGCAGCAGAGAGTCAGAGGGATGGGGTGGGGAGGGCTGGGCGAGGACCGGAGAGAGGACCGCAGGAGCCCCGGCCGCAGCCCTGCCCCCGGGCGCTGCTAACACCTGGTCCTACCCGGAGCTGCCGCAAGGCCCAGCCCAGCGACACCCCGACACCGACCCTTGAGACCCTGGCACGGAGCCCAGCCCAGCCCGACCTGCTTCCCACCTGCAGAACCGGGAGCGAATAACCGGCATTTCCTTAAGGCCACAACGTTGTGGTGGTTTGTGACACGGCCTGCAGAGTGCCGTGCCGGCCCGGACGCCCGCGGGAGCCCCACCTGGATCTTGTCGCACCAGCCAGCGAAGTAGCGGAAGGTCTGGATGGACATGCCCACGTGGGTCTTCAGGGCCAGCGTGTAGACGGCCCCCGCGTCCAGGGCCTCGATGGTGGCCAGCTCTTCCTGGTGCTTCTCCATGAGGTCGGCCAGCCTGAGGGGGGCGGGGAGGGAGCCGGGCTCAGGCCGGGCATGGCCTCGCCTGCCCTTTCGGGGCCCTTCCTTAGGAGCCGGGGGCGCTGCCAGCACCACCTCGCTCAGGTGCCGGCCTCAGTGTCCTCATCCGTGAGACGGGACGGCGGCGTCTCCTTGGCTGGAGGGGCGTGAGCCTGGTGCCCCGGCCCCCTCCTCTCCTCTCTCTCTTCCTCCCGGGGGTATCGATGGATCCACTGCTTCCTAATCACACCTGCTGCCTCTGCGACAAGAGGCCTTGTCCGGGGACAGCATGCCGGGCTCAAGCACCAACCACTCCACGCGGCTGTACCTGCACAGCCTCCTCCGGCTGAGCCCACATCCAGCCGCCCTCAGCGGTCCCTGTGGGCGTCTGCTGTGGGCGCCTGGGAGTTGGGACGCCCGCCCCCACCGTGTGAGGGTCTCATGCATCAGGGGCAGGTGGAGACCACCAATCCAGAGCAGCCCTCGGTCTTGCACGTGACGAATTCCGCCGTGGGATCAAAGCCGGCCGACCCGCTCCTTCTGCACCCTGCCACTGGTGCGGCCGCCAGCATGGCCCGAACACCCCAGGACCCCGAAGCTGCCCACCGCACTCAGGATGCGGCCTCAACCCCTGCCCGGCCCACCGGCCCCGAGGCCCTGCCCGTTTCCTCCCGGGACCATGGTGCCACCGCCCTCTTCCCCCTCCACGTCAGCCTCGTCCAGGTGCTCGGGTAAGTCAGCCCCGCCCGGCGCCTGGACGGCTCTCCCCACGCCCCCTCCCGCTTCCTGTCCCGACCGCTGCGCCTCTTTCAGGCCCGGGAAGCCGGCTGCGGCCCCCCCCCCCACCACCAATCACACCCCGCAGCCCTTCAAAGTCTCCGACCAGCACAGACATACGCTGGGACAGGTGTTCCAGACTGCCTGCCTCTCCCGCGAGCACGGAGACAGCTCTGGCCTCCTGCTCTCCCCGACCTCCGGCACCTGCTGGGTGCACGGCGCGCACACAGTGTGGGGCTGGCGAGGGGGACTGGGGACTGAGCGGAAGGGCCCACCGCCACTGCAGAGACAGGCACGCGCCAGGTCACTCTCCGGGTACGGGAGCGAAGGTAAGTCACTTTTTGAGAAAAACTATAGACCAAACAGTGGAGACGCCGTGTTGTTGGCATTACAAGGACGAGGGGTCCATCAACTACGAGGACAGAAGGCCAAAGACATAAATCCATAGTAAAGTCAGCATGAGGTGGCCTGTGTGTGTCGGCCCCTAGGTTGTCATGTCTCCTGTCTTTCAAGGTGTTTGCAGCCTGAGACACCTTAGCTCAAAAGCCCGCCAGCTCCAACTTTTACACATCCAATTATTTTAAAAACAGCCCAAACGTGCACATTTTTAGTCATCGTTAAGTGGATGCATCCCCCAGGAACCTCACCCGACAGCTGTTACCACTGGTGAGACAGGCCGGGCAGTTACAGCCACGGGCCTTCCCAGTCCTCTGACACAGAGACCATGGCGTGCGTGCTGCTGGGCGACTTCGCCCGGACACGGGAGCCCCTCTCAGGTCCCTCTCCCCCCAGCAGCGCCCCTGTTCCGCCACTGCAGCCTCGGGGGGCCTCCCGCTGTGGGGTGCCGCCCGATGAAGCCTGCGGTGTGTTGCTGGCTCTCGTGGCCACGCCTTCTTCCTTGGTCAGCCCCCAATGCCTCCACCCGCCACACCTGTGCAAAATGCCACGTGCGCGTGATGTGGCCGTGTCACGAGTCCCTAAGTAATTGTCACCTGAGCTGCTTGGGAGGCTGTGGGACAGCTTGGGTGAGGGTGCCTTCTGCCTGCCAGAGCCTGGTCCCCGCACAGCGCCAGGTCGGGGAAGAGCGGGCAGGCAGCGCTGGCCTCCTGAAGGTCTGCGGGGTGGGCACCGGGAGGGGCAGACGCTGAGGTGCCAGGCGGCTCAGACCCCCTCCCCCGGCCCCTGACCACGGCAGCCCGGGCCACCACCAGACTCTGGGCCGTGGACCCAAGGAAGTGCGCGAGCACAGGGCAGCAGCTTTCCACGGACGCCCGCCCGCTCTGCAGGGTCCATTCCGGCAGCTGGGTACACGGCTCCCTGGCTCCTGGGGGTGTCTGGTGACTTTCTCTGACTCTCCCCCTGGACCTTTCTGCCCAGCTTCTCCCGTAACTGCGTGGTGTCTTCCTCCTGTGATGCATCCACGGGGGTCCCACTTCCCTCCATGGACCAGGGAAATCCTGTCTCGCCCCTCTCCAGGGACTGGGAGGGAACTGGGTCACCAGGAACTGTAGAGCCCTGAGGGGTCTGTCTACGCAGCTGCTCGGGGCACCTCCCCCAAGGTCCTGTGGCCAGTGGGGCTATTGCAATATGTGCCACCACAGGGCAGCAGAGGGTCTCGGGGAGGGACGCGGTTTGGCTCAGGGCAGCCCACCAGGGTCCCTGCTCTGCCAGGGTTCACAGCCCTGCCAGATCTCTGGGGCCTCAGATCTCCAGCCAATGCCTTCCAACTGATGGCTCCTGAGATACGGCAGGCTGGGCGTGCCCTCGCCCACCCCAAACCCACCATCTCCGTTCTGTTTTGCAAACCACTCTGGCCCCTCTCTCTGGCTGCCTGTGTGGCAGCTGCCCCGGCATTTCTGGCCTCTGGAGTGGAAACAAAAGGCCTTCAGACGGCAAGGCTACGGTGGGGGCCCTCCCGCCCAGTGACAAGCTGGGACCCGCAGTGTGACCTGGCCCCAGCCCGGCTCCCCAGGACCCAGAGAGAAAAACGGCTTCCTGAGGCCGTCTCAGCAGGCTTCCCGACCCCGCTCAGTTCATCGGCCAGCAGCCCCCTTCTGGAAGCACCACCCCGCCTCCTGGGGCACCTGCTCCTCCCCAGCGGGACCGCCTGGCTCGAGGAGGGCGGGCAGCAGCTCTCCCCCGCACCTCACCCCCACCCGGGTCATGAGCCGGAGCATCCCCGACCCTTCCCTGGACTTCCGACGGGGCCGAGGGTTTAACAGCAGAGGAACGTGAGACAGGAGACTCTGGCAGCCAGAGGCCGGCTGGGCCAGGACGCGCGGTCCGGGAGGGCCCGGCCCGCCCCGCCCCGCCCCGCCCCGCCCCGCCCACCGGCTCCTGGGAGCCCCGCGCCGGCCCAGGCTGCCCGGCAGGCAAGCGGTGCCTTCTGGGCCGGCCCAGGAGCAGCTGTTACCCTGCAGCAGCGGCTCCGCTCCGAAGCGCACCCTCACTCACTCGGTGCCTCGTCTCCGCCCACACTGTTCCCTCCAGCCGGGCACCTCCCCCGGGCCCCAGCCTGGGACAGTCCCTTCTGCCTCTCAAGCTACTTCCCCTGAGAAGCCTCCCCTGGGCCTCAGGCCGTGGTCACACTGCCCTTCCGGGACCGCGCCCCCCCGTGAGGACGCGAGCGCCAGCCGCGGCCTGAGAGGAAGGCCCGGGACAGGCAGGCGGGTGCGGGCGAGGTCCCACCTGTACAGGAGGCGGCCCCGGTCCCGCGCGCTGATCTTCCCCCACAGCCCGTGCTCAAAGGCGTCCTTCGCAGCAGCCACGGCCTGGTCCACGTCGCTGACCTGGGCCAGGGACACCTGGCAGATGACCTGTGGTGGAGCGGAGCCCTGAAGCCCTGCCTGGCCACCTGGGCGGCCGCGGAGGCCAAGGTCGGCGGACAGGAGGACATGGGCAGGGTCTGCACGACGAGGGGAGATGGGGCCTGCAGAAAGGGCCGTGTTCCTACGTCCCGAGGGCCTTCCCTCTACTCTCCCGCTGACCCCAAACAGGGTGACGGACTCAGGCTGCAGTCGTTAAGGCCGAGGGTCAGCTCAGCGTTTGCAAACCGAGAGCAGAGACCCATAAATTTAGTGAGGCGCAGTCGCAGGCGGGCCAGCCCGACCCCCCTGCATCCCATGCCCCGAGGTGCCCACCTCCCGACAGCACAGGCCCCCATACCTCCCGCCACCTGGACGGGGTGGGAGGGCGGAGGCCAGCACCTCCTTGCTGGTCACCACACGTAGGCTGTGCCCTCCCTGCCCACGGCCCCGGCGCCAGGCATCCACACAGCCTCCTGCCTGGGCTTCCCAAAACTGGCCCCGAGGTTGTGGTGGCAGCGCCTGACTTTCCCACCTGAGGGCACCTGTCTGGGTCCACACACTCTACCCATCACTTTCTTAAACTCCCCTCAGAGGACCGTTCTGAGGCCCTGTCTTCTGCGGTGTGCGTCTGTAGGAAGGAGTGTGGGAGCGTGCACGAAAGTGACAGTGCCACACGTGTGCACTAAGCAGGACAGCTACAGCCAGGGCGTCTTGACAAACCCGGGATGCGAGGGGGGCCCTCCCGACGCTGGAGTTGTTCTTGAGGTGTGGAGGGGAGGGAATGGCCTCCGTTTCCTCCTTGGGAGGGCTTAGCTCTGCTGCAGACCCTCCAGAGTCCTCCCGCGTCCCCATCACCCTCCCCACCGCATCTGCCTCTACGCCGTTCCCGTAGGAAGGGCTGGAGGCTGACTGCAGCGTTTTCTCGCCCCAGCAGAGGCCCCCAGCCGGGACCCAGAGGCCCCCAGACTGGGGAGGGGGAGTAGATGGGAGAGGGGGCATCGGGGGCCTGTGCGGGGCAAGGGGGTGCTGGGCCTGCACTCACACTTCCGTCTGTCGGGTTGATGGTCTCATAGGTCTTGGCGCCCTCGGCGTCCACAAACGCGCCTCCGATGAAGAGCTGGTGGGGCATTCGGAGGGTCAGCTTGTTCACGGTCTTTTCCACCTGGGGACGAAGGGCCACAGGCCGGAGCTGCAGTGTAGATTCTTCGCGAACGGGCATCCTTGATGGGCACGACCCCACCAGAGACACAGGGACCACTCGCCCTGCCCCCCCCACCCCAAATACACAAGCAAGAGCCCGGCCTCCTCGGCCTCCTCGTCGGATCCAGCCCTGCTGCCCAGGGAGCTGTTGTGTGGGCAGAGGTGGCAGCTGAGTGATAAGAAGAGATGGAGGGCCAGACTCCGCAGCTAGACTGACCGGCTGGAGCCCCGGCTCTGCCACTGACCTTGGGCTGGTTGCGTGGCCTCCGCACACAGGAAGCGCCAGTGGGCAGACAGCACTTGCGGCCCCCAGACACGATGCGGCCCCCGCTCACTGCCCCTCGGGCCTGCAATCTCACGCTGAACGCGGAGCCTCTGGGATGCCGGCCCTCCTTCCGCAGTCATTTGTGCACAACCCTAAGGCCAGCCTGGTGTCCACCCTGGTCACCTGTACTTTCTTCATCAGCCCTTGTTCCAAAGCACCAGCCAGACAAACTATCACAAAGCTAATTCCCATAGGAGTTGGTAGTCTACAGAGATACCCCAGGGATGGTTTTTCCACAGTTTCTTTAAAAAACTGATTTGCAGTTACTTCCTCATACTTCATATATACAAGTTGAATGTAGAGGATCATTCGTTTTCCTTATTGGGAGAACATTCCCAATCCCTTTCTCTCTCTTTTGTTTCAACCAACGGAATTTCACACAGGTGACTGGTTGCACAGGTGATGGAAGAGCTGAGAAGCCACGAGTCAAGCCAGAGGCTGACACCAGCAGGAAGCCGCTGCCATTGCTGGGAGGTGGTGGG
Source organism: Balaenoptera physalus (assembly GCF_965194825.1). Classification (NCBI taxonomy): domain Eukaryota; kingdom Metazoa; phylum Chordata; class Mammalia; order Artiodactyla; family Balaenopteridae; genus Balaenoptera; species Balaenoptera physalus. Next base: position 110,674,455 of record NC_138896.1, read on the forward strand.
GCCGGGACTAGGGGCGAGGGTCACCCGGGGTACAGGATGAGTTGGCAGGGCAGGAAGCCACGCCAGGAAACCCACCAAAGGAGAAAGGGGGTGAAGAGAGAAGCACACTGTAAAAGTCTCTCCTTAATACCCTGTCTCCTGTCTTGGGACCGAACTTGTCCCCTGACTGAGTCTTAGACAACAATTTCCTCTGTTGAGTTTGTCCTACCGCCTGGCATCTTTAGGCTATTTGGAATTACCAAGGGAAGCTTGGGTCACTAAAGCTTCTGGACATCCAGGCTTCTCCCAAGTGTCACTGTGGATCCACAGGTATGCGTGCCTGAGGGGTGTGCAGGCCGGGCCCGCGTGGGGGGCCCGGGACTCACGTGGTCGATGACACCCAGGCAGGGCCCGCGTGGGGGGCCCGGGACTCACGTGGTCGATGACACCCAGGCCGGGCCCGCGTGGGGGGCCCGGGACTCACGTGGTCGATGACACCCAGGCCGGGCCCGCGTGGGGGGCCCGGGACTCACGTGGTCGATGACACCCAGGCCGGGCCTGCGTGGGGGTCCCAGGACTCACGTGGTCGATGACACACTTGCTCTCCGTGTTGTCCCCTCGCATCTTTCTCACTAACAGCTGGATGAAGTCCCCGAAGGTGGTTGCCATGTAGATGTCTTCATTTTCTAACTCCAGGCCATCACACAGCTCCTTCACTTCCTCAACCAATCTGGAGGGAAGATGGAAAAGCGAGGGCCTGGAGGAGGCCTGACAGACCTGCCTGGTTCTAGCGGCAGAGGTGGTGGCTCATCTCAGCCCCCGAGGCGTGGGTGTCAGTCTAGAGTTAGGGTTAAAAGCCCCGTCCGTGGATTCAGAGGCTCTGGTTTCAAGTTCTGGCTCCACCACTTACGAATTTGTGACCTTGGGCAAGTGACCAATTGCTCTGAGCCTAGTTTCTTTGCCTGTAAAATTGGACCAATCATGGCTCCTCTACTATTTCCTGATGAGTAAATGAGACAATCCACGTGGTAATAATTAATAGAAGATTAATAATAATCATTGAAAGACAGTGTGAAAAGAATGAAAAGACGAGCCACAGATTGGGAGAAAATATTTCCAAATCACATACCTGATAAAAGACTCGGCTTCAGAATATGTAAATAATTCTTAAAATCAATTCTAAGAAAAAAATCCAAGTGAAAATAGGCAAAAGATCGACCAGGTGCTTCACCAAGGAAGAAATATGGACGGCAAATAAGCATATGAAAAGATGCTCCGCATCACTCGTCAATAGGAAATGCAAACCAACCACAACGAGATTCGGCTCCGTACTTACCAGCATAACTAAACTTAAAAGCCTGACCATACCAACCACTGGTGAGGGTGCAGAGCACCTGAACCCTCGTACCCTGCTGGTGGGATTGTAAAACAGTACTTTGGAAGCCACTTTGCAAAGCACTTTGGCAGTTCCCTAAAAATTAAACATATACTTCCCAACACTTTTAGGTATTTACCCAAGAGAAATAAAAGCCCATTTATAGACACAAAATGGCAGAGCAAGAAGCTCCAAAAATCCATCCCTCCACCTAAACAACTATTGAACAGGCAGGAATTGTCTGAATCAAATGCTTTGGAATTCTCGAGTCTCATCGACACTTGCAGTTTCCAGGGGAGAACATGGTGAAGAGCTGGGCTGTGGCAGTAACTTCCAGCCTTTCCACCCCCAGGGCAGGAGGCGGCAGTGGCAGCAGGTCACTCCTGCCGTGGCCTCCTGGAGGCGGGGGTTGGGGGGCAATGAGGACCTCGTCCTCCACACATCTAGGTCGTGGGTTCCGAGCGCTGAGGCTGCTTTTGATCGCTGAGGGGCTGGCCCAAAGGCTGGCCAATCCCATACATGCTTTGCATAGTGTGTATGACCAAAGGGATAACAGAAGAGAAACTTCAATGATTACACACAACAAGGAATACACACCATGCAAAGAAAAGTTTGGAAAAGTCACAAATGGATGGCTCCAACCCTCAACAAGCAAGATTTAACAATCTCCCCGGAGCGACAGAATCAGATTCTCAGAACTGACACAGGATTACACTCAAAATGTCCAGTTTGGCAAAAAATTGCAAAACGTACAAAGAAACAGGCCCATTTACAGGAAAAAAGAGTTTGGAAGAAACCATCCCTAGGGATTATTATCAAAGACATTAAATCAACCATCTTAAATGTGTTCAATGACTTAAAGGAAACTAGGAAAATGACTATGAAAAAAATGAGAATATCAAGAAAGAGATAGAAATTATAATAATAATCCAAACAAATTCTCAAGCTGACAGATACAATAACTGAAATGAAACACTCACTAGAGGCTTCAAGAGCACATCTGAACAAGCAAAAGAAAAGATCGTGAACTTGAAATTATCCAGTATGAGGAGTAGAAAGAAAAAAGAATGAGTAAGAATGAAAATGATGGGGCTTCCCTGGTGGCGCAGTGGTTGAGAGTCTGCCTGCCAATGCAGGGGACACGGGTTCGAGCCCTGGTCTGGGAAGATCCCACATGCCGCGGAGTAACCGGGCCCATGAGCCACAACTACTGAGCCTGCGCGTCTGGAGCCTGTGCTCCACAACAAGAGAGGCCGCGATAGTGAGAGGCCCGCGCACCGCGATGAAGAGTGGCCCCCACTTGCCGCAACTAGAGAAAGCCCTCGCACAGAAACGAAGACCCAACAGAGCCATAAATAAATAAATAAATAAAAAAGAATGAAAATGAAAATGAGCCTCAGGGACCAGTGGAACATCATCGTCAGATCATACTCATCATACCAGGTCCAGAGAAGAGATAGAACAGGACAGAAAAAATATTTGAAGAAATAATGCCCCCAAAGTTCCCAAATCTGAGGAAACACATGAATATACACATTCAAGAAGCTCAATGAACTCCAAGCGGGATAAACTCAGAGAATCACACCAAGACACGTGACAGTCAACCTGCTGAGACCCAAAGACAAGGATGGAATTTGGAAAGCAGCAAGAGAGAAGCTGATCACACACAAAGGATCCTCAATAAGATTACAACCTGGGCTTCCCTGGTGGCGCAGTGGTTGAGAATCTGCCTGCCAATGCAGAGGACACGGGTTCGAGCCCTGGTCTGGGAAGGTCCCACATGCCGCAGAGCAGCTGGGCCCGTGAGCCACAACTGCTGAGCCTGTGCGTCTGGAGCCTGTGCTCCGCAACAAGAGAGGCCGCGACAGTGAGAGGCCCGCGCACCGCGATGAAGAGTGGCCCCCGCTCTCCGCAGCTAGAGAAAGCCTTCGCACAGAAACGAAGACCCAACACAGCCATAAATAAATAAATAAATAAATTAAAAAAAAAAAAAAAAAAGATTACAACCTGATTCTCCCCCCAAAACCCATGAAAGCCAGAAGGCAGTGGGATGGCTTATTTAAAGTCCTGAAAGAAAAAAAAGTGTCAACCAAGAATTCCATATGCATCAAAACTATCTTTCAAGAATGAAGGAGAAATTAAGACATCTCCAGATAAACAAAAGCTGAGGGAGTTCATTGCTAGTAAACTTGCCCTAAAGGGAGTCTTTCAGGCTGAAATGAAAGGACAGTAAACAGTAACTCAAAGCCATATGGAAAGGTAAAGAACACTAGCAAAGGTAACTACGTAGGTAAATAGGAAAGCCAGTATTATTGTACTTTTGGTATGGCTCGCAACTTCTCCCCTTTTACTATATTACATAATGGGCAAATATATAAAACAAAAATTTAACGCCTATATTAATGGGTATTCAATGTATAAAGAAGTAATCTAGGATAATAACAATATAAAGGGGTGGGGTGACTATATATAGGATACGAGTGTTTATATTTTATTGAAATTAAGTTGGTATTATTCAAACTACATTGTTGTAAGTTAAAGATGTTAACTGCAATCTCCAAGGTAATTAAGAAATAGCTAAAAAAAAAAAAAAAAAGGGAATCAAAGTGGTATAGTACCAGAAAAAGGCAGTGATAGAGAAACTGAGGAACAAAAAGCATAAAAGACAGACAGGAAACAGACAGACAGCAGAAGTAAATCCTTTATCAGTAATCTGGTTAAATGGAAATGGATTGAACTCTCCTATTAAAAACATAGGTTATAAGACTGGATAAAAACAGCATCCATCCATATACCACAAGAGATTCACTTTAGATGAAAATATGCAAAAAGGCTGAAAGTAAAAGGATAGTAAAGGTATTCCATGCAAATAATAATCAAAAGAGAGCTGGGGTAGCCATACACTTATTAGACAAGATAGATTTTAAATCAAAAACTGTCAAGAAAAAAAGAACATTGTACAATGGTTAAAGGGTCAATTTACCAGGAAGATATAACAATTATAAACATATGTGCACCCAACATCAGGCCACCTAAATGTATGAAACAAATAGTAAGATAACTGAAGGGAGAAATAGCATCACAAAAAATCCATGAGATTTCAATACCTCACTTTCAACAATGCATAGAATATCCAAGCAGAAGATCAATAGGCAAACAGGGGACTTAACTCTGTGGATGAAACGGACCTAACACACATACACAGAATATTCCACCCAGCAGCACGGCACAAATTCTTCTCAAGGACAGATCACAGGTTAGGTCACAAAGCATGTCTTAACAAATTTAAGAAGACTGAAATCATACCAAGCATCTTTTCTATCCACAATGGTAGACACTAGAAATCAAAAACTGGAGGAAAACTAAATTCAAAAAAATGCGGATACTAAACAACACACACCTGAACAACCAATGGGCCAAAGAAATCAAACGGGAAATCAAAAACTATCTTGAGACAAATGAAAGAGGAAACACAACATACCAAAACTTATAGGACACAGAAAGAGTTCTTAAAGGGAAGTGTATGGTGATCAATGTCTGTCTGAAGAAAAAAAATCTCAAATAAACAACTTAATTTTACACCTCAAGGAATCAGAACAAGAAGAACAAACTAAGCCAAAAGGTAACAGAAGAAAGGAAATAACAAAGATCAGAGTGGAAATAAATAAAACAGAAACCGGGGGGAAAAAAACAGTAGAAAAGATCAACAAAACTAAGAGTTGGCTTTTTGAAAAGATAAAAAAAGGAGACAAATCTTTAGGTAGACTAAGGAAAAAGATAAGACTAAAACAAAAAAATTAGATGAAAGAGGAGACAATACAACAGATACCACACGGATAAAAAGGATCATAAGAGACTCCTGTGAACAATTACACATCAACAAATTGAATGACCCAGAAGAAATGGATAAATTCCCAGAAACACACAACCTACCAACACTGAATCATAAAGAAACAGACAATCTGAACAGACCAATAACAAGTAAGGAGACTGAATTGGTGATCGAAAACCTCCCAACAAAGAAAAGCCCAGGACTTTGGGTGGGATTCACCAGGGAAAACCTGGTGAATCCCACCCAACATTTAAAAAGAATTAATACCAATCCTTCTCACACTCTTCCAAAAAAACGGAAGGGGAAGAAACACTCCCAAACTCACTTTACGAGGTCGGCGTTACCCTGATACCTGAGCCAGATAGTGACATCAGAAGAAACAAAACTACAAGCTAATATCCCTGATGAATACAGATGCAAAATTATCCTTCTCTTTATACAAATTAGAACTTATTACCCCTGTTAAAGGGCAAGAGGGACAGTTCACATGAAGTTGAAGACTGGGTGACCTGATCTGTGGTGACAGATCATCCCTGGGGGCCGCCGACTGGGGAGGGGCAGGACGGATCCCCTGGAGTGAGGCTGGGGCCCATGTCTTCATCAAGGTGTAGCTTGTGAGATACGATACATATCACATAATATATACATTATACATGTGCTATAACGTGTGCATTACACATGTTAAATCAAAGCTACCAAACTGTTTTCTCAAGATCCGTGCACCTCACTGCACGTGAAGTCACTCCTAAAATTTAAAAAGACTTGCGGGACTCCCCTGGCGGTCCAGTGGTTAAGGCTTTGCCTTAAAATGTAGGGGGTGTGGGTTGGATCCCTGGTTGGGGAGCTAAGATCCCACATGCCTTGCAGCCAAAAAACCAAAACGTAAAACAGAAGCAATATTGCAGCAAATTCAATAAAGACTTAAAAAAAATAAACAACTATCCTTTTCAAAAAATAAAATGAAATAGAAAGAGTTGCAATCATGATTCCCTGACTGCCTGTGCTCCGGCCCAACGTGCCCACCTGTGCCAGGCCCGACCTGCCTGGTCCCTCCCCACACATGCTGGCTTTCACGGGGGTGTTGGGCTTGTGGAAGTTTTAAAAGAGCCGCACAGGGCTTCCCTGGTGGTGCAGTGTTTAAGAATCTGCCAGCCAATGCAGGCGACACGGGTTTGAGCCCTGGTCTGGGAAAATCCCACATGCTGCGGAGCAACTAAGCCCGTGAGCCACAAATACTGAGCCTGCACTCTAGAGCTCGCGAGCCACAATTACTGAGCCCACGTGCCACAACTACTGAAGCCCGCAAGCCTAGAGCCCGTGCTCTGCAACAAGAGAAGCCACCGCAATGAGAAGCCCGCGCACCACAACGAAGAGTAGTCCCCGCTCGCCGCAACTAGAGAAAGCCCGCGTGCAGCAACGAAGACCCAACGCAGCCAAAACTAAATAAATAAATTTACTTTTAAAAAGTAAATAAAATAAATAAAAAATTAAAAAATAAAAGAGCCACACACTGTTTGATCTTCCTCCCATGAGGGGTGGTGGGTCTCAGTCCCGCCCCTGCCCTTGAATCTGGGTGGGCTTGTGGCCACTGAGACCAGTTAGGGCAGTGGACCGCACCTGTCTGCTTGCTGGTCTCACGTTTGCAGAGCCGGGACCCACCAGCTAGACGTCCAAGTCCCAGAGTGGCCGCTCTGGGGACACGACACAGCCTGGGGGAGGACACGCCCGCCCAGCTGTCCCAGCTCCCGCTGGTCCACTCCTGGTGGGCCCGAGGCCTGCACACGTGCGTCCTTTCTGGATCCCTGACCCACATGGTTTCCTGCCACTCCGTTTTCGGGTGACTCCTGACCCAGAGACACCTGGGACACCAGCCCCACTCCAGGCCTTACCTGACGACGTCCACCGACGCGGCCCCCGACTTGAAGAAGTCAGTGGAGTCTTCCACCTCCAGGACGTTGGGGAGAATCCGTTTCCAGGCACCCTGGGAAGCAGGAGCGGTGAGCACACAGCTCCCGGGGCCCAGGCGCGAGCGGCGGGGGTGGGAACAGCCCCGGGTGCGTGCGCACCGCCCGGCGCCAGGCTGGCCCGTCCACTCCGCTCTCTGACGCTCCCGGTGCCTCATGGTACTGGGGTGATAGCCTCCCTGGGGCAGCAGGAGCCCAGGCTGCTGTCCGCACACCCACCTCACCCTGACCGCAGCTTCGCAGGGGTCCCCACGCTGGTCCAGGGGGGGCGGGAGGGCGGATGTGCTGGAGCTGCTCCCGAGACCCGCCCCCCGCCAGCCCCACCTGGAGGGTTGCCCGGGGTGGGCGTCCCCGCGTGACACTGTGCGTGGGTGCTGCCACGTGGAAGGGACAGCAAAGTGGGGGGTGGTTCTGTGAGTGAACGGGGCCACCGAGGGGGCTTGGAAGCCCTGGGTCTTGTCCTCACAGAGAGGCTAGCTGGCTCTGTGCCCCTCTGCCCCGGGCCTGTGGAGGGCAGTGGTTCCTGCCCCCGGCCTCGTGGACGAGCGTGGACAGGGCAGTGAGAGCCGAGTGGGCAGCACAGGAGGGCCATCCTATGGGTCATGATGGAACACGACGGGACACTATGGGACGACTGCTCGCGGGGCAGCTCCCAGTCGGGCCTTTCAGGGCAGGAGCCGGGAGGCCCACACTCAGGCCGGGCTCCAGGCTGTGGCCCAACCAGGACCAGCCCCCAGTGACCCCTAGGCTGACCCTCCCTGGCCTCTCTCAGGAGGCTGCCCTGGATTTGCTCCCGCCCCCCATCCTCCTGGGGACCATCAGCAGCCGTCCCGAGCCACCCCCGCCCCACACAACTGCGCCTTCTCCCCGGGCCTCCACCCAGGCTCTCACCCTCTGGTGACATGCTTCCTTGAACCCCCAGCTCACACTCAATCCTGGGCATCCTTCAAGGTCAACTGCTAAATCACCTCTTGCCCAAAACCTTCATTGACTGCAACGCTCGCTCAGCCTGGGGCCAGCAGTCACTGTCACTGTGTGGGCGCTGCACGCCGGCCCTCCTGGGGTGTGTGGAACCCGAGCGGCCGCGTGGCCTCGTCCAGACCCCGGCTCGGCCCCTGACAAGCCGTCAGATGCAGGCAGCCTCCCCTGCCTCGGTCTCCTCATCTGGGCAAGGGGCTGGGGGCAGCCCTGGGGGCATCCCCGGAATGAGGCTGGCAGAGCTCGGGGTGCGGGAGCCCGTGAGGCCTCTGCTGCACAGCCGGAACTCAGTTTAGAGCAACCCGGACACTCTAGAAGCATCTGCTTTTCTTATGACTGTTGGCCTCACGGCCAGCGGCACTGAGGTCCTAACAGCTGCCACTAAGCTGTTACCTCTTCTGCCACCAGCCTCAGCCATCCTGGTACCACTCGGCCACAAGCTCCAGAAGGCAGTCTGTCCAGCTGGCCCCGTAACCCCAGGGCAGGCTCAGGCCCAGGGCCAGAGCAATTGCTCCAAGAATACTTCTTGAATGAACAGGCGCTTTTTTTTTAATAGACATTCAGAAAGTTCAGCCTCCATCTGAGGAGGTGCTCGGTGCCCCCCGGACCGGCAGGCTCCCCCGCCCGCCCTTGCTGGGTCCTGCGTCCGCACTGGTCACGAGCACCCGGTCGCCCCGCGGCCGCCGCCTGGCCCTCCGTGTCTCCCCGGCTCTCAGGGCCTCGGCATGTGCTGTGCCTGCCGTCTCTCTCCACCTGGGTCTCAGCACAAACCACCTCCCTACCCAGGGTGGCCTTCCCCGACCTCCCTTCTGCAGCATCCCCGGCCTCCAGGCACCTCGTTCCCATCACCGTTACTGCCCTCTGAGCACATCTCCCGTCGGAAATTATTTTATTCCCTTGCCTGGTCGTTCGCTGGCTCTCTTCCCTGTGAGAAGGGACACACATGACAGCAGAGACACTGCCGACCATCACACCCCTCGTGTCTGGACGTGTATCTCAAATAAGCAAACCCACGACCGAATGACTGAACAGCTGAAAATCCATCCAGCGCCCTCTGAGCGACACAGCTAAACACCCTCAAAACCACGCCTTCCAGGGAGAGGGTGGTGGAGCAGAGAGCAGGAGGGGCGGTCCTGGGAAGTGGCCGATGCCTGGACTCCAGGTGGGGGCGACACCGGGCCTCCTAGAGGGCAGCGGTGTCCAGTGGCACACGGGCGGGGTGGCCCAGAGTCCAGGGTGGCCGACTGTGACAGCTGTGCTGGTGACCACGTGGGGGTCTCCCTCTCGGGAAGCCTTTCCGGAAGGTTCCGGCGCACATGCCCTACGGCAGGACAGCTGGGTCCTTCAGCTATTCTATCTGCCCACTGTTGACAGTGTGTCCCCAGAGGAGTCGGACCCAGCAGCCAATCCTAGGTCCCAGTGGCACAGGAAGGAAGGGCAGGGGGCATCAGGAAGCCCCGTGACAGGACAGGACCAACACTGTGCCCGGGGCCAGGACATACGTCCTTAGAGGGTGTACACAGCCCGACCCCGGGGGGTGCGATTTGCGAAACGCACCTGCTGTGCACGACCTGCCCCACCCGACGGTAGCCCCGCAGGTGTCTCTTACCCGCACAGCCTCTGCCATGACCAGGTCCTCCTCCGTCAGCTCGAGGCCAGTGCTGTCTGCTCCCCTGAAGAACTGAGAGGCTGGGATCATCTTGCCATCCTCCAGCTGGATGTTCTTCACCAGCAGCTGCAAAAGGAAGGCTGTCAGGACCCGAGGCTGCCTGAGCGGTGGGCACACGCTCGTCTCCATCCTCCCCGGAGGCAGGCCCGGGAGCCCAGATAGGGCAAGGAGGCTGCTGCCGTAGGGACTCACTCGAGCTCCTTACCTGCCATCCACCCCACCACGCTCTCAAGCTCGAAAACCTGTAATGGTTGGGTTACGCTACAAAACTGATGCCTACTCGTTAGACTAAAGTAATTCAAGCACTGCCTTGAAAGTCAATGGAGAAAACAACGAATCACCCAAGAGCCAAGCTTCCAGAAACTCCCTAGAAACCTGGCAGAGGTCATCAGGTGCCCCTCGGGGCGGAGAAGCAGGTGAGCTCACGGCAGAGACCGCGTCTGTCGGGTAACAGTGGTCTAGGAAAACGGCACCTTCTGCTCACACCGGACGGAACCAGAGCCGGGCTCCCGGCTGACTGCCCACCTCTGCTGCCTTCCAAAGATGCTCCGGAGCTTTCTGGAGCTAAAGCCCAGCCAGGCCGCAGCCGGAAGTTCCTGAAAGACGCTCAACCAAGGGTCTCCGCGAAGGCTGCTTCTTTACTTTGCTGGCCTCACGGATTCAGGGAGGACTTAGCGCAACCCCTCCTCCCTCCTCCGCCCGCCGCTAGAGGTCTACACCTGCACCCTTCTCCTTGACCGCTGTTGGTGGGTAAGCACGGTCACGATCATGCAGAGAAGCCCAGGGGCTGCGCCTCGCTGCCCCTCACCCTGCCCCAGTGGGGGCAGAAACCCAGGCCTGAGTGACGTGAGGGTGCGGGGGCAGAGTCGGCAGAAGCAATTCACAGCGCAGAGCCTGCCCGGGGGGGCAGAAGGAGGCTGTACGGCTCCAGACCTGTATCTTTGCTGAGCGTTTTCCTCTGCCCTGGCCGCTTCCCTCGATAACTCACAAGAACTAGCACTCTGTTTCAGACCTGCTTTGGGAACGTGATCCAGGACAGACACGTGGCGTCTGAAGGCATCGACCACGGATACCTGAAACACCCAGTCACTGTAGACTGCAGGCAGCCTCGGGCCAGCAGGGTGGGCACCCAGCGTGAGCTCACGCCGGTCCGAGCAAAGCTGCTCCACACCCACCTGGCCTGTACGTGCCACCGCTACCAAGCGTTCAACATCCACAGTATTTGCTGACATTCCCAGAAGTGCTCGAAGACCCCTGCCTATCCTCCTTCTTCTCTGCCCCTGGTACCTTAAGGCCCAGATCTGCCCACCGCTGCGTGGGGTGAGCACTAAGGCGGAGTATCACGGCTGAGCGGTGGGCCTCAGAGCCAGAGAGCTAGCTAGGGCTGGACTCCCAGCTCTGCCACAGGCTAGCCTGGGTGAAGATGGGCAGGTGATTTAACCTCTTTGCTTCAGTTTTCTACTCGGTAAAATAGGTATAGTACTGATACATGTCTCATACGGTTGTTGGGAAAACTAAATTAAATCATCCAACTGTTTTACAACAGTGCCTGGCACGTAGGCATGCTATAAATATTTAGTTGCATAAATCGTAGCTGTCACTCTGAGCTGCACTCCTCTAAGGTGAGTCAGAGCATGTTATGTGCCCGGTGTGGCTTCCTTGTTCAAAGAGAAGGAAACTGAGGTACAGAGGTCCAATGACCGTGCCTTGGGCACCCGGACTCCAGTTCCGGGCTCCCCGGAGAGGGCCTCCCCAACTCTGACACCCACCCAGGGCACCCAGCTTGGGTGGGGGCACCTGGGCAGGAAGAGCCCAGGGCCAGCCTTCCCGGGACAGGGAAGAAGTAGGCCGACCCAGCAGTCGAGGGTCTTCCCTCCTGGAGCCTGTGGTCTCCTTTTCCCCTGTTTTCTCCAGAAAAGCCTGGAGTCTCCCTGTGGGGCCCGAGCCCCCGGACAGGCGTGTGTGGCCCTGAGCCTACAGTACGGACAGGGGACCCACAGCAGCAACGTTACCATTCGGTCGTCATTCCCGAAGAGGATCAGTCCCGCTTCGGTGACCACCCCTGGCCGATGGGCTCCGGGGATGGGCAAAGTTTCTCCCTCGGGCACCAGGCCTTCAGTGCTCAGCGTCGAGCCGAAAAACGTCAGCTTCTGTTGAGGACAGGAAAACCAGAAGGTGCTGGTTGAGAGAGGCCCACTGTGGCGGACCAGGAGGGGCTGAGGGGGGCTGGGAATCACGGGGTGGGGGGTGAGGGTCAGGGCACAAACGGGGGCACAGACGAGACCTGGAGAAGGCACTGAGGCCTCGGAGGGGCCCTACGTCACCGCACATTGGCCCGTGACCTCTGACCCGGGGGGACAGACAGCGGCAGGAGGTCTGCGGCAGCATCACCGGGTGAGGGTGCTGCCTGGGGACACCACCAAGCCCTGGCTACTGTGCAAAGGGTCTGGTGGCGGCGCAGGCAGCAGAGACCCCGGATGGTCTGGCAGCCAGCCTGTGAGCAGGGGTTGGGACGGCCGGGGGCTTCCTGGAGGACAGGGCTGCCCTCGACGGGGCTCGGCCAAAGGGCCCCACCCCCGGGGGCAAAGGCAAGTCAGGGCTGGGCCTGGGGTCTCTGAGAGCTGCTCCAATCAAACACAAATGCGGACCAGCCTTGAAAAGTCCCTGAGCAGACAAAACCAGTTCAGTCACACGAGCAGAGCTTAATTTAGCTTATTTTGCAAGTTGGTCAAGACCACCTTGACCTTAGTCACGTCTTGCTTGTGTCTCTGGAAATCGTAAGCAAAATTTGAACTGTTCCTCAAAATTGATATGAAGGAACCGTTAGCCAAATCCCTACCATTTGAGAAAATTCTTGTTATAACCAGTCCCTGCCTCCTCAATTCGCAAGCTCACCAATAGACCGCGTGTGGTCTGAGGGCTCCCGGTTCCGGAACTGACTTTTCCGTGTGTGCACAATAAACTTACTTAGCAGTACTTCTCCGATTCATCGGTTTTACTTCTGCTATTTCGGAACTTTTGGCAGCCCGGGACTGAGAGTTGAACAACCAACACAGCTCGACCCCAGAGCTGCCAGCGGCCTTGCTCCATGCCGGCTCCTCTCCTTCAGCCACGGGTCCCGAGGGAGAGGCCGAGGGGGCCGGGGCACCTGGCCGGCGTTGGGGGTCTGGCCGATGGCTATGTACCGCTTAGCTCAGCCGCATTCTGATAGATATGCAGCCGGGGGACACACACGGAGCACAGCCCGTCCCGGCCACGCAGGGACACACCTGCCCACAGGCCTCCGTCCAGGCACCCGGCACCTTGTCGTTCCCGCGGATCCAGTTATGAATGGCCTCTGCGGGCTGCTCCCAGTTGATCTGCGGGGCAGGACGTGTGTGCTCAGCGGTCTCTCCCCGCTCCCTGACCATCTGGGCAACACCTCTGGCCTCCCCTCCTGTCCTGATGACCCTGACACTGGGTGGACCCCTGGGCACGGGCTGGGAAGTCTGGCTTCCTCTCGACTCCAGTCCGAGGCCCAGAGCTGGGCTGGGCCTTCCCCTGGCAACCCGGCTCTGGGTGCGCGTGGACCCTCAGTCTTTCATGGGATGTGAACTCCAGGATGGCTTGTGGGAGATAATGTTCTGTGGTCAAGAAGTCCAAGGCCCTACACAAAGTGCAGGCCTGTCCCACCCCATCCCTCCCCCCTGGCGGCTTCTCCTCACTTACAGGGCTCCCACAGATCCCGACAGAGCGCCCCGCGAGCCCTGAGCACAGGTACAGCCCATGGGCCCACCTAGGCTCCCGACCTGCGACAGCCCCGGGAAGCTGAATTCCCTCTGGTGTCTCATCTCAGACATGAGGAGCCAGCACCACAGCTGATTCTTACACCCTCCCCCCCCACCAGCTCTTCTCCCTGAGCGCCCCGCCTACCTCTTCCTAAGGAGGAACCGGGAAGAACCCAAACAGACCCTGTTCCCTGCCTGTCCAGGTGCCACTCGAGCCTAGCTCATGCTTCCTGCACTGGGGCTGCTCTTTCTTCTGGCCTTAAACAGGTACGTCCTGGCCGCCCGTTTTCCCCAGCCCGGGCACAGGCAGGCTTTGGGTGGGCAGGGCCCTGGCACTCACCTGGGCTGTTTCCTTCTTCTGAATCCCCTCGTAGGTGGCGCCGTCCTCAGGCTGAGGGAGCCTGGGGGCTCTGCCCTCAGCGATCAGCTTCACGGCCTGAACCTGGGGAGACACGGGTTGGTTGGTGTCCCCAACATTAGGGCCCCCCAACTCCCAGACCCTGGGTTCACACTGAGTCTGGACCAGGCCACTCACTGAACAGACCCACCTGGAACCACGCGGGCACGTGACGGGCACCCACGGAATGGGTGCTGTAGGGACAGGTAAAATTAGTTCGAATCTACTTCCAGTCTCAGCAATGAGTGCAAGACCCCACCCTCTCTCCCACACAAGGCCCTAGAAGATCATGTAAGCTAAAGCCCTCTACGGGTGTAACACACACCAATGTCCACGTTTTTGTCTAAAACCTTCCCTGTCTGTTAGGGAGAATGGCTCCTGGACCGCGTGATGGGTTTGGAGGTCCCTAATAAGTTAAGCAAGAAGTTTCTCTGCTCCAGGAAAGAGGAAGGTTGTGGAGAAGAAGTCAGGGTTGTAGGGGAGGAGAGCCAAGGCGCTGGGCCCAGAGGGAGGGAAGGTGGTGGTGGGAGCCCCCGGAGACCCGAGGCTGAGAAGCCGGGAGAGCTCAGAAGTGTCTAAGGCAGGACTGCCCAGGGGGAACTTCCCTGGTAATGGATGTGTTCCACGTCAGCCCCGTGTGGTTTCTGGGGACCTGAAATGTAGCCAGTGAGCCTGATGACCTCGATCTTTAACTACAAGTCATTTAAATTAATTTAATAACCACCCGTGGCTAGCGGCTGCCCACTGGACGCCGCCCTGAAGGATGCTCTTGGTTGTTCTCTGCAGGATGAGCAAGATGACCCCTTCCTGCCTCTCACGCCAAACCTCCAGCAGGTCTCCCTGCTCACTCCTGTGATCAGGTGGATCCAAGGCCGCATAATGGGGCCCAGGGCTGGGGGCGCAGCCACTGCTGTGCTATGGAGATGTCCCCATCGGACTCCTGTCCTGGCCGGCCTCCCCCACTGGACACACCACCTCTACGGGGCCTGCACAACCAGCTCTGACATCAGCCTTTTGGGTTGGCCCTCCTCCTCCTGCAGGAATTCAGTGCAGTGACCACACCTGGGCCAGCCTTCACCAGAAGCCCCCAAGACCGGAACATGTGACAGAGGCTGCCAATCAGAGCGCTCCCCCATGCTGGCCAGTGATTGGCTTGGGGTCATCACATGACCTAAATTGGCCAATCAGAGTCTCCTCTGATTTTTTGTTCATAAATTCTAGGGGAAAGAGGGTTTCTCTTCCCCTGGAATCAAGAGGTGTAAAACTTGAGCCACCAGTGACTACTTTTCCTCCCATTTAAGGGCAACCTGAGGATGAAGCTAATCAAACGGAGGAAAGTAGAATCAGGGTGAAGAAATAGAAAGATAGAATCCCGTGACAGGCCTTAAGCCTCTGGATTCAGCCAGGCTTGATGGGATCCTGCCTGGAGTCTTCTATCTTAAATGAGCCAAAAATATCCCTTTTTGGCTAAAGCTTGTTGAGTTGTTCTGACAGTTGTAAGCAAGAGTCCTGCCTTATACAATATTATATGTCCTAATCCTACCTCTGAAACCCTGAAGTGAGAGTTCTCCCCCTCCAGAATCCTGGCCAGCTCAGGGCAGCAGGCTGGAGCTGGGCGGGGTGGGGTGGGGGTGCCAGCAGGGGAGGCCCTGGGGGCAGCCTTACCATCCCTTTAATGCCTTCGGGGAAGAGGAAGCGGCTGTACAGCGTGCTCACAGTGTCGTCCGGGAAGATCTCACACTCCTTCTGGAGCAGAAGGTCCCCGGTGTCCAGACCATCATCTGCCCAAAAGATGGTAAACCCCCCCTTCTTGTCTCCATGGATGAGGGTCCTAGGGAGCAGAGGAGTGGAACCTGAGTCCGGAAGGAAGGGCCACGGAGAAGGAGGCCCTGGGGGCTGCCCCTGTGACCGTCGCCGCCCTGCAGCACACCCCCATCTCCCCAGGGGAGGACCGAAGAAGGAAAATGGTGTTTACTGATGCCCACTGTGTGCCAGGTATTGTGCTAAAAGCCTTAACGCCCCGTGTAAATTTATCCTCCCCACTGGTGTAACAGCATCGCATGCCCCTTTTACAGATAAGGAGACTAAGGCCCAGAGAAGTGAGGAGACATGACTGGAGGTCAGGGAGCCTGAATCCTAATCAGACCAGTCTGACTACAAACCCGCTCTCTTCTCCAGCGCAGATGCCTCCCCTTCCTGACTGCTCCTCTGAACAGCTCCACCCTCCAGATACATACATCACCTCTCATCTCAGGCTACCTTGTTCAGGTGATTCTTTCCTCCATCTCTATCTCTTTCCAAGTGGGGGGCTGCTGAGAGCACCGGTAGCCGGTGGGGGTTAGAGCAGGCCTCAGGGAGCCCCCCAGCCCACTCTGCCCCGGCAACCCCGCTGCAGGACGGGAACACTTCGCGGTTCACTGTGGGAATGCAGGGTGCACGGCGCTGCCTGACCCCAGTTCTTGCTCAGGGATCGTGCTGCGATCCACCGCGTGGACGCCGTCTGGCAGCACGCACAGGCACCGCGTGACACCTGCTCCTCAGCCGCAGAGAAAAGCTCCGGGCTGAGGGACGGGGACGATTCAGGCAGATGGGGTGTCTGGGCCCTGGCTCACCAGTTGATGGCCGAGGCCCCCCGGTGCCGGGGGAGCAGACTCGGGTGGTAGATGATGGAGCCGTGGCGGGGGGCGCTGATGATCTCCGTGGGGATGAGCTGGCTGCAGAAGGGCAGCACGTTGAGCTCGGCTCCCAGGGCCTGGTACGCCGCCACCACGTTGGGCAGAGCCTGTCCCCTTGCCCGCCAGCGGGGGAACTTGAACACTGGCACTCCATCCTCGTCGGCCTTCAGGCCTGCGGGACAGCGGGTGAGAAACCGCTCCCCACTGCCGCACCCACTGCGACTCGGCACCTCTGCCTGCCCCGCGGGGTGGCTCCCGCACCTCCTCCCCAAGCCTGTCCCCCCAGCTTCCCCCACTGCCCAGCCGGGCTGCCCTGGGCAGCCCAGAGGGTATGGCGCCGGCCGGGGCCCAGGTCTCAGGAGCTGCTGCGCCAGGACTGACCTCTGCTGACCGCCTCCCTCTCCCAGACGCCCGCCTGACCCCTGGCCTCTTTAGCTGCCCGGAGCAGGGCGCCCTCCCCGCGGGTCTGATGCGCAGTCCGCAAGCCCCCAAGTTCTAGAATGCAGCTTCCTGCCTCTGCCTGCCCCACTGCCCCTCGGAGGTGGCGCTGTCCCTGCCGTCACCAGCCGCTTCCTCCCCTCTGCCTGCCCCTCAGCCCCTGTCCAGCACTTCCCAGCCCTCGGTTCTCTGGTACACACCTGGCTGATGTGTGGCCCTGGCTGACCTGACACAGTATCGGTCCCTCTGCCTCTGTGCCCTGGGTTCAGGGACGTGGGTCAACGTGAGCAGACCGGACCACGCTTGCAAAAGTTGTCCCCACTGTGACCAGGGACATCTGCTGGACATCTGAGGTCAGGTCAAGAAGCAGCCCCAGCCAGGCTCAGAGCTGCCGTCAGGGGTCCCCGAGTGGCTACGGGCAGGACTCAGGCTGTGCTACGGGTTGCGGTGGGCTCAGATCTGGAGCCGAGGCCTGGCTGGCATGGGGGCAGC
The DNA here is from genome assembly GCF_965194825.1 of Balaenoptera physalus. Taxonomy (NCBI): domain Eukaryota; kingdom Metazoa; phylum Chordata; class Mammalia; order Artiodactyla; family Balaenopteridae; genus Balaenoptera; species Balaenoptera physalus. Next base: position 110,692,021 of record NC_138896.1, read on the forward strand.
CTGCACTCTCCATCTGGGGAGACTCTCTATTCCTAATGCACCAAGCCCTGGGGCCTGGCAGCCCCGCGAGGCCCCCTTCCTCGTCTGGCCCCACATTCTGAATCCATCAGGCCTGAGAAGGACCCGGGAGGGGCCTGAAGGCCTGTTCATCGAGCTGAGGACCCTGCTTCCTGCTGCGCTGCTGACGTGCCCTCGGGAACTTGTTAGAAATGTGACTCCCAGGCCCCTCCCATCCCTCTGAGCAGAAACTCCGGGGCCGGGGGCAGTGTCGGGGCCTCAGCACTCTGCTCAACAGGTGTCCCCCGAGACGCGGTGCAGGGCACGCTCACGTCTGAGAACGCTGGCCACGGTGACTCCCGCCTGGGGGCCTTTTCAGAGCATGGGTGCCGCGGTCGGGGGAGCCCAGAGTGGTCAGACTGAAGGGCCCTGGGAGCAGGCCAGGCTTCTCCACGGCCCTTCTCCAGGACACAAGCCCCACCCTGCAGTCCACTTGGTTCCAGAAAAGCCCAGTGGCCAACTGGCACCTGAGCAGGATCCGGGGTGGACCATGAGAGGCCACTTCTGTCCGGGGAAGCCCACAGCCCCACACAAGACCCCGCAGGCTCTGCTCCCACCACGGCCCACGGGGCAGCCCCTCTCCGTGCTCCTGGGCCACCACTCACCTAGGGGGTCCGCCTTCCCATCCTTGTCCGGCACAGTGAACACGCCCACGACCTTGTGACCCTCCTCCCTCAGGTGGCAGTAAACTTCCTGGCCGAACAGGCTCTGTCCGATCACTGCGATCTTCATGGCAGCGGGGCTGGGGCGGGAGGACCTGGGAAAGGAATACGACCTCGGCGTCAGACAGGGCTCGCTGGCCCAAGGGGGCAGCCCACCCGGCCCCGCCCCAACCCCTCGGCCCAGCTCTGGGCTCCCTGGGCCGCCGGCCACTGCGGGGAGGCGGCCGCATGAGGAACGAAGGAAGAGGTCCTGAACGGTGGGCCTGTAGATACTGCAGCGTGAGTCGCATGCGAGCGCAGCCTCGGGGACTCCCCCTTGGAACCTCCAACACGGCATGGGGCGCTGCGTGTGGTGTCTTCCCAGGCGTATCTGAGCATGTTTCTGTAACTAACCAGTCCTGTGACCTCGGTCAAGTCACATCAGCTTCAGTTTCCTCACTTGTTGATGAGAAAGATGTTCCTCAAATGCTTCCAGCCTGCAGGCCAGGCTCTCCCTGGGCAGGAAGCAGCAATGGGCCTGGACTTGGGCTGCATAGAGACAGATGCCCAGTGGACGGGCCGAGGACGGAAGGTGTGGTGGGAGGTGCGACGGGTGCCACTGGGCTGCATGGGGAGATGCGCGGCTGGACCAAAGTTTGCTCATTCATTCACCATGCTCATATCCGTAAAACCTATTATCTACTTGATACGTTTCTTTAAATTATCTATCTACAAAAATATACATTTTTGGAGAAAATTTTATTGAAGTATTACATGCTTCGGACATACAGAAAAGTGTACAGACCGTAAGTATGTAGCCCAATGAATTTTCACAAACTGAACACACCAGTATAATCAGCGCTCAGTAAAGAAACACTCCAGAAGCCCATTTAGATAACAGAGAGGTAGGATGTGGGTGGACTCCGTTTACATAAATGGAATCACACTGCGTGATGTTCTGTGGATCGTTTCCCCCCAGCACTGTGCATGTAGCTGTGCTGTGTCCATTCTCATTGCTCCACAGTGTTTCCCTGTGAGCGTAAATAAATACGCTCACGCATCCATCCTACTGTGAGTGGACATTTGGGTCGTTTCCAGCTTGAAGCTATTACCAAGACGGATGTGATACAGATTCTGGCACGTGGTTCTTACTGAATACAAGAATACACTTCCGTTGGGTGAGTACCTGGGAGTGGAGTTCCTGGGTCCCAGGTGTGAAAATGTTCAGCCTCACCAGCCTCTGCCAGTTTTCCAAAGTGGTTTTACCGATTTCCACGTGCTTTGCGTTGCAGCCTCCTATCTGTTCATTTTACTGTCCTGCTGACACGGACTGGAGTTATCCTGCTGGGGTTTCACTGGCAATTCCCTGATGGGTGATGAAGGTGAGCACCTTTTCCTACGTTTATCAGCCACTTGGATTTCCTTCTGTCTGTTTTTTCCACTGGGTGATCTTTTCCTTACTGATTTTGTAGGAGGTTTTTGTTTGCTTGGTATTGTTTCATTTTGTTTTCAAATAATCTAGACTATGAGTCCTTTGTCAGATATATTTACGAAAAACATCTTCTCCAGTTCTGTGGCTGGACTCTTTACTCTGTGGTGCCTTTTGATGAACACAGTTTCTTAAACTCAATATAGTACACTGCATGAAAATCTCCCTTCATGCTTAGTGGGCTTTCTGTTATGTTTAAGAAATCTTTGCTTCCTCCAAGTTCCTAGAGATGTTCTCTTCGCCTTCTAAAATCTTTATTGTTTGACAGAGGAGCAAAGGCAACACAACGGAGCAAAGATGGTCTCTTCAACAAATGATGCTGGAACAACTGGACGTGCACATGCAAAAGATGAATCTAGACACACATCTTACACACTTCACAAAAATTAACTCAGAATGCACCACAGATGTAAATGTAAGATGCAAAAGTATAAAACTCCTAGAAGACAGCACAGGATAAAACCTCGATGACTTTGAGTATCCGGTGACTTTTTAGATACAACACCAAAGGCACGATTCAAGAAAGAAAAACATAAGCTGGACATCATCAAGATTAAAAAGTCTGCAAAAGACACTGTCAAATGAATGAGAATGGTGGTCCTGTGTGTGTGGAGTGTGTGTGTGGTGTGTGTGATATGTGTGTGAGGGTGGTGTGTATGTGTGTGGCGTGTGTGTGTATGGTGTATATGGTACGTGTGTGTGTGTGGTATGTGTGTGTGTGTGGTGTGTATGGTATGTGTGTGGTGTGTATGGTACGTGTGTGTATGCTGTGTATGGTACATGTGTGTGTGCTATGTGTGTGTGGTGTGTATGGTATGTGTGTGGTGTGTACGGTGTGTGTGTGTGTGTGTGGTATGTATGTATGTGCACGTGTGTACTGGCAGAGAAAAAGCCTGGAAGGACTCACACAGAAATATTAAAAGTCACCAGGTAGGGTTTTGGGGTTTGGAAGTCTTCTGATGATGGTAATTCTCTTTTTCTTTCCAAAATGTTTTATTTTTATTTTAATTTTTTTATTCAGCGTATATTACTTGTGGAAAAATAAAGGGGACAAAGAAGATCCCTTTGGAAGCAGGGAGGCAGGGTCAGGGAAGCCACCTGTGGAGCTGGCAGGGCAGGAGCCCTGGGCAGGGACAGCCCACCTTGGGCTTTGGCGCCAGGTAAGTCAGGTGGGGGAGCGCAGAGCCCACGAGGGCCTCCCGCCCGGTTGGCGCCCTCGGTGCCCTCCTCCCGGGGACGCTGTGGGGCTGAGGTGGCAGCAGGGGGACCGTCGGGCTCCCCAGGCCCCCCCGCCCCAGCCCAGCGGCCAGACCCTGCCCGGGGGGTGGGCCCCCTGCTCCGAGCACACTGAATTCCGTCTCCGGTACCTGAGGGAGATTCCACCTCCCCTAGGCAGGTGGCAGGTGAGGGGCCTGGACAGATGCGCCAAGGGCCCGGGCTCTGAGTACACGCAGTTAGTGCAACCCCCAAACCAGGTCGTGGGGCGGGGCTGGGGCTCTGGGGTCCCAGCTCCCGCCGGCGCAAGAAGGACGGCGGCGCGGGCGGGGGGTGGAGGGCTGGAGCTGTCCAATCACAAGAGGTCCTCGTTCCCGGCCCCCAGATCTGGCCAATCAGGGGGGACCATTCCCCATCCCGAAAATGGGGTGAGGGACTTGGGGGGGGCAGAGGGGGCAGGCGGCGCAGCGGGGCAGGACCATCTAGTCACCTTCGGTTCATCTCTTTCCCTCTCCGGCCTCAGTTTCCTTTTCTGTAAGCGGGGCTGATAACGCCCACCCAGGCCGCCCCGCCCTCCCCCACGCCACCGGGGCGCGATCCTCCACAGGCCCTGCCCCGCACCGCGGCCCTGCAGCCAGAGGATCCCCCGCCAGGCTGGAGCCTCGGCTGCCCCCGGGGGAGCCCTGACTCGCGCCCCGGCGGCCAGGCTCGCGCGCCCCCAGGCGCCTCCGCCGGGGGACCTGAGCCCAGAGCCCCCGGAGCCCCCGGAGCCGCGAGCGGCGGCGGCGGCCTCCCTCCCTGGGGCGCCGGGGAGCGGGACTCACCACGCACGGGAGGAGCGCAGGCGTCGCTGGCCAGAGCGGACCTCTGAGTCCGGGTCCGGGCAGGGGACAGAGCTGGCGCGGGCCCGGCCTGGGCGGTGGGGAGGTGGGGCCGGCCCCTGCCAGTCCCGGAGCCCCGGCCAAGGCCAGAGCCCGGGAGGGGAGGGGCCGGGCCGGGGCGGGCGGAGAGTCCCGCCGGGTCGGGGTGGCGGGGGGGGGGGGGGTAGGGCGCTCCCGGGCTGCGACCCCTCCCGGATTCACAGGTCTTTGCAAAGGCCCCGCGGCAGTGGGCACCCGCAGGGCTGACGGATAAGGGGCAAGTGGCCAGGCGGGTAACTTCGCTCGCTGGCTCAGGAACTCTCCACGTGCTGTCAAGGTCTTGCTCCGGGAAACCCACCCGTACTTCAGGAGGCTCCGACTTCAAAGTCACATCTTAAGGGAAGTTTCCCCTAACCACACCCCCGCTAGGAAAGACCCCCTCGTCACATGACCACAGAAGGGCTTCAGTGTTCCTTCAGGCACCCTCTCAGCCGCAGGTTTATCACTGCTTTCTGGATTATCTGACTGGCTCCCCCACTGGAACACGAGGTCAAAGACGGTCTCAGTCGCAGGAATTCCCCAGCACCTGGTGTAGTGCCTTGTGTTTAGTAGGTGTTCAATAACACTTGTGGATAAATGGCTGAACGTGAGGAGCCTGGGGTGGGAAAGTTGTGTGAGAACGTTGAAGCTGGAACAGAGAACGAAGAGTGACAGGTGACACTGAAGGAATGGCTGGGAGATGGGACACCCCAGAAAGGTGTTAGGAAATCAGAGAAGAACCCATAGTCCTAGGGGGCGTGCAGAGCGGAGGGGAGTCTAAGCAGCAAGCCTGGCAGCACGCCGCCTGCAGTAACACGGAAAGCAGAAAATGTGCCAGGGGACCTGGGCCGTCCAGCTAGGGCAACTTCCAGGCAGAGTGTTGAAGGTGCCTCCTGACTTCTTCTTGCTGCTTATACTAAAATGTGAGAGAAGACAGATAAGCCAAAGGAGGACTGCTAAATAAAAAGGAACCAGAACTTGCTGGTTTTCAAATTTCCTAGCTTCTCTGGATGTCAAGTGATGCTAAAATTAACACACAACTCCCAGGTGAAGGGAGACATGAGGCATGGCCATGGCAGGAAAAGAGGGTCTAAAGATGAAGCCCAGTGTATGCTGTAAGATCCTTTGTTAAGTTCTCAAAAAGGTCAAAAGTGGCACCTCAGAGTATTCGGTTCAACAGTAGGACTTTCGGGAAGCTTAAAAGTTGTCATTCAGGGCTTCCCTGGTGGCGCAGTGGTTAAGAATCCGCCTGCCAGTGCAGGGGACGCGGGTTCAAGCCCTGGTCTGGGAAGATCCCACATGCCGCAGAGCAACTAAACCCGTGCGTCACAACTACTGAGCCTGCGCTCTAGAGCCCACGAGCCACAACTACTGAGCCTGTGCGCCACAACTACTGAAGCCCGTGTGCCTAGAACCCGTGCTCTGCAACAAGAGAAGCCACTGCAACGAGAAGCCCACGCACCTCAACGAAGAGTAGTCCCCGCTCGACACAACTAGAGAAAGCCAGTGCGCGGCAACAAAGACCCAACACAGACAAAAAATAAATAAATAAATAAATAAAATAAAAAAAAAAAAAGTTGTCATTCAGCAGAAGCCCAAGGTAGAGAAGGGTGTATCTCAAAGAGGTTGAGTGGGTTTGCCAGCTGATCAAAGGACTGAACCTCAATGAGGTTCATAAAGACACACTTGGTTTTTAAAAGAATTATATTGGCAAAAGCTTGGACTGAAAGTATCAGAGACAGTGCAAAATGAAAAGAGACCTCTGGAACTGCCCTCCCCCAGCCCCAAATTCTTCTGGCAGGAAGCAGCCTGAGAAACCACACAGGTGCAAACAGAGGGTACCTTTCATGGAGATGAAAGGATGGCTTGCAGAGCAGAATGAAGAGTCCAAAGGTGGAACCAAGAGCACGAGGGCCCGCTTTCAGGCCAGAACCAGACCGAGTCCTAACGACGGCGCCGCCAGCATCTGCCCAGGGGATTTCAGGACCGTGCGGCTGAGTGACACCTGTGCGCCTCCTGCTCCTGTCCCCTTCGAGTGCCTGTGGTGGTCACGCTGTGCCTGTCCCACTGCTGTGTGCTGGGTGTGGGCGGGGGTTGGGAGTGCAGACAACTGGTCCTTGAATTCACAGGTGTTCGGATTGAGAGCCACTGTACCCCAGGAGCTACCCTGGGGAAGATAGGCCCCAGGAGCCTCCTCCACATCAGAACCTGGTTCAGACGCAGACTCTGGACTTTGAGCCCATCCTGCTGTGGCTGGGGTTTGGGGAGTGCGTATGTTTTGCGCGTGGGAGAACTGAGTAACTTGCGGGCTCGTGGAGGACTGTGGCGGTTTAGAGGTCTTTGACACGCCCCTTCAGGAGAGGAGTGCAGTTCCTCCAGCCCTTGAGTGTGGCCTGAACTCCGTGGCTCACTTCTCACACGTGCAACGTGGTGGAGGTGACAGTGTGTGACTCTGAGTCCATCCTTTCAAGACCAGATCGAGGAATGGGGCCTGAGGTCAGAGAGTGGCAGGAGGCAGCTCTCCTGCATCCTAGAACTACAATGGTGCTCTGAGTGCGTCACACTGCACCCACCTCTGCCAGCTCAGCTCGCTCTGCGGAACGCCCCTGCACTTGGTCTATCCGAGCCTTGCTTCGGCTCAGGGATGGGCTCCTGCAGCCCCAGCCCTCCTCCCTTGGTGCAGGGGACAGGAGCCTCCAGTATCTGCCCAGGGGATTTCAGGGGATTACATCCCACGTTCACAGCACAACTCACACCCTAATATACTTTGCCATATACTTGTCTGTCTTTCCACAATGGCAAGACTCCCGAGGAGGGGGAAGGGTCTCCGTCAGCTGCCTCTAAAGAGGCCCCAGCGGGCAAGTGTGGACGGAGGATGCCCCCAACAGACAGAGCCTCTGCTGAGCCTTCTGCAGGCCCCTTGGCAGCCGGGAGCACAGTGGGGGCTTGCTCGGCCCGAGGCTGAGGGTGAGAGGCGGTCTAGGGGTAGCTTAGGGGGTGAGTGTGGCTCAAGCCAGGTGGACGAGTGACCAGATGGCATCTCTTTCTGTTGTGTAAGGATGATTCAGCTGTCCTTCAGGAACTCAGGAGCTGGGTACTGTGCGTATGCTGGAAGGGAAACATTAACTCGGGAGGTCTGTGGCCTTTCGGAAAGCAAAGGCAGTGGCCGCATGACCCAGGCTTTCTTTTCCAACTTGGGGCCAGTGTTTCCTTTGCCCAAGTCCTAAGGTCTCCTGTTCAGGTACAAAGTGAGACCCGCACCCCCAACCCCTGCGTCTACCCACCTTGTGAATTATTCATGGTGTCACCTGATGCCCAGCCCCCATGGGGACTGAGAATTCAGGATGGTTTTCCTAGATATTCCCCCTTGAAATGGGCAACATGGGATTTTACATATTGTCTTAGTTCAGGCTGGTAACACGATACCACAGGCTGGGTGGCTTATAACAACAGACATTCACCGCTTGGGGTTCTGGAGGCTGGAGGTCTGAGGTCAGGGTGCCAGCATGGCCGAGTGAGGGCCCTTCTCTGGGTCACAGACTTCTCGCTGTGTCCTCATGTGGCAGAAGCAGCGAGGAAGCTCTGGGGTCCCTTTCCTAAGGGCACAAATCCCCTTCACGAGGGCTCCACCCTCATGACCCGATCACTTCCCAAAGCCCCTACCTCCTAATACCAGCATCTCTGGGGGTTAGGATTCAACATACAAATTCGGGGAAACGGACATTCAGACCACAGCACAGACAGAGGTAAAGTATGAGTGAACCTTCATACAGCTCCAGGCTTTGAACCGGGATCCACCCAAGGACCTGGAAATAAAAACAAGTGTTTCTGGAGAGCTGGGCTGACAGTCACAGAGTGCCCAGCTGTGCTCCTGTGAAGGCCTTGCACAGGGGCCTGTTGACCCCCATGTAAAATCAAACCTTGGTGGGGGGTGGCTGGGTTTGTGTCCCCAGCGCCTGTGACACTGCCTGGGCTGCAGGTGGCCCCCCAGGAGCTCAGTGCCGGGGAGCAAGTGAGAACGGCAGAGGGTCAGGCGCAGCGTCCCTCCTGGAGGTGCTTGGAGCCCAGCGGGGGAGAAGAAACCAAAGACGGGGAAGTGCTGTGATCAGTGAGAGGGGAGACGTCAGGAGTGGGGCCTGGGCTGCATCAGGCCTCCCTGGGAGGATAAGACCTGGCAGGACCGGGGTGAGTTTAATCAGGAACCACCTGATTAAATCAGTTTAATCAGGAACCCCAGGTTAGGAGCTAGGAAACACGTGCAAAGACAGAATTTATCACAAGCTCATAATGAAACTTTCAGCTCTAATTCAGCTGCAACATCTCACTGAACCCTCTGGTCTGCCCTCTGTGCTGCTCTCCTCCTGGGACGCTGATGGTCACAGTGGCTCCTGCATCCCCCAGCCCCGCACACCGGCTGGGAGTAGCCGTGGTTCCTCTCGCACCTGTGCACTCTGCCCGGTGGCACCGTCCCGCACACACGTGCGCGGCAGCGGGCGTGGGCTCACGTGTGGCCGCTGGGACGGCTTTCTGGTGCACGTCGCAGTGTTTCACACCCCCCTGCCCCCCAACCAACAAAACTGTAGCAAACATCCTTATGTGCTGGAACTTTTCTGAAGGCTAGTTTTGCAAATGTTGAACTGCCGAGTTACATGGTATGGACAGTTTTGATATTAGCAGATATTACCCAGATTTGCTTTTTGAAGATGTTACAATATGTCACGCTTCCCCCTCACACTGCAGGGTAAGACAGCGCTGGACGTTGCCTGACTTTTTCATTTCTGCCAACCAGACCTCAAAACCAGAATCTTACTGTCGCTTTAAAATTGCAACTTTGTGACACCAGAGAAACTATCACCTTTTACTATGTTTATTCATGATGTGGATTCTGCTTCTATAATTTGCCTGCATTTTCCCTTTTTTCTCTTTGTCTTTTTGTCAATTTATAGAAGCCCTCTGTATACTGGAAATAAGAAAAGCTTTTATGTTCTGAAACAAGTTCGTATGAAAAGTGAATAATTTGAGACGGTCTTGAATAATGGCGCTTCATGCCCTTCAGGAATCGAAGGACCAGGACGTCCAGATGGAAAGGACTCGCCTGGCACCACTTCCATGAACGGAAAAGCAGGTGTCCACACAATTTCAGAACAGGGAAAAGGGAGGGCACTGAGAACCAAATAAAGAAGGAGGCTTTCTCAGAAGCAAGAACCACTACTCTCAAAATTATGAGGGAAAATTACTTTCAACCAAATATTTTATTCCCAACTCAAAGTGAGACACAGAGAGAGTGTAAGGAACACTTTGAAGACAAGCTAGTACTGAAAGTTACACACAGACACACACACACACAGCATTCTTTCTGAGAGGCCACTGGAGCACGTGATCCAGAAAAACAACAAAATAAACCCAGACAGCAGGATTTGGATCAAGGAAACAGGGTTCAGCATAGGAAGTTAAAAAGGACAATCTCAGGATGGCCGGCCAGGCCAGACAAACGTCCACAGAGAGGGGCTGGGACCGAAGCCCACAGATTCTACATTAGGAGAAGCACGAAAGAAAGAACATTGCTATGCATGTGACAGGCCTGATGGGGCATTTCAGAAAAATAAAAAATAAAGACCCATACATTGAAATTAAGCACATTTTAAAAACTAACTCTAAGAATAACAAAGAATTGGACCAGGAAAAAAAAAATCACAATGTCCTACTGTGTCTCTACAGTGCCTAGTGATGCACAGTCATGATAGGTTCTTCAGTTTATAACCGATTATTAATTTTACCAAAATTTTGCTCTTCCTGTATTGGAAGGTCGGGGGTGAGGGAGAGGGGGAGTCACCGGTGAGGACCAGACCCTCGCCTGTCGTGACAGGCTCGGCGGCTCTGGTCAGACCTCCTCCCCGAGCCGCAGTCCTGGACGCCTACCGTTCGGAAACACCGACCAACTCAGAGCCCACCTCATGGTCCTGGAAGTCCCGCTGCCCGGCAGGCACTGTTCTAGGCACAGGGACAGGGGAGCAAAGCCAGCGGCCGAAGGAGCGGACGTGGTGTGGAGGCGGCGCCCGCGTGCGGCGGAGAGGCCGGAGTGGACGGGGTCTGGAGGCCTTCTCGTCCTGTGCTCTTAGCGCTGTTCAAGTGTTTAGCCGCGCGCACGTGCGGTTTTCATAAAAACAAACGTTAATAACTGGGTCATTCCAACTCCCTTTCTCCCTCACTCTCTCTCCTACGGGGACTAGAAAAGCACAATGCAGGGGACGTGGTCTGATGGGTCGCGTCCCACGCCCTCGGGAGGGCCGCCCCCCATCCCCTCCCAGACCCAGCCTCTGCCCACGGGGGACCAGAGCCCCCTGCTGGGTGTCAGGCAGACCCCAGAGCACGCTGGTAAGCACGAGGCCGGGGAGAAAACCCCTGGGCTTGGCGCCGTTGCAGCGTTTTCAGTTACTTGTCACCAAGTGCGGGTGAAGAGGCGGGGAGGCCGGGACAGGGCCCAAGCAGGAGCTGAGGTGAGGCCACCAGGCGGAGGCCACCCGCTGTCAGCTGCATGCCAGCTCTCGGGGCTGGGGTGCTGAGAGAGGCGGGGGGCCCTACTGTTTACGGATGACCCGACGAACCTCCGCAAGTGTCAGGATCACGCACCGCAGAGGCCTGCAGACTCAGGGGCCTCCTTACACCACACAGGGAGAGGGGTCCTCGGGCCTTGAGCCGGAGGTGTCCCCAGGACACGTCGCCCTTCCCCAGAGTCCAGAGCAGTCCCCAGTGTTCCGGCCCCCGCCCCTTCCAGCAGGACACGTGCACACAGCGCTCCCCACACTAAAACTCCTTGGCGGTAACACATGCTCCTGAAATGGAGTTTTTGTTTCTGCGAAGCAGAACGGACACATACACGGCAAGGGGGTGTGTTTATCTCTAGAGGCATTCACACCTCGCCCCTCCTGTCAAAGCGCTGATAGGCCTGGACCTCCCTCGGATCCACCTGGACTGGCCACGGCCGTCCCGGCTGGCCTGGGGGCTGGCCCGGCCGGAGTCTGTGACCCCACGCCACCCGAGGGAGGCTGGAGGGAGGGCAGGACTCCGCAGGCCCACTCGACCCCACACAGACAATGGCTGGAATGTGGCGACCGGAACATCCCAATTCAACGTGCGATCAGGGCGGACGGAGTCAAGCGCTGCTCGATAATTAAGTTTAGGATAAGCAGAGCACAAGTAAAAACAATGAATGCATCCAAACAAGCTCACGTGCTTGTCAAATGTAAAAAGGCGAATTCCGTCCAAGGAGCAGTAGGGGCAGAATGCAATAGCCAGGTCGGAGTCCGGGACACTGAAAGGAGGGTCTGAAGTGAGGGTGGTGCGTTGGAAGGATGTCTTTTCACCAGGTTTCTGTAACTTCCTTTAAAAGTTAAAATGAGGGCTTCCCTGGTGGCGCAGTGGTTGAGAGTCTGCCTGCCAATGCAGGGGACACGGGTTCGAGCCCTGGTCTGGGAGGATCCCACATGCCGCGGAGCGACTAGGCCCGTGAGCCACAGCTACTGAGCCTGCGCGTCTGGAGCCTGTGCTCCGCAACAAGAGAGGCCGCCATAGTGAGAGGCCCGCGCACCGCGATGAAGAGTGGCCCCACAACTAGAGAAAGCCCTCGCATAGAAACGAAGACCCAACACAGCAATCAATCAATCAATCAATCAATAATTAAAAAAAAAAGTTAAAATGAAAGAAAAAAAAAATAAAGGTCCACAAAACCATCCCAGCTCCCTGCAGATGCAACTCTACACTTGTCTCAAGGGCCCGTGAAAGCCAGGCCTTCCCTGGAGGCCTGGGCGCCTAAGACCTGCACCACACGCGGCCTCCAGGTCACCACGGAAGCGCATCTGTCAAGGTGCAGCTGCAGGATGCTTGTTCGGTTGCTGTGGGAATGCCTGCCCATCTGGACTCGTCTCTGCCGGGGGCTGGCAGCCACGGCTCAGGGACCTCCAGCCCACGAGGCAGCCCTGGACCCGAGGGAGATGGGGTGGACGGCTAAGAGCTTCCCCTCCCCGGAGACGGCCTGAGACGCGTTTCCAAAGGCTCCTCGGAAGGCTTGTGGGTTGAACGAGCAGAGGCCACCCTGCCGGGAGGCTGTATGACTCCCCCCTCCCCGTCACCTCCTCCGGTGCCGCCTTCCCAACCCAAGGACCCACACGTGCGCCCTTGTCCAGGACACTCGCTCTGGTCGCCACGCCGACCTCAGTCCCTTGAACGTCATGCACATGCTGAGCTCTCCCGGTGCCCTGCCCTCTCTCTGGACTACACTCCTACCCATCCTGCAGGTCACATCCGTGTCCCCTCCCTGGGCAGTGCTGCTCTCTAGGCATCACCCACTCAGCAGGGCTGTCTGCACCAGTGCCCGGGCTGGGCAGAGCAGCTCACCACACGCAGGTGCAGAGGGCTGCCCACCAGACACACACATACACTGCTCCATGCGTGCAGTCCTGGGAAGCTGAAAGGGCCCAACAGTTATGCGGGGTCAGCTGGGGGGTTACTTGGCTGGAATGTCTACGGACAGCATGCTGGTCGTGGCCAGTGGACGGCCCCCGGATGGCCCAGAAGGCCAATGACAATCTCTCCATGTGGCCTCTTCCTCAGGGGTGCCCGGGGCTGATGACTCGGGTGCTGTCTGGGGGAGCTCGTTGCCACCTCTGAGACCCTCTCCGGGGGGGCCCTGACGGGGCCCTACTGCAAACAGGAGCGTGGCACCCTATCCCTGGGGTGACGCGTCCCCCAGCGAGCCGCCCGCCGAGGCAGGTCTGGCTAGCCTCACAGGCGGCTCTCCATTTTGAGGGTTGCTCTGGCGAGTTTGATCCCAGCGACTCGTTCCCCGAGCATGGAGTTTGGACAGGGAAGGGCTGCCCCAGCTCTCCTGTGTTCTGAGGTTCCCCACAGGAGTGACACTGGGCTTGTGAAATTTCTCTGTTGATCAGATTGAGTAAGCCCCACTGAGGTCACTGCTGGGACAGGAGTTGGTAACTGGGGAGGGAGCCGTCCCCACCAGGGCATGGAAGAACCTTTCTCGTAAGGGTTTTCTGAGCTTCCTGGAAATTACTGGTGTCTCTAGAGGCAGATGGGCCACTGAGTTTAACCAACATTTGAACAAACACCCACTGTGTGCTGGCCCTGATGAAAAGGACAGGGTTCCTGTGCTTCTGAGGTTCAAAGTCGGGGCAGGGAAATAGAGCTGTCGAAGACCATTCTTCCTCTTGCTAAGGTGCGCTGAGCACCTGCCCTGCTGCAGACGCTGCTCTGGACGCTGGGGGTACAGAAGGAACACAGATCTCAAAACAACCTCGCCCTCCTGGCACTTACACCCGATGGCTGGCGGCGGACAGTAAACAGAATATACACGGCAGGTACAGACTGTGTGAGATGCAGAAAAATAAAGTGGGGAAGAGCAAGAGGAGGGTTGGGGACGTTGCCTTTTAAACAGGGTGGTGAGAGAAGCTTCATGAGACAGCGATGGCTGAGCAGAGGCCTAGAGAAGGTGAGGGAGCCATGTGGGCCCTGGGGGAAGAGCACACCTGGGGAAAGATACACCTGGGGAAAGATACACCTGGGGGAGGGCACACCTGGGGAAAGATACACCTGGGGGAGGGCACACCTGGGGGAAGATACACCTGCAGAAGGGCACACCTGGAAGAAAGGGACACCTGGGGGAAGGGCACACTGAGCACAGGCTCTGGGGCAGGGCTGTGCCTGGCAAGCTCCTGGGTGCATCCAGCACCTAGGTCGTGGGGGGCCATGGGCCACACACCCACCTTTCCTCGCTCCTCATGCACTAAGGGCTGTGAGCAACCCCTGTGGGCGGTGAGAGCTACACGGGGAAGGGGGAAGCTGAAGGTCGGGAGTGGGAGTAGAGCCGGCTGCCCCAGGCCCTTGCAGTCGCTGGCCCCCTCTGATGCTCTCCTCAGCCAGCTCCTTGGCCTCGTCGAGGACCCTACTGTCCCCTTTCCCATCCCCTGATATACTTCCTTCCGGTACCAAGCAATGCCTGAAATTGTCCAGTTTATGAATGAAATTCTACTCACTTATTTGCCCCTCTCAAGCCCCATGAGAGCAGGGACGGTGCCCTAGAGCAGCCCCAGCCCAGCGACGCTCGGTAAATGCCTGTGGGAGGGGTCCAGGACCCCGTGCCTGGGAGGGTCCTGCACCCGTGAGGCTGGTCCCGGTCCCTGCCCCCTCCTCTCCCTCCCTTCATTCCAGAGGAGAGGTGGCCTTCACCTGCCGGGCCGCCCAGGCCCCAGGGCTCTGGACCCCATCCTCCGAGACACCCCAGGGCCTCTTCCCTCACTGCTCACTCTCCGCTCGCCGCCCCCTGCGGATCACTGACCAGCACTACGGTGTGCTCAGGTGTGCTCTGTGCTGCAAACCCTCTTCGCCTGTCTCCCTGCCGACCTCCCCTCCCCGGGCCACGCAGACCTCTAAAACCCAGGCTCTGCTCACCTGGGGGTCGGAACAAGACTCAGAGTCAGCAGCCATCAGAAGCGTCACGCAGGAATGTGTGTGCTGTGCAGGCGGGGCTCTCCCCGAGAGAGGATCTGTAGCCTTGGTCAGAGTCTCGCTCCCAAAGGTTAAGAACCCTGGGATGCTCGCTGCGTTCCTTCTGCACGCAAAGATTTATTAGAAACTGTATTTCTAGAGGAGGGGCACCTGCCTTCTTCTCGGGGGCCATCCGCCCAGGCCTGGGCTGGGCGCCCACGGAGGGAGAGGGCTCAGTGGCGTCGGCTGTGCTTGCGGAACCAATGCCCAGGCCTGGGGGCTCCGCCTTGCAGGTGATTTTATGCTTTTTCACGTTGGCACATACTTAAAAGAATTTCCCAGTTATGGTCCAATCAGACCAGCTACCCTACTTTACACCATGTTTTCCAACCTCAGCACATACACAGTAACATTTTAACAGTTCAGAAGGACATTTTCAGTCATCTGGAAGACGCAGGAAGCCCGTGTGCAACTTGGCTGGAAATTTCCCAGCATGCAACCCTGCTAACGCACTCACTGCAAAACCTCTCCCACCTCCCTGGGGCCACGTACTAGGAACCAGATGTATTCAAGGTGCGAACGCTGTTTCCAGATACTTTATTTTTCTTACTGGGGCTGTAAATGGGATCCTCACTCACTGTGTTTTGTAAGGGGTTATGGCTACTGTGTACCAATGCACCTTATCCCTGTGTTTATCTCGTATCCAGCCACCTTCCTCTGAGCGCTGGCAGCCCCTTTGAGGCAGGATGATACTTCTCTGCCCCGTGGACACCAATTCCCGGCCAGTGACTTGGGGGTTCAGTGCTGGATCCTGAGAGGGGAAGCGGTGTGTGCCCCTCTCAGCAGAAGCTCTGGGCATCGACTCCAGCTTTAAGACCACCCCCCACCCCCCGCACACAGCGGCCTGAAGCACAGCGTGCCATCATGCAATGACCCTGGGGTCAGGGACACTGATGGGGTCAGGAGTTCTTCCTCGGGGTTTCTCAGGTCTTTGCTGGGGCTGCAGGCCCTCTGAAGGCCCAGCCAGGCTGGAAGTCCAGGATGGCTCAATCACATCGCTGGCAGGTAATGCTGACCGTCACCTGGAACCTCCGCTGGGGCCCGTGACCGCAGCACTCACACTCGGCATCTCTGGGGGGCTAGGGCTGCTCTCAGTGACAGTTCGGTCCCACGAGGGAGTGTCCAAGAACAAGTGCTCCCAGAGTGAGCGCAGCGAGACTCCAGGTGGAGGTGATGAGGCCCATCACTGGCCCGGAAGTCCCAGAATGTTGCTTCCACCACTGTCTATCCGTCAGGCCAGTCCCTGAGACAGTCCAGATTCCGGGGTGAGGGAAGAGTCCAGCTCTCGGTGTGAGGAGTCTGGCTGCAGGCAGGGGGAAGGACGGTGTCTGACTCCACCTTGAGCTGTAAGGACCATCACACGCTCCCACCACGCTCCTTCCCCGCCACTGCGAGGCCGGCACATCCCAGACGGAGCTGCTGGAACTCCTTCACTGCCCACCAGGCACGCACTTTAAGCCAGTAAACACGCACCGAGCCCCCACTATGGGCCTGAGCCTCTGGCCTCACGACCCAAGGCCCCTTCAGCTCCACCCAAGCCCAGGTGTGGAAGGGGGGAGGGGGCTTGCCTCTGTTTGTGAGGCGGAGTGACGATAATTACTCTCTAACACTTATGTAGCACCTACTGTAGACCAAACACTGTTTTAAGCACATCAACCAGCATCGTGTTTCCAGGCAGAACTTGAGGGGCAGACGCATTAAGTTCAGGAAGCAAACAGGGGCATCGGCTGTTGTTTTTACTGTAAATTTCTGGGGTAGTGTAATAAAATAAAAACAAAGTAGAATGCATACTAATTTGAAGAGATAAAGTACTACTACTTTAAGTTATGATTTTGATCCACAAAATCCCAAGAGAGTAAACAGAAAAACTACTAAAATTAATAAGTACCATCCTGTGAGCTCTGTGACCAGGCATCGGCCACTTCCTCTCACTTCTCCCATCCGAGTCTCTGTGGAGCCTCCTGAAAATGGGGGATCCCCTGCCTGCCAGCTCGAAGGTGTACGATGAAGAGCCAGAGAGAGTGGGTGTGAAAAAAAGCTGAGATCACACTTGGGGAACATAAAGGTTGGTGCCCACGTGGGATGTTAATGTGCTTCCGACGCTGTGATCGCCATCGAGCAGGTGCGTTGTTATCCTGAATGGTCTTTAGAGAGCCCCGGGCCCGGGGGACGCGGGGAGGGGGAGAGGCTCTTAGGAGAGAAGACACTCAGTGGAGGGGCTGATGGACGCTCGCCCTCTTCCTTCCTGCACCCCCCAGACCCAGTCCCACTTCCAAGTGCTCGCTGGTTTTGCTTTGGGGCCTGCAGATCCGTAGTGCACGCAGTTGTGGTGAGAAGTCGATCAAGACACCTCCTGGGCAACAGGCTGTGACACAAGCCGAGACTCTGGGTCCCTGGGTTCCTGAGTCCTGTGCAGGGTACTGCAAACGTGGACGGCAGAAGACCCACCATCACGCCCGAGAGGAGTGTCCTCCAGCTTTTCAGTGGGAGCTACCCTTGGCTCTGGTTCTTAGAAATTTGTTTTTCACCTCCTCTTCGATTCTGTGAGCTGCCCCATCGCTATGTGATTCTCGTTCCAGTTGACCAGACACGGGTCCTGCTGCCTGCGATCCAGGCACTGCCAAAGGCAGCAGAGACCCGAGGCTCCTGGGAAGATGGGGAGTGGCACATGCCAGGCCCCGCGGCCCGCAGACCACAAACAACCCCGTGAAGCAAAAAACCCATTTTGCAGGTGAGAAAACTGAGGCTCAGAGAAGAAGCTGATTGACCAACGTCACAGCGAGTGAATGACAGAGGGAAAGTCGCAATCCATCCAGCCCAGGATCGGTTCCGCAGTGCGCAGACTGGTTCTTCCAGATCCTGCACTGTCTCCTGAAAAACCTCCAGCCCACTAGGCTCCTGGCCGCCTGCAGAGGGCGAGTGCTTTTTCACCACTGGGAATTTCTCTGCTGGTCCAGGTGCCCCCGTCCCCCGCCCTGCCCCCAGGCCCGTGCAGGGCCTGAGCTGGACAGAGGCCTGGGGAGGCCCGTGGGCCTTCACAAAACCTCGGCCACATCTTTCTCCTGAAACAATGCCATCAGTCGGCATTTTGACAAAGGAGCCATTTGAACACTTTGGCTGTGGTTTCTTTTCCAGACATCTCCTTTCTGATCACGATCTCTCCCAAACTGCCTGTCAAAATTCCCACCACATGTTTTCCTAGCTGGAAGCCCCATTTTTAAGCCCCGAGGACTCAAGCGCACAGTGTGGCTCTTTGTTCACAATTAAAGTCAGTTAGGCTGAGACACTTCCAAGATGGGCCAAGGTTCTTGTTGGAAATGACTCGCTACATACAGACTGGGGGACTGTCCTGCCCAGGAGGGCGCCAGCTGGGAGGGGCCCACAGAGCCCGCCATGGGGCAGCCCTGCATGGGGCCCAGGTCCTCCCCTCCTGGCCTCAGAAGGGCTCGTTCCAGACCTGGCCCGGCGGCGAGACCCCGCTGAGCCCCCCTTGCTCACCCGTCACATGCTTTACCTTCAGGGCGCTGTGTCTCCAACCTGAGTCCCTTGGTTTTTATGGCATATTTGGATACCATAGGCACGATTATTAAAATTTTCTTTAAATCAAGTTATATCTTTGTTTAATATCCTTTGAAAACTAAGTGTATGTCATCACTGAAAATGAAAAACCAGCCTCTTACGTGGACTAGGGGTCCTGATCTCACACGTGGACGAGGGGTCCTGGCCCAACACGGGCCCAGGACGAAGCTCTCAGCCCTAGGTTTAAGCCAAGGCACAGTGAAGAGATGGGTGTCCCCCCTTCCTTGGTCATCACCCACCTGAGGTAAGTGTCCCCTAATTCCTGGCACATCTCGTGGGCACCAGTTCCCCTGCCTCAGCCTGAGCTCCACGGGAGGGGCTCTGGGCTTCTCTGATGCTCTGCCTGAGCCGTGCCCATCCCTCCTGACCCAGGCGCCGGTCCTGGGACCAAGACGGAAAGCCCACCGCCATGTCCCAGGCTGGCCTGAGAGCCGCAAGTCCCTCCCGACTGCATCCTCACTCAGGCTCCCTGCTGCACTGCCCCACCTCTCCTTGGGGCCCAGAGCCCACAGGTGGGCCGACGCCTCGGACGGGCTGACACCTCTCTCTACTCTGGCCTAGGCCGCACATCAGATGCCCCTCCGTGGGGTCTCAGGGCCAACCTCCCGGCCGGGGCTCGCCATGTCCTGTGGACCTCACTGCCCAAGGGTCCCTGAACGCTCGCAGCCCAGGGGACCAGCAGGACCGGAGGGGTCACTCTGAGCCTTCTGTGCTTGGTCCAGGAGACCCAAAGACCCTCTAAGGGGCTTCCCAGGAGGGGGGTCAGGCCACGTCGAATCTCCTCTGAGCCGGGTCTCCTGCAGGAGAGGCTGAGAGGGTGGGGGGCCAATAAGTCAGGCCCGCGTGATGTGCAGCCCTGGCCACCGAGGGCCTCGAGGTCAGTGAGGGTGACACACAGGGGAGCTCCCACAGATACGTCTGCAGGAGTGCAAAATGGCACACGCACACCGGGCCTGGCTAAGTAGACACCACAGCACTGTGCGCTGGCAGAAAGAGCAGGAAACCCTCTGCATGTGTGGGGAGAGAGAAAGAAAGCGGGCCAGGCAGAGAACATGGAGAACAGTGGGGCGTGGAATGCGTATTTCACCTTGGGGTGAACCCGTCACAGCCAGACGTGCAGAGCTGATAAACGTGCCAGCAGGGGGCGCAGAAGAGCAGGTAGACAGGGAGGGACAGCGAGGTTTTAGAAGTGAACATTTTTATCATTTTGTTAAAAATCATTTTGACTTTGAACCAGGTAAACGTATGACCTGCTGCAAAAAATTAACTAAAGAGAGAGAGAGAGCATGGAGTCAGCCCCGCCACAGACCCAGGGGCACCGCTAGGCCCTCCCCCCAGCTCCTCTGGGCCTGCAGGACACCCCCAGCCCCTGGAAGACCCAGCCTGGAACCACACTAGGGTCTGAGATCAGGAGCCTTAGAGCAGGTCTCGGCGGAGCTGCCGCAGCTCATCTGCATGGCAAGAGCGTCCTGCCGTCCTGGCCGCCGTCCTCCGTGGCTGCCCTCCCAGAGGAGGTGAGGACAGCCAGCTCCGTCCTGCTGCAAATGGGAACGCGGGCCCGGAAACCTGGGGTTGGCCCCAGGGAGGGGAGCAGCCGGTGCCCCGCTGCCTCGGCCTGCCCACCAGAGCCCAGGGAGCCACGCGGGGCCAGGGCCACCCGCTCTCCCCAGCCCAGCACACCCGAGGGCCTGGGGTCCTGCCTGCTCCTCCTGGCTGCACTTCCGAGCCCACGGCCTCCTCTCTGCCCCTCACCCTCCGCCATCCCGTCTGCCTGCAGACCATGCAGCTGAGGTTCCAGAGACGCCTCCAGGATGGCAGCCAAAGTCATTTTGCCCAGAATTCCAAAGGGCTGTCTCCCAGGATGTGGGGCTTCCTGCCCAGGAGCTCCAGAGTCTAAAGCCACGGGGGGAATGCCTTTGTGGTTCCTGGAAAGACTCCATCCCTCTTGACCCCCACCGACACTTGCGCCAGTGGCAGCTAGGGCGCTTATCTCTGTGGGTACCACCTCCCACGCTGATGGGTTCCCCAGGCCAGAGTCTTTTCCTTTCTCACTTTTGCACACTCAATATGCATGCAGGAAACAGGCATCCCCTCAGCGTGCAGCTGGTTGAGTTTTACACGAATACACTCATGTCACCATCACCCGGATCCAGAAAGCAAACATTACAAGCTCCCAGGAGCCCTCTCGCTCCCCCGATCTCCTGCCACCAGGGGAAAACCCTTTCCGGATTTCTGCAACCATACGTCCGTTTTGCCTGCTTTGGGGCCTTTATGTGCGTGAATCTCAGGGCAGATATTCCCTCGTATCTGTCTTCTGGGCAAGCGCACGGAAGTCGTCCGTCACGTTCCTCCTCGCCACCGCCTGGCTCCCCGCCACGTGATGAACCCCAATCTACTCCCCCTCCTGCCGAGGGCCCCGTCAGGACTGTGAGGACAGCCCTGGACGAGCTCTCGAGCGCATGCTTCCTGCTGAACGCGCACACACGTTCTGAGCGACACCCAGGAGTGGAGCTGCTGCTGTCCAGCGCCTTGGGGCAGAGCCTTGCCGTGAGTCTGCAGCTGGAGGAAGCCGGTGCCCCGTCCAGTTACCGCCTGGGTCACGTACCCGGGGGAGGGCCCCAGGGGAGCAGCGGCACGAGGGAGGCCAGACGCGTGACGCACTACTGTCTCCTGGCTCGTTGACCACAGGTGTGGCCGCGAGGTCCCTGGGTCAGGAAGGAGGACAAGGCCCAGGCGGATCTTCCCAGCTCCTCCCTGCAGGGTTGAGTGTGACGCACTGGTCAGCCCTCAACCCCCTCGGGAGGTACGGTCCGTGACCTGCCATCTCCCGTCCACATCCTGCTTCCTGCCACACAGCGCCCTCGGGCGAGGGGGCCTCGGTCCCCTTCTCTCCACCAAGAGGACACACACCCTGCCGGGTGATGCCACTTGCTCCGCTTTGAGTCAGGGAGGGGGGGTGGTCCCCTGGAGGCTGTGGTTATTTATGTTTACCTGGTTAGAACAGCATCAAAACCGCCAAACATGAAACAGAAAAGAAAATGTTGAAAAGTTAAACCTCATTAAATGAATTTCTATTCACCAGAAGACACTGTTAAGAATGAAAAAACAACTAACAAAAGTCACCTTTTATCCAGTAAAGGGCTCATCATGACCAGAAAATGGGAAGAAGAACAAATCAATAAGAAAACGACATAACTCAGTAAAGACTGGCTGGTCAAAGGCTGGAGTAGATATTTCACCAAGGGGGATGTCCAGATGGTCAGTCTACACCTAAGAAGGTACTTAACATCGTCACTCACCAGGAAATGCGAATAAATGTCACCGCGAGATACCACGCCCCACCCACCAGAGTGGCTACATTCACCATATCAGGTGTGGCTGAGAGTGTGGACCCGTGCACTGCTGACGGAGCACGGCTGGTGCAGCCACGTGGCAAACCACGGGGAAGCATCTGATGAAGCAAACTGACCACGTGAACCGGCACCTCCACTCCTGGTATAGAATCTACAGAAATGAAGGCTCACATCCCCCAAAAGCTACAGTCAGGAATACCCTCGACAACTCTGTTTTTTCAGCCCCAAATGTAAAACAACACAAATGTCTCTAAACAGTAGAAAGATCAATTAAATGGTGGTGTTTAAGAATGTAATGGAACACCACACAGTAACAAAAGCAACACGAATCCTTGCAGCAACATGGGTGGATCTCACAGGCGTAATCTTGAATTTTCATTCATACAAAACAGCACACAACCGTGGATTCCATTATTTAAAATACAAAACCAAGCAAAAGTGATCTACAGTGTGAGAGGTCAGAGCGGAGGCTTGGGGCCAGCTCCCTTGGAGCAGGCACCAGGGTGCCTTCTGGGGACGTGGGTGTCTTGATCTGGGTGCGGTCTCACACAACGCCCGTCACATAGCTGTCCTTCTACGTGTACAGCTTCGTCACGCTGTCTCACGAGATTTGTGCATTCTGCTGGATCAGCTGCCCTTCAAGAGAGAGGCGAGAAAATGCCAAACCCCATCCTTCACCTTTTCTCCTCAAAACTACCAGGCGTCAGGGTCACGGCAGAAGCTCCTGCTGCTGGCCACAGCCAGTCGCCACTGCTTTTGTCGTTAGCGGAGGCCCCGGGACCAGCTCTGGCCCGTGAACAGAAACGGTGAACGTCAAGTCCAAGCCGAAGCTCTTTGTTGCCAGCGTTGGCCCTCCACAGGGCCAGTCCCTGTGGCCCTGCTGCAGCTCCCCCAACAAAGTCCCAAGGTCATCATGGCCTAGACCGCGTGGCCCTGCATC
This sequence comes from Balaenoptera physalus, assembly GCF_965194825.1. NCBI lineage: Eukaryota > Metazoa > Chordata > Mammalia > Artiodactyla > Balaenopteridae > Balaenoptera > Balaenoptera physalus. The sequence continues at coordinate 110,714,751 of NC_138896.1, forward strand.
GAGAACGCTGCCTGGACGTGCAGTGGACTCTGGGTGAGGGACAATACAGCTTTACCGTGTGAAGCCACTGCTGTTTCAGGGTTGTTTGCGACCATGGTGTAACCTGGCCTCTCCTATCTGATACAAGCGTGTTTAGGAGCCTGACGGAGTAACAACAGACTCAGGTCTCCCAAGCCTGTTCTCAGTCTTGGCCAGGATCACACCTACCGTCAGGGCACCAAAAGCCCTATGTCTATATTCGATGGAACCCACTGTGGTGGTTCTGGGTGACGCTACCACAGCACTTCACAGAGGTGAAGTGCTGGCCTCCGACCCTCTCAGACCATCCTCGGCGTGCTGTTCCCTCTCCGGCTGCCCTGAGGTGCCCACACGTGATGTAGGTCCTTGCTCACTGCCCAGGGCAGAGAGCCTCCGCTGGTCATAGTAAGGCCTACACGATCGGTCCGGCATTTTGGGTTAACAGAAAACAGGAGGTGGCAAAATGATCCAACAACTTTGAACCCAGCCGTACACTGAGATGTACAACCAGACACAGCGTGGTGGGGAGGTGAAGAGCGGCCAGTACCTCAGCAGCCGGGTGCGCTCGTCCCAGGTGTGCACGCGAGGAGCATGAACAACCAACATTAGCTCAGCTCAGGGTTTGTTTCCCAGTGAGTTTGCCACAAACCTATGGAAGGACTTTGAGATTTCAGAGCTTTTGGCACTTAGAAACTGCAATGTTGATTGAAGACCTATGCTGTCAATCAACATTGCCCACAAAATTCTAGACGATGCAGCAAGACCGAGAAATGAGGCAAAAACTTTGGAAAGGAAGGAGACAAGTGTCATTATATTAACTGTCCGTTTCGAAACAGTAAGAGAGTACAGTAAGGCAGCTGGATTTCAGAATTATACTTATTAAATTTGGTGTTGGCATATATGACTATAACACGCGTGTGCACGTGGGCGTGTGTCTGTGCATTTTGTGTTGGCATGTATGCCTATAACACGCGTGTGCATGTGAGCGTGTATCTGTGCATTTGGTGTTGGCATGTATGACTATAACATGCGTGTGCACGTGGGCGTGTATCTGCATTTGGTGTTGGCATGTATGACTATAACACGCGTGTGCACGTGTATCTGTGCATTTGGTGTTGGCATGTATGACTATAACACGCGTGTGCACATGGGCATGTATCTGTGCATTTGGTGTTGGCATGTATGACTATAAACGCGTGTGCACGTGAGTGTGTATCTGTGCATTTGGTGTTGGCATGTATGACTATAACACGCGTGTGCACATGGGCATGTATCTGTGCATTTGGTGTTGGCATGTATGGCTATAACACGCATGTGCATGTGAGCGTGTATATGTGCATTCGGTGTTGGCATGTATGACTATAACACGCGTGTGCACGTGGGCGTGTATCTGCATTTGGTGTTGGCATGTATGACTATAAACGCGTGTGCACGTGAGTGTGTATCTGTGCATTTGGTGTTGGCATATATGACTATAACACGCGTGTGCATGTGGGCATGTATCTGTGCATTTGGTGTTGGCATGTATGACTATAACACATGTGTGCACGTGGGCGTGTGTCTGCATTTGGTGTTGGCATGTATGACTATAACACGTGTGTGCACGTGGGCGTGTGTGCATTTGGTGTTGGCATGTATGACTATAACGCGTGTGCACGTGGGCATGTATCTGTGCATTTGGTGTTGGCATATATGACTATAACACGCGTGTGCATGTGGGCGTGTATCTGTGCATTTGGTGTTGGCATGTATGACTATAACACGCGTGTGCACGTGGGCATGTATCTGTGCATTTGGTGTTGGCATGTATGACTATAACACGCGTGTGCACGTGGGCGTGTATCTGTGCCCACGCGTGTGAGAGCGGGTAGCCTCCTTTCTCTTCTCCCAGATGGAGACCGAGGACAGTAACCCTCCTTGGCTAATAATTCCGTCCAGGCTTTTCTGGACTGTCCATTTCTAAGGCTCTCGTTGTGCTGCCAGGGAGCAGCCCGTAAAGGAAGGGGGTCTGTGGGCACTTTCTCTCCTGGCGAAGCCGGAAAGGGAAGCAGGAAAAGACCAAACTTCAGATAATGGTGTGCTTTACTGAGTCCATGGAAGCGGGGGGGCTCTTTGCTAATTAAGAGGCAGTAAGGAGACGTTTCCTTCCTCAGTGCGGGGAGAACTAAAACTGGTCATTAAGTACACGTTTATGTTTAATTCAAGAGATACTTCTGTACCGCGCACAGATTCATTTCTAGAAGGATTAAATACTTAAACATGAAAAATCAATAAAATTATTTCAACAAGATATACAATAATAATTCTAAAAACTTGGAGTAAAAAGTATTTTGTTTTTCAGAAGTCAGAAAGGAAAAACATAACTGATTTAATCATGTAAAAATGTGAATTTTTATGCTAAAAAGTACTGCAAATATTAAAAGAGGAAGAAGTCACTGGTAAAAAAAACTCACGACCAAAATGAACATCGCAGAGTGTTATGGGCTGAATTGCGTCCCCTCCCACAAAGAGGTATGTTGAAGTCCTAACCCGCAGCACCTCATAACGTGACCTTGTTTGGAAACAGGATCTTTACAGAGGTAATCTTGTTAAAATGAAGTCATTAGGGTGGGCCCCAATCCAATACCTTCCATCCTTATAAAAAAGAAATCTGGACACAGAGACAGACACACACAGGGAAGAAGGCCGTGTGTAGACAGAGGGTCAGAGTGATGCATCGTCAAGCCACGGAACGCCAAAGATCACCAGCAATCCAGCCGAAGCAGGAAGAGGCGAGGAATGATTCCCCTGCAGGTTTCAGCGGGAGCGTGACCCTACCAGCACCCTGATCTCAGATTTCTAGTCTCCAGAACAGAGACAATTCATTTCTGTTGCTCTAAGACACCCAGTCTGTGGGACTGAGTCACCCTAGGAAACTAATACAGAGAGTTAATAGCATTTAGGTATAAAAAATTCTTAAATAACAGTAATAAAAAAAGATGAAAATGAAATGTAAAGGTAATCACAGGATATAAACAAAGAAGATAGCAAATATCAAGTAAGACAAAAATCACGAAAAATAAATATAAGAGGTTTGGAGCAGTGCATACCCAGGGCGGGGCAGTGGGGGTCCTGCCTCCAGTTCAGACAATCACAGGAGGCTTGTCTGGAGACAACGTACAAAACCAACTAAAATAGAGTCAGCTCTTTATTATCACAATGCACTGGGAATTCTCAACATTAGTAATACAATATAATCGTCCTCAAAAAACTCTTGTGTTGTTCTAAGACTTAAATACTTGCTGCAGTTACTGATTTTTTAAAAAAATAAAATTTCTTTTTTACAACAGTTTCGATTTACAGAAAGATTGAGAGAATTTTAGAGAGTTTCCATCGACTCCCTCATCCAATTCTAAAATTAACATCTTATATTAACATCTTATATTAGTATGGTCTGTTTGTTGCAGTTAACGAGCTACTATTGAGACATGATTATTGACTGAAGTCCAAGTTTATTTAGTTTCCCTACTTTTTAGCTAACATCTTTTTCTGTTCCAGGGGTACCCATTATATTTACTTATGTCTCCTTGGCCTTGGCTGTGATATTTTCTCAGATTGTCCTTGTTTTTGATGATCTTAACAGCTCTGAGGAATGAGTTTTGTAAGATGCCCCTTTATTGAAATGTATCTGATGTTTTTCTCATGATTAGACTGAGGTTATGGGAAGACCACAGAGGCAGAGAGCCATTTTCATCACATCATATCAAGGTTACATGCTATAAACATGACTTGTCACTACTGATTCTGACCTTTTTGTCAAAGAAAGGTTGACTCTATTTATGTGGGTCTCTTTCTGAGTTCTCTACTCTGCTCCATTGATCTCTTAGTCTATTCTTTAGTCAATACTAGACTATCTTGATTTCTGTAACTTTATATCAAGCCTTGAAGTCGGGTGGTATCGGTCCTCTGACTTTGTTCTTCTTCAATATTGTGTTGGCTCTAGGCCTTTGCCTCTCCATGTATACTTTAATATTTATGTATGTATGTATATATGTATTTATTTATTTGGCTGCATCAGGCCTTAGGTGCAGCACGCGGGATCTTCACTGTGGCATGTGGGCTCTTTGCAGTGCGTGGGCTTCTCAAGTTGCGGCACGTGGGATCTTCACTGTGGCATGTGGGCTCTTTGCAGTGCGTGGGCTTCTCTAGTTGCGGCACGTGGGCTCCAGAGTGTGGGCTCAGTAGTTGCAGCACTTGGGCTTAGATGCCCTGAGGCATGTGGGATCTTAGTTCCCCAACCAGGGATTGCACGCATGTCCCCTGCATTGGAAGGCAGATTTTCAACCACTGGACCACCAGGGAAGTCCCTATATACACTCTAGGCTCAGTTTGTTGATATTTGCAAGGTAACTTACTGGAATTTTGATGTGAATTGCACTGAATATGTAAGATCAAGTTTGGAAAGACCAACTTATTGACAATATTGAGTCTTCCTTCCATGGACGCAAACTATCTTTCTATTTATTTAGATCTTCTTTGATTTTTTCTTTTTAAAAGAATAACTATAAAACTCTACATTCTTGTTCTGGACTCTAGATCTTGTTCTAGGGATCCTGTATATATTTTGTTAGATTTACACCTAAATATTTTATGACTTTTGGTGCTGATATAAATGGTGTTGCGTTTCTAATTTCAAAATCCAATTGCTCATTGCCTTCATATAGGAAAGCCATTGACTTTTATACTAAGTTTGTATCCTGCATCTTTGCTATAATAACTTATTAGTTCTAGGAGTTTCATTCAATTCATTGGGCTTTTTTACATATACAATTATGTCATCTGTTAACAAATACAGTTTAATTTCTTCCTTCCAAATCTGTGTACATTTTCTTTTCTTGTCTTGTCTAACTGCATTAGCTAGGACTTCTAGCATGAAGCTGAATAAGAGTTGTGAGAGGGGACATTCTTGCCTTGTTCTTGATCTTACAGAGAAATCAGGAAGTTTCTCACCATTAAGTATGATGTTAGCTGTAGGGTTTTTGTAGATGGTCTTTATCAAGTTGAGGAAGTTTCTATGTATTCCTAGTTTGCTAAGAGTGTTTTAAAATCATGAATGGGTATTGGATTTTGTCAAGTGCTTTTTCTGCACCTACTGATACCATCATATGATTTTTCTTCTTTAGCCCATTGATGTGATAGATAACATTAATTGATTTTTGAATGTTGAACCAATCTTGCATACCTGAAAGAAACCCCACTTGGTCATGGTGAATAATTCTTTGTATAAGTTGTTGGGTCTGATTTGCTAACATTTTTTTTAACTTAAAAAAAATTTTTTTTGAATTTTTTTTATTTATTTTTGGCTGCGCTGGGTCTTCGTTGCTGCGCGCGGGCTTTCTCTAGTTGCGGCGAGCGGGGGCTACTCTTTGTTGCGGTGCGCAGCCTTCTCGTTACAGTGGCTTCTCTTGCTGTGGAGCACGGGCTCTAGGCGTGTGGGCTTCAGTAGTTGCAGCACACGGGCTCAGTAGCTGCAGCACACGGGCCCTAGAGCGTGTGGGCTTCAGTAGTTGTGGTGTGTGGGCTTAGTAGTTGTGGCTCGCAGGCTCTAGAGTGCAGGCTCAGTAGTTGTGGCGCACGGGCTTAGTTGCTCTGCGGCATGTGGGATCTTCCCAGACCGGGGATCGAACCCGTGTCCCTTGCACTGGCAGGCAGATTCTTAACCACTGCGCCACCAGGGAAGTCCCTGATTTGCTAATATTTTGTTGAGGATTTTTGTGTCTATGTTCGTGAGAGATATTGGTGTGTGGTTTTCCTTTCTTGCAACGTCTTTGTCTTGTTTTGGTATTAGGATGATGCTAACCTCAGAGAATGAGTGAGGAAGTCATTCTTTGACTTCTCTTTTATGGACAAGATTGTGAAAAATTTATATCACTTGTTCCTCAGATATTTTATAGAATTCACCGATGAAACATATCTGGGTCTGGTATCCTGCATTACAGATTTTGAAATTCAAACTCTTGACATTTATACAATGGAATAAAGAGGATGAGGAAAGATATACACAATATGTTGATAAGGAAAAAATCAAGTTGCGGAACAGTATGAATGGAGTATTTCCATTCATACTGTTGTAAATTTATTCTCCCAACTTCTAGGAAAAATTTCAAACATACAGAAAAGTTGAAAGAATACATTAACTGTGTATCTGTAGAGTCCCCACCTAGATAACAACTATTAAAATGTTCCCATCTTTGACAGCTACATGTAAAAGAATGAAATTAGAACACTCCCTAACACCATACACAAAAATAAACTCAAAATGGATTAGAGACCTAAATTATAAGACCAGACACTGTAAAACTCTTAGAGGAAAACATAGGAAGAACACTCTTTGACATAAATCACAGCAAGATCTTTTTTGATCCACCTCCTATAGTAATGGAAATAAAAACAAAAATAAACAAATGGGACCTAATGAAACTTAAAAGCTTTTGCAAAGCAAAGGAAACTACAAACAAGACGAAAAGACAACCCTCACAATGGGAGAAAATATTTGCAAATGAATCAACAGACAAAGGATTAATCTCCAAAATATATAAACAGCTCATGCAGCTCAATATTAAAAAAACAAACAACCCAATCCGAAAATGGGCAGAAGACCTAAATAGACATTTCTCCAAAGAAGACATGCAGATGGGCAAGAAGCACATGAAAAGCTGCTCAACATCACTAATTATTAGAGAAATGCAAATCAAAACGACAATGAGGTATCACCTCACACCAGTTAGAATGGGCATCATCAGAAAATCTACAAACAACAAATGCTGGAGAGGGTGTGGAGAAAACGGAACCCTCTTGCACTGTTGGTGAGAATGTAAATTGGTGCAGCCACTATGGAGAACAGTATGGAGGTTCCTTAAAGAACTAAAAATAGAATCACCATATGACCCAGCAATCCCACTACTGGCCATATACCCAGAGAAAACCATAATTCAAAAAGACACACGCACCCCAATGTTCATTGCAGCAGTACTTACAATAGCCAGGTCATGGAAGCAAACGAAATGCCCACAGACAAACGAATGGATAAAGAAGATGTGGTACATATATACAATGGAATATTACTCAGCCATAAAAAGGAACGAAATTGGGTCATTTGTAGAGACGTGGATGGATCTAGAGACCGTCATACAGAGTGAAGTAAGTCAGAAAGAGAAAAACAAATATCGTATATTAACACATATATGTGGAACCTAGAAAAATGGTACAGATGAACCGGTTTGCAAGGCAGAAATAGAGACACAGATACAGAGAACAAACGTATGGACACCAAGGGGGGAAAGTGGCGGGGGAGGGGGTGGGATGAATTGGGGAGATTGGGATTGACATGTATACACTAATATGTATAAAATAGATAACTAATAAGAACCTGCTGTATAAAAAATAAAAAAAAATTGAAAAATTCCAAAAAACACAAAACCCAAAAACCAAAATAAAATAAAATAAAATGTTCCCATCTTTGTTCTCTATTGATCTATCTAAGCTCTATCATTTGAGTGTCAATTGAAGACATCATGATGCTTCACTCATAAATACTTCAGCCCGCATCTCTTGAGAATAAAAATAATTTCCTACAAATCATAATGCCATGATCACATCTAATAAAATTAACAATAATTCCATATCATCTAATATCTCATCATTATTTAAGTTTCTCCAATTATCCTAAGAATTCCTTCTACAGCTTTTTCTTAAAGTGGGGATGCAATCTACATTCATACATTGCATTTGGTTATTATGCTTTTTCAGTCTCTGTTGTTCTAGAACAGTCACCCAGCTTTTTTTTTAATGGCACTGACTTCTTGAAGAGCCCAGGTCTTGTAAAATGTCCCACATTCTGATTTGCCTGATTTTTTGTAATAGGATCATTTAATTTGGTCCTCCACTTTTCCGAATATGGAAATTAGGGGTTGGAGCTTAATTGAGTTCAGGCTAAAGATTTGGAGCAAAACACTTTGTAGGCATGTCCTCTTCATATTGCAGCCTACAGGAGGCACCCAGCAAACAGCTGTCCCACCATGAATGACTATACGTGTGGCCACTCAATTACGCTGGTGAATGGCAGAGTCCCCACTAGAAAGCACAATATTTTCTTTGAATATCTTGGAAAAGGAAACCTGGGAAGGGCACCAGCACTGCCCACCACCAGCACCCATCAACTGGATATTGGTTCACAAAAGTGCAGGTCACCCATGCAATGACATTCTCTGCAGCTATTAAGAAGGTTTCAGTGGGTTCAAGGCATATTCTGAGCTACATAAGATAGAGGAATATTTTCCTAAGCATGATATCAAATCTAGAACTCAGAAATTAAAAGACTGACAAGTTTTACTGTATTTCAGAGTTAAATAATCCCGAGAATGTAAGGGTGGTCCAATAGGAGAAAAATCAATCAGTGTAATACACCACATTAAGAGCATGAAGGGCGATAACCGCATGATCATCTCAGTAGATGGACGAAAAGCATTTAACAAAATCTGACACTCTTCCATGATAAAAACCACTCATAAGTAGAAGGGAACTTCTGCAACATGATATAGGGCATTCATGAAAAACCACAGCCAACATCATACTCAGTGATGAAAGACAGATTTCCCTCTATGATCAGAAAAAGTTAAGGATGCCTGCTTTCACAACTGCTATTCAACACTGTACTGGAGGTTCTAGCCAGATCAATTAAGCAAGAAAAAGAAATAAAAGGCACCAAAGTTGGGAAGGAAGAAGTAAAACTATGTTTATTCACAGATGACACGATATAGGACAATCCAAAAGAATTCACCAAAAAAACCCCCAAAAAAACAAAAACCAGCAAACAAAAAACCCTACCAGAGCTAATAAACACATTTAGCAAAGCTGAAGGATATAAACGGTCAATATACAAAATTAAGTTGTGTTTCTATACATCAGCAATCAATGAACAAGCTAAAGAAGAAATTAAGAAAATAATTCTATTTATAATAGCATCCAAAAGAATAAAATACCTAGGAATAGATATAACCAAAAAAGTGAAAGACTTGTACACTAAAAACTACAAAACAATGCTGAAAGAAATTAAAGAAGACCTAAATAAATGCAAAGACATCCCATGTTCCTTGACTGAAAGACATAATATTGGTAAGATGTCAATGATACTCAAAGCAATCTACATATTTTATGCAATCCCTGCCAAACTTCCAACAGCCTTTTTTGCAGAAATGGAAATGCCAACTCTCAAATCCATACATAAGTGTAGGGGCCCTAAAGAGCCAAAAACAATTTTGTCAACAACCTAAATATGAAATCCTTCGAAGAAAACACAGGGTCAGTGTGGGCTCTTAGATTTGACACCAAAAGCACAAGCAACAAAAGAAAACAATAGGTAAATTGGATTTCATCAAAAGTAAAACTTATGGGCATCAAAGGCATTCTCAAGAGAGTGAAAAAGCAATTTACACAATGGGAGAAAATATCTGCAAACCACATATCTGATAAGGCCTACTATCCAGAATATATAAAGAACTTTTAAAACTCAACAGACAAAAACACAAACAAACCAATTTAAAAATGGGCAAAGAACTTGAATAGATGTCTTTCCAAAGAAGATGTATAAATGGCCAAAAGGCACTTGAAAATATGTTCCACATCATTAGTCACTAGGGAAATGCAAACCAAAGCCACAATGGTATAGCACTTCACACCCAATAGGATGGCTATAATTAAAACAAAAACAAACAAGCAAACAAACAGAAAATGACAAACACTGGCAAGTGCTATGGTCTGAATGTTTATGTCTCCACAAAATTCATATATTGAAATTCTCATGCCTGATGTAATGGTATTAGGATGTGGGGCCTTCGGGAGGTACTTAGGTCATGAGGGTGGAGCCGCAGGAATGTGATTAGTGCCATTACAAAGGGACCCCCATGGAGCTCCCTCACCCCTTCCACCCTGGGAGGACACAGTGAAAAAGTGCCAGCTACGGACCATTAAGAAGGCCCTCACCAGACCACGCTGGCACCCTGATCTCAGACGTCCAGCCTCCAGAACTGTAAGAAATAAATCCCTGTTGTTTATATCCTACCCAGCCTGTGGTATTTGGTTGTTATAGCAGCCCGAACAGGCAAAAATAGCAAGAATGTGAAAAAGTGGGAACCCGTACGTTGTTGGTGGGAATGTAAAATAGTTCAGCTACTATGGATATGTGTGTAGAAGCTCCTCAGAAAGTTAAACATAGAATAACTACATGACTCAGCAACTCCACTTCTAGGTATTTACCCAGAGAATTGAAAGCAGATAAACACATGTTCGTAGCAGCACTATTTTCCATAGCCCCAAAAATACGTGCAGACAGCCCAAAGGTCCATCAACGTATGAGTGAATAAGCATTGTGACATACATACAATGGAATATTATTCAGCCATTAATCTGGTGGAAACTCAGCTGAGTGTACTGCGATTCAGTCTTGACTCTAAACACCTGGGGTTAGTGTCAGACGCCAAGGCTGCCCCCACTTCAGACGCCAGCTGCAAGTCTCAGGGGTTCCGCAAGCCACCACGCTTCTGATTGACCGGCTATAAATTCAGGCGCTCCTATGACACCTTCAGCTTCGAGAATTCACTAGAATGACTCACAGAACCCAGGAAAGTGTGAAAGAGGATGATTATGTCTTGAAGCTTGATATTTCTAAACTAATACAGATAAAACTTGTAGAAGGTGCATGCAAAAGGAACCTTGGAAAACAGAGTTTTGTGTGTGATCAGGACTGGCTATGAGTAGAGTGAATTTAATTAAGTGAACTTTACGGTTAAAAGTAAGCTGGTGCAAGACTGAAGTGTGATTTGCCCTCTGTTAAGAGAACAAAGTTTCCTGCAATACTGAGCTGCTCTTGACCACAGATTGTAAGTTTCTTTCTCTAGCTAGCTTGGAGTTTTCCAAAGGGCCCCTGAGTTATCTCAGAAAGAGCTACGAAACTAAATAGGATTGCTTGGTATGTTAAATTACATTGTCAGATGAATGGCGATAAACATTCTTAGGTTATACTGTATGGGTAAGTGTCATTAATGTAAATATTCCAGAAAAAAAGTTATATAAAGGTCCTAAAAATTGAGTATGTTCTGGTATAATGTTATCAGTCACAATTCTAGTTATTATCTTAAAATGTGTGTTACAGCACTGTTAAGTGCATTATAATCAGATCTTTAAGCAGGCTTTTAAAAAGTCTTTTGTCATTCATAAACAGTTATTGTTTCACTCTGATGCTTTTACAAAAATGCTTTATCTTCAAGAAAATTCATAGAAAAGACTTTTTGACAAGTATAGGTTTCTGATAACTTTAAGATCATACCACTGAACTGGGTAAAGAAATTAAAGAATTCTAATTGAAACCCTGACGGCTTCATAAAACTGTTAATAAGAGATCAAGGAGTAGTTACATAAGACTGAATGAACTAGTGAATACGGTTATAATTTTTACGGGCTCTGTCTGAAACATTACTGGCTTTTAATCTGTGTTTTCCAGATATAAGGAAATCCTTCCCCTCAAGCTAAGTATGACTTACAGCAATTTGGTAAATTATACCTTCATAAGCAGAATTGAAACATTTATCTTTTCTCTCTACCTGATCCCTCCAGAGACTGGAAGCTCTTAGGTTCCCAGCAGCCTTCTCAGGTGAATAAAGAAAGCCACCTCTTGACAAGTACAAGAATCTCAAGATATTTCGGGAATCTCAAGAAAAGAGGAACTCATCCAGCTCTACAGATATCGTAGGAAGAATCTGGTAGCAAGCCCTTGGCATGGCTTTCCTGGCCTTGAGAGGTCTTTTAAAAATTCAATCTGAGATTCCTTATAAAAAGTTCCAGCAAAGCCAATTTTTAAAGAATGTGTATGATCAACTACACTTTTGAAAATCATCAGACCAAGTTTATTGAAACCAGACTTATTTTGCAAATAAATTAGCCTTATTTTGGCTATATTTGGTAGAAATGAGGGTAATTTTAGAGATAAAAAGATTATGTTTGAGTGGATTTTAAATTCTGGTTCTGTTAATTGAGGTCTGCATTTACAGTCTAAGATTCAACTGCCAGATAGCTCCATGTTATGTTACATAATTGTAAAGTTTAGCTGAATTATTAAAAAGACACTCTAAGTTTGTTTCTGAAGCTTATCACAGTGATCTATCCTCACAGGAAGATCAAATGCCCCATGACCTGCGACCAGGCCCTGTCAGAATTGAAAGCTGTTGTGTTAACTGTACTGTTGCCCCTAATACTTAGGAAGGAAAGGAAATTCTTTAGTTGTCCCAGAGTGTAACTACCATGACACGTAACACTGCTTGCTGCTAAGCCCACGTGTACGATGTCTGTGTGACAATTTCGTATGATTGATAAAATGCATAGCCTATAAAATGTTACTGCCATCAGCGTACCTCTGAGCTTGTTCATGATATCTGACTAGTTTTCCCCAACATGGATAGCTAGGCAAACGAATAAACAAAAGGTAGGCCTACCACTGAGGGACGTTATGGGTCCAGGGCAGGCAGAAACCACCCTGGACAGAGGGTAAAATATTTTGATTTATTAAAGGAATTACAAACAAAAAGGGAAAATGACAGAAAAAGTTTTCACATATTGAGGTATGCGTTATATGTGATTTATATGTGATTTAACTTAACTAGAACAGCCTGCTTTTGTGGCCTATTGAATATGCATTGTACATCTCCTTTAATTATTAAGGAAAAATACATTTAGAAATCAAAATATAGTAACTGTGTTCTGGGCATCCTAAACAGAGCTGGATGGCCACTGTGGGCAAGACTTCAGACAAAGAACTGAAAACTTAAATTTTCTGAGCTGTATCAGACCCAAGGACACCTCCAGTCATTCTCAAAGCAGCTGCAACATTGTGATCTCTAGGTCTCCTTAGATCCTCTGTTGACACAAAGGAATTTTTACAGGGAATCAATCACCTTACAGATGCAACACCCTTGGGTCAAACAGGCTCTGGACCCTGAGCTCCTTACAGCCGTGTCAGACTCCCCTCGGCCAGAATGCATATGGGAGCCTCTTTCTGACCCCAAGGTTCTGAAGACATCCTAAAGACAACACCGTCCCCAACTAGAATGCAAGGGTCGATTCTTCTTATGGTCCTTCCTGTTATCTCTCCCTGGCGGGTTAAAGTTTTCTATAACATCACACGAGACGCCCAACAGGGCTGGAATTTTACGGACTGTTGGGTCTGCCGTCAGCCTCAATCCAGGAATGAAGATTGGCCCCTGGACCAACAGGGGACCCCATTGACAACTGGGAACTTCACCAAACTCCAGTTTAATTCCTCCACGTCTGTGCTCCTGCCCAGGGACATCAAGGTTGCCCCCATTACCACTCCCACCCCAACAAGAGCACGTGTGTTAGTCGAATCCCTGTTTTCTGGGGGCCCAACCAATCTTCCCATCTGGAACCTGGGTACATGGGATGCTTCTTGGCCCTGGGAACATGATCACACCGAGCCTGGAAGGTGTCCGGCCCATGCACTCAGTGCCCTGGATGTCAGGGCACCATCATTAGCCCTAAGATGACTAAAGAGAACCCCACACAGTGTACGCCCCCGAGGGGTATGTGTTCCTGGGCCCCAGCACAAGGGCACCCAGGCCGCAAACTACCTCCAAGAAAGCTCCAGCGGACGCGGGGCTGTCGGCGGTGTGCACCCGACCCACGCTACACTCAGATTTTTAAATTCACTCACCACGCCGCCCGGCTGCAGAGCCACTCTTCGGGGCAGGAGGAGAGCTGGGCTGGTGGCCGCAGGCGTGGTCGTCCCTGTAGGTGCCCGGGTGAGCCTGGTGGGAAGGCCCTCGACAGTGGCCTGGGTAACTGGAGAGCCCGGTTCCGACTTCAGAAGGCAAAACTTCACTGGACTCTCTGGCCCACAAGACACTCAACCCCCGCATTGCTCCTGATTCCCTGCTGGCTGGTCCAGGGGGGCTTGTGCCCCAGCAACCGCTTCCACTGTTGCTATGGTAACGTCCACGGTCAAATAGAGGAGCGGCGGCCTCTGTTGGGAAGGCCGCGGGGCTAATCGCTCGGAGCCAGGGCCTGACTCAACAGGCCTGGGCGGCCTCCAAAGGGCGCTCCGGCTTCCAGGCCCCTCAGTTATTCGCCGGCTCTGGCTCTCTGGTCCGTGTGTCCTCAATCTGCCCGGTGAGTTCTCTCTCTTCGAGAAGTGAGGCCATCAAGCTCCAAATGACGACCCAGGGGTAGAAGAAAACGCGGCGACGGCCGGGTGGCCACCGGGGCTCCCTCGCCTGGCCACGGACACCCTGCTTCTCAGCCCAGTGACCGCCTGCCGTCCCCTTGAGAATGAGGAGCAGTAACAAGGCAGGGGGTTGTCACCAAGGCAGTCAGCGCTACTCCCCACCATCCCTGAGGGCATGCGGGCTGCCGGCAGCGCCAGAAGGACAGGAAAACCGGAGGCGCCGGAACCGGAACCGGCCAGGTCCAAGATGGCGGCGGCCCTGCATCCGGGAGCCCCTCCTCCCGGTGGGCTCGTCGTGGTACCTCAGCGTCCAGGTGCACCTCCCGGTGCCCGTGAAGGACGATTAAAGAAGGGAGTTCCAGGGGCTTCCCTGGTGGCACAGTGGTTGAGAGTCTGCCTGCCAATGCAGGGGACACGGGTTCGAGCCCTGGTCTGGGAAGATCCCACATGCCGCGGAGCGACTAGGCCCGTGAGCCACAGCTACTGAGCCTGCGCGTCTGGAGCCTGTGCTCTGCAACGGGAGGGGCCGCGATAGTGAGAGGCCCGCGCACCGCGATGAAGAGTGGCCCCCGCTCGCCGCAACTAGAGAAAGCCCTCGCACAGAAACGAAGACCCAACACAGCCATAAATTAATTAATTAATTAATTTAAAGAAAAAAAGGAGTTCCAGGGAGAGCCCCCCTCTTCCCAGAAGATGATGCCTGTGCCGCCCCTGCCTTGAAAAACTCGCCCTGATCCCCAAGGAGAAGCGAGCCTTCTGCTTCTCCCGCCCTTTCTGCCCCGTGCGCTACAGGCAAATCCTCCAGGCTTCCAGGGGGTTGGGCCGGTGGGGGCAGGCGGCAGGAGGGCAGGGATAGGGTATTAGTGCCGCTTCCCCCCACCTCCCCGTAGTGTAGCTCTGTCCTCTGCGGCCACCGTCCCCTCCTGGATCTGTCCCTTGTGCAGCTGCAGCCATCGTGGGTCCAGGAACCACACACCTGCCCGTCTCCCGAGCAGACGGCCAACAGCCCCCCTGACTCAGCCCTCCTCTCTGCAAATCATCCCTTCACCTATTTCTCTTAGTTAAACTCTGTAAAGCATGTGGTCTGTCTCCTGCTGAGACACGGACAGATACATCAGCCGTGTAACACCTGGCACCTGCGACCCTTTGCTGCAGGGCTTGCACCTGGACAGACGGCCCCTCGGGCAACAGATACAAAGAAACTAGTATAATGGAGTAAAACTTATTGTATGCATGCTCAGTTGGGGCAAATTATGAACAACAAGATACAAAAAGACAATCCAACTGCCACTTCTGATGAGTCAGGAGCAAAAGCAGGGTCCTGGGCATGTACCCTGCACACAGCACCACCCATGGGGTGAGCAGGCCACCTAAAGTCACCCCTCCAGCCGGACCCCTGGACCCACCCCTACCCTCACCCCATATAAGGAACCAGCTCACCAACCCCCCCCCCCCCCCCCCCCCCGCCCAGGGAGTGAGCAAAGGCACCTGTTACTTGTTTTCACTCTCTCCTGCTACAGCACAAATCCCAATAAAGCCTTGCCTGAATTTCTCGTCTGGCCTCTAATCAATATCTATTGGTTACGGAGGCCAAGAACCCTGGTCAGTAACACTTAGATGCAAGAGGAAAATGAAACAGTGAACCTGCTGCCAGCCAGACTGTTCTTACCTTCTCTGCAGCTATCACGGGGCCCTGAGAGTCACAGCTGCTGTGTTAGCCATAAGGTGAAGAAGCAAGTGACACTACAGTGTGTACAACAGGATCCCTGATAGATATTTAGATAGAGAGTTATAGACAGACGATAGGCAGATGATAGACACATGATAGATAGATGGATGATACATAGAAGATTGATAGATAAATGATAGATGATTGACAGATAATAGATAGATACACAAAAGATAGATGGATGAGAACATGTTTTATAAAAAGAGATTTGGGGGACTTCCCTGGTGGTGCAGTGGTTAAGAATCTGCCTGCCAATGCAGGGGACATGGGTTCAATCTCTGGTCCGGGAAGATCCCACATGCCTTGGAGCAACTAAGCCTGTGTGCCACAACTACTGAGCCTGTGCTCTAGAGCCCACAAGCCACAACTACTGAGCCCGTGCACCACAACTACTGAAGCCCAAGCACTCTAGAGCCCACAAGCCACAACTACTGAGCTTGCGAGCCACAACTACTGAGCCCGTGCACCACAACTACTGAAGCCCAAGCGCCCTAGAGCCCCTGCTCTGCAACAAGAGAAGCCACCGCAGTGAGAAGCCCATGCACCGCAACGAAGAGTAGCCCCCGCTCGCCGCAACTAGAGAAAGCCCGGGTGCAGCAACGAAGACCCAACGCAGCCAAAAAGTAAATAAATAAATAAAAAATTTTTTTAAAAAAGAGATTTTTGGAAGATTTATCTGGACATTGGCAGTGATTGTCTTTGATAGAAATACCTGGAGGCCAGACTTCACTTTCTCCACTCCAGAGTTGTTTACTTTTCACAGTGTCCATTCCTTCTTTCTCTTTAGCGAGACAGATGGCGTGGAAGGGTTTACTCCGTTGTCTGTTGTACATAAGAAACTACCCAAACTGCAGTGGTTTTGTTTTGCCCACAGGCGATCTGACCTGGCCTCGCCCGGGCGGCTCCGGGCATCTGGCCGCAGGTCAGCAGGGGCTCTGCTCCTGGGGTTTGGCTGGTCATCAGCTGGGGAAACAGGGGGGAGAGTGGCCGGCGTGCCTCTCATCCTCCCGCAGGCCAGCCCCGGCGTGTCTCCGTGATGCCGCAAGTGTCCCAGGGGAGCGCCACCCACAAGCACTTCCCCAGCCTCTGTGTGCCTCACGGTGGCTACGGCCCTGTGGGGAGGCCGAGCAAGGACGGCGGCCCCCAAGGGTCTCCCCAGAGCCAGAGGCAGCCTGGGATGCTAAGGGCACCGGGCCTGGAGGTTAGCACCTCAGTCCTGGGGCAGCTCCAGCCCTCAGCCGGCCTCGGTCACACGCGGAGGAACAGCGAGAGCGTCACCGCTAAGAAGGTTTAAGGCCAAGGCTCACGACCCTGCCCAGCTCAGAGGGGCCACCGGGCTCCATGGTCCTGTGGCTACATTCGGCAGGGCTGTGCAGGCTCAGGACGTGCCCTGCTCACCAACGCCCCTCGTGTCCCTACACCATGGCCACCACCACTGTCCTGAGACGGATGTTTTTTGTTAAGCTTATGCCTTGCTTATTCATGGGCCTTCCTGGCCCCAGTGAGTGTTTGGCCTTGCGACTCGGGTGAGTGGACACAGTGGATGCAGAGATAGTGTTGACGGAAGACTGGCACGCATGGGGACTGAGGGCACAGGAGAGAGACGGGGAGGCCTGGGCCGGAGGCGAGGGGGAGGGGGTGGGGTCCAGCGCACACCGGTTCTGGGTGCCTTCGAAGGCCCAGGCAGCTGAATTCAAGTCCTGTCTCCCCGCTGGTGGGTGACTTGCTGGGGGGTGGGTTCTGTGGGGCTCTTGGGTCGCTATGCAACTGCTTTCTGTGGCACTGCCTCACAGCCGGTCCACACGGATGCAGGGGGCACAGAGAGGGGCTTGCCAGCCTGGGCTCTTTCTGTCTTCCTCCTTCCCAGCCTCCACAAAAGGAAAAGGCCCCGTTAGTGCCTCTTCTCCTGGAGGCCAGGAACGTTCTTCAGTTGCCCTGAATCTCAGTGTCTGGAAGAGCACAAAGCCTCTCAGCCCAAGAGCCCGTTTATGGATGGAGAAGGTGAGGCCCTGGGAGGTCTCACAGCCCCTGACGGAGCAGGGACGCTTCCTAGATCTTTTAACTCTCATGAAGGAGAAAGAGAGCAAAGAGAAGAGGGTGCCAGGCTTGGCCCGAGGCTGGCCAGCCCCCTGCTCCTTCCTCAGAGGCCAGGAAGTTTCCTCTTCTTACGTGATGCAAGTGAGCTGGCAAGGCCCCTGAGGACCCTCGTACAAATAACAACAGAGGCACCATCCCGGCGTCATCCCCGTGGGGTGAAGGGCCTTCCTCCTGGTGCCCTGACCGACGGACCAGACCGGAGCTGGACCTGCGGGTGGCCCTGCAGCCTGACCGGAGGGGGGCAGTGGAGTGCAGCAGACCATCTGGAATCCTGGTTCTGCTGGAAACCTCTGACGGGGATGGCGGTGCCCCCAGGGGCCACGTTCTAGGGTCTGGGCGGGCCGCTCTAAAGTCCCGTGGAAAGCAGCCGCGAGCGGCCGGCCTGGCTAAGTCAGCACAGCCAAGCGCCTCTGCTGCTGGGCCAGGACGCTGCCGGTGCCCCTCAGCCCTGGGGTCCGAGACCTTGGAGGAGCCTCGGGAGGGCACAGAGGTCCCGGGACCGAGACCTGCCGCAGGGCGGGCGGTGCCAGGCGTCGGTGCTGGTTCCACCAGGGCTGCGGGACACAGAGCGGAGCGCGCAGTAGGCGCTTCAGCATGTAGTGGGTGCCTCAGCTCCCCCCACCCCGTGCTCTCCTGGGCAGGCAGCGCCGGCAAGTGTGTTTGATGATTTGGCCCCGCTGGACGTGTGCATGATGCAAAGTCCCCGTGTGTGCTTCCCCTCCCTGCTGGCCCTTTCATCCCATTACACAACGGAGAGAGGGGTTACATCAGCTCAGCGGCCCAGGCCAGCGTGTGATTCAGCATTTCCAGGGCTTTCTGCTGCCTCTTGAGAAACTGGCTTTGATGGGGCACAGAGGGATCTGTGGCAACCCTCCTGCCAGGAGCAAGGCCCCAAGATATCCGGGCTCTCGCTTTGGCCTCCATGGAGCATGCGGCCACCTCCTCCTCCCCTACTGTCGTCCTGCGGGTCCCGGCTGCCCCACTCCAGCGTCTCAGAGCAGAGAAGGGGCCTGTGAGGAGCGGCACCTGTCCCTGTGGGGTGAGCTGAGCTCCCCAAATCCAGGGCAAGCAGCCTCAGGCCACACGGGGGTACCTTGGGGGCGGGCGCGGAAGCCCCCCAGGCCTAAATTAGAAGTGAAACATGAGAGTACAGCGCAATATAAGAAATAAAATCAGCTAAATTTTGATGAAATTAAAAGTTAGAGATTTTCTTTAAAAACTTAAGGCAAAGTCCATGCGGTCGGGATGAATTTTAGCCCATAAAGCAGCACAGCATCTTAAATGGAATTCATCGCTCAAATTAACCTCTCTCCACTTCCCATTGTAAGCAAACCAAAATCCCAGTCAGTTCAGGAACACTCGTCCCCTTTTCTGGGTCTGTGTCCATCTCTGTGGGTCGGGAAGGCATCAGCACCGTGTTCATGCTGGCCCCGACTCCGGGTCCAGGAAAGCTGGGGGCCAGGATGGGCGCGTGCATCACTTGTGGGTTCACACCCTCTCCCCGGCGTTGGTGGGGGGAGGAGAGGAGCAGGGCCACCCCATGGGGCGAGGGGAGGGAAGGGAACCCACAGGCAGCTTGGGACACTTCCCGGGCAGGTCCTCTTTCCAAGGGGCCTGTTGCCCGGGTGTGAGGACACAGACCCAGAACGTGAGGGAAAACAGCAGACCCCTTCAGAGACAGCCTCGCAGAGGGACGCAGCCGACCCACCCGGCTGCCTCACCCTGCCGTCGGCAGGATAGCTGTGCAACTGTCCAAACGTCCTGTTGCACCTTGCACTGTGTTCTCATTACCAGAACAAACAGACCACCCAGGAGTGGACGTGCAGGTGCTGGGCCTGAACTGGCAGGGGCATGCCTCGGGGCTGGAGGACGTGTCTGGGTCACTCACTTGGGCTCTGGACCTCAGCCTGCAACCTGACGTCCACCAACGAAAGCGAAGGACGACACAAACTACAAGTCAGAAATGCGGGGATGTGTCATCAAAGACTCTGAGACAGGAGGTGGCCCAGGGCTCGGTGGGATCAGAGCCGCTGGGAGTGGACCCCACCCCCATCCCGAAGCCTGGCCATGCAGCAGCGGGTGTTCCTCCGAGGGGCGTCTCGGACAGAAGCGGGCAGGGCTCCGCTTGGCTTCACGTAAGCGCAGCGCCCGAGATGTTTCAAGCTACGGTCGTTTATGAAGAATCCAAGGCTTGCCACCTCGTGATCCCGATTGGCCTTTCTCCCAAAACACTTGGATTCCCTGCCTGCCTCACATTTAAAACACACATATGCCCAGAGTTCCAAGTTAGGGGAGTTAATCCAGTCCCTCCAGGCACTGGGGGCTGCCCCTGCCCAGGCTGGGGTCCCCGCCACAGACACCCTGTGGGCCAAAAACAGAGGCCGACTGGGGGGGTCAAGCAGCCCCAAGTTGAGCACAGCCAGCGGGAGGCGGATGGGAGGGTGGCTGTCAGAAGCACGCAGCTGGGCAGGCCTGACGTCAGAATGTCCCAGTTTTCCAAAAAGAAACCTGGGTTTTATAGGAAATCAAAACTTTGAAAATCATAGCAAGGCCAAACAGAGCATATCTGTGAGCTGGATGCTTGCAGGGGGGTGGGGATGGGGACTGGGGTGTCCTGAGTGACAGGGGTCCCTGCGGTGCCCGGCATGACAGGCACTCAGCAAGTAATTCCTGGATGGGTGGATGAATGGATGGACGAATGAATGAAACTTTTGGCAGGATGCCCGGTTCCCATGGGGCCGCGAGGTTGTTTACCCCATGTCCCGTGAGAGAACATGGCGTCCAGAGGGAGCTTGCCCACGGAAGTGCCGGAGCCCACAGGGACCGGAGGGTTGGCCGACAACCATGGCAGCGAGAGGCTGCGGGGGAGGGCCCGAGCTGCGGGGTCAGGCCCAGGGGCCCTACTGGAGCTCCGTTTCCCCGGGCAGCGGCTGCCACTCCTTAAGCCCTCCTGTCACGGTTGGACACAAGCACAAAGGCACAAACACAAAAACCTCAGTTAGCGGGAGCCCCTGAGGAAGAAGCCTGGCCCCCAACACCCCCTTGTGCAGCTCTTCCCAGGAGGCCTCAGGCCCCAAAGGCCAGGCCAGCAGGGCAGGGGCCGGGCTGGGCCAGAGAGGAATCAAGGGTGCGCCTCGCCCTGCGGGAGCTGGACGTGGTTTTCTGTGCCCAGGACTTCAGGGCCCTTTGCCTTTGGCTTGTCCACTAAGGAGACAGGCTGCTCACCCAGGGCCTCCCTCCAAGTGTGTTTGAAGGTTCTCTGTCTGTGCACTCCACTGCAATGCATATGTGCACACGTATGCAAGCATCTTGCCTATGAATGCATGTCTCTGGGTGTGCAAACACCCCTACTATGTGTATTTGTTTGTGGAGAGCATGGTGTGGATGGTATAGACCACTGTGTCCCACCTGCAGTGCCTGCTTGTGCACAAAGGCCGTGTGTTCCCCTTAGTGTGTCAGTGCATTCTGGTGTGTGCGCGCGCCCTCGCCCGTGCGCACGCCCTGGGCTGAGGTGCGCGTGCCCCCGCCGCCCCGGAGGCCAGCGCCCCTCTGGACGTCGCCCCCAAGACGCGCTCAGCACCACCACCGCCCCCCCACCCCCCCTCGGCACCCCCGTGCCCTCCCCCTGCGGGCGGCGCAGCATCCGGCACGGCTCTGGGCGGAGCGCCGCGTCCGGGGGAGGTCGGGCGCATTCCTGCGCGCGCTCAGGCCGGAATCGGTACATTCCATTCATAACACTCCCTCGAGCGGGGGAGGGAGGACGGAGCGGAGAGTTAGTGATTAAACGGAGGAAGAACGAGGCTCCGCTTGGCTGGGCGCAGGACCAGCGCTGGAGGCGAGGAGCACGTGAGCTGCTTCCCGGGAGCCCGCCGGCTGCTCACAGGTGGCCTCGTGGGTGTGTTCGGACACGGCACCACGGTGCCCTGAGCCCAGGGGGCAGTGACGGTCAGAGGCGGCCAAGGCGCCTTTGGGCAGCCTAAGTACAGGTAGTCTTGCCCCCGCAGGCCCGCTATGGGTTTTGTCGTCACTCCCATTCTACAGATGGGGAGACTGAGCCTCAGAGATGAAGGCGCTCGTGCCCGGTAGCATCGTCACAGCAGCAACAGCCTTTGCAAAGCCCTGGCCCACCGAGGGGAGCTTTTGCTTGCCTGATGCCCACATCTCCCTCAGCTGAGTGCCGCCCTCCTCCAAAGCCCCCTATGCCCCTGCCACTCCTCTTGGCCCTGGGTGTGCTGTCCCGTTTGCTTTGGGGAGGATCTCACCTCCCCAGCTGAGCTGTGCCTTCCCCAAGAACGGGGCCCGAACCCCACCTGTGCTCGGCCAATAGGCAGTGGTCGCTCAGCTGGCGGGACACTCTGACGCGTGGGATGTCATGGCCCCACTGGACACAGTGGCAGAGAGCACGGGCGAGAAGCAGCTGAATCTGACTCGGCTCCAGGCGGTCAGGGAGGTGGTGGGGAGGCGAGGGGGCTCTTGCTGAGGGGACGGCCAGCATGGCTGGGATGGCTGTGGCCTCGTCCCAGCGCTGAGCAGGGATGACATGGGGTAGGCAACTCAGTGCCCAGTCCTGCTGGCCCTGGCCGGGGCCAGGCCGCCGAGGCTGCAGGCTCTGCTGTGTGTCTGAGGACGGCCGGGGGGAGCTGGGGGCTGGGAGAGCGGCTGGCACAGGAGCCTCGTGAAGAAAGGCTTCCGTGGGGGGCGCTGGATGGGCCTTAGCATCACGCCGCAGGCAGGCGGTGGATGGCAGAGGACCATCTTCAACAGGCAGAGAAAAGAGTCACGTGTCCACCTGTCCGCTGCAGGCTGCCATTCACCTGAGGCCCCGTGACCCCCGGAGTAGCCAGAACGATGCCTAGAGGTTCTATGATTGACGGGGGAGGTGCTGGAACAGGGGGGCCTACGGGTCCCGCTCAGCCAGCCAGGCGTCGGCCACGCACCGGGCGGGGGCCTCTCCTGGGCTGGAAGACCTGGGCGATCACTGCGCCACTGCAGCAGGTCACTGTGACCGGGCAGCCTTTCTCCTAGGCCTGAGCGCTCGCAGTGTGACCGCGGGCAGTCACGTCAGTCCGCTCAGCGTCGGTGGGCAGGGGTGGGCCTGGTGTCCCCGGGGGCAGTGGCAGCAGTCACTCGGCAAACGCGCTGGCCCCCTGGTCTCCACCTCACCCTCTCCTTCCTCCTCCCCATCTCCTTATCACGATGGACTTGTCTGGACCCGTCCTCCCAGGGAGAAGCTGAGTCACCTCCATTTGTGCCCGCAGAGACCTGCTGCTCTGTAGTCTACAGCGGTGGTTCTCGACGTTGGTCCAGAGAGCTCTGGGCCCCCAAGACCCTTTCAGGGGGTCTTGGGGTGAAACCATGCCCGTGATAGTGCCGGGGGGTGTTTTCCTCTCTCACCTCTCCTGAGGGTACAGCAGCGTCTTCAGGGTGACGTGCTGTCGTGCGGTCGCAGCTCCGACAGCCCATGGGACGTGTGCTGTGTATCCTTGCGCTTCAACATTGCTCCATTCTAATTAAAATTAATTTAAAAAGGGATCCCAGTCCAAAATGTTTGAGAATCGCCAATTTAAACTGGGTTCAAACCCAGGTTCTGTCCCTGACTGTCTACAAGGCCTGGAGCAAATACTTAACATAAGAACCTGCAGCCCCTCTTCTTAAAGAGGGCAGAACGGCACCTCCCTCCTGGTGCCCACGCGGGCGGGCGTGAGGCTGGAAACAGAACACAGCGGGTGGTGCACCCAGCGGGTAAACCCACGGGGCTCTGCCTTGCAGACACCCCTCCATCCTCTGGGGAAAGGCGGCCAGCTCCCTCCAAGGCCCTGGGCACCCGTGGAGTTTGGAGGGACTCTTAGCAGCTCTTCAGAGCCTGGCAAACAAGAACCAGCGGAGCCCCTGCCCCAGCGCATTCATCCCGCCTGGCACTTTCCCCAGGCGGGCGCTCGGCCAGCTCCCTGAGCACACATTTTCCTGCATGTCCGAGGTGTGAGAAAAGTAACACGTTTGTTGTTGATCTTGCGGGAAAAGGCCTGGTTTTAGAAAGCGGTGTGTTTTGAACTTGTTGCAGAGTACATTCTGTAAGTCCTGACCAAAATACCAACTGACGTAAAAGAAGTTCCTTCACGGAAAAAATATTTTGCTTGGAGATGGATCCCCGGATGCTGATGGAGGGTAAAGTGCCTCCTTCCCCACGCCAAGCCGGAGCCATCCGGGGCGAGTGCCGGGATTCAGCCTTTGCTGCCTGGGCTGCCACCTCCTAGGGAAGCCACGGGGGCGGGGAAGCTGTTCCAGCTGAAAAGAGAATTCAGTTCGGTGGCCAGTTACAAAATAAATATACAAAACCTGTGGCTTGCCAAACGCCCTAAAATAACTGTAACAAAATATATTGGAAAAAAGATCCCATTCACAATTCAATGAGAAATTAGGAATCCCAGGAATAAACGAAACAAGGAAACACACACAGGACAGGAGGCTCCAGCTCTCACCTGAGAAATAAAAGTCATTGAGTCGATGGAGAGAAAGACGTGTCTCTGGATAGAAAGACATAATATTTTGAAAATGTCCCTTTTCTAGCAGAAATATTTGAAAAGGAAAGCAAGAGGGTGGGGGATGGGATTATCAGAGATGAAGGCTACAGTCCTTTAAACACTGAACTCCTGATGCAAGAATGGAATGGAAAACAATAGAAAGTCTACATGGCAGCCTGAAGTTATATAAACATTTGATACATGAAAAGATGACCTTTCAAATCAGTGGAGAAAGCACGGGCCTTTGTCAATTAACAGTTTGGGCAAATCGCCAACCCGTTGAAATTAAATAAAATTAGATTCCTGTTCCGTGTTCTAGATGGATTAAAGATTCAAATGTAAAATGAAACCATGAAAACACTAGAAGCAGATTTCAGTGAATATTTATGTAATCTTGGGGGTGAGGGAGAACTTAATAAACATGAAACCAAAGATTAAAACAATAAGGAAAAGGTAATGGGTTTGACCAGAAAAAATTTCAAAACTTCACTGTGTCAATAAATACAAACAGATCATCTCTTTAGAAATGGACTAGAGCAGCTTTGGCTGCAACCCTTCCAAGTTCTCCTCAACACAGGAAAAAAACAAAACTCGCCACATTCATCCCGGCAGCAAATTTTCATCTATAGCTGTGAGAAAAGAGAAATAAAAACAGAAAAGCCCCTGCCGGAAGGGAGCTGACATCTACGATGAGAGACAAGTGAGGTAAACAAATGAAAAGACTGCCCACTGAAAACTCAGACGGAAACCCAAATCAGTGACTCTGGAGAAGCTGCCAGTGGAAAGGCGGGGCGACGGCTGCCATCTTCCTGTGGTCCTGCAGGTGGTCATTTCAGAGGCACCTCCCTTCCTAACCCTTTTAACCCTCTTCAGTATGTTTTTGTCTCCTCATGCTACTTACTTTGCTTCCCCTCTTCCTTGAAAGGTTGAATGTTCACAGCGGGCCCCACAAACAATCGCAGATGAACGTGTGATTTCGAATGGTACTAGGAGGAAGTATTCCTGATTGTAGGTGGTCCTTGGATGAGTGTTTTAAATTTTAATCGTTTTCTATTTATTTTAAGGTCTATGAGGAAAGCACTGGTATTCCGTGTATGGGAGACCTACGGCATTTCCTTTTAAATAAGTATGTTTAAGTAGGGAGTTAATTTGAAAACCAAGGTTAAGTGCATGATAACACACTTGGTTCAAGCACATGGCCAAAGTCACGACCTTGGCGAGGGAAGCGACTGCTCTCTGGGACATGCTTCTGTGGGCAAGGGGCCGCCACAGAGGGCTTGCTCCGCCGTTTCAGGACCTCCAGCGAGAAGCACTGAGGGGTGAGGGGACCCCGTGAGGAGGTGAGCAGGACGGTGGGGCTTGAGCTGGGGTGGGAGAGAAGGGTCCTTGTGCAGGGACCGAGAGCACCCGGGGGTGGGTAAGAATGAGGGCGTCTCGGCTGCGGGGAGACCCTTGGAGGAGGTCCCTTGGCCCCTGGGGCTTTGAACACAGGCTCTGATGCCGGGCTCCTGGGCTCAAGGTGCCGAATCGCTCTGTGCCTCTGTTGGCCCAGGGCACAGGCCTGACCGCCCGTCCATGCGGGGTCACACCCGCACGGGGTGGGGGGGCGAACCCGCAGCCTGAGGCCCCAGATGGAGGTCCCCCCGCAACCGGAGCTGGCGCTGTGCGGAGTCAGCTCCCGCCCTGAGGGCGCAGGCACGCGGCTCCCTGGTCCCGTGTCAGCTCTTCCCATCGGTCTCTTCCCTCTCAGGGTCCCCGGAGCTCACCTCCAGGACTCCCAGGGTCCCTGCCCCAGCGTGTGAGGCTCTCCGGCCCTGGGAAGACGGGACCAATACCCGCTCCTCTTCCCACCTGCCCGGGGGGAGCGCGAACCACCCCCAAAGGCCCGCTGAGATGTTCTCCGGCTGGACCCTGCTTCCCTGGGTGTGAAACCAGACGGGGTGCCTCAGTGCCACATTAACCCTGCGAGTGATGGGTGTGTGGCGAGTGGTGAGCAAGAAACGGTCAGGGCGAGTCTAAGGAAAGGAACCCGCTCACAGATACGGTGTTTTCAGACAGAGCCACAACCCTGTCACCCAGTCTCTCGGTTCGCAGCAGCCTCTGCCTACTTTTTTCTCCCTCCCTCCCTCCCTCCTTTTCTGCTTTTAAATAAATTCACTTCAGCACTAGAGTTGACAGCAACACTTCAGTAACTCATGGCACAATCTCCCCTGTGCAGACATCACAGAGGCAATGCTTGTGAAACACAGAAAAGTTTCGACAGTGCTGGAATTAGAACTATTGCTCAAGGCCCATCAGAGGCTCCCGCGCCATGTGTGCTGGCTGCGTGTGCCACAGCTGCTTCGCGCCCACCTCCAGCCTGCGTTCTGGGGGATGGGTGTCCAGCTGGCAAGGGAAGCCCAGCAGGCTGCTCCGAGCTGTAGGAATACACTCCTTCACGGACGGACAGTCAGACCACAGGATCAGGACACCCACCCCCGGGACAGCAGGGGCTCCTGGAAGCAAGGACGTGCCAAGAAATGGTTGCGAGATAGGGCAACCCGTTCACCGTTCACCCCTGAGCAACAGCCTGGGGGCTTCGTGTTTCAGTAAACGAGGTAAGTGGGGCCTCTGCAAAGATCAGGGAAGACAGAGGACCAAAGAAATTAAGAAAGTTGGCAAAGAACTATACTCACAGAGGAAGAGCTTATCTGTTGAAATGACCGACTACAAAAACAAAATGTAAATCTCAGACAGCATTTGCAAAGCCATCTCAATAAGATTCTAGGAAACCTGGGAATCCGTGGAACAAGATATTAATGGTAATAAGACAACAAGCTGAGATTAAACGGGAGGTGCTGAGGGGCAGGCAGGAGTGACACAGGACATGGGTGGGCTTCCAACTCTTTATGTGGAAACAGTTCCAAACCTGCAGAAGAACGTGCGGGAGTGAGGACAGTCCAGAGACACTCACTCTCTTCACCCAGAGCGACCCGTTGTTAACATCGGGCTACACTTGCGTCATCATCTCCTTTCTCTCTCTGAACTACAAGAGTAGTACAGTCCGTGAAATGCGACAGATTTAATTCTGTGCTTCTCCTGGTAGAATAAAGCATCCTGCCCAGAGCACGAGGACCAGGGAGCAGGGGATGAAAGCGGAGAGACCTGGGATCCCAGCGGCCAGATGGTTTTGAACTTGGACGATGCCTAGTTTTGGAAGCTGTGACGGTGCGTACACTCTGTGTCTGTAACGCTCTCCAGGGTTGGAGGATAGCCCCCCATAATCAAACACATCAACATGCCTTACGGCCCTTGAGAACATTCAGACCCACAGGGTAAGTTCAGACCACAACGGCTCCAGCCATTCCTATCAGGTTTGGCCACCACATGAGTCCAGGTCAGTTCAGGGTTTTCTGGCAAATGGCTATGGGCAGAATGTCCATTTTCAGAGCCTTGTGGACATTGGAGGTGCGGGTGAGGCACTGTGGTGGGTCCCCGTCCCCCGGTGGAGCAGACGTTCCAGAAGACCAAGGTCAATCGATACAGGATGCAGTAAACAGGACTCTCACGTGGGGATGAACACCTCGAGAAAGCGGGCCGGGAGGGTGAGAGACAGAGTGGGCTCCTCTGGCCCCGGCAACGGGGAGGTCCCGCTTCAGCGGGACCCCAGGGCGTCACACAAACAGCAGGGGGCGGGTGGGTAGGACCATCAGGAGCCTGTGGGCCTTGGCAAGGTAGGGGATGCGAAGAGGGGCGTGGGCTGGTCAAGAGAGATGGTTTAAAAGGTTCAATGTCTGCTGGGTGGCAAATGGACGCTGGGTGGCAGAGGCGTATGTGGGGAGAGGAGGCGAAAGTGAGGGACGGAGGACAGATTTCGGAGGCAGAGCCGACAGGGAAGAGTGAAGGAAGCAGAAGACTCAAACGGCTTCTCGGTTTGGGGCCGTTTTCTGAGACGGGGAAGGGTAGAGCAGCAGCAGGCTTGGGGCGGCCAAGATTCGGAGACGTGTCCTGGCCAGTGCTACGGACAGATGGTGTCCCCGCAAAACGCAGATGCTGAACCCCCAGTGTGGTGGCATCGGCTGTGCGGGTCATCAGGGATGGAGGAGGTCCTAGGGTGGGGCCCACGATGGAAGCAGCACCCTCACAAAAGGAGACCAGAGCCCGCGCTCCCCTCCGCGCCAGGACTCAGCGAGAAGGTGGCCACCACGAGCTGGGGTCGAATCTGCCAGCAACTCGATCTTGGACTTGCAGCCTCAGGAGTGGGGAGGGATCAGGTCTGTTAAGTTAAGCCCAGCCCGTGGTGTTTTGCTGGCTACCCTGGAGGTGCGTCCTCAGCCCAGGCCGGTGCCTTGTGGAGCCCGCGCCCCTGGCTGAGGCCTGGACTTTATGGGAGAGGCCCGCTCTTTGGTGCTGTCGGTCCTCGGTTCAGAGCCACGACCACCTCAGGGCTCACACAGGCCCTCCATGCTGCCCCGAAGACGAAGCAGCAAGTGCGCCCTCGGGACCGCGCGCTGCATTAACCCCCCTGCTCGTCCCTGCAATGCGAGGCCCTGGGAGAGACCAGAACAAGGGGCGCCAGGCACACGCGGGACTCACAGCACACCCAGTGCCTGCTTCCAGTTGAGAGCTCGCGCACAAGCCCTTCACTCTGAGATCAGGTGGGACGTACAGAAGAGCTCCTGCCTCCCTTCCCCAGCTCCCCATTCCCCGTGTGGGCGTGTCCCGAGATCACGCGTGTCCACAGCTGGGGAAAGACCAGGGCTGCTGCTCTCAAGGTCCGTCGTGGGGCAGCCGTGCCGCCCTGCTCTGGGGCTGACCCGCTTTGCTCTCACTCCTCCTACACGTATTAGCTGGACTCTGTAAGGAAGACGTCAACTCACTTTCCAGCATCAAAAATTAAGCCACACTCCCTGGACAGAGCTTGGCCCGGAGGGAGAGCGAGGCTCCCAGGACAAAGGTTCCCCGAGCTTCTCCCTGCTCGCGGCCCGGCCCGAGTGCCCTTCGTCCCGACTGTGACTGGTCTCCTCGTGCTCTGGCCTGTGCTTCCCGGGTCTCTCCCCAGAGCGAGACCTGCCACCTTCTTTGTGAGGAAAGCTCTCTCTCAGAGCTGCACCTCTTACAGTCGGGGGCCTTGTGGGGGGGCCTCCCCTCCACACACACAGACACACACGTGCAGGCACACAGGCACGCAAGGCACACACACATAGGTACACATACATATTCACACACAATGCACACGTGTGTGACACACAGACACACACTATAGATGTCGGGTCATTGTTTTAAAAAATCAAACAGTAAAAGAAGGTAACAGTAGCTCAGGCTGTCACGTGGCTCCATCAACCCTTAGAACAACTTTGGGCAGACACCGCCATCACTCCCCTTACAGACCGTGGCTTCCACAGCCCCGGGTGACATATCTCAGGAGTGGCAGCTGGGAACCAAATCCAGGCCTTTGTACTCAGGCCTGTGCCCCCAGCCCGCTGCCTGTGTGCTGTTCTCAAAAAAAAAAAAAAAAAAAAAAAAAAAAGACTCATCCGGGAGTTGTTGGGTAAAAAGTTGTCCACATTTGTCTCTAGCGCCCGTGGCCAGACCAACCGCGTCCCTCCCTGTCGCCGCTCCTTCCGCCCAGAAGGGTGGTCAGCTTCACAGCCTCACCTGCACCACGGGGGGCTCACATCTCTCCTGTCTGTCCCCCGATGGGGCTTAAACGATCGAGGCCTGTCCTCTGGCGGCTGACCGCCAGGGAGCCCACAAGGCAGGCCTAGAGCTTCCACCGCAGGTTTGGACACATCACCCAGAGCTGCCCCTCTGCTCAAAACTCAAAGTAGTAAAGAAAACGAACATCTCAATGTTTAAAAGAAGGACAAAGAGTTGAACAGATATTGCATCAAGGAAGATATAAGGATGGCAAATGAGTGCATGAAAGAATGCTTCGAATCAGGCAGCTTTAGGCCCGCGATTTCATTCTTCAGAGCTGTTTTGACTGTTCCAGTCCTGTTGCATTTCCATATGAGCGTTAGAACCAGCCAATGTCTATGAAAAAGGTTGCTGGGAATTTGAATGAGATTGCCTTGAATCTATGGATCAATCTGGGGACGACTGACATCATAACAATGATGTCTTCCAAGCAAGGAACAGAGACTCTCTGTTTATTTAGGTCTCCTTTGATTTCTTTAAAAATGTTTTGCAGTTTTTAGCCTCTTAGATTTATCCCTAAGTTTAATATTTTTTGTTCTACTATAAATGGTGTTGATTTTTTATTTCAATTTCTGGTTGTTGCTAGTATAGAGAAATTGATTTTTGTTTATTGATTTGTATCCTGCAATCTTGCTAAACTCAGTTAATAGTTCTAGTAGCTATGCTGTATATTCCATTGGGTTTTCCACATAGGCAATCATGTCGTCTGCAAATAAAGATGGTTTTACTTCTTTTCCAACCTCAACGCATTTTGTTTCTTATTCTTGCTTTACTGCACTGGATAGAACCTCCAGCACAAAGTGGGCTAAAGTGGTGGAAGTGGGCCTGCTGTCTCTTTCTGGTCTGAGGAATTTAATGGTCTTCCACCATTAAATACAGCGTTAGCGGTGGCCTTTATCAGACAGAGGAAGTTCCCTTTTTTTCGTAGTTTTCTAAGATTTTTTAAAAAATCTGATTGGATATTGATTTTTTCAAACAGTTTTTCTGTTTCTACTGAGATGGTCATGTGGTTTTCCTTACTTAATCTATTAATATGGTGACTGATTTTTTCAAATGTTAAATGAACTTGCATTCCTGAGACAGGCTTTGTCGACTTGGCTGCCCTAAACAGCACTCTGTAGGATTCCCTCTCGAGAATGTCTCCAGTTAGGGTGGCTGAAGACAGATTCCTTCTGTGGTTTAAGCGGCCCAGTGTGTGGATGGGACAGAAAGATAATAGCACACATTCAGCCCTCAGTTCCTCAGTCCACCGCAGACCCCGCTGGGATGTCAGGACTGCAATTCCTTCATTTGACCCTCAGCCCCACAGGAAGGCAGGAAAGCCCAGCAGCCAGTATACCTGCTGGGCAGGTGAGCAGACTGGGACCCAGGGAGGGACTTATCCCCCCAGGTGACAGCCAGAAAGGGCGGGAGCTGGTGGCAAGGCCTCAGTCTGTGGTCCTCACCTCCCCCTGCCTTCAGAGCACTCCCAACACTGGACCCAGGGGAGCCGAGCCCCTCAATACCCATTGGGGGCAGGTCTAAGAGGAGTAATCTCCACGGGAGCCCTGAAACCTGAAGCTTGTATTGGCAAGGGTCCTTGTCAACCCCCATGGACCCGACGAGGCAGCTGAGGCTCCAGGAGCAGGGACACAGCGGAGAAGCCACGTCTTGGGGGGTGCGGAGCCCCTCAAAGTGCTCAGGCCTCGGCTCCCGGCCAGAGCTGCGCCCCGCACACACAGAGATCTGCAAGCCATACAGAAGGCTCATAACACATGCGTGAACATCCCAGAATGTTTAGCAGATTAGCACCCGTCTAGCCCGCGGCCAGGCGGCGCCGCACGCATGGGGGCCGAGTGAGGACCTAAGTGGGTCCCCAGGAGAGAAGGGGGTGTGGCCCACGCCCCTCTCCGCGCGCACCTGCGCCGGGCGCTGCGCCGCTGCTCCGACTCAGACCGCCCAGTTGCACCTCCGGGGTGGGGCGGGACGGCGGGGGGTGGGGGGGCGATGGACGCCGCTGCCAGGAGCGTCCGCGCTCCTTAACGGAGTGCCGTGCAAGAGCGGGTTGCACAGGTGCGTTCGCGAGGGTCACGCAGCCCCGCCCGCCGCCTCAGCGTCGGGGCCGGATTCTGTGTTTGCTTTCCATCCTTCTCTAGGGGCTCAGCGCCTACGCGCAGCTGAAACGAAACAACCCGCGTGCAGCTGCTGACTCGACCCCACCGGGCCCCCTGAGAGAAGAGAGGCACCTTCAGCCGCCTCCGCTCCCTCCCCTCTCCTTCCCGCCTCTGCACAGCTCGCGCTTGGGACTTACATGTTTATTTTCATTCTTCCATGGTTACGTGGATTGACTTCCTACTGCCGCCGCTGCAACACATTCCCACGACCGCTCACACTTCTGAAGTCAGAAGTCCTAGAATCAAGGCGTCAGCAGGGCTGGTCCCTCCTGGAGGCTCCAGGGCACAAGGTCCCCTGCCTTTTCCAGCTCCTGGAGGCGCCTGCGTCCCTTGGCTTGTGGCCCCTCCTCCACCTGCAAAGCCTGCGGAATAGCAGCGTCCAACCTCTCCCTCTGACCTCTGCCCCCATTGCCATGCCTCCTTCTGACCCGCTTGAAAGGACCCACGTGATCATGCCGGGCTCACCGGATAATCCCGGGTATCTCCCTGCCTCAAGAGCCTTAACTTGATCACACCTGCAGAGGCTCCTGTGCCCCATAAGGGAATGTACTCCCAGGTTCTGGAGATTAGCAAGCGGACATCCTTGGGGCCATTATTCTGCCGACCACACTAACTGTGTAACTTTAAACAGTATATTTAACCTCTGTATCTTATCCCATCAATTTTAGCAAAAGCTCTTGCTACCACCCACGTCATTTGCTCAACAAATATTTGTTCTGGGAGCTGGGCTCACAGCACTGAACAAAACAGGCAAAACCCCTATTCCGGAGGAGTTTATGTTCTAGTGGGGAAGACAGATAATAAAATGAATGAGTGAGTAAATTATGTTCCCAGCACAATTGATTTTTGGATGATGATTTGGCAAAAGTTAATTGCCTGCTCCTTGACCCAGCAAGCCCACCATGAAAAGTTGTGTATGAAGCTGTGTGCAAAGTCTGTTCTGTTTTATATCATTATTTATCGCAGCAAACACGTGGGAACAATCTAAAAGCTTATTAATGGTAAATAATTTACCATTAAATATAATTGGTAAGTAAATCGTGGTGCCCAGAAACCAGAATTTATAGCTCAATGTGATGATATTTATTCTAGGATCTGGGTTTATAGCAAATCCTGTGCCCATGGAGCACAGTCTAGGAACAAGTAAACCATGTGGTCTAAATTGCTTTTTTCAAGGCAGAGGCTTCTCTGGGGGACAGGAGACCTCAAGCATTGCACACCTTCCAGTGTTTGTCTAACTGGGTCGGAGCCAGACTGGCGTAACGTGACTAGCTGTACACTGAGACGCTTGCTTCTCTTCCTGTAACAGTATGTGACGTCTGCGTTCAGATTTTAAAAGCCGCTTGCAGTTATTGACTCACAAGTACGTGCTGCCTTTTCTCTCTGGAGTCGGATGTTTCCAGTGAGGCGTCTTGGTCCGTCGGCCTCTGACGTGACCTTGTGACAAAGATGGGCGACCCCGCTTCTCACTGTTCCCAGAGCCACCCCATTCTGAGGCTGCTCTGGGTTTTACAGGATTAGCTCAGCGCACGAGGCCTGTTCACAAAACCGACACAGAACCAGCGGGAAGAGCAGCCCCGGGTCCAGGCTTGGGTCTCCGCCCGCAGTTCCTGGGGTCAGAGCCGATGAGCCAGCCGGGGAAGGACCCACGGCGGCCGGAAGGCTCCTGGGTCTCAGCATCTAGACCTTCTACCAGGGGCTCCTCTTGCAAGGCCCCCAGGGCCCCCCCCCCCCGAGCTGAGTACCAGCCCAGAGTGTTTATCTGGAGGCTCCTCTGCTGGACGCCCTCCTTGGTGTCTGAGTCTCTCTCTTGTCTGTAGCGCAGCAAGTCTGCTGTTTTAAATGTGCTGACTTACTGCGTCTTCTCGCAGCCCTTCACACAGGGGGATGCACCTGAGGTTCAGCGAGGCTGCGGGCTCACCCAGCCTGGACTCCACTGTCCCCTCCGTGACCCACCCGCCGTTCTCTCCTGCCCCCCCCTCCCCGGTGGGATATTGTCTTGGTTCTCCACTTGCCTTGTGTGTGGACAGAGCTCTAATTATCATTATATTATTTAGTTATATATCAGTGTATTGTAATCATGTCAGTATATATGTTACACGTTAGTGTGTTATATGTTATATATTAGTATAGTACATATGTTATGTATTAGTGTATTTATTATACATGTTATGTATTAGTACATTACCAATGTTATGTATCAGTACATTATATGTTATGTATTTGTATATCATGTGTTATATATTTGTGTATTATACATATTATGTATTAGTGTATTATACCTGTTATGTATTAGTACATTACACATGTTATGTATTAGTGTATTATGTGCTATGTATCAGTTAATTACATTTTATGTATTTGTATATCATGTTATATATTCGAGTATTATATATTATGTATTAGTGTTTCATACATGTTATGTATTAGTGTATAATAGGTGTTAGGTATCAGTATGTTATGTATGGGTATGCCATATGTTATGCATTCGTATATTATATATGTTGTGTATTAGTGTATCCTACATGTTACGTATTTGTATGTTATACATGTTATGCATCAGTATCTATGTCATTTGACCCAGACTCTGATCCGGAACCGCCAGCTCTCAGCCCCCTGCTCTCTGCCCTCCACACCTGTCTCCCTCATGTCCCTCCTTCATTCACCACCAGGTTCTGGAAGGTCTGTGTGAGTTCGTCTCCAGGGCAGCACCCCTACCGCAGGTTTTAGTTCTGCTGCTGCCCTTTTTCTTCCCTTGAGACTCTCCTTCATCTCTCCCGTCTCTCTGTCTACCCCATCCTGTCGCTCTTCTGTTTCTGCCCGGGCTCTCTTCGTGCCCTCCCAGGAGCCACGGGACTTTTCACCTGTTGACGATTACAGGAAACCTCCGCAGATGCCTTTCTGGTCCCGCCGTGGGCCTCCGAGGTGTGCGTCTCTGTCTTCTGAACGCTGCTCTCTAGGCTACCATCCGTGTCTTCCTAACAGCCCCCTGGCGTCCGGTATCCCTTTTGCCTGACCTCAAATACAGCAAGATCTTTTCAGACTTGGTGTTTGTCAGAGCCCGACCTTGCCCCACTCTCGGGCCCTCACATGACGTTCAGAGCCCCCGTCCCATCGGCTGCCGAGCAGACAGCAGGCCCCTTCCTGGCAGCTCCTCTGCTGTGCCCACTGCCCAGGCCTGCAGGACCCTGAACGATGGAGCATAAGGAAAGCTACAACCCCTGCAAGCCCCGACCCCGGGCCTTTCTGCTTCTGTCTCCCAACCCCATGGCACTTGTCTGGACTCTGGGCCCCTCCAGGCATAGACGATGGTGACATCACAGGGTTTGTTTCTTGTTTACTTTCGTCTGTATGAGGCAGGGACCTGCCATTTGCAGTCGTGCTTGTCACACAAAGTGCCTGCAGGGTTTCCCCTCGTGACACCCTGTTGTCTCTGGAGGCCTGACTGTTGGTCCCATACCTGCCGTGACACCCATTCTGAGAATGTGGACAAGGCCATGGGGCCACCACGACTTACCCGCTGGGCGGGCGTGCCCGTGGCCGAAGCTGCACCCCTCCTCTGCCCTCCTTTCCCCGTCATGGAAGCCCCAAACTTAGCTGTGCTCATAACCTGCCAGATTAAGGCTACGTTGTCCAGCTTTCCTTGCAGCGAGTGAGGCTGTGTGATTAAGTCCTGGCCGAGGGGACGTCAGTGGACAGGCCTGTGCTGTGTGGGGGGAGCACAGCCCCGGG
The DNA here is from genome assembly GCF_965194825.1 of Balaenoptera physalus. Lineage (NCBI taxonomy): Eukaryota > Metazoa > Chordata > Mammalia > Artiodactyla > Balaenopteridae > Balaenoptera > Balaenoptera physalus. Next base: position 110,750,949 of record NC_138896.1, read on the forward strand.
CTGCTCGCTGCAGGCGGGCACGGGGCCCCCGGGGCGCCAGGCTGGAGGGCAACGAAGAGGCCTGGGAGCCTCAGGGCTGTTTCAACGGAGAAAAATAAGCTTCCGCGGTGCTGGGTTTTCTTTGTTACGGCAGCCTAGCCCACGCTGCCTGGTACAGTCTCCGGAGATGTGCCTCCCCGGCCTCTGCCCGCCGTGCGGGATGGCCCCATGCAGGGCCGGGCGGTGCCGGCTTGGTGAGGCTGGCTCTCTGCTCCGCAACCTTCCAGATTCCTCCCTATTACGAACGGTTGTGGGCACACGGGGCCTGCAGGTCAGGACAAACACTCCTCTTCCGGCCACACAAGTCACAAAGGGTGACAAAGGTGGTGGCGGGGGTCTCCCAGAGGTGGCCAAGCCAGGCGCCTCCGCAGCGTTCTGGACTCTGTGGTGCTGCCAGGGGCCACGGCACAGGACAACTGAGGCCCGGCTCCCGGCCCCTCCGTCCGGCCAAGACTCAGGCTCACGCCCTGGAAAGGGTCTTCGCGGCTGTTCATCAGCACCAGGCTGCCACCTGGGGCTGTCACACCCGTTCCGCGGGGTCAAGAGGCTCACGAAACTCCCCCAGAGGGTGGGCGAGGATCAAGAGGTGGTCCTCGTCACCGCCGTCCCTTCCCTCTGAGCCCCCGGCCAGTGCAGATGCCCAAGGGGGTCTGGAGCCCAGGCAGAGGGGGATGGCTTCACCACCCGGCACACACGGCCAGCCTGGCTTCGGCCCGGACAGAGGGCCAGCCGGGGGGCCGCGGGCTCTGAGTGGGCGGCTATTGGGGACAGACACCGAGAGCAGGTGAGCGGTGTCCCGGGTCAGCGCCCAGCCCCACACATCTGTGTGCTCACGGGCTCCTCCAGTGTGACCGTCCCGATGGCCTGTGTCTCTCTTATCTGGGCTCCACTGCTTCCTTATGGATGAAGAAAGCTCTACGTTAATGCACCTGGAAATCAATGCCTCACTTCCCCAGAGCATGTTTACCCACAGAGAGTACGTCCGGTCAGGGTCAAAGGGCAGAGGTCACAAGGCCGAGTCCTTTCCCCAGGACCAGGGCCAGTCGGGATGGGGTGCCCATTCTCAGATCCCCTGTGCTGTGCTGGGCACACCTGCCAGCTCCACCGACAGGAAAGACAGCTGTAGCGAGAGGTTCCCAGGTCAGCGGGGACGATGGCCTCCACCTCCGGAGATGCACAGAGTACACGTGCAGACACGCACACGTACACACGCACGTGCCTCGCTCCACCTCTCCGCTGCAACCCACGGAGCTTCGCCACTGCTCCAGGTCGGAGGGTGTCACTGAGAGCCCCCTGCACGACGTGCCTCAGGCCCCGGGAAAGGACGGCCTCCACGTCGTGTGGACAGAGAACTGGGCAGCCCTCTCGCTGCGGTGCCCAATGCGGCTGCCCTGCCCCTCCTTGCTAGCTCTCGGCCCCTCCTCGCTCTCTGGTCCCCGCCGCCCCTGCTCCCAGCCCGCCAGGGCGTGCAGATGGGTCCAGGCCTCAACCTCGTCTCCCCAGAGCTCGGAGGAGCTGGGCTGTGTTGAGGCGGCAGCCTAACCCCATGCACTGGCCATCCCCCGCTCCACGCGCCCCCCACCTCCAGCGTCTGCCTCCGCCTGGTCAAGACTCCTAATCGCTTCAGAATCGCAAGTGGAGATAACGTGCCATCTCCTGGAGGGGTTCGAGGGGGGAAACGGTCTGCTCCACACCCCCCCCCAACGGTGCACACAGTAAGTGCATGATAGATGCTCAATGCACTACACACAAGGTGGGAAGTGCCAAGCAAGGGTCTCAGACAGGAACTCAGGGGAGCGGCGGCCCTGTGGGCTGGACTGGCCTGCGGTCTCTTCCCACAGTGATGCTGGGATGGGGCAGCCGTGGATCTGTGGAAGAGAGGCAGCCCTCCAGGAAACCAGAATGAGCATAGACCCAGCCCCGGGTGTGGAAGTGGGGCTGTGGGGACCCTGCACTGCTGGACCAGGGGCTGGACACCCAAGGAGACTTTGTATCCCTCCGGGTACAAACCAAGGTCCCCTGAGTGCTGCAGACGCAGACACGGAGACTCAGCCCCCAAAATCACCCCCGTTCCTGGCAGAGCAGAGGAAAACAGCACACGAATGCCACAGTTATCAAGTTCTTTTTTCTTTTTATTGGCAAAGTAAATATATTTTTATGAAGGACCAAAGAAAATATATATAATTGTAACATATGTACACCAGCTTTATAGATTTTATTTCAAATTTACACAATGTTGACATGTTATTAAAAGATTTTATGTAGATGCACCTATGTACATTTTATTTACATACATTCATAGGATGTGAAATAAACCTCTCAAAACAAGCTAGTTCATTTGATATTAATTTCTAGACAAAATAAGGAATGCATTTCTAAATCAGGATTTTGGGAGGCTCTATCTAGCTCTTCTACACGCAATGCAGTGGCTCCCCTCTCCTCCTGAAGGTGACCCCGGAGGCTACTGTCTGGATTTGTCTGGAAACAGGATGAGGGGCTGAGCCACACCGGTACCATCGCCCTGGGGCAGACCTGCACCTGTCCGTCTGCCCGGCACATTTAACTCAAGCACATGCTCTGCCACCTCACCGAGAGGGGGCTTGTCACCCAATCCCACATCCACCCGGAGGCCAGGTCCTGCACCCCAGACCGCCCCACCGCACCCTCCAGGGGTCAGGCCAAGGGACGAAGCCACGCTCACACTCCAGTGCAGCCCCGGACTTCTGGCCTACTTCCTTCTTCCCGGCACGGCTCCCTCCGGGAACTGACATTTCAAAACTGCACATTTCTTCTTCCCCAGCAATCGAGCGCTAGCCCTGGCCCAGGCCGGGAGCCCAGCGGGGGAGGGGCCGGGCCGCAGGAAGGCACTAGGGCCCGCAGGCCGCCTCCGGGCCCCCCCCAGGCGGGGGCGGGTGGAGGCGCTGGGTCCGCATCCCGGGCTCCAGAAGGTGGCCTGGAACGTCGACAAGTCCCTCTGGAGGAGGCCAATAACTTATTGCTACAAAGTACCGGGCGGGGCGGGTGGGCAGGCGGCGCCGGCCCGGTCAGGGTCAGGGCCGAGGCGCGCGGCTGCTGCGGGGGAAGCGGTGCACCTTGACGTGCTTAGACAGATGGTCGCTGCGCGCGAACTTCTTCTCGCACACGGGGCACTGGTAGGGCTTCACGCCCGAGTGCGAGCGCCGGTGCCGGGACAGCTCGTCCGAGCGCGAGAACCTGTAGGACAGGGCGGTGAGCGGCCGCACCTCGGCAGTCCCGGGCCGGAGCGCTCGGGCTCCGCTGTCCCTCCCCCCGCCCCTCCCCCGCTGCCCCTCCGGCCCCTCCAGGGAAGCGAGAGCAGCCGACAGCAGGCCTGTGCCCGTGCTGGGGCCTGAGGGCCGCTGGAGACCCCACAGGCCCCCGACTGCAGCTGCGCCTCAAGCCCCCCTTACACCAGAACTTGGGGCTCCTGTGAGTGTCCGCACGGGCAGCCCCCGCCCGCGAGAGGAGACAGGCCCGGGGAGGAGCCCCTGCCCAGCCCTGCAGGGAGCTCGCAGCTCCTCTGTCGCTTCCGCCACCGGAGAGGAAGGGCCCTCAGACTTGGCCCCCACGACCCCTGGACCCTACTTTCCTAAAAGCTGGGCCCCCTGAGATGTCCCCAAGCAAAACTGCACCCCTGCGAGGTGCTCCTGAGGGTTTAAATGGTTCCCCCGTGGCCTCCCTATTGCGGCCCCCACCAGCCTGAGAGCCCAGAGGCCTCTGGGGAGGAGCAGCTGCTAGGGGACCCGAGCTGACCACAGGGCTTAGCTGTTGTCACCGACTTCAGGCACTCCAGGCTCTCCCCACTCCCGACCCTGGTCCTGGCAGTGAGACCCCACCCTCCCTACACACGCTCTCCTCCTCTGTGCTCTGCCTACACGACCTGCCCTTGGCCTCTCTCACCCCGGGACATATGCACGTACTCTTGTACTGTTCCCTGTCTGGAATGCTCTTCCCTCTGACCCATCCCTTAGAGCTCAGCTCAAACGTCACTTCCTCAGGAAAGCCCTCCAGGACTGCATCCCATCCTCAGCTCCCATGGCACTAGGCACTTCTCTTTTCTGCCCCGGCCACTGTTGCAACTTCAGTTTTCAACTTTTTGATGAATGTCAGTCTGTGCCACTAGACCATCAGCTCCATGAGGAAAGACATACACGCCGTGGCCAGCCCAGTGCCCAGCACGTGGAAGGTGTCCAGTACATGCATTTATGCGAAAAAGCGGACACGGCCGCGCCCTTGGGAGGATGGAGAGCTGTCAGTCAGTCCTCTCTAGCCCCAGAACACGCATGCACACAATGCACACTGTGCACACACATACGTGCCACACGTATGCACATCATGAACACAGGTGCATGCACTCACACGTGTACACATGTGCACACCACAAAGATGGATACGTGAACATGTGCACACGTAAGAACACGTGAATAGGAGCACCAGGCCCAACAGCCCTGTCCGTGGGCCTGGGGCCACGCGCGAGAGGTAGGTGAGGTGGCGCCCCGGAGCAGCTGTCCCCCGCCCAGCCCGGGCCGGGGCTGGCGGCCCACCTCGGGCCTGACCCTCTGTGTGGAAGCCTTGGTCCCACAGCCTGCTGAGGGCCAGGACGATCCAGCAGCACAAGCCCAGGGAAGGCTCAGGTGGAGGGCAGGAGGGCCTCAGCACCAGATGGGAGCCTGGCCCGGCATCCCTCAGCCCCTCCGGTGCCCAGGGTCCTGCCCAACGGCGCAACACGGCCAGGCTTCTGTGCCTGGAGGCTGGCGCCCCGCCTCCCATCCCAGGGAGCCAACCCCGGGCAGGCACAGAGCAGTGCTCTCGGCTACCTTTGCCAATAAGGAACTGGCCCGTCTGCCAGATGAGGAAACTGAGGCTCAGAGCGATGAGGCCCTGATCCAGGGTCACCAGCGACAGAGCAGCCAAGGCCAGAGCAAAGGTCCTGCACAGCGCCCTGCCTGCCCTGCTGCCTGCAGAGGGCCCGGCCTCCTCCACAGAGCCGAGCCAGGCGGCGTGTGCCACCGCAGCCCCGTGCAGGCAGGAAGTGGCATCAAGGCTCCTGGCCGCCAGAGCCCGGGCCACCTGCCCCCAGCAGAGTCAGGCCTGCCCGGGGCGAAGGCTCCAACGACGCCCCCGCAGGACCCGCACCCGCCAGGCACAAGGCGTGGGGTCAGCTGCACCCTCCCGGTCAGGGAGCCAGGACCAGCCCCCCCGGACCGACGCCAGCACAGCGAGGGCTCAAAGGGGACGAGGGGCTTGCTGGGGTCCCACAGCCGGCGGGGCGGCCAGATGGCTCAGGTCCCCCCACCACGGCGAGCCTGCGCGGCCCTGAGCAAACTCACCACCTGCCCTGGGCCTCAGAGTCCGTCCTCTCTCGTCCAGTGAGGTCCTTGGGATTCCTGCCCACCTCCCAGGACTTGTCTCAGAGGCCAAAGTGGTGACACAAGGGCCACGGCGGCCTCTCATCAGGGGGATCCCTGGGAGGGGCAGGCAGCCGGGGGACATCCAGGCCTGAGAAGAGCTGTTTCCAGCCACACGCCCCCACCCCCCTGTAGCACAGGGGCCCTGAGAAGACCCCCGCCGTACCCCCTCACCACTTTCTCCCGTGTGGCAGCCCTCACGGGAAGGGGCCAGGGGCCAGGTGGGCTCTGCTACCTACTGCCTGGACCACCCGGGCACGTCGCCAAGCTCTCTGAGGCTGCTCCCCCTGGATACGGGGGGGCAGACTGGCCGCAAGGGCCGCGAGGGTGCAGAGGCCAGGAGCGCGGAGGGCAATCGCTTGACGGCTATGAGCCGGGCCCCGGTGAGTCACGACCGTGATCGGTGCTGCTGGGGTGCAAGCCAAGGAAGCACAGGGGTCCAGAGGACCCTCCGGAGCCGCCCCCTCCGTCAGCCAGAAAGCCACTGCTGTGAACAGTCAGGCTAAGGGCTGCGGTGGGAACGGTGCCCCAGGGTTGTGCAGTGCGCGACCTGTCCGACAGCACTCGGGCTCTGCGACTGCAGGGAAGGGTCGCGGCCGCAGGGCCGCAGCTTCGGATCCTGTCCCCGGCTCTGCAGCCTCAGCCTGCCAGCCTCCTTCTGGGGCCTCCCGCCACGTGGGGCAGCTGGACGTCGTTAGTATCCCTATTAGCTGCGGCAGGAGGGCACTCTCCGTGGATGGAACAGGACTTCTGCTGCACGGAACTGCCTCCGGGAGGGACGCAAGGAAGTTTCTAGGAAGGTGGCAAACAGCTCTACCTAGACGGTCAGATCCAAATAGGGACAGTCTGGCCCCAGTCCCGTCCGGGGCGCCGGAACCACGCCACTACGGGGGAAGAACAGGGCATACTGGGTTCAGGACCAGACACCGAAGGAAGGGGCGGTTGGTGACCTGGGCCAGTGACGACCTTGGGGGACACCGTTCACGGCCCAAAGGTGTGCAGGGCAGAGCACAGGACACGATGCCACGGCCAGAAACAGCCCCAGAGAAGAGCCAACTGCTCGCCAAGACCACCAGGAAGAAGAGAGGGGTCTGGGGGTGGTGAGCTCCCCACACGGAGGGCAGGCCTGGCTCAGGGCGAGGTCCACCCCCCACTGGAGGTGTGGAGGGTGCTGCAGAGATATCCTAAGGCTACAGGCGGGCTGAGCTCCTGGCTCTGCCACTTACCAGCTGTGTGACAGTGGACAACTTCCTTAACTGCTCTGGCCGCAATTTCCCCCTCTCTAAAATGGGACGACAGGCTGACGCCTGCTCATGGGCTTGCTACGACTATGGAGCCTTCTCAGCACGCCAGGAGCTTTTGTTTCGCTGTTGTCACCCCTCCACTCTTTTCTCCCGGCCCATAAGCTGAAGCCTGGCAGCTGACAGCCTTGGGGAAGAGATGGGACACCTGCCACCACGACTGACGGCAGGTGCCCGGGGAGGGGGTGAGGGCCTGGGGCTGCAGGTGGGAGAAGTGTGCTGGCCACAGCGTGGGTGGGGTGTGCTCTGTCCCCGTGGGCACGTGACTTGATCTTTCTGGGCTTCAATGTCCCCCTCTGTAAAATGTGACGGTGCCGACACATCACGGGGCTGTTGGGAGGCCTCAAAGAGCCTGTGACATGGGAAGGACAAAGCCAGAACCATCGCAAGACTGACGACAGCCACCACTGGAGGTGACCCCTGGACACACGGGGCACAGAGGGGGCCGAGTGCGCCTGTGCTGCGGAGGGGAGGCTGGCGAGCAGACCGTGTGTGCCCGTGGGCCGGAATGAGGAGTTTGGATAGGAATCTAAGTGTACCAAAGTAGGCCTAAAGGCCAGAGTAGGTAATGAGTCCCCCGTGGAAGGAAGTATGTAAGCAAGTGTGGGGATTTGTGGAGGGAATTCCAGCTCTGAGAATCTTAGAACAGTGCCTGGCATTCAGTGAGTGCTTGTGAGCTGGTGACTGTCATGTTACCCCCTGTCCTGTCCCGACTGAGCTGCCCCAAAGCCCATCTATCCTCCCACCCAACTGCTGAAAGGACTCCCTCCATCTCTGTCCCTCAGCTGGAGGCTACGACCATATTTAAGGGACACTCATGTCACGTGCACATTCCCAGGGGTTCAGGATCCCTGAACACCAACTGGGGAGAAACAGCCCTTCCAAGGGGGGGGGGCGCCCTCAGCTCCCAGCCAGGCAGTGCGTCTGCCACATGTGACCCCATGAAGGCCAGACCCAGACCTGGGAGAAGCTCCAGGAGTGGCTGATGGCAGGGACGGCTCCCAGGGGGGTCCGGGGAGACCTCACTGTGGCAGGCACCCACCATGCCTGCCCCTGCCAAGGGGGTCCTGGGCAAGACCCGTGCAAGGGCTCAGACAGTGGCAGAGCTGAATCCCCAACATACATCCCGTCTGGCTCATACAGCTCCTCCCATGGGGAACTAAGTCCCTCTGAGGCCGCTGTGCCGGGGCTGAGTGTGCCCCCCTGTAAAGCACTGTGGGCTGAGGGTCTGCTCTCTGGGGCGGCCCAGAAGGGCGCAGGTCCTCTCCTCCCGGTGGAGCGGGCCGGCGGGTGGCCGTGACCAAGACCACGCCTTCCCTCCCTGCGGCTCTGCCCAGCCTCACTCTGAGCGGAGGGGCCCCTTCCCAACAGTCAGCAGTGGCCGAGGACAGTGCCCGGGAAGGTGAGGCTGCGCCACGTCTCCACAGCCCAGCCCCGCCACGAGGAGAGTGCAGGCCGAGGCCTGGGAGTCTTGGGTGCCTCCGACCCGGGGTGCCGCCCACGTGGAAGCCGGGCCCAACCCCTTCCGGGTCCTTCTCACACTCTGACCTCGTATGAGAGCGACCGCACAACCTCTGGGAAGGGGCGCTGCTGTGCCCCTCTGCGCGCACAGCCTTGGCAGGCAGTGGCAGGGAGCAAGTCCTCACCTGCCAGATGGGAGACGGAGGCTCGCCCAGGGGACCGCTGGAGGGCAACGCGGGAGCGGGAGATCGGGGCTGGGGCTCCGACCGTCGCCACCGGCTGCCCCACCCCAGGGGTCAGGACGCCCTCTCCTGCAGCTGAGCCCCTGCACGGCCCCGAGTCTGACCACTGAACATGGCACCCTGCCAGCCCACAGGCCCCACAAGCTGCCCTGCAAGCACACCCGGCCCCCCGGCCTGAGGCTCTCCGGGAGGCGGGAGGCCCGTGGGGCTGGGGCTCTGGAAGAAGCCCTCAGGCCTGTGGGCGCCTTTGGAAAAGCCCCTTCTCTGGCCAGCTCAGCGCTCCATGGCGAGGGGCCGCCAGCATCACGTCCAACACTCAGGTCACAGCTCCCAGCCACGCCACAGCCTTGGCCAGCCGGGACTCTGCGGCCAGCACCTCTGCCCAGGGGGCCAACTCTCAGGTGCTCTCAGGTGAGATCCCAGCAGGAAACAAAAGCTGCAAACTGCCCCCCGTGTGCCGCGTGCACCCACGCACACACACGCCCAGGGTACAAACGTGCCACGCGCACACACACCATCACATTTGGTCACATTTGGTCACGCAGCAGAGACCCACGTGGAGACGGCAAGGTGCAGACACGAGCCCGCACACACAGCCACACGCCCCTCGTGAGGTCCGGTTCTGCACACGGAAGAGCGTGCCTGTTGCTACACACACACACACACACACACACACACACACACACACACACACACACACACACACACACACACACACACGGAAGCCGCACCAGCCAAGACCCAGACTGTCGGCAGCACACGCACCTCCCCGGCAAGCTAGCTTCCTGCAGGGAGGGTGTCCTAAACAGGGGAGAGCCGCCGGGGGCACCCCTGAGCGTGTTGGCTCCTGACCTGCTGCCTGAGCTTCAGGAAAAGGTGGACGTGCCCTCCGGGAAGGTGAGCCCCCCCGGGGGCCTGGGGGAGAGCCACAGGGGTGCCGCCCAGCTTGGCCTCCCATGGGCTGGGGAACCCTGGGCAAGCCCCCGCCCCTACCCCTTGGAGAGCCGGTTTCCCCCGCGGTGCCACAGAGTCGAGAGCCTGGAAGGAGCCTCCCGCCCTCAGTGCAGCACCCCTAGCCTGGCCCTCCCTCTCCCTTGGCCTTTCTGGCTTCCCAAACCCACCGCCAGGTCCCCTGTGGGGAGCGCAGCCCAGGTGCCCCAGGACTCTGTAAAGACAGCTGGTGCCTCTGGTCGGGGAAGCAGCCTTTTCAGGCTGTGACTTCTCTAATCGGACCCCTGGCTTCAAATCCCTTCTGCAAAGTGGCGTGCCCTTGGGCAGGTTACTTAGCTGCTCTGAGCCTCTGCTTGCTCAGGCGTAAAGGGGAGTAAGGGTGGTACTTACCCTTGGGGGCACCCCGAGGCACGAGGAGCGGTGCACACGGCCGCAGCCGCCCTGCCCTATTCTGAGCTGCCCCGTCACCACCACGAGAGCCCTTCTGCGTGGCCCAGCCCCTCTCCTCCAGCACGGGTGCAGCCTCACCTGGTCACCGTGAGACTGCAGACCAGGGATCTGGAGGCACGAGGGAACCTCTGGGCGGTGTGCCAGCTCTGGCCCTGCCCCTGCCCACCCCTCTCTCCCCTTCCTAAGCAGCCTTATCTAAGGATGGGGAATGTGGCCTCGGCAGCACACCCAGGGGCGTGGAGACGCCCGGCCAGCCACCGCTATAGCCATACTGACCTCCAGCCGCAGCCCGGCCAGGTGCAGGCGAAGGGCTTCTCGCCCGTGTGCCGGCGCAGGTGGGCCTTGAGGTGGCTGCTTTTGGTGTACATCTTGCTGCAGCCTGGGAAAGTACACTTGTGCATTTTGATGAGTTCTGCTGCCGGGTTCTTGGGGAACTTCTGGCCCATGAGGAGGCCGGCGGAGCCGGGCCCCAGGGGTCCCGACCCAATGGGCTTGGCGGCGATGGGCACAGGGGCGATGCGCACGAACTTGGAGGGCAGGTTCAAGCTGGAGGAGGGCACCACCTGGGGCACCAGCGTGAAGGTTTGCCCCTGGATGTTGACCAGGAGCTGGGCCACCTTGACGCTCTCAGCGGCCTGCCCGGGGGAGACGGGCTCGGCGCCAGACTCCTGCTTCACCTGCAGCGGCTGGATCTGCAGCAGGACGGGGATGGGGCCGTCGGGGGCGGGACCCCCACCCGGGCTCTGGCTGCCGCCCACACCAGCTCCCGGTGGGGGAACACAGCGCTCTCTCCCACTGGCCCCAGGATGGAGGTGGCTCCTGTGGAGCCCGGCGGAGAGCTGGCCGCAGGCCTCCAAGTCCTTGCTGTTGCTTTCTGGGGCCTCCTTCACCCCTGGCTCCATGTTCTCCTCCAGAAACTCTTCGATCTCCTCCAGGGTGGGCTGGAAGGGCCTTGGGACGTCATCGGGGTCTCCCACAGGAAACTCGGGGAAGCAGAAATGCTCCCCCTTCACAGGTGCCGGTGCTTTCCGCCAGGTCCCCCAGGCCATGGGGCCGCCGTTGGCCCCGGCGCTGCCACCACCGCCGCCGCCCAGCGTGGCCTGGGACAGCAGGAAGTCCAAGATGCTGTCCTGGCCCTCGGCCCCGGGGCCGCCGCTGTAGCAGGAGCAAAGGGCTTGCGAGTCAGGGCTGGCACAGGAACAGAGGCTGGAGGCGTCACTGTCGTCCTCCGAGAGGGGCGAGGGCAGCATGTGGTATGCCCGCCCGCCAGCCAGCCTGTCACCCAGATAGCCAACGGGGCACTTCAGCGACGAGAAGGTCTCGTCCACTGGAAGCAAGTGGTCCACCATGCTGGCCTGGCCGTGCCGGGGGCGGCTGCGGAGAGGAAGGAGGAGGCCCAGTCAGGAGGGCAGCACGCTCCCGCCACCTCGGGGGCGCCTGACCCCGCTCCGTGGCCAGCCACAGCCTCCCACTGCCGAACGCCTGGGTCCTGCGTCCATCCTGGCTCACGGGAGAACTCTGTCTGCAAGAGTGTTTTCTGAAATTGCACCACCTGTTTGCAAAAGTGCTCTCCAAGCCCATTGCACAACCCGGCTCTTGTGGTTGCACAGAGATTTTCCAGAACAATTCTGGGAAGGAACGTGCGTGTGTCTGCAAGTGACTGGGTGTGAGTGCACGGGAGGGAGAGGGTGAGCGTGTGAGGAGGCTCTCTGCACCCCGAACAGCCAGGCGGCACCCCTGTCCAGCTGAGCAGAGCCACTGCCATCCCAAGGACAACTGACCTCAGCCTCATTCCTGCAGAATCACTGGAGGGGGTAGGAGAATGGCCACTTGCCCTCTGACCCCCGTGTTGCTGCAGCTTGGGTAGGGTTGCCAGATTAAGCAAATAAAAATAAAGGCCACCCAGTTAAACTTGAAACTCAGATTCTAAAGAATGAGCAACTTTTAATATAAGTGTGTCCAAACGTTGGATGGGGCAGGCTTATATCACAGAATTATTTCATCTGAGATGTAAATATAACTCGGCAGTTTGTATTTTAATCAGGCAAGTCTAGTTGGAGGCGAAAAATCAGACGCCCTCACGGGCTGTTTCCCCATCTGAAGGGGGGCAGCCCCCCACCCTCCAGTTCTCGGACCCCTCCTGTCTCAGCTGCCTGCTCTATGAATCAGGGAAGGCAGGGACAGGCCTTCACAAAACGCTCTCAACTGGGTCGGCACCTTCCCGGGGCTTTACTAGTGGTGCAAGGGCCATGCCCCGTGGCGGTAACTCAAGGAAGCAGAATGCACCCAGGTCCCAGAGCCCAGCTATTAGCTCCTTTGACTTCACAACTGCCCGCTGCGTGGGAGACAAGACCCCTTGGCCTGCGCCCCGTGAAGCACTCACCACCTCGGGAAGGCCCAGCTCACGCCCGTCTCCCTACTGGACCAGCGGCTCCATGAGGGCAGGCTGGGCCGTCGGGTCGCGGCTGTGTCCCCAGCTCCTGGTGAGGCAGCTGGTGCCCAGGAGGGGCTCAGAGAACGTCAGCAGAGAGGAGAGGGGGAAGCTGAAGGCCATGCTGGGTCCGGTGTCCAAGGAGAGTCAACAGTGTCTGGCTGTGACAGGGCCACCTCTGCGGACCTTTGTCCCCACCCAGTGACCATAGCGGGGTGTTTGCTGAGGTTGAGGAAAGGGTGTTCTGCAGCGAAAGCCAGAGAGTCTCTGCTGCCTGGCATCACATCTGCACCCACCCCCTTGCTCTGTCTCGAGCACCAGTCCTGCACCTGGCACCCAGCACTGCCCAACAGTCAACAGGCCCAACCAGGGGCAGGTCATCATCAGCTGTGACCTTGGGCAAGGCCTCGCTCTCCCAAACCTCATTTTCCCATCTGTTCCATGCTCTGATGACCGTGTCCAGGAAGCTTCACAGAGCTCCAGGAAGCTAAGGCAAGGTGGCAGGTTTGCACCCAGGGCAGTTTTGCAGGAGAACGTTTGGCCTTTTGGTTTTAAATATTCAGCTAAGGATTTAAAACTGGGAGTTTAAAACCATACACTATTCACCAAATCGGGTGCTGAGAAGGAATGAAAATGCCAGATAATGTGAAGAACAGAGTCCACACTCAGCCTGAGACCCCCCCTCTCCCCTGTCGCCCACGCTGAGCTCCTGCCTCTGCAACTTACCAGCTGCGTGACCTTGGGCAGGTGGCACAACCTCTCTGTGCCATGTGTTGGATGGGGAATCCTGCCAACTGTGCCTAGTTCCTGGGCTTTTGTAACACCAATGAGCTAGCACATGCTGAGCACTCACTACGGGGGCAGGCGTTCATGCAGATGCCCGTCAGCACTAGCCTTCCGGGTTAGCCTCAGTGGGTGAGTATGTGGTCTTTCTGCCCCTCTGCTGTGATGCTTAGGAATCCGGGGGCTCCAGCCTTCCTGGAACCAGGACTGAGGCGGTAAGGGGCAGACTGGGCCGTGTTCCTGCCCTTGAAACTCTCCCCCGAAATGTGATCACTAACTGAATATTCCATGATATTAAGGAATTACAGTTAATATTTTTAAATGTGATGATGTATTGTGGTTGGTACATACTTCTCAAAGGACGCCTTACATTTTAGAGATACAAACTGAGATATTCACAGATTAAATGATACCAAAGAAATAGAGGGGGAAATAAATAAGTACAGTAGGGCGGGGTAGGAGGAAACTTATAGATTCCCAAGGAAATGGGACCCAATCTCGTCCCAGCAGCCCGGAACCTGGACCCTGCCCATCCGCCCCAGACCTCAGCTCCACCTGCCCCGCTCACACTGGCTGTGCCCCAAGCTCACCAGCTTCATGGCCTCAGGCCAGGGCCCTGGCTGTTTCTCCTCCGTGGACCCCTCTTCCCCAGCACTCTAGGAGGCAGTGCCTTATTTAGATCTCAGCTCATAAGTCGCTCCCCGTGGGACCTCTCTGACCACCCTCTGTTACACCACCCCACATCGCAGTCTTCCTAACAGTTGCCACTGCCCGAAACTATCTTAGTTATGTATTTGTGTACCTCATTTTCTGTCTACCTCCCCACCAGAATATAAGCCGTTCTGACTGTTACCCCAGAGTCTGAAACAGGACCTGGCAGAACTTTGCTGACTGAGTGAAAGGGGTGGTGCGGGGGGCGGGGGGGGTGGTAAGCAGCAGCAGACCGCGTGGGTCCTAACGCAGGGCTCATCGGCCCGGGCGGACGCAGGCACTGAGAGCCCAGCAGGGGCTGCTGGGCGCCGGGCGCCGGCCCTGAAACACAGCAGCACGTGGCACGGCCAGAGACGCAGGCTGCGTGCAGGGGGACGGACGCCCTGTTCCGGACTCCGCCCCTCCCCGGCCCGGCCAGGCCTGCTGTTTATCCTCCCGGGGACACAGCGGCTGCAGGAACAACATGTAATTGATAACAAGCCGAGCGCCGGCCAAGGGCCTTCCATTGGGTCAGCGTGCAAATCACGGGGGCGGCGGGCGGGGGCCGCCCTTCAAAATAAGAGTCTCCACTCCCGCGCCGCCCGCAGGCCCCAAAGTCGCGAGCCCAGCGTCCTCGCACCTGTGGGGCGGCGGGGCTCCCCACGAGCCACCCGACCTTTGGGGGGAAGTGATTTCAGGGGCTCAGGCACTTGGGGATTTTGTCACCCGGGCCAGAAAACAGCGGGGGTGGGGGGGGGGAGGGTCCACAGGGCGCCGACCGAGGGTAAGGAGAGCGAGCGGACCGCTGGGGCGAGCGGGGTGGCTTCCCCGCTCCGCTAACCGCGCGGGGGTGCGAGTTCCTGCCGTGTGACTGCGTGTGCGGGGCGTGGTGAGAGCCGGGAGGGGCGTCCGCGACACACTCGCGCGTGGAGCCGCGTGGTGTCCCCGCGTGTGTGGGAACGTGTGTGGGAAAGGGGGGCAGGCGGAGCCTGGGGCGCCGCCCGCGGGGCACCGAGCCCTCGGCCCGCGCCCCCTCCCGCGGGCCGGCGGCGGTGACCGACAGTAACCCCTCCGCCCCTCCCCGCCGCGCGCCCGCCCGCCCGCAGGCCCCGTCGCGCCCGCCATATGGGAGGCCGGCCCGCGAGGCGCGCACGGACACGCGGGGCCAGGCGCCTAGGCAGCTGACCGGCCCGCGCGGGGAAAGTGCCGGTGGGCACGTGGGGTCGCTGACCCACCAGCCTGTCCGCCCCCGGCCCCGCGCGGGGCTACCCCGCTCCTCCGACATTTCCTCCGACGCTCACGCGGAGCCTGGGACAGCCGTGCGGGCGCCCGGCCTGGCGTGCAGAGGCCCGCCCGCGCCCCCCGAGCTCGCCTGCGCCCCGCCAGCCCCCTGCGCGCCAGGCCCGGTCCACTCGCGTCCGTCCTCGCCGCGCCGCTCCCACCTGAACTCGGCGCACGGCCGGCCGGCGGCCAGGCCCGGCGGTCCCGGGGCCCTGCGGGCTGCGCTGGGGGCGGCGGCCGCGCGTCCTGCACTCGCTCTTGCTCGCCCCGGCCCGCGTCGCTGCGGCGGAGCCCCCGCCGCCGCCGCCCGCTCGGCGCTCACTCCCGGGCTCACGTGACGCGGCGGGCGCCGCGAAGGCTCGCAGGAGGCTCGGCCCCGGGCGCGCGCCCCATTGGCCCGCGCCGCGCGTCACGCGCCCCGGCCCCGCCCCCTCCGGCCCCCTCCCTTCGCAGCGGGCTCGCGGCGGCCGCGGTGTCCGTTCCCGAGGCTCTAGCCCAGGTGAGAACGTGGGGCTCCGAGAAGGGGCCACGCGGGGTGGGCGCCGCGGGGCAGCCCCGGCCCGACCCGCTCTCCCCGGCTCCCACCTGCAACCCCGGGCGGGCCAACAGGTAAAGCCAGGACTTGTCGGGGACGCTGCTGGAGAGATGCGGGCGGGTGTCCGGCCAGGTGAGCCTCCAGCCCCCTCGGGAGAGCGCGCTCGCTGGCGTCCGCAGCAGCCCCTCGGAGACAGGAAGCGCGAGGCGCAGAGTGAGCGGCCCAGGAGACACGTGAGCTGAGGGGGCCGCGCACCCAGCGCGCCCTTTAACCACACCTGTCGGATCCTCAGCCAACATTTCACAGATGAAGAGAAGGATTCTGAGGCCGTGGTCCTCCCGGACACACAGCTGGTAAGGAGGGAGGAGGGGTGAGCAGGCCCGTCCGTCTGCCCCGAGAAGGCATCTTCCGGACAACCAGGATGGTGGGCAGAGAGCGCCTTCTACGGAGCTTGCATCCTTTCCCTTCCTGGCTTGGGAGGCGGAGAGCGTTTCCGTTCCTCCCCAGGACACTGCTAGAACCGGAACTGATAGCCAGGACCTGTCCAGGCTCTCTGGAATGCTGGGGGTCTGGGCTCCTAAGTACATGCCGGGCACTGGATCCTGCATCCCGGGGCCCTCCCCGTGCACAGAGCAGGGCCAGGGATGCAGCTCCTGCTACCACGAGGAGCCAAACTGGGGCTTGGCCGGTGGGTTTGGGAGACACTAGCGTTGAGGATGAGGATGGTAATGATGCTGTCTGCACTGTCTGAACGTTTGTGGAGGCCGTGGCCAGAATCCACGGAACAGACGGAGTTCACCCATTCTTATAGAAGAGACAGAGGTCTGGAGGGTTCAAGCTCACTGCCTTGCCTCTGTGCAGGTGAGAGCCGGGCACATCCCTGCCTGTCATTGGTCCTTTGCTCCTCACACACTCTCAGGCCAGTGTCCCCCATCTCTTTGGTGAAAATCACACCGAAAGGTCAGAAGAAGCTTGGAAACAAAGACACATCCATAGCTTCAGCACACAAGGAAGCTTCGGCACAGGCTAGTAAGAAGCTGAGCAGGGAAAGACAAGCACTGCATAGTCTCACTTATATGTGGAATCTAAACCAGAAACAAAAACAAAATTATAGGAAAAGAGATCAGATTTACCAAAGGAAGGTGAGGGGGTGGAATTAGAGGAAGGTGGTCGAAAGGTGCAAACTTCCAGGTATAAGATAAATAAGTACTAGGCATGTAATGTACAACATGATAAATATAATTAACACTGCTGTGTGTTATATATGAAAGTCATTAAGAGAGTAGATCCTAAGAGTTCTTATCACAAGGAAAAAAACCTTTTTGTTTCTCCTTTTGCTTTTGCTTTTACTGTATTCATATGAGATGCTAACTAAACTTATTGTGGTAATCATTTCACAAAATATGTAAGTCAAACCATTATGTTGTACACCTTACACTTATACAGTGACATATGTCAATTATATCTCAATGAAACTGGAGAAGAAAAAAAAAAAAAGAAACTGAAAAACAGCCAAGATGCTGTGTTACAACCTGAGTCAGATCACGTCCCTCCTTGACTCAGAACATTCCATGGCTCCCACCTCACCACTGCCTTCAGTGCCCTACAGGGTCGGCCCCCATCCTGACCCCAACCTTCCCTGTACTCCTCTCCCCCTTGCTCACATCCCTCCAACCACAATGGCCCCCTGTGTCCCCTCCGACATACCAGGCACAATCCCACCTCAGGGCCTTTGCACTTGCTATTTCTGCTGCCTTTATAAGCTCTTCCCCCGTGGCTCTATCACCAGTTCAAATGTTACCTTCTCGGGGAGCCTTGCCTTGACCACCCAATCTAAAATGTTCACACTCTCCCTAATATTTCCTCTTTCCCTATCCTGTTGAACTTTTCTTCTTGGTGCTTATTCCCTGCTAACATATTATATATTTTACATTTTGTTTCATTTGCTTTTTGTCTCCTCCAATAGAGTGTAAATTCCACCAAAGCAGTGATTTCTGTCCGTTTGGTCCCTTCATATCTCCAGCACCAAGCACACAGTAAGTGCTCAATTGTTGAATTAATGAATTTCTTAAAGACTTAAAGCAAGCATGGTCAGCTTGAGAGAAATTAAACAGTGCTGAGGAATCTATGCCAAACAGGTTAAGGAGTTGGTCACTGGCGAAATTAGGAGACCAGTTGTCCCCAAAGAGACCCAGAACACCCCTGACTAGCTTCCAGGGAGCTGCTTTGTACAGGTGCCTCCTACCTGGCTCCTTCTCCCCCCCGCTCCAGCACCTCCTTGGCCTGGTTAAACCCATTCATCCCTCAGATATCAGCTCCCCCTTAACTTCCTTAAGGATGTAGTCCTATCTCACCCTTGCGTCCCACCTGCAGGCTGGCTCGGAGCTCATGTGCCTGTCCTTCGTGGCACAGGGCCTGGAGTAGAGGAGGGGCTCCATCGACTTGGGTTGGCTGAATGAATGAATGAATGAGTGAGTGAGTCAGTGAATGGGAACGCTGGCAGCTCAAGTGCCTAAAGGTCCACCTGCCCGGCTACATGTAGCGCTTACCCCAGGTCCTGTCAGGGGAGGGGAAACTCTCCTGATGTAGCGGGCAGAATCTGTTACCAGGAATTCCTTGCCAAGGAGAAGAGAAAGAGGCCAGGTGGTGCTCTTCAAAACAGAGATGGCAAACAAAGTGAAACATTTATATTCTTATTTGTTGATTGCCTGTCTCTCCCACTATCTGACAAGGTCCCTAAGAACATGGACTTGGATTTTTTTCTTCACTGCTGTATCCCCAGAACCTAGGACACTTCAGAAATGTCTGTCGAGTGAACCAAGACAGTCCCGTAAGTCTGTCGCACATCTAATCCCTTCTTGGCATCTGCTTCTCTGAAGATGAGAACCACACAGGTACAACTTCATGGGTTGTTCAAGCATTAAATGAATTAATTAGTACAGAACTTAGAAAAGTGCCTGGAACTGAGTAGATAGCTCTGACCCCCAACCCCATGGAGCTCCTTCTTAGGGAATTCATCGCCTGTCTGCAGAAGACCTCTGTGACCTTCATCGACCAGGGCTTCTTAGGTATCCTGAGAAGGCTATGCTCCCTCCGACCACAGGGCCTTTGCACCCACTGCTGCCCTTGTTGTGGACACTGTGACCCTCCTTCCCCATTAGCTCCTACTCATTCTGTGCATCACATCTCAAATGCCACTTCCTCAGGGAAGCCTTCCTGGACTCCTTCCTATGCTCTCCCAAC
This sequence comes from Balaenoptera physalus, assembly GCF_965194825.1. NCBI lineage: Eukaryota > Metazoa > Chordata > Mammalia > Artiodactyla > Balaenopteridae > Balaenoptera > Balaenoptera physalus. The sequence continues at coordinate 110,769,782 of NC_138896.1, forward strand.
GCCATGTACCTCTCCGTCAAAGCATTCCTCAAGGTTTGTCCACTTATGTGTGTGCTCATTTAGTCCATGCTTGTCCCTCTGTAGCAAAGTCCTCACATACTCACTCTCCCCTTCCTAGAACTCCCAGTTCTCAGCAGAGCAGAGTTGCCCTGAAGAAAGCTTGCATTTCACAGCCTCCCTTGCGGCTGACCAGCAGGAAGTGTGGGCAGTGGCTCTGAGTTCCCTGCAAAGGGAAGGGCAGCCTCTTTCCAAGTCCTTCCTCTGTGCTGGCTGGAAGGCAGGACGCAGACAAGGGTGGGGAGTGACAGGTACAAGGTGTCCAGACCCCGACAGTGTCCCGGAGCAGAGCGGCCTCTCCAACGTGGGCTTTCAGGAGAGAAAATAAAAGTCTCCGTTGTTTAAGCCTGAATTACTTTGAGTCTCTGTTTGGGAGCCAGTTGTCCATCTGCAGGACAGGAAGCTCTGTGAAGGCAGGGAACGTGTACATCTCGGTTTCACAATATCCTCCTGCACCTGGAAGGGCCTTGATTAGTGTCTGACGAACGGATGGCTGAGCTCTTTGGGGGCTGGGTCATTTCTTAGTCATCCTGGTAAGCCCGCAGCACCCAGCTTGTGTCGGCGTTGGGGGATGAGTGTCCAGTAGAACTTTCTGTGATGGAGAATGTTCCCTCCATCCCTGCTGTCCAGTAAGGTACCACATGTGGCTGCTGCCATATTGGACGGTGCTCGTGGAGCTGGCGGGGAGGATAGAGAAGACGTGGTGCAAATCAGCCCCTCCTCTAAGAGACCACCCAAGCTGGGCGGACATCTGCCCCAGCCCTGACTCAAGGCAGAGGGGCTTCGAGGCCCTGCTCCTGGCCCTTCGGAAGGTCGCATTGAGGAATCACGTCAGGGTGGCGGCAGAGCCAATCACAGCCACCAGACCTTCCTCATCACCCAGTTCCGGCTGACTCACCCACCCACCATCACGGGCCCGGGAGGGAACTTTATCTGCCTCCCAGCAGGGGGCCTCTAGCAGCCTGACCAGGTCCTGGTTAGACCCACCACGTGCCGAGCCTACGCTGGGCACTTCACAGCCACATGCTCTGAGACAGGGCCCACTGCACGCCGGGCCTGGTGCTGTGACACACAGGCCAGCCATGACTGCCTCAACTCTTTGCATTTTACAGAAAAGAAAGCTGAAGCCAGAGAGGTAGAGCAACTCACCCAAAGTCACACAGCACACACAGCGCAAAGGCAGAGCTGGAACCCACGCCTACCTCACTGCAGACGCCGTTCCCTGTCCTTGTCTCCGGGCTGCCGAGCTCGGCTGCTGGACACTGTGCCTTCCCACTCCTCCCAGTACAGCTGGATGCAGCAAAGGCGGACCGCAGGCCCACACCACCCTGCAGGCCACCTGCACAAGCAGTTCCACTCACACCCCACAGTGGTCAGTGCAGTATCTACACAGCCTCGATGTCACAGAAAGGTGTTCTCGAAGGTGGCTGCCGCCCACCCCCCCACCCCACCCCCGGCAAAGAGACAGAGGAGGAAGGGGTCCTCTTGGGAAACAGTGTAATGGACACGCTGGTTGGACGGGGCAGGAGCCCCGGGCCAAGGTTCAGTGGGCAAGGGCAGGAAGGGGGCCCAGCGCTGTGCTATGCTCTTGAAACACATGATTTTATTCAACCCCCATAACTCCTCTCCTACTAGGTCCATTTTACAGATGGGAAAACAAGAGGCATAGAGAGGTCACTTAGGATCACACAGCCAGCAGGAGGCGGTGCCCCGGTTCCACCAGAAAATCACAAAGTAGTGGGAGTCTGGGAGGTCTGCTGCTTCCTGGAGAAAGCTTGAGACCCTGGGGTTGGGAGGGCAGGGGAAGGATCTAGAGAGGTTCCCTAACAAGGTGGGGAAGGGGTGGGGGCAGGAAAGGGCTGAAGCACAGCTCGGGCAGTGACGCCTGGCATCCACCCGTCCCATGTCCTCGGTCGCTGGGCCCTTCCTGTCCTCGCCCCGCAGCTCTGGAGGAGCCTGCTGTACCCAGGCTGGGCGAGTGAGGAGCGGAGGTCATGGCTCTGCAGGTCAAGCAATGACCGTCGACCCGGGCTGAGCCAGTGCACTGGGGGGCGACAGGACGGAGGTGGCTCAGAGACTGGAAGCAGCAGCGTCGTGAATAAGGGGGTCTGTCCTGCTCCACATGCGGAGCCCAGACTCCCCGCACCGGGCACTGCCGTCCCACCTGGTGACTCACACGAGCCCCGGCCGCCGCTGGGAAGGGGCAGGCGGAGCCGGGAGCCCAGAGACCCGGGTTGGGCCCCACCCCCCCGTGGGTCTGTTTTCTCCTCAGCACCGAGAGTTTGGCCAAAACCCCCTCTGAGGGGTTGTGTTGGGAGGACTCTGAACCCACAGGTCTTCTAAGGCAGCTGAAGGACTTGTGAAATCGGGCTGCAAGCGGCTCCCAGACCTGTGGCTGAGGCCCGGAGGTGGGCGGGTGGGGGGCGACATGGCGCCGCGGGGTGAATCTGTGACACAAGACCAGCCACTGTGAGACAGGAGGTGTCAGAGAACCAGAGAGGGCACCTGAAAATGGAAAAACGTCAACACCTTCGCGAAAACCCAAGTGGGGCTGGTCCGCACAGTGGTCACCCCTGAGGACCAAATGGAAGGTCAGATGGAAAGTGTAAAAGTCCACAGCTGAGCTCAGTGTGCACTGGGCGGGAATCGGGTTCACGTTCAGAAACAGAGGCAGAGGGAAACCGCCCCCGCCAGGCCCGGGCCCTCCTGGAGTGGGTGTTGACGGGGTGACGGGGGTTAATGAGTCACTCTTGCCGGGCTAAAGTCCTCCAGGGTCAGCATGTGCATCTCAGGCCAACTGAAGCCTCACCGCCCATCCCCCCTCCCTGGGTGCCCGTCCTGAGCGTCCAGGGTCACTGGCTGTCACCCATTCAGGGCAAGCAGCAAGGAACCAAGGGTGGGGCTGGGAAGTGACTGCCGAGGGGCGCACGCCGGCCGGCTTCCCAGAGAGGGGGGTCCGCGCAAGAGTCCTGGGCTTCCCTGAAGGCCAGAGTCGGGAGGGATTCCTCCTCGCTTCAAACCAGTGAGGGAAACGCTGGCTCATGTGAAAAACAGACGTAAGCAGACGTGGAAACGGCCTGTCCACGCCAAGGGAAATTTCTAACCTCACCACTTGATCAAAGAAACACAAATTGAAACAACATACCCTTTCATCCAATCGACAAGGATGTTTTAAAGTTATAACACTGTTGCAAAGAGGTGAAATTGGAACATTCCCTGAAAGCAGCCTTATATTACATATGTCACTCCTGAGTCAGTAAATCTCCTTTTAGAACCTGATCACAAAGAAATGATCAGATTTGCAGTCAGATTTATGTACAGACTTCTTCTTCCCAACAGCACTTACAGTTGAGAAAAATTGGAAACCAACTAAAGTCCAACAAAAGGAAAACTGATAATGAACTATGCCCTGTCCGTGCAGTGGAATATCATTTATCTATTTCAATCAGGTTTTTAAAAGACTATCTGATGAAAGTTAAAGTGAAAAAAAGCAGGATGCAAAACTCTATAAAGGAATTACTCTAGATATGATTATGTAAAGAAAAAACATATTTGCAGAAAAAATTAGAAATAGATATCAAAGTACTTACAGTGACGGTTTTTAAAAATATTTACTTTGGAGTGATGGAATTACAATTTATCTCTTTTTTAGCATTATCTCTTTCACTTTTCCAGATTTTCTATAATGAATTTATATTACTTCTATAACCAGAAAAAAAATATGGTTTTGTTGACTGTTTGTGCAACTTAGTATGTTATTTTTGAAATAGCTTTTTTGATTAGTATAAAAGTTAATGTTCTTACTGCCCAAAATATCAGGAAATACAGGCAAGTATAAAAAAAGAAAAAAGAACATTCATAATCACATCATTGTTAACATTTCTTGCTATATTACAAAAATGGAAACGTATACTGCTTTGGAGCCTTTTAAAAAAATGTGGCTAAAAATAACATAAAATTACCATTTTAGCCATTTAGGTGTACAGTTCAGTGGTGTTAAGTGTATTCACATTGTTGTGCAACCATCACCACCATCTATTTTCAAAATTTTTCATCTTCCCAAACTGAAGCTCTGTCCCATTGAGCACCAACACCCCCTCCCCCTCCCCCAGCCCCTGGTACCCCTTCCCCCAGCCCCCGGTACCCACCCTTCTATGAATCTGACTCCTCAAGGGACCTCATATGAGTGGAATCACACAGTGTCTGGAGAAGTTCGGTGTGTTTGGCGTGTTTGATTGTTTCTCAGTGGCGGCTGCTGCTTTGTGCACTGCCTGCTTCCACTCTCCACCCTCTGGAGCCACGTGGAGCTTTTTCTTCCTGGCAGGTATAGACTCCTGTGTGGGCAGGTATGTGGATCCCGTGGTCACATATGTGACTTCCATGCCCCTGGAGTTGCAGGATTCCCTTATGTGTGTAGCCAGATGCTGTCGTGGACTCTGCCTTTGGTGTCATGTCCTTGGGGACCATGTACAGATTTTCACACCTCGCCTGTGCACGGTCCCAGGTCACCTCCCTGCACTGTCTTGGTTCCGTGTTTCCATCAGCCTCTTTATTCTGATGGGGACGTGTGAGGTGGAGCCCTGGGAGCCTGCCCTTCCCCCGTCAGCACCTCCCCCGCAGGGCTGGCCCCTCATAATCCGCCTGTGGGAGGAGAAAGACTCTCCTTCTCTGATGGACGAGGCTGTCCCAGAGGCCTTTGCTTTCAGAAGAGGATTCAGGAGCGGCTACCAGGTGAGGGGGCAGACGCTGGCATTTCAGGCACTGCCACCGTCCCAAGTGACGGACAGGCCATCGTGGGACAAGGAACCGCTTATCCACGGCCACACCACCAGTGCCACCCCACCCGTGATCCGTGGTGACTTATCACCAGTGTCAAGCTGCACATCAGTCTTGCAGCAGGTCCGCCGCATTGCGTCCCTCCGCCCTCCAGCCAGGCGGTGCTGCCTCGACTCCCAAGGTCAAGAGGGCCGGCGGCGGAGGCGGATGAGGGTCTCCTGGTGCGTCTCGGCGAGCTGATGGCAGGGAGGGTGGGGAGGGCACGCGGGGCCCAGGGCAGGCAGGGCGGCTGCAGGTCTGATTCCAAGGGCCCTCCACCCCTCTTCTCTGAGTCCCAGCCCCCATCCTGGGTTGCCGAGCATGCCAGGCACCCTGGGAATACAGTGCCAAAGAGCCGCCCCGTCCCGGCAGCACTCACAGGCATGTACTGAGCACTTGCTGTGTGCCCAGAACTATCTAGACACAGTGCAGTTAACAGTAGAGACCAGGGCCTACCTTCTGGGAGCTTTTATTCCCGGGAGATAAGCCAGGAGACAGGTAACTACAGACGAGGAAAAGTGCTAGGACAGTCACTAACACACAACAGGTCTTTGTGTCCTCATGGAGATTCTGATGAAACAATGTCTCATGATAGAAAAAAGAAGACAGGGGGAACCTGCTTCGGGTGGGCCAACCTCGGAGGACCTCTCTGAGGAGGTGATGTTGGAGTGAGCAGGAGCCCTGGGAAGAGCAGATGGAAGGGCAGTCAGGCCAAGGGAACAGCAGGTGCAAAGGCCCTGAGGCAGGAATGGGCCTGCATGTTTGAGGCACTGACAGGAAGCTGAGGCCTTGAGCCAGGTGGACGTGGGGGTGAGGTGGGGGCTGTGGAGAGGGGTGAGGGCAGGGCAGGGGTCCCCAGCATTGGGCATCCACAGTAAGACATCACCTTCTGGCTCAACCAGCTTGCATGTTACCAAAACAATCCCCTAACTCGGGCCTCTGCTGTGAGTGCTGGTGATTTCTATTGTCTTCCCTCTGCTAATCTCTCTGCTCCAGTGTCATTAAAAGAAGGGAGAAAAAGAAAGGAAAGAAATTCAATGCAGTCAGTTAACCTCCCGACCCCTAACTTAACCAACACCCTCGTAGATGCTAATAAAGAGTTTTGTCTGTGTTCTCGGAGCAGGAGTAGTCCGCTGCTTAAGCAAGCGAGAGACTGGCCCAGATTCAGGTGTTCAGAAAGACTGTCCCACTGTTGTGGGCAAAAGGGCTGTCGGGCGTATGGGTCAACGCTGTCCCTGGTGTCCCCGAAGAACAAGACGACACACCCGAACGGTGTGAAGTCAATGACCATGAGTTCATGACAGGGCTCCTGACAGGGGGGCAGCAGGCAGGAGGGGGCAGGAGCCGGGAGGGGGCCCCTCCTCCCAGCAGGAGGGAGGAAGACACGTGGCCTCGTCAGCCCCCGCCCAAGGAGTACGGGAAGGGGAAGGGGCACGCCAGGCCTGGAGGAGGGACTTTTCCTCCATGGACACTAGCCAGATGTCTTTACCACCATCTCCATCTGCCAGCTGGAACCGAGAGTGGGTCATGGAGCCATTCAGGAAAGTGCTATCAGCATGGTTAAGTCAAAAATCAAAAAAGAGGATAAAATCAAAAAGGAAAGGAAAGGAAGTATGGCACTCATTGCAGAAGGCAACAAGCCCTGTGCATGAAACTTTCCTCTCAGGCTTGCGCTGAGCAACGGGTTTCTTTGTTTGGTTCACAGCCAAGAGAGCTGGGAAGGCACTGTGCTGGCACACAAGGACCCCCACTTCCTTCTCCATCTGCACATTGTACCCCAGAAGGGCAGCTCCCAGCGCAGTCCCTCCTTCATCCCTGGGACCTCTATCCCCTGGGACCTCCATCCCCTGGGACCCCATCCCCTGGCACCCCATCCCCTGGCACTCCATCCCCTGGCACCCTGCAAATGCAACCACCTCTGACTTCTCATCTCCCTCAATGAAACATCATCCTCTCGACTTGTTTTTGTCTCCGTTTTACTGATAAGGACACTGAAGTCCAGGGACGGAGAATGGCCTATCCTGGCCACAGAGCCGGACCCCAAACCCCTCTGTGCTGCCCACTCGCAGGCACTGTCCCCAGGGACACCTGTGTGGGACAGAGTCTGAGGGGGGGGGGGAAGCATACTTGCGGGGGTGGGGCGCTCTGGGCCATGAGACTTGGGGTGAGAGGGCCGGAAAGGAAAGGCATCAGGGACACTGTGTGTTGTAGCAGCAAGGGCAGGCTCTGTTCCAGGGGCTGCAGGAGGGCAGCGAGCGAGACCAGCGCGGTCCCTGCTCCTGGCAGTTCCGTGCATACCTGACCGTGAACATGGGCCCGAGGATGAGGCAGAAGGAAAGGGGAGCAGGAGGCGTAGTTGGGCTGCAATGTCGACAGGCTCCCCGGAGGGCACCCGAGGGGGCCCGAGGATGAGGCCCGGCCGAGCGCAGAGCCGGCACGCGCCAGGGCCCCGAGGTGAGACAGACTGCGAGGAGGCCGGCGCGTGCAGAGCGCGGCCAGCCGGGCGGGCGGCCGCAGGGAGCGCGGCGGAGGTCCCCAGGCCGGGAGGGCTTGCTTCCAGCACGGGCAGTGGGGGCCGTGCGGGGCTCTCGGCCGCCCCACCCTCAGCTACCCCGATCCGTGTCCTGGGTCCGCCACGGTGCAGCACCGCCGGCTGCTCTCACACTCTGCTTCCCGACGGCTCACGAGTGGGTTCTACCGGGTGGGAAACCGAACGCCCCGCGTCCGCCCCGGGCGCAGCCGGGAGCAGGCGCAAAGGGAACGAGGCGTGAGCGGCCGCCAGGGTGCGCGCTGCCAGCCCGCTTTCAGCGCCGCAGAGTCAGCTGTGCAATCCACGCACGGCCAGCGGGCCCAACCGTACGGAAGGCGTTCGGAGAAGAGCCGCTGTCCCCGACCATCCACCCTCCCCAGCGCCCTTCCCGGAGGCCAGCCCCAGGGTATGCTGGGCAGAGAAGCACGTGCATTTTTAAAACACAAAACGGACTCTCACGCACACTCACTGGCTTCACAGCCTCTCCAGGCTTGTTCCAGCTGGGCCCGTGGGGATGTTCCCTGACCCCTCAGTCAGCTCCACCGTGCGGGCCGTCATCCCTGCCAGTCCCCGCTCCTGGGCGTGCCCTCTGATGCCACACCTGCAGCGGGTGCCCTGTGGGAGCAGAAAGTCTGGGCAGGTGGGGGTGGGGGATTAGGTCAAGGGTATTTGCGTTTTTAAAGTTGGATTAGTGGCGAGGAGTCCTTGATGCTTGACCGGAGACCCAAAGGCGGAGCCGGTTAACTGACGCCAAACCCCGCGCACTGGAAGGCCTGCTCCACTCCTCCTGCGGGGGGGAGAGGGTGGGGAGTGGGGAATCATTGCCTCCCCCCTGCCGGGGTGCTCCCCGCCCTGCTTGGGTAACTGCCGGTCCGGCGCCCGGTTCTTCGGTTCTTCGGATCTTCCCGCATCTTCTTCTCTGGCCCACCCCCAGCCAGCCTCAGGCCATTCTCCTTCCTCAAGACCAAGACCTCTTCAACCGCCTGGAAATGGCCCTTTATCTGTCCCGGTCCTGGCTGGGACTTTTCCCCATGCCTCTGGCCACGTTTTGCAAAAGCAAATGTTTCTCATACAGCCTTGGGCAAGTTGCCACTGTTTTAAGGCCACGGAAATCCAGAGGCTTGGACAGCTAGGGCCCCAGAAGTCAGAGGTGGTCTGTGGTCTGGGCGCTGGGGCGTGGGGATCTGGGGTGCAGGCCGCCCCCTTCAGTGCAATGGCTGTCTAACGTGCCTGCATCAGTCCCAGCTGGGCAGCAGGAGGTTAGCAAACAGTCTCAAGCCTCACCCCCAGAAAGGCTGATTCGGGGCTTGGGAATCTGCATTTTCAGGAGACACCCAGCTGGTTCTGAAATCCACAGTTCCGTCAGCACAACTCAGAGTCACCGCTGTGTGCCAGGTGCCGCCTAGGCATTTGGGCCACAGCAGCAAACACACAGGCAAAGATTTCTGCCCTCAGGAGCTTGCCTTCTGCCAGGGGAAAATGAAACAGACAGTGGAAAGGCTCAGGCAGTAAAGGAGAGGGCAGGTCAGAAGGGAGACAGGCTGTGGGGAAATGAGAGGTGGGGGGCGAGGGTCTGCTGGGGGCGCAGCTGCAGGCGTGCGCTGCAGTTTGGAACCCGCAGTGGGATCAGGCCCCGTTGAGAAGGTGACGGCAGCCTTGAAGGCAAGGAAGCAGGTAGTGCCAAGGTCCTGAGGCCGGCAGCCTGGAGAAGCTGAGAAGTCACGGAGGCCAGTGCGGCCACAGCAGCAGCGCAGGGAGAGCCATGGGAGGGCAGGGGTGGGGAGGGAGGAGCCAGACCAGGTGGAGACTCTTAGGTCTGAGGCAAAGCAGCACCGCAGGTGAATCTATAACAGACCCCTCAGCGGGCCGGGAGCACAGGCCGGGCCAGGCGCCTTCCCAGTGCTGAGCCAGTATTAACTCATCTAATGCTCACACAGCCTGGTCCCCTCGTGGTCCTTGTGTGGAGGAGACCGAGGCATAGAGAGGTGCAGTGACTCTCCCCAGGACACACAGCACGAAGGCGGCTGAACCCTGATCTGATCCTTCAGGTCGTCTGAAGCCGGAGCCCAGGCCCTTGACAAACCACACTTTTCAGGCAGAAAAGTCACAATCCCCGCCCTGAGGGAAGATGTTCCTAAAGAAACTAGAACACTGGGCCCTCATCAGAGAGGTGGGCCAGCACGGGTTGGAGTGTCGGGCAGGGAGCAGTCCGGGGTGGGAGCACCTCGCAGGCAGCTGGGCTGGAGATGGGGCCATGGGTGCAGGGAGCACAGCACTGGCCATGGAGGGATGTCCTGGAGGAGGTGGGCCTGCAGTCAGGGCCTCTGGGGGCAGGTGACCACTGGGAAGGCAGAGCGACGCCAGGACCACCAGGCCTGGCTCAGGGCCTCCCCAGCCGTGTGGCCTTCACATGCTTTGACCTGTCTGGGCCTCAGTCTCCTCATCTGTGAAACAGAGAAGAAAACGCCGGCTCCCTGAGAGGAGCCTCTGGGCTGACGGGCTGGATCTCCACCGAGAGCTGCAAATCTGAGCAGCTCCCTGCCTTTGGCAGAGAGGGACCTGCTCAGCTGGTTGCGAAGTCGTTTGTCTTATTCTTCCCCCAGAAGGTTTCTGTCACTCTGAGGCTGTGTTTTGAGAGTAAATTCGAAGCTCTTGTCTTTGAAAGTAATTTCTAATTCCCAGGAAGCTTTTAGGATTTCAGTGTTTTATCTTGAAATACATAAAAAAGCCCATGTGTGAGTTTTCATCTTCATTTTAACTGGCGCACTGGGGGTGTTTTCCAGTCCATGGTCCCCTTCCTCCCTGACTTTCTTCTTCCAGGCTCGCTCTCACCAGACACACCCAGTGCCCTCCCTGTCCTGCTCCCCCGGGGGGTCCCCTCTGCCTGCCACCCTCACCTCCTCAGCTCTCTGTCTCAAAGACAACTTCCGCTCGCTGACCAGTGTTCAAAGAACCACCGCCGTCCCCCGCCGCCCTCCTGGCGCCCGCCAGGCTTGGCTTCGGCCCACTGGGCTGCTAGGCGCTGTCTCTCTCTCCACGAGAAGGTTAGCTCTTTGAGGGGAGGGACTTTTGCTTCTTTTGTTCTTTGCTGCATGCCTGGCGGGGGGTGACTCTTCAGTAACTCTTTCTTTTTTTTTTTTTTTTAACATCTTTATTGGAGTATAATTGCTTTACAATGGTGTGTTAGTTTCTGCTTTATAACAAAGTGAATCAGTTATACATATACATATGTTCCCATATCTCTTCCCTCTTGCGTCTCCCTCCCTCCCACCCTCCCTATCCCACCCCTCTAGGTGGTCACAAAGCACCGAGCTGATCTCCCTGTGCTATGCGACTGCTTCCCACTAGCTATCTGTTTTACGTTTGGTAGTGTATATATGTCCATGCCACTCTCTCACTTTGTCACAGCTTACCCTTCCCCCTCCCCATATCCTCAAGTCCATTCTCTAGTAGGTCTGTCTTTATTCCCGTCCTACCACTAGGTTCTTCATGACCTTTTTTTTTTTTCCCTTAGATTCCATATATATGTGTAACATACTGTATTTGTTTTTCTCTTTCTGACTTACTTCACTCTGCATGACAGACTCTAACTCCAACCACATCACTACAAATAACTCAGTTTCTCTTTCTTAAATGATTGAAGGAATAATCTCACCCTGCTCAGGCTGGGGCCCACCCCCGGGAGGCAGTCCAAAGCCCCTTCTTCGGCCCCAGCACCAGCACCCGCTCAGACCTATGGCCGGGGCAGAAAAGGGCCTGTCTGGGCCCGGGCTTCCTGCACCCCCTGCCCGGCTCTGGGCTCCTCCACACACTCCCCAGGTGACCTGCCTTCCTGCTTCATCTGGGTTCCCGGCGACTTGGAGCGACTCGTGGCCGTGGCACAGCGAGGGCCAGCACAGGCCTCACAGGGCTTTGCTCTCCAACTTCCCATCACCCCAGGTCACCAGCCCAGTCCGGCCGAATGCGACCGAATGGTGGAGAAGCAGACCCACCGCTGGCCCTCCATCCTTCGGGAAGGCTGCCCGCTGCCGCGTCCAAGTATGCTGCTGTGAACGGGAACAAACGTCGGGCGCTGGGAACATGTGGGATGCTCACCTTCTGTTACAGTGTTTTAAAATTTATTTAAATTGATTGACTAGATCATGTTCTCAGGTGCAGGGCTCACCGTCATGTCCTCAAGTCTGCTTAGCCAGTAGCTGGCATGAAGAGGGGCATTCCGGTCACACAGGCTACATAACAAATACCCCACAACTGACTGGCTCAAAGCAATGACAGCGGGGGCTTCCCTGGTGGTGCAGTGGTTAAGAATCCACCTGCCAATGCAGGGGACACGGGTTCGAGCCCTGGTCCGGGAAGATCCCACATGCCGCGGAGCAACCGAGCCCGTGCGCCACAACTTCTGAGCCCGCGTGCCCCAACTCCTGAAGCCCGCGTAACCTAGAGCCCATGCTCCGCAACAAGAGAAGCCACCTCAATGAGAAGCCTGCGCACCACAACGGAGAGTAGCCCCCGTTCACTGCAACTAGAGAAAGCCTGCACGCAGCAACGAAGACCCAACGCAGCCATAAATAAATAAATAAATAAATTTATTTATTAAAAGAAAAACAATGACAATCGTTATTTTGCCCTTAAAGCTTCAGTCTAAGTAGGCTCAGTGTGGACGGTACACTTCTGCTCCACTTGGCATCAGCTGGGTGATTTGAAGTCTGGAACCTGAAATTATCTGAAAGATTGGTCACTCGAGTCTGGGATTGATGCTAATTCTGGGCTGACACCTTAGCTGGGGTTACCAGCCAGGACACCCACACGTGGCCTCTCCACGTGGCCAGGGCTTCCTCACATCAAGGAAGCTGATTTACGGGGCTGAGAGTCCAGGAGCGAGAGTCCGGAGGAAGCCCTATCATCTTTCACGACCTAGCCTGGAAAGTCACACCACCTGACTTCTGTCGACTTCTGTTCGTCAGGGCTGTCTGAGGACCTGCTGAGGTTCTAGGGTGTCCTGCTAAAGAGTAGCAAGGTTATGGATGAGCGTTCGGGACTGGACATACTGCTCTATTTTTGGAAAATATCATCTGTCACAAGGGGCTGCAAAATGCGTTCAACATCCCAGGAGAAAAATTACTCCTACCTAGAATTCTGTACCCAGCCAAACTATCAAGCAGGTGACTGTCTGGAAATGTAAGCTCTCTAAAATTTTCCTCCCATGACTCTCTCAGAAAGCCACTAGAAGAATGCTCCACCAAAACAAGAAAGTAGACCCAGGGAGCAGGAGACACTTTCTTGCAAGGAAGAAGGAAGGGAAGTCCTAATGTGACAACCAACCAGGAGGCCAAGAAATCAGCCAGTCAAGGTAAGAGCAGCAGGGCGGGCGGTCCCAGGAGGGATCTATGCAAGAAATCACACACACCTAAGGCACTGATGGAATTGCCTGTGTGTCTGTCCATTAGGGAGTGATATTTAGAGCTGTTGTAATGATGAGTGATCATGACATATAGAATCAAACAGATGATAAAGGGACCAACTGAATAAAATGGGGCCTGGACACAGGGTATGTACAGATACTTCATATATGGCCACGATCAAAGTGCAGATAGAGGAAAGCATAGACCTTAGTATATGGTACTGCAGTAATCCGCTAGCCAAACAGGGGAAAAGTGAAAGTGAGCCTCTGATTCACACTATACACAAAAGTAGTTTCCAGGTGGATTAAAGACAAAAATGTGACGAGCACATCTGTAAAGTCTTTAGAAAATGAAGATATTTGTGACACATATGTCGGACCAGGGATGAGTGTCTATAGTACCTAAGGACTCCTGCAAATTGACAGGAAAAGACAGCAACTCCACAGGAAAATGCGCAACGACTTCCAGAAACGCTCCACAGAACAGGGAGGCTGAGCGCCAAGAAGCAGAGGGAAAGGGGTTCCACCCACCACCCTCGGCCGCGGGGACGTGCAAACTAAGCGCACACTGAGACGGGACTCCCATCTGAGGGCAAAAATGACAATTCAGAGTGTTGGCAAGGCAGCAGATCACAGGGAACGTAGAATCCCCGCTGCTGGAGTGTAAACTGGCACCACCACTGTGGGAAAGTCTAGTGTCAGCCAGTTAAGCAGAATGCACACCCTTCTTCGGACCAAGCAGCTCCACCCGTATCTGTGCATCAGGTGGCATGTACAAGATTGGTTTTTGGAGTATCGTTTGTACAAGAAAAAACTGCGCAGAATCCAAATGTGATCGGCAGGGACTTCCCTGGCGGTCCAGTGGTTAAGCTTCCGCGCTTCCACTGCAGGGGGCACAGGTTCGATCCCTGGTTGGGGAACTAAGATCCCGCATGCCCCGAGGAGTGGCCAAAACAACAACAACAACAACAACAAAAAACCACTAATGTCATCGGTGGTAAAATAGATCAGTAAATCGTGCTGTGTTCATACGATGAAATGCTGCTACGTGGCAATGGACGTGGGTGAGCCACAGGCACGTGGACATAACTCTTCCCAGTGCTGAGCGAGAAAGCTCATCCCCCAAGAATAAGGACAAATGCTTCCGTTTCCACAAAGTTCACCCACCACGTGCCAGGGAAGACTCAACAAACTCTCTCAGAATACAAAAGTGGGTGACAAAACTACAAAGCCAGGAGGAGCACAGACCAAAAGTCAGGATGGGGCCAGCAGGGATTTCTAAGGAACTGGCAACAGTCTGGCTCTTAACCTGGGTATTTGTTCCTTTTTAAAATTGTTATTCTTTGAATTGTACATATATTTTACACAGTCTTCTGTATAATTTATATATTTCACAATTCAAAAAGTGGACAAATAAAGAAGGGGGAAAATGGAGGATTTAATTTCAGGGAGAAGAGACAAGGATGTAATGTCTCACAAGGGAACCGCACTGATCTAGTCATAAATCGGAAAAGACTGACTCCCAAAGCCTGAATCAAGTGTGGGGAGTCACTGACACGTATCTAAAACTGATAAACTGAGAAATCAAAGCTTAAACAGATTGTTTAGGAATAGGGAGAAATAAACCAGAGGAAGCAGCCAGAGAATTTGAGAAGTGGGCAAGGAAGTGCTGATTTTTATTGTATGGTATAAAGAAATATTTGTTGAACACTTAATAAACAGTTGTTGGAGAGATTGCAGATAGGTCCTTGAGAAATGCATGTTAAAATGATATTTGGGATTTTTCTTCCCATCAAATGGGCAAAAAATGAGAAAGACTGATAATACTCAGCGTCGGTAAATGTTGAAGAAGCTAACACTTCCCAGCGACATCGGTGGAAGTGAAATTGGCACAGGCAAAAAAAGAACAGAACAAAACAAAAGAATACAACCAAAGGGCAACCTGGCAGCACCGATCTGGATTTGAAGTGAGCCCAGCACTCCTTACACATTTCCGTACAGGGACAGCACTTGCTGATAATAGAGGGTTCTGGAGAGAACTCGGAGGGGGTGCACGGATCTCCGGTGGGCCGGCCGTTCCACACAAACGCGAGTGGCCACCACGTGCCAGGCCAGGCACCTCGAATCGGGCAAGCTCTCCACAGGCTGCCTGGCGACAGCTTCGTCTGAAAAGCAAGTCCCGCGAAAGTGGGGGTGGGAGGATCCCATTCCCCAAAGGATGGACGCCCCCTGCAAAGCCGAGGGTTCTGAAGAGATGGGGGTGTGGTGGACCCCTGACCATCCACGCCTGACCCCCTTCATTGGTGTCACTGGGATTTTTACACCCATAACATATTTGTGCATTTCTTGTCTGTTTATTCAGTGGTTTAAAATGTCTGTGAGCCCAGGGTTGGGTTTGGAGTTGGTCACATCCGGGTTGGGTTAGGTTTCATTTGGGGGTTTGGGGGTTAGAAATGAGGTTTTCACTAAAAGGCCCAGCAGAGTTGGGGTAAAAACGCCTCGGGGTAGTGTTTGGGGAGGACGTGAGCCTGAAACAGGATTCCGAATAAATGAAGTTTCCGATGGCGCTCAGGCTGCGGCGGTGCTGGAGTTTGAGGCAGGCTGCAGATTTCCCAGCAAGGTTTAAACTGGAGGGGGAGGGTGGTCGCATATGGGCGCAGGGGCTGCCCAGACCTTGATGTCCCCCGCACCTCCTCCAGCATCTGCCTGCGGCTGTCTGCAGCAATCCAGGAGGGTGCCTGGGGTCCCCAGCGGGACGCGGTGCCCGGAGGCGGCCGCGTCCTCGTCCGCGGGCGCGCAGGACGCCGAGCGGGACCCCCGCCCCACGCCCACCGCCAGCCTGAGAGCAAAGCCGCGGGACGCGCCCTCGCCCGCCGACAAGGTCGCCGTTTGCGCCTGACGCGGGCTCTCGGGGCAGCTTGTTTACCAGCCTGCGTCACCCGGGAACCTTTCACCGCTGCCTGGCACAAAAGGTTCTTCTCCTGTTAAGTCCCCTTGGGCAGAAAGGGCATTCACCAGGGCCCGGCACTCAAACTGGTGCAGGGCGACACCCCGCGGTGGATTCGGACAGCGCGGCCCCGCCGCTCCGCCCGTCTCCTGCTTTGCCCACCTGGGCTCTACCCACACCTACATGCATCGGCCTCCTTTCCTTGAAGCAAATCGGATCGTGCTTTGCCTTCTTTGTGTCCCTGGGGAGTGAGGAAAGACCCCAATCACGGCAGGAACAACAGTCCAGCCCTCCGTGACCTGGCGGGCAGCTGCCTACCTTCTCCTGGGGCCCCCGCCGGCCTCCGCGCCCCCACCACTGCCTTTACCGCCACACTCTCTGCACCCCAGCCTCAGAGGGTTACTGCTGCTCCGAGCTCCACAGTCTTCCCCGCTCCTCCAATGCCCCATGTGGACCCTATGCATCCTTTAACCAGCTCCCAGTGACGTCACCCCGGGACGCCTCCCCTGATGATTCAAGCCAACACATCTTACTCCGGGCTCCAAGACTTTCCTTCCAGCTCACTTAACACTCTTTCTCTTGTACTGTAGCCAAACGTGGATGCCAAAAGTCACCCCGCTTTCTCCCCAGACGCCAATCAAATTATCTGTCCATCTGAGCTGTCAGGAAAGCAGTCTGATGACAGGGACATAAAAAGCATGCCAGGCCAGGGCACTGCACGGGCACGTGAGGGCACTGGGGTGGGGAGGGGGCCCTGAGGGGAGGTGGGATACTGCTTCAGACTCACTTCCGGGACCTGGCAGCTTCCCCTGGTCCGGCAGACGGGAGTAGTGTAGACCTCAGCTGGACTGGAGCTTAATGGCGGGTGAAGTGGTAGCAGCACACATGGGCCATATGGCCCACCAACACCCCGGCTCACCGCGGGGTAGACTCTCTCCGCATCCTGCAGCCTCTGAGACTGAAGGAGGAAGAAAAGGAAATCCAGATGCAAGAGGCCCGGGCAGTCAGGCGTCTGACCGCCATGGTCACCGAGAATCCTCCTGTGTCTCTGCTGGCTGCACGGCTACTCCTTCCTGCTGCCACTGTAAGCCTACAGACACCCAAGGGGCATCAATGGATGTGTCCCGTGTGGTCCACATCTGTTTACTGCAGGAGCTGTGCCACACCTGGGAGAGGGGTTCTGAGGTCCGCTTGAGTCACGTGGGCCCAGATGTCAGGCGCCCCGAGGCCGACAAGCACAGGTGGGGCCGGGAAGGGACACTTTCTGGCTGAGCACCCCACAGAGCCCATCCCCAGCCGCAGGCCCGCGACCTGGCCCTCCCCGGCTGCCTGAGCACCATCTCTCGCCAGGCAGGCGGGAAGAGGCTTGGGTGGCATTAGTGGGCTGGGCTGTGGAGTCACACGGCCTGGGTTTGAATCCCAGCTCTGCCTCTTATGGGCTGTGGTCTCGGGCAAACAGCTTAAAGTCTCTGACCCTCGGCTTCCTCATGGAGATCTCGGCCACTCTGCTGGGATGCCCTGTAGACCTCTGCAGTCAGACACACCCCCAGACCACACTATGATACAGGCAGACTAGCATTTCTGAGGCCCAACTGGGTGCTGGTTCTGTGCTAACATACAACATCCCTCCCAGGCCATTGTTATTGTTCCCACTTTTTAGGTGGAGAATCTGAGACCCAGAGCACTAAAGTAACCTGCCCAAGGTCACACAGCCAGTGAGGGTCAGAGCTGGGACGTGGACCCAGCCTGGACTGATGCCACAGCCTGTCCCCTTGGCCAGCAAGTTCTCCTGCCCCTGTCAAATAGGTGTGACTCAGAAAACAGAAGCCCTCGGGGGTTTCATAGAGAGGGAATTTAATACAGGGAATTTGTCACACACGTGATGGAAGTAACTAGATACCAAAATGGGAATGAATGGTGAGGGAGGGGACAGATGCTTTGGCTCCACCACGTCTCCTGCCCCCCAATCTCTCCCCCGCTGGACCCACCCAGGATCCAGAGGAGGCAGGGCTAGGGCCTGTGGGCTGATGGCCCCGCAGGACGCAGGCCGTGACTGCACAGAGCAGCAAAATGCTCTGTTCCAGGGATGCCTGCTAGGAGGCCAGCCCCGAATTGAGTCTTGAGAAATGTAGTGTTAGCGAGCAGGACCCTGTAGGGGCTTCCTGGGACAACACCCCCCTCCCCATGTCCTCCACCTGCCTCTTGTCTGTACAAAAACTTTACCCAAAGAATATATTTAATCAGAGAAATGAGAAAATGCGGAAAGAAAGGAAAACAGTCAAGCAAGACAAAACAATGATGGTTTAGCCATTAAACAAAGTCAGGGACTTTTAGTTCCTCCTCAAGGGCTATAGATACTATTCTGAGCCATGTCCCTTGGGCTGTTTTGCAGATACTGAAGCCCCCACCAGGTGGAAGAAGTTAACTGCTGCCCACAAGCAGGTAGACGCAGACCAGCTGGAACCAGAAGGTGGATGATGCCGACTCCCGGTTACCTCACCACCAGCCAATCAGAAGGATGTCCACGAGCTGACCACGCCCCCACAGCCCTCTCCTCAGCACGTAGCCCCTTCCTCTTTTCCCTATAGAATCTCCGAGCAAAACCTGGGGAGTGGGGAGCTGGTTCCTTGGGACGTGAGTCCACCATCTCCCCAGGATTGCCGGCTTCCTCAATAAAGCCGTCTTTCCTTTTACCCAACACTTGTCTCTCAGTATTGGATTCTTGAGCGGCAAGCAGCTGAACCTGAGTTTGGTAACAGTAGGAGTTTGACAGGAGAATAAAGGTCATTCCAAGGAAAGGGGTGAATAGAAGCATAGGCACAGAGTCGGTTTTGCGGGAGTGACCTGAGACCTGGCGCCATGGAAACACACCAGCTCCTGTCCTCAGGCTGGACCACCTGTACCTCTGACACCCTTCCTGGGCTGCGGGCCCCCATCTTAGGAGTCCCCACTTCCCACCTTAGAAGCTCTCTCTCCCACCTCTCTTGCAGTCAGGGTGGAGGTGGGACCCTTAGGCTCCTGCCTATGAGACATGAAGCGTGGGCAGGTGACCCAGGTTCTGAAGATCAGAATCACACAACAGGACCTCCATCACAGCCAAGGGGCCTCCCCCAGGACACACCTGCAGCCGGCTTTGGGCTCGCTCCTGGTCACACCATCTCTCAGCCTGGCTCCCACCCCCTGCAGATTCGGGGAGCCCCCCTGCCCTTTTCCCCTTTAACTGGCTCCTGTTGATTTCTGTTTCTGTTCCCAAGAGCTCTGACTGCCACACCTTCTTCAAGGGGGAAAATAAGCTCACGTGTTGTTAACAAGGGACTGGCTTTTCTCCTTTCGGGTTGCCTATTTTCCAGATTCCTAAAGTCTCCTTAGAACAGGGGTTGCTTGAGATGAACCCTCGCAGAACCCTGTGCTCTGCTAGCTCAGTCGCTGGTTAACAGAGCCTGTTGTGGCTTCTGGACCCCAAACTCAGTGGCCAGCTCTTTCTTCCGTGGCTCTGACAGCTAGGAGGGAGGCCGGGCTGCAGAGTCAGGCGGCGGCTGGAACAGTAGGGCTGTGAGAGTCCTGGGTGGGGGGGAGACGCTTGTCTGCTCAGGGCATCCGACACCAGCTGCTGTAACATATACTCCCCCATACATATGTGAGTGTGCACACACACACACAAGTCCCATGTGTGGCTTAACACAATAGAACTTCCTTCCTGCCTGGTACGAAGAACACTGTGGTTACTGCCTGTTGGGTCCCACTCCTCCAGGGGTGATCCAGGGATTCTCGCTCCTTCCACCGGCGGGTTCCCCCCCTCCCACTCGTGGAACTGGTCTCCCCACCCACTCATCCTGCCTTGGGCAGACCCAGGAGCCGCTGGGACTCTCAATGGCACTACAGTACTGGCCTGCAGACTGTCCAGAGGACCCCAGAGGGCCCTACATGCCCTTGTCAGTCTATAAATCCCCGAGATGCGTGGGCAGAAATGGTGGCCACGGTCAAATCTCAAGGAGGGGCCTCCTGCTGTTTTGGGGGGAAAGGGCGCCTTCAGCCGGGAAGGCAGAGGGCAGACCCTGGTGCCCGTGGCCACAACAGCTGGTGAATCTGGGCGATTTAACCGGGATCCCTCCCTCTTTTTACTGACAGATTTGTCACTCTGCCTTTATTTTATGTCTCATGCACCCTCTGGAGCGGTGGTTCTCCAACCTGAGCCAGCACCACAATCACCTCCTGGAGGGCTTGTTACAGCCCAGATTGCCGGGCCCCGCCGCCCCCATAGCTTCTGCTTCGGTCCGGCAGAACATCTGCTTTTCTAACGAGTTCCCAGCATGTGTGATGCTGCCGCCCGGTACCACACTTTTAAGAGCCGCCCCTCTAGAAAGAGAGGTCCACTCCGCAGGAAGGACCAGGTATATTTTTGTACCACGAGCAACCTGGTGCACGGTGAAAAAATGAATCAGAGAATGAAGGAAAATGAGCAGAAGGGGGGCGGAATGGTGAAGACCGAGAAAGGAAAGTAACCTGGGCCCAGCGCTTCCTCTGAGCTGCGCAGCCCCCGTGCGGCTCGTGGGCAGCAGGGCCCCCGCAGCCTTTGTGACGTCACAGCCCCGCCTGCCGGGAGAATGGTTGCCATGGCGACGTAAACCGAAGGCCAGGGCTCGGGGAGCCGAGACCAGGTGCGCAGAGGCTTCGGAGCGAGGGCGGCCGTGCGGAGCCCGTGAGTGCGTGCTGGACCCGGGCTGGGGGCGCGCGGGGTCGGGGGGGAGTGTGTGCGGGGTGGGGGGGTCCGGGGGCGCGCGGGGTCGGGGCGGAGTGTGTGCGGGGGCGGTGGCGGGGGCGCGCGGGGTCGGGGCGGAGTGTGTGCGGGGGGGGGGGCTGGGGGCGCGCGGGGTCGGAGGCGGACACCTCGGGCGCCCGTCCAAGCCCCCGTTGCAACGCTCTCCCCCTTCCTTGCCCGTACTTTACTGGCCTTATCACATACCCAGCCCTCTGGCCACCCTTCTTGCCTCCAGGCCCGGGCACCCTTGCCGTAGGCCCGACGGCCCAGACGGGGGTGTGGGGGGCCCCGCCTTGCCCGAGTACACGGTTCCTTTCGTGGAGGCTGCAGCCGGAATGTGGCTGGAAGGGTGCAAGCTTTGGAGTCAAGGAATCTTGGGCTGGAGTCCCAGCCTGGGCCCTTCCTGGCTGTGTGACTTTGGACAGCTTGCTGCTTTGCCTCCGCCTCTGCAAAACGCACACTCGTTCAGTATATAGTTAAGAAGCGCCGTGGCGGGGCCAGACGCTTGATGAGCCACGAATCAGTGCCTCACCCCGTCCTCATGGATCTTACGTTCTAGGGGGAGATAGATAGGCAATCAACTGATTGTTAAAGGGGTAAATCAAATATTGGTAATTGGTCAAATGGGAGTGGATGGGGTGTTGAGAAGATGCTTCTCCGGAGCGGTGAGCTTGAGCTCAGGTCTGGGTGTGGGGGAGGCCTGATCTGGAAACAGAAAGACTAGGTAGGGCGGCTGGAACCGAGCCAAGGAGGGGAGCGAGGTCGGAACGCGAGGGGCTGCAGGTGTGGGCCTCGTGGCGCGCCCTCAGCGAGCGCTGCTGTTCTCAGCCAACCCTCGCGTGGGGCGGGGGCTGGGGGCGGGCCCAGCTGGCTCAGGCCGCGTCTCTCTCCCCAGGTTGGATTCTGCTTTACCCAGTGGCAAGCTTCTCGGTGAGCGCTTCCTCCTTCGCCCGGATGTCCAAGGTCCTGCCTCCTGTGGTCTCCAAGGGCATAAGTTTCAACAGTAAGTTCTGGGCTGGGGTGGACTCTCTCAGCGTCAAAGGCAGCCTTGGGGGCCTGGGCGGTGAGGTCTAGATGTAATCAAGGGCCACAGTGATTCTAAATCAGGCCGTGAACCAGAAATCACGGGTTTGCCAGGTTCCCTAGAAACTGCATGTTTTATTTCCTAGGGCCGCTGTAACAAAGCCCCGCCCCAGGCCGGGGGCTTAAATAACAGAAGTGTGTCTTTTCACAGTTCTGGGGCCCAGAAGTCCATAATCAAGGTGTCGTGGGCAGGGCTGGTTCCTTTCTGCGGCCGTGAGGGGGCGACTCTGTCCTATGCTGTCTCCCAGCTTCTGGGGGTTTGCTGGCGATCTTTGGGGTTCTTGGGCTTGTAGAAGCATCAGCTCGGTGTGTACCTTCATCTTCACTTGGCGTTCTACGTGTGTGTGTTCCAAATTTCCCCTTTTTCTTGAGGACGGGAGTCATATGGTATTAGGCACCCGCACTAGCCCAGCATGACCTCGTCTTAGTTACAGCTGCAGCCACCCTGTTTCTGAACAGGCTCACATTGTGAGGTCATGAGAGTTAGGATTTCAGATATTCAAAAGCATTCATTTTGGGGGGGCACAATGCACCCCTGCCGCAGACCGGCTGCAGAAAGCTAGAAGTTCCTGGCGGTGAGGGGTAAGGAACTGAAAAGCACCAGTATGGGGTCAGAAGGGCCAAGACAACTGATGGTTGCAAGGCAAGTTTATTCAAAGAGCATGAATGTATATATAGGTTTAGTACGGAACGAATATTAGACAATAAATCAGTAAACCTTGTATTTCCACATAATTCTGTCGCCACTATCTATGCGCCACTATCTATGCGTCAGCATGCCTTATGGGCCATTCTTTGGAGATACAGACTTCCTCCTCAGGGCAGCACGTCCTTCTTCTGGGGAACAACCAGGGGCTCTTAGATCCAGAGCAGGCACCTGGAATGAAACTGGCCGCAAGCCATTTTCCTTTTTTACGCTCAATACCGCAGCGTCAGGAGTGCATACCAAGAAAGAGACAAGCAGTTCTCCGGAAAGCAGAAAGCTGAATAAGCTTACAGCTTGGGGGCCACCACACACCCCAAAACAGGCTTTGAGGAAGGTGCCGCCGTGGAGGTGGGGCTCTCGGCTTTCCGCAGCGCCGGACCCCGTGTGAAGCCCCTCCCCCTCTGGAGGCACACGTGTGTGGCCAGGTGCTCCCACTGAGGGGCACGTGAGAGGCCGCCGGGGCTGAGGGGGCGGGAGGGGCAACATGTCCGCTGCGCGCTGTGCATGCCTTCAGCTTTTGGTTTAATTTTCCTGTGGTTCGGATTCAAAAGTGTGTCGATAGCCCCCCCCTTGTGAAAAGCCCCACCTGCCTCCCGACGTGGCGGCTGCCATGTCTCTGTCTCCTTCCACGCGTGACATCCGCCACGCTCACGCCTTGTGCACATGCAAGCAAATGCACACAGAGACGGCCTGTCCTTTCTCACACAAACGGCCACACAGCAGCGACGCTCCCTGGGCCTTGCTTCCCGTTAACCCAGGCGTCGTGGAGACTGTGCCTTATCACAACGTCGAGCTCCCTTACACCTTCAGTGCTTGCAGCAAATAGCGACCCCACGTGTGCAGGTAGCATAATTCTTTAACCAGTTCGCTGTCGGTGGGCTGCTGTCAGCAGCGGTCGAGCTTTTACACCGTGTGTTCTGCCTCTCTCACTTACTCTGCTCCGTAGTAAATTGAAAAATGAAGGCTGAAGTGGCGTTACCAAAAAAAAAAAAAAAAGATAGCTTTGCAATGTTTACAGATAAATTAAGTGCACACACCGAAAACATTGCAGCACAGTGGCGCTCTCATAAGACAATTGAAAGCTTTATAAACTATGCTGATTGACTCTATGGTACCAGGGGCTGGTTAGATGGCGGGCACCCTGTGACCCTCATCTGATTCTGTGATCGTCCCGTGGAGGTGACAAGCAAACAGGAGGCCTCCCTGAGCTGGGTGGCCTGGTCTGGGTTGAGGGTCTGTGCATTAGGGAGGGAACCAGGCCAGGCCGGCACGGCCAAGCCGACAGACCCAGGGCATCGGCAGGCCGGGCTGGGCAGGGGTGTTGAGCAAGGCGGGTGAGGGAAGTCGACCTGGGTGAGGGTGTGTCGACTGGGGCTCAAGCCAGGAAGACTGCTGAGCCTGGCATCCTGGGTTCAGCCACAGGAGCTGGCGACCACGGTGGGGACCGGGAAGACTCTGAGCCCTCTGGGGGGGAGGGGCTTGGGGACACTGAGCTCCGAGTCTGGGCCAGGTGCAGATGGGGCGTCTGGACCCCAGCCGCAGCCAGAGGCCGCGGGCAGGGGCACTGGAGTCCGACACACCTGTTTGCTCGGGTCACCTCGGTCAGCCTCAGCTGCCTCATCTGTGCAGTAGGAGCAGCCTGTCTTCCCGAGGGCTGCCGTGGGGGGAGGGCTGGGCACACGTGCAGCTCTGTCAACAGTAGGCGCATCTATGTTGCTTGTGCAGTGTCTGCGCCGTTGCTGTTAGCACGCCCACCGCCCGTCCTCCAGGGCCTGGGCTGCCGTCTGCATGCGCGGGGCCAGAGTTGGTCGAGATGCTGCAGGCTGCTGGACGAGGGGTGGCCGGGGGCGTGGGCAAGGACTTAGCTGGGATGGAACACGGGGGGAGTGAGCTCTGGGTTTGTTCCTCGTTCGCATGTGCTCAGTAAGTGCCGGCTGCGTGTGGGCATGGGTCCTAGGCCCTGGGGACTCAGAGGTGAGTAGCGCCGATGGAGTTGCCCGTCCTGGGACTGAGGTTGGGGCGAGGGACGCAGACGCTGGGAATCGGGGATCATTCTATATCTGCAGCAGCCGAGGGGGTGGGGAGGCCTCTGGGAGGAAGCGACATTCGACACCTGTGGGTCACTGTCCTGAAGGATGAACGCGCGGAAGGGTGTCCTAGGCAGTGGGCGAGCCCAGCAGAGGCCCTGACGGGGGAATGAGCATGAGGGCTGGCGGAAGAGACAGGAGGCCAGTGTGGACCAGCGTGTAGGGCCTTGTGGGCGTAGGGGAACTGCTGGGCTCCGTGGGGATGACAGGGAGGGTTTGAGCAGGACACGGCCCAGTGTCTGGGTTTTACGACTCTGTCGCTGGGTTGCCATTCTGTCCCCCTTGGGCAGGGGGCCACTGGCCATGGCTCCCTCGAGACCCTGGGCAAGGCCTGGCCCTGGCATAGAGGGCAGAGGACGCCTGGTGGGACCTTGGCCTGGCAGAGCGGCCGGCAACGCCAGCGTGGGCCCCAGGCTCCCCAGTCGGGGCTGGGGGGGGGCAGGGCTGCAGGACCCCAGTGCAGAGCCCCTTCCGGGAGACAGTGGCCTGCAGCTGGTCCCGCATCTCTGGGGCTCCTCGCGGGGGCGGGGCCTGGGGGCCGTCCCTGGAGCGGCGAGTGTATTTCCCGTGTGGGTGGGGGGAGGGGGCAGCTGGGCGGTGTCATTCCTGCTGAGGCCTCGCTCTCGGGCCTGCGTGCTCTGCCAGCGCGTGTGCACGTGCCTTCCCCGGCCGCTGCTGACCCTGGGCATGGGGGCCGGCTTCAGTCGTTTACTTTGGCGGTTTAGGAGCCTGGTTTTAAGTGAACCAGCCTTAATCTGAGGAGCTGCAAGATCGGGCCAGGCGTGAGCACAGCTGCTCTGTGCCAGGCTGGGGTGCAGAGGTCGAGGACACGGAGGCGTCGCCTGCTCTCGGAGAGTTTGGGGGCCAGTGATAGGCAGCTCTCCTCTCCGTGCTCGTCCTGTTCGCTCCACTGGCCGCCTGTGCTGCTGGGACAGACCGGGCACGGTCGCCTGCCCAGAAGGCCCTCCCCCTGGGGCTCCCTTCAGGAGTTTATTCAGCGTGAGCCCCCTCAGTGAGCCCCGCGTGCAGTTCAATCATGGGGCGGCCGCACCTTCCCCACGCTCCTCCTCGCTTTGCCCTGCTTCATTGCCTCCTTAGCACGTACCCCGACCTGCCTGGCCTTTCCTTACTTACCTTGTTTATCTCTCTCCCCGGTAGAGTGTTGGCTCCCTGAGGGCAGGGACTGCTCTGTACCTCTTATGCTGCGGCGTCTCCACAACCAGGCACCTAAAAAGCCTTCAGTAAAATTCTGTTAGGCTGCACGCTTTCCCCAAAGACCAGGAGTTTTCATCACTGCCTTTCAACACCGTGCTCAGGTTCACCAGGGCATTTAGACAAGGAAGAGAAGTAAAAGGCCTTCAGATGGGAAAGGAAGAAGGGAAACTCTCTGTTCACAGATGAAATGATCCTATACGTAGAGAATCCCCAAGAATCCCCAAGAAAGCTATTTGTGCTAATAGATGAATTTAGCAACATTGCAGGGTACAAGATGAACACTCAAAAATTAGTAGTGTTTCTATACACCAGCAGTGCACCATCCAACGTGGAAATTAAGGGGCGGTACCATCCACACTGGCATCTAAAAGAACAAAATATCTGTCATGGGAGGTGACCCAGCAGGAAGACCTGGGAGTCACTCTCTCCACACAAACGAGTATTGAGCAGGCAGGAACTTGTCAGAACCCCAGCCAGGAGCTCCGCGGCTTCCGGGAGAGAAGTAGATGAAGAGGCTGGGAGATTCTGGTGAACTTTGGCATTTGGTGGAGGGGCTACCGGTCCCGTCTGCAGTCCCGGAGCAGCGGGGAGGGTGGCCTGAGTTCCCGCCGTGGCCTGTGGGTGCCAGGGTGGGCAACAAGGACCTTGTCGTCCCAAATTGGGGCTGTGTGTTTCATTGCTGAGGGGCCACACAGAGGCTGGTCATTATTTCAACCCCACAAGCTGGCATCACTTCCCTGCCATGTCTGTCAGGGGATTTAGAAACGGGGCCCCTTCCCTGGCTTTGGAAGCCAGACACTTAAGGAAAGCTTTGATGAGAGGTTAATATCCAAAATACACAGAGAGTCCTAAAACTCAACAACGACTAAAAACAAACAACCCAGTTAAAAAATGGGCAAAGAACTTAATAGACATTTCTCCACAGAAGAGGTACAGATGGCCAACGAGCACACAACAAGCAGCGACACGTCATTAGCAGGGGCTCCCCGCTTCCCTCCTCTTGGGCTGTGGGCGTGGCTGCTTTGGCTGCCCCCATGCCCCAGTGAGCCCAGGCTGGCAGGGGAGCTGGTGGCCGGGGTGGAGTTGCCTGCAGGGGAAGGGTGGGCATCTCGTGACTTTCCTGTACCCGCGGGCTGTGAGGGAACATTCACGCCCCTCCATGTTCTCCTTCGTTTGTGCCAGTTCCTCAACGGCTTCCACTGGGTACCAGGACGGCTGTGGACCGAGCCAGCCTCGTGAGGTTGGGATTCAGGGGTGGAAGGCAGAGGGAGCAACAGGTGACTCGGGTGCTTTCAGAGAGGAAGACGGGAGCTGAGAGAGAAGCAAATTCACACTGTCGGGTGTGGGGGGAGTCGGGGAGCCCCTCTGTGCAAAGGCCCTGGGGCAGGAACCGTTCGTCCTGTGTGAGGCGCCCAGGGAGGCTGGGTGGCTGAAGTGCGAGGGGCAGGGGACGAGGCAGAGCGGCTCAGCGAGCACCGCCCGGGGCTTGATCTGGGCAGCCGCCCTCCACGTGCACGTCCATTTAACCGCCCACATCCACGCCCTGTGCCCACGGAATGACACCAGCATTCACCACACCTCTCTCTGTCTGCTGAGGGCTCATTCCGTTCCCGGCGTTCGCTTTTCCCTCCGGCGCGGCAGTCGACGGAGACGCGTGGGATAAACTAGAAGGGGGATGGCGGGTCAGAGGGCCAGGCACAGGACCCAGGCTGGCCGCTCGGAACAGCACCCAGAAAGCAGAGCTCAGGGCGGCGCTGGGGGTGGCGGGAGGACGCCTGCAATGCACCCCTCGCTCTCTGCCGCCGCCAGAGGGGAGAGTGGAGCCGGGGGCCGCCGGGCAGCCCCTGCCTACCTCGAGGGTCTCGCCCGGCTCCCTGTGGAGCCCCAGCCCAACGATGGGGAGGGCCTGACCCCATTCACAGCCCCGTCGGGAAGCGCAGATCCACGCCTTCCTCTCGTGGCACCTGGGCCACGGGCGTTTCCAGAGGGCAGCACTGCCCAGGGCTTCGGGGCCGGCGGGCGTCGGGCCTGTGACGTCCCCGCTCGGCCTCGGGGGTCACCCAACTCTCGCGTCTCGTCTCCTCGGTTCCTGAGGAGCAGCACAGGTCTCCCGAGCTTCGGGGACTGGACGTGGCGAGCGGTGTGGAGCTGAGCCCGGGGAGGCGCCGGGCGGTGTGAGCTGCCGTCCTCCCACGGGAGAGAGGGCGGCCGGGCCTGGCAGGCGCGGCGGAGACCCCGGGGAGAAGCCGGACGGAGGCAGGGCGTGGGAAGGGCGGGCGTGTGGGCACGGGCCCCGGGGGCGGGAAGGGCACGTCGAGGACGAGCACGGAGCTCCCACAGCGGGCTGGGCCTCGGGGGTCAAGCAGGGCCTGGGGGGCAGCGGGAGGCTGGTGAGGGGCAGGTGCTGAGGGGAGCAGGAGGGGGCGCGGGGGCAGGTCTGGGGAAAGCTTGAGGCACCGATTTTGCTGAGCTGCAGGCGCCTGCAGGACCTTCCGGGGATGCCAGGCGAGCAGAGGAGCTTTGGGGGATTCAGTGCTGATGTGGGAGCGTCATCCCGACAGACCAGCAGGTCCCTCTCCCCCTCCTCATCCCCTTGGCCCCAGGCAGTCCCTTTGCTGCCCGCCTGCCGCTGGGGCTGTGGTGTCAGCGGACAAGAGAGCAGCGGGCAGGGGCTCTCCGCGTCTTCCGCTGCAGCCCTCGGAAGCCCTGGGAGGCTCGCAGCCACGGGGCTGGCTGGGTGGGCATCAAAGGCTTAGGGCCCGTGGCCTCCATGAAAAACGGTCCCGCTCTGCCCTTAGGAGCAAAGGGAGGGGTGCCAAAGGGGACGCACAAGACACCTTCTGTGCCCCAGGCTCGTGTGCTAGGAATTTTTGTGGCCATTCTCTTGCACAATTCTCACAGCCTCCTAGCAAAGTCAGCATAATCCTCTCCAATGTGGAAACTGAGGGTCAGCTGGTAGTGGAGACCCTGGGGCTGGAGCCCTAGTATCTGGGGTCTCCCCAGCCTCACGCTGTGTTCACAGCTGTACCAAGCCAATGAGTCATTTGCTGTGCCCCTCACTTTTGTGTCTCCCCAGAGCAGAGCCTGGAATCCATGGACAATAGTTCTTCTTCAGTCATTGAAGAAAAAAAGAAACATGCGAAAAAAACCAAAGGTAATTCTGCAGCTGGGAGTTGAAGTCCCATTTGGTGGGAGGCAGACTCTCTCCCTCAGCCCCCAGATGCCTTCAGACCTAGTTTTTAGTGTGAAGGACAGAGAGAAATGCTTCTGTTTCCATTCGGAATTGGGTTACTGAAACATGAAATAATAGGAACATAAACCACAAAGTAGGATTTATTTTTCCTCCTGTAATGAGAAATGTGGGAGGCAGACCAGGGCTCCAAGGAGCTCCACCAACGGCAGTTCTACAAAATCTTCCAGGTGACCAGGTCCCAAGTCTTTCTGATCCACCATCTTTATTTTCAGGTCTTTCAACCACAAGGTTGTCACATGGTCAAAAAATGGCTGTGGCAGCTCCAGCCATCACATCTGATTCCAGACAGGGAGAAGGAGCAAAGGGAAGGGCAAAATTGCCCACCTGCTAACTCAGATCTTGGGAAGACCTCTTCCCCAGAAGCCCCACCCAGCAGTTTCTGCCTACACTCCATTGGTTATGGGGCCATCAGTCTCTGCAAGGGAGTCTGAGAAGTGTAGCTTTTCAATGAGGCACGTGATTGCCACCTGTTAGGAGAAGGAAGGGGAGGCAGCTGGCTGCATGTGCCTCATCCTCTGAGCCCCTGCTGTGTCCTCCACGCCTTGGCTTCCTGGACTCCTTCCTGGTTCCTTTGCTGTCCCCACCCCCAACTCGGCCTTACAGGCCAGTCTGATCCTTCTGCAGAGATGTGCAGATGTGAGCATTTTCCCTGAGCCTGCCCTTGCCAGGCCGAGCTCCCACCCTGGGGCCAAGCTTCCCAGTCTACCCTGCCCCAACCCCATTTCCTCTTTGTTTTAGTTATCAAAATCCAAACCTGCCCAGAAGTAGAGACTGAAGTCCAATGAACTTGTGTGCTCATTGCCAGATTGGAAGCAGACAAGATTTTGCCATATTTGCTTTATCTATCCTTTTTCTCTTTCTTTTTTGTCTTTGCCAGAATATTTAACTTTTTTTTAATTTATTTTTTTATTGAAGTATAGTTGATTTACAATGTTGTGTTAATTTCTGCTTTACAGCAAAGGACCCAGTTATACACATATATACATTTTTTTTTTAATATTCTTTTCCACTGTGGCTTATCCCAGGATATGGAATATAGTTCTCTGTGCTATACAGTAGGACCTTGTTGTTTATCCATTCTATATATAATAGTTTGCATCTACTAACCCCAAACTCCCAGTCCATCCCTCCCCCATACTCCCTCCCCCTTGGCAACCACAAGTCTGATCTCTATGTCTGTGGTCCGTTTCTGTTTCGTAGAGAGGTTCATTTGTGGCATATATTAGATTCCACATATAAGTGATATCATATGGTATTTGCCTTTCTCTTTCTGACTTCACTTACCGTGATAATCTCTAGATGCATCCACGTTGCTGCAGATTTTGCCAGAATATTTTAAAGTAAATTCCAGACACGTCATTTCATCCCTGCAGTGTGCATTTTTCAAACGTAGGGATCTTTTCTTACAAGCCCATAAGCAGTTAACCAGGCCATCGTCAGATTTGCCCAATTGTCTCAGAAACGTCTTCCCATAGAACACTTACTCTAATCGGGAGTCAGATGAGATCTGAGCATCTTCGGTCTCTTTGAATCAAGCTGAGCCCCTTTCCACGTCCTTTCATTTTCTGTGCTTGTGGAGAAATGGCGTTAATTATCCTATAGAACGTCCCCGAGACAAAACGTGTCTGTTCGCTTCCTGGTGGTGTCACTGAAGCTGTTTCTCTGGGCCGCGCATTTCCTTTGGCTGGACGTTAACCCAGGATACTTGATAGGATCCACGTTCCCGTGTCCGCAGACTCCTTCCTGGGTGGGCCCTGTGCTTTCAGCTGTCTCGTGGTGGGCCACCCGGTGACCTGCGGGTTCAGGTGTGACAGCCTGACCCTGCGTCGCACATCCCACCAGCCATTCACCCGACAGTTTCTTCTACCCGTGATGCTTGCACTGAACTGAACGTTACATTAAGGGTCAGGGGTGCACATTGTGGTTTGTCTTTGTTTCTTCACTGAGGTATCATTCATATACAGTGAAATGCACAAATCTCAAGGCTGCAGTTTGATAAGTTTTGATAAATGTGTACAATTTTGTGTCCAACCTCCACCCCATTCACCGTCTAGAACTTTTCCATCCATTCCCCCAAGGACAGCCCATGTTCTGCTATCACCATGGAATCCTCTTATCTGCTCTTGACCCTTGTGCAAGTGAAATCACACCCTGTGCTCTTTTGCTTCCAGCTTCTTTCTCCAGCATCACATCTGACATGCACGTAGCAGGAGTCCTTCGCTGTTGTGGTGCGTATTCTGCTGTGTACATACGCCAGCAATGTGTGTATTCTTCTACAGGTGAACATTTAGGTTGTTTCCAGTTTTTAGCTACTCCAAATGATACTGCTGCGAACATTCTTTTTTTTTAAAATTTTTACTGGAGTATAGTTGATTTACAATGTTGTCCTGGTTTTAGGTGTACAGAAAAGTGAATCAGTTATACATATACATATATCCACTCTTTTAGATTCTTTTCCCATACAGGCCATTACAGAGTATTGAGTATAGTTCCCTGTGCTATACAGTAGGTCCTTATTAGTTATCTATTTTATATGTAGTAGAGTGTATATGTCAATCCCAATCTCCCAATTTATCCCTCCCCCCACCTTACCAGCTGGTAACCATATGTTTTGTTTTCTACATCTGTAGCTCTATTTCTGTTTTGTAGATAAGTTCATTTGTACCCTGTTTTTAGGTTCCACGTATAAGCGATATATGATATTTGCCTTTTTCTATCTGACTTACTTCACTCAGTATGACAATCTCTAGTTGCATCCATGTTGCTGCAAATAGCATTATTTCATTCCTTTTTATGGTTGAGTAATATTCCATTGTATATATGTACCACATCTTCTTTACCCATTCCTCTGTTAATGGACATTTAGGTTGTTTCCATGTCCTGGCTATTGTAAGTAGTGCTGCAGTGAACACTGGAGTGCATATATCTTTTAGAATTATGGTTTTCTCCACATATATGCCCAGGCATGGGATTGCTGGGTCATATGGTAACTCTATTTTTAGTTTTTTGAGGAACCTCCATACTGTTCTCCATAGTGGCTGCACCAATTTATTGATACATTCCCACCAACAGTGTAGGAGGGTTCTGTTTTCTCCACACCCTCTCCAGCATTTATTGTTTGTAGATTTTTTGATGATGGCCATTCTGACCGGTGTGAGGCGATACCTCATGGTAGTTTTTGATTTGTATTTCTCTAATGATTAGTGATGTTGAGCATCTTTTCATGTGCTTGTTCGCCATCTGTATGTCTTCTTTGGAGAAATGTCAATTTAGATCTTCCGTCCATTTTTTGGTTGGTTTTTTTTTTTTGATATTGCTCTGCATGAGCTGTTTGTATATTTTAGAGATTAATCCCTTGTCGGTCGCTTCGTTTGCAAATATTTTCTCCCATTCTGAGGGTTGTTTTTTCGTTTTGTTTATGGTTTCCTTTGCTGTGCAAAAGCTTTTAATTAGGTCCCATTAATTTATTTTTGTTTTAATTTTTATTACTCTAGGAGGTGGATCGAAAAAGATATTGCTGTGATTTATGTCAAAGAGGGTTCTGCCTGTGTTTTCCTCTAAGAGTTTTATAGTATCCGCCTTACCTTTAGGTCTTTAATCCAGTTTGAGTTTATTTTTGTGTATGGTGTTAGGGAGTGTTCTAATTTCATTCTTTAACCTGCAGCTGTCCAGTTTCCCCAGCACCACTTCTTGAAGAGGCTGTCTTTTCTCTATTGTATATTCTTGCCTCCTCTGTCATAGTTTAGGTGACCGCATGTGTGTAGGTTTATCTCTGGGCTTTCTATCCTGTTCCACTGATCTATATTTCTGTTTTTGTGCCAGTACCATACTGTTTTGATGACTGTAGCTTTGTAGTATATTCTAAATTTAGGGAGCCTGATTCCTCTAGCTCCGTTTTTCTTTCTCAAGATTGCTTTGGCTATTTGTGGTCTTTTGTGTTTCCATACAAATTATAAAATTTTTTGTTCTAATTCTGTGAAAAACGCTATTAATAATTTGATAGGGATTGCATTGAATCTGTAGATTGCTTTGGGTAGTAGAGTCATTTTCACAATATTGATTCTTCCAATCCCAGAACATGGTATAGCTTTCCATCTGTTTGTGTCATCTTTTATTTCTTTCATCAGTATCTTATAGTTTTCTGAGTACAGGTCTTTTGCCTCCTTAGGTAGGTTTATTCCTAGGTATTTTATTCTTTTTGATGCGATGGTAAATGGGATTGTTTTCTTGATTTCTCTTTCTGATCTTTTGTTGTTAGTGTATAGGAATGCAAGAGATTTCTGTGTATTAATTTTGTATCCTGCAACTTTACCAAATTCATTGATGAGCTCCACTGTTTTTCTGGTAGCATCTTTAGGATTTTCTATGTATAGCATCATGTCATTTGCAAACAGTGACAGTTTTACTCCTTCTTTTCCAATTTGGATTCCTTTTATTTCTTTTTCTTCTCTGATTGCCGTGGCTAGGCCTTTCAAAACTATGTTGAATAATAGTGGTGAGAGTGGACATCCTTGTCTTGTTCCTGATCTTAGAGGAAATGCTTTCAGTTTTTCACCATCGAGTATGATGTTAGCTGTGGGTTTGTCATATATGGCCCTTATTATGTTGAGGTAGGTTCCCTCTGTTTGCACTCTCTGGAGAGTTTTTATCATAAATGGCTTTTTAGTAGCTTTTTGTCAAAAGCTTTTTCTACATCTGTTGAGATGATCATATGATTTTTATTCTTCAATTTGTTAATATGGCGTATCACACTGATTGATTTGCATATATTGAAAAAGTCCTTGCATCCCTGGGATAAATCCCGCTTGATCATGGTGTATGATCCTTTTAATGTGTTGTTGGATTCTTTTTGCTAGTATTTTGTTGAGGATTTTTGTGTCATGTTCATCAGTGATATTGGTCTGTAATTTTCTTTTTTTGTGATATCTTTGTCTGGTTTTGGTATCAGGGTGATGGTGGCCTCGTGGAATGATCTTGGGAGTGTTTCTTCCTCTGCAATTTTTTGAAAGAGTTTCAGAAGGATAGGTGTTAACTTTTCTGTAGATGTTTGATAGAATTCTCCTGTGAAGACATCTGGTCCTGGACTTCGTTTTTTGGAAGATTTTAAATCACAGTTTCAATTTCATTACTTGTGATTGGTCTGTTCATATTTTTTATTTCTTCCTGGTGCAGCCTTGGAAGATTGTACCTTTCTAAGAATTTGTCCGTTTCTTCCAGCTTGTCCATTTTATTGGCATAGAGTTGCTTGTAGTAGTCTCTTATGATCCTTTGTATTTCTGTGGTGTCCGTTGTAACTTCTCCTTTTTCATTGCTAATTTCATTGATTTGAGTCTTCTCCCTTTTTTTTTCTTGATGAGTCTGGCTAAAGTTTTATTAATTTTGTAAATCTTCTCAGAGAACCAGGTTTTAGTTTCATTGATCTTTGCTATTGTTTTCTTTGTCTCTATTTCATTTATTTTTGCTCTGATCTTTATGATTCCTTTCCTTCTACTAACTTTGGGTTTTGTTTGTTCTTCTTTCTCTAGTTGCTTTAGGTGTAAGGTTAGGTTGTTTGTTTGAGATTTTTCTTGTTTTCTTAAGGTAAGATTGTATTGCTATACTAATTCCCTTTAGAACCTGCTTTTGCTGCGTCCCATAGGTTTCAGATCATTGTGTTTTCTTTGTCATTTGTCTCTAGGTATTTTTAAATCTCCTCTTTGATTTCTTTAGTGATCCATTGGTTATTTAGTAACATATTGTTTAGCCTCCAGGTGTTTGTGTTTTTTACAATTTTTTTTCTGTAATTGATTTCTAATCTCACAGTGTTGTGGTTAGAAAAGATGCTTGATATGATTTCAGTTTTCTTAAATTTACCGAGGTTTGATTTGTGACCCAAGATATGATCTATCCTGGAGAATGTTCTGTGTGCACTTGAGAAGAAAGTGTAATCTGCTGCTTTTGGATGGAATGTCCTGGAAATATCAATTAAGTCTATCTGGTCTAATGTGTCATTTAAGGCTTGTGTTTCCTTATTAATTTTCTGTCCATATGATCTGTCCATTGGTGTAACTGGGGTGTTAAAGTCACATTATTATGGTGTTACTGTCGATTTTGCCTTTTATGGCTGTTAGCATTTGCCTTACATATTGAGGTGCTCCTATGTTGGGTGCATATATGTTTACAGTTTTTATGTCTTCTTCTTGGGTTGATCCCTTGATCATTATGTAGTGTCCTTCCTTGTCTCTTATAACAGTCTTTATTTTAAAGTCTATTTTATCTGATATGATTATTGCTACTCCGGCTTTTTTTTGATTCCCATTTGCATGGAATATTTTTTCCATTCCCTCACTTTCAGTCTCTGTGTGTCTCTCCAGATCTGAAGTGAGTCTCTTGTAGACAGCATTTATATGGGTCTTGTTTTTGTATCCATTCAGCAAGCCTGTGTCTTTCAGTTGGAGCATTTAATCCATTTACATAAAAGGTAATTATCGATACGTATGTTCCTATTGCCATTTTCTTAATTGTTTTGGGTTTGTTTTTGTAGGTCTTTTTTCTTCCCTTCCTCTTTTGTTCTTTTGTAGTTTGATGACCATCTTTAGTGTTGTGTTTGGGTTGCTTTTTGTTTTTTCTTTCTTTTTTTTAAAAAAATAAATTTATTTATTTATTTATTTATTTATTTTTGGCTGCATTGGGTCTTCATTGCTGCATGCGGGGTTTCTCTAGTTGCGGCGAGCAGGGGCTACTCTTCATTGTGGTGTGCGGGCTTCTCATTGTGGTGGCTTCTCTTGTGGAGCATGGACTCTAGGCGTGCAGGCTTCAGTAGTTGCGGCACGTGCTCAGTAATTGTGGCACGCAGGCTGTAGAGTGCTGGCTCAGTAGTTGTGGCTCACGGGCTTAGTTGCTCCACGGCATGTGGGATCTTCCTGGACCAGGGATCAAACCCACGTCCCCTGCATTGGCAGGCAGATTCTTAACCACTGTGCCACCGGGGAAGTCCCTGCTTTTCTTTTTTTTGTGTGTATCTGTTGTAGTTTTTTGGTTTGCATGTCCCATGAACAGTGTATTATATACAAGTGTGTTTTAAGTTGCTGGTCTCTTAATTTCAAATGCAATTCCCATTTCCTGCATTTGTACTCTCCTCTTCTCATGGTTGCTGGTTTTGATATCATACTTGTGTATGGATGATTTCCTGCTTTTACTGTATGTTTGCCTTTACCAGTGAGCTTTCCCATTTGTGCTTTTCTTGTTTCTACTTGTGGCCTCTTTTTTTTCCCACCTGCCTAGAAAAGTTCCTGTAGCATTTATTGTAAAGCTGGTTTGGTGTGCTGAATTCTCTTAGCTTTTGCTTGTCTGTGAAGCTTTTGATTTCTCTGTTGAATCTGAATGAGTGCCTTGCTGGGTAGAGTAATCTTGGTTGTATGTTTTTTCCCTTTCATCACTTTAAATATATCCTGCCACTCCCTTCTGGCTGCAGAGTTTACGCTGAAAAATCAGCTGATAACCTTATGGGGATTCCCTTGTATGTTATTTGTTGCTTTTCCCTTGTTGCTTTTAATACTTTTCTTGGTATTTAATTTTTGTTAGTTTGATTAATGTGTATCTTGGCATGTTCCTCCTTGGGTTTATCCTGTATGGGACTCTCTATGCTTCCTGGACTTGGGTGACTATTTCCTTTCCCATGTCAGGGAAGTTTTTGACTATAATCTCTTCAACTATTTTCTCGGGCCCTTTCTCTTTTCTAGTTCTTCTGGGAGCCCTATAATTCGAATGTTGGTGCATTTAATGTTGTCCCAGAAGTCTCTGAGACTGTCCTCATTTCTTTTCTTTTTCTTTCTTTTTTTAAAATTTATTTATTTATTTATTTATTTATTTGTTTATTTATGGCTGAGTTGGGTCTTTGTTGCTAGGCGTGGGGTTTCTCTAGTTGTGGCGAGTGGGGGCTACTCTTTGTTGCGGTGCACGGGCTTCTCATTGCTGTGGCTTCTCTTGTTGCAGAGCACAGGCTCTAGGCATGCAGGCTTCAGTAGTTGTGATGCGTGGGCTTCAGTAGTTGTGGCTCGTGGGCTCTAGAGCACAGGCTCAGTAGTTGTGGCGCATGGGCTTAGTTGCTCCACGGCATGTGTGATATTCCCGGACCAAGGCTCGAACCCGTGAGCCCTGCATTGGCAGCCAGATTCTCAACCACTGCACCACCAGGGAAGCCCTGTCCTCATTTCTTTTCATTTTTTTCCTTTTTATTCTGCTCTTTGGCAGTTACTTCCACCATTCTATCTTCCAGCTCACTTATCCATTCTTCTGCCTCAGTTATTCTGCTGTTGATTCCTTCTATTGTATTTTCCATTTTAGTTATTGTGTTGTTCATCCATGATTGTTTGTTCTTTAGTTCTTCTAGGTTTTTATTAAACATTTCTTTTATTTTCTTGATCCGTGCCTCCATTCTATTTCCGAGATTTTGGATCATCTTTACTATCATTACTCTGAATTCTTTTTCAGGTAGATTGCCTATTTCCTCATTTATTTGGTGCTGTGGGTTTTTACCTTGCTCCTTTGTCTGCAATATATTTCTCTGTTGTCTCATTTTATCTAACTTGCTGTGTTTGAGGTCTCCTTTCCACAGGCTGCAGGATTGTAGTTCCTCTTGCTTCTGGTGTCTGCCACCTAGTGGGTGAGGTTGGTCCAGAGGCTTGTGCCATTATCCCCTTGATAGAGGGTTTGATTGGTGTTGTGACCAGAGCCTGCCCTAGATATTGAGCGGCGCCTCCCCTGGGTTCTGTGGTTGTCACTGCCCTGTCAGGGGTGGGGTCTGCTCCCTAGTTATTGGAGTAGAGGCCCCCAGATCTGTTTCTGAGCTGTGTTTCTGATCTCCGGTGTGAGGTAGGCAGGATTGGAGCGCTCCCACTGGGAGAGAAGCCGGAGTTTTCATCCACTGGAGCTGTTCACCTGTGTATGTGCTCTGTTGTGTCCCCTTTTGCCCGTTGTATGGGCTCACGAAGTACACTGTTGTTGGCACTGCTCTCGGTTCTGCCTTAACTGTGGGCGTGCCGGCAGTTGGCCCTGGTGACTCTCAGGCGTTGTTTTCACCAGGCCACCTGCGCAGATCCAGTGAGGTCAGGTCCCAGGACTGCAGTAGTCGTGCATCTGGACCTGTTGTGGGAGCTATGGGGGCAGCTCAGACTCTGGCCTGGCCCACCCCCCATGTGTACGTGCCCACAAAGCCCAGAGCTGCTAAAGCCAGACCCGTCCCACCTGCAGGAGCACTTGTTCTTCCAGATGTTTCACAGGTGCTGAATTTAGGAAGCTGTCAGTGGAGGTGTAACGCAGCTGTGAGGAGAGCTTTCAGCTCTTCTTCCTTAGTCACATGGCCCCTGGGGCTCAGCTGTGGTTTCAGCCCCAGCCCTGCATGTGTTCCTCCCACCAGAGTCTGCTCCAGAGGTTGCCCCAGAGCCCACGAGCCGTGAGGCAGGAAGGAGCTGAGGCGGCGATGGGGGTGAGCGGGCGCCCAGGTGGGAGGGTGCTGGGGTAGCGACTGAACACGTGAGCTTGTCTGGGACGATGGGGGTGAGCGGGCGCCAGGTTGGGGTGGGGACGGAGGAGGTGATGGCGGGCGTGGGAGCCCTCCCTGGTACCCTGTGGAGGCAGGGGCCAGCGCGAGGCTGCCCTGGCGGCCCCGCCCCTTGCACGTGACTCAACAATGGTGCCTCTGGCGCTTCCTCTGTGAGCATCGCGGTTGCAGAGCTGCTCATCCCGTCCCCTCAGGCTGTCTCCTCACAGCCAACATCAGTCCCCTCCCCGGTCGGCTCTCCAAACCCCGCGTTCCAGCACCCAGCCCCTGTCGGCACCAGTGGACACCCTCTCAGGCTGGGGCTCGCAGGGCTGTGGCACGCACCATCTGTGTAGGTCTCACTCTGTCCTGCCTGCAACAGACCAGTTGCTGGGCTCTCCTCCGAGCCCCGAAGCTCCCCTTCTGTCCCAGCTGATCTCCCTGCGGGGGAGGGGGCTTCCCTGCATGTGGGAGCCTCTCCTCTCCTTCAGCTCCCTGCCAGGGGTGCAGGTCCCATCCCGCTTCCTCTCCTCTTCCTTTTCCCTTCTTCTTTCTTTCTTCCTACCTGGTTATGGGGGGATCTTTCTTGTCCTTTTTGGTGTCCAAGGTCCTCTGCTAGTGTTCAGCAGGTGCTCTGTGAGAATTGTTCCATTTGTAGATGTATTCTTTTTTTTTTCTTTTTTTAATAAATTTATTTGTTTTATTTATTGTTGGCTGGGTTTGGTCTTCGTTGCTGCACACAGGCTTTCCCTAGTTGTGGAGAGCAGGGGCTACTCTTCGTTGTGGTGCGCAGGCTTCTCATTGCTGTGGCTTCTCTTGTTGCGGAGCATGGGCCCTAGGTGCACAGGCTTCAGTAGTTGCAGCACGCGGGCTCAATTGTTGTGGCTCATGGGCTCTAGAGCACAGGCTCAGTAGTTGTGGCTCACGGGCTTAGTTGCTCCGTGGTATGTGAGATCTTCCCGGACCAGGGCTCGAACCCGGATCCCCTGTATTGGCAGGCGGATTCTCCACCACTGTGCCACCAGGGAAGCCCCGTAGATGTATTCTTTTTTTAAAAAAGTAATTTTAATTAATTAATTTATTTATTTTTACTTTTATTTTTGGCTGTGTTGGGTCTTCGTTTCTGTGCGAGGGCTTTCTCTAGTTGCGGCAAGCGGGGGCCACTCTTCATCGCGGTGCGCGGGCCTGTCACTATCGTGGCCTCCCTCGCTGCGGAGCACAGGCTCCAGACGTGCAGGCTCAGTAGTTGTGGCTCACAGACTTAGTTGCTCCGCGGCATGTGGGATCTTCCCAGACCAGGGCTCAAACCCGTGTCCCCTGCATTGGCAGGCAGATTCTCAACCACTGCGCCACCAGGGAAGCCCCGTAGATGTATCTTGATGCATTTCTGGGGAGAGGTGAACTCCACGTCGTCCTACTCCTCCGCCATTTTGAGGGCCCCCCACTGTGAACATTCTTGTGTGTGCCATTCTGGGGCTATTTCCCCTGGGTGTATAGGGAGGAGAGGAATTGCTGTCTGGATGTTAAACTTTCGTAGCTGCTGCTGAACAATCTTCCAAAGCGACTGTAGCAGTTCACAGCCCA
Organism: Balaenoptera physalus; assembly: GCF_965194825.1. NCBI lineage: Eukaryota > Metazoa > Chordata > Mammalia > Artiodactyla > Balaenopteridae > Balaenoptera > Balaenoptera physalus. The sequence goes on from NC_138896.1 coordinate 110,809,739, forward strand.
CCAACAGGTGTGAGGGTTCCAGTTGCTCCACACCGCTCCAACACCAGGCACACATACTTCAGTTTTGTATTACTTGGTCCTTTGGGTGTGCATTAGTATCTCATGTTCCCTGTGACCAGCGAGGGTGATTACTTATGTTTATGGGGCATTGATGACTCTGTGCTGTGAAGCACCTGTTCCTCCTGCTTTCGGCCCACTTTTCTATTGGGTTGTCTGTCTCCTTATTTTAGTGATTCCTAGGAGCTCTTTACATATTCTGATTACAAATCATTCGCCAGTTCTAAGTATTGCAAGTACCTTCCCCCACTGTGTGGGTTGCCTTCTCTCTCTTCGTGGTGCCTTTCAATAAACAAAAGTTTCTACTTTTGTAGTTCAATTTACCGATCACTTCCTTGTGGTTAGTACTTTTCAAGTCCTGTTTTAAAACTCTTTGCTGACCCCCAAGGGCATGAAGATATAGGTTTATTGTATCTTCTATGCACTTTTTTTTCATTTCGCAAGAATATCTACAAACCATCCCTAATTGATCTAATTGTATCCATTTTGTTTGTAGGTTTTTTGGATTTTCTACTTCATCACCTTGAGTGACATTATTTTCCCTTCCTTTCCAATCCTTACACCTTTTATTCTTTTTCTTGCCTTATGGCATCATGAGGACCCTCATTACAACATTGCTAAGATAGGCATCCATGCCTTGTTTCCGATGTTGGGGGGAAATATTTTACCTAGCGGTTTCTTGTGGGTACACGGATCAGTTTCCCATTGCTGCTGTAACAAATGACCACAGACCCCGTGGTTTAAAACACACAAATTTATTAGGGTTCTAGAAATCTGAAGTCCAAAATGAATCTTACCGGGCTGGAGTCAAGGTGCCCCCAGAGCTGGCTCCTCCTGGGGCTCCAGGGGAGAATCTGTTTCCCGCCTTTTGCAGCTTCTAGAGGCGCCTGCGCTCCTCCACCCCCGAGAGCAGCATCTTCCCGTCTCCGTGGCATCTCCCCAGCTCTGCTTCTGCTGCACCCCCCCTCCTGCTGCTCCAGACCTCCGTCTTATAGGGCCCCTTGTGATTATATTGGGCCCCTGTGGATAATCCAGGACCATCTTCCCGTCTCAGGGTCCGTGATCACATCTGCGAAATCCCCTTTCTCTATAAGGGAACACAGTCACAGGCTGGGGACTAGGGCACGGACGTCTTTGGGGGCCATGACTCAGCTCACCATACTTCCTTTGGTCAGATCAGGGATGTCTGCTTCTACTCCTAGGTTGCTAAGACTTTTATTCAAAGTAAGTTTTGAATCTTAAAAAGCACTTTTACTGCATCTATTGAAATGATCGTATAATTTTCTTCCTCATTCTGTTAATGGGGTGTAGTACATTGCTTGATGTGTATATGTTAAACCGACTGAGTTTCTGGAACAGTCTGCCTGGAATGATCACCATTCTGGGTTTGGGGCTCGTCTTCACATCACCCACTGATTCCCTTCACGTTAGCGCTAAACATTCCCTTCCTCCCTGAATGCAGATGCAGTTTCTGCTTCGGAAGCTGGTCTCGGCGTAGCTACTTACGGCTGCGTGGCCTTGGGGGGCTTCTAACCTCTCGATGCCTCTGTTTCCTCACAGGGGTCGCAGTGTTTCCCACCTCATAGGGTCGTTACGAACATTAGTCCTTGCTAACTACCACAGTTAACCTCTTCCACAGAGGCCGGCTGCACTGCCAGAAGGCAGGGTGGAACTGACACAGCCCCTGCTGACTTCCTCCCCTGGGCTGGGGCAAGGAGCAGATAATTTTTCTCTATTCTTCTCAGTCTGAGCACGACTCAGTTTTTAAAACTCTTTTCTGATAGGAGCTAATTCTTACAGAAAAGTGGCAAAAAGAGTGAAAGGTTTTGTAGCGTGCCCGTATTTGGGCTTCTCTGAGCCCTCCTCATGAGGGATGCAGATGAGGCGTCCTGGGCGCGTCCGGGGTCGGGATGCAGACCCCTCTCACCGGGCTGATGTCGGGGCTGCCAGGCTTCTCCACTGCAAGCTCGTTTCCCTGTGGGAACTGACACATGTCTTGTGTGGAGGTGCTTTGAGACTGTCAGGGCATAACTTCATGTCCCTTTAACGGCATCCTCTTTCTGGGGGTGAGGGCGTAAAATGGGACCGACCTCCAGGAAGGCAGGTCAACCTAAGTCTCTGAAGCCTGGAAACTGCTCACAGCCCTCTAGTCTCCCTTCGGAAAATCACTCCGAGGGCCAGTCAGTGATGGCGCAGTGGAGAACTCAGGATGTCCAGGGCTGTGCCGTGGGGACCGCATTTGCCATGCGAGTGTGCCACATGAAGCAGTGAGTTACGGTAGCCCTTAATATTTCCTTATGCTGTTCACAAAGAATTAGTAACTTTAAAGTGTTTTTTTTTTAAGGAAGGTATGGAATTATCAAAAATGTGTATTGAAAAGTATTAGGAAAAAAATACCCCTAGAAATGTTATCAGCAGTTGTTTAAAATGGAGTTCTTTTTTATATATGATATTTTCTTTTACTTTTGAGATTGTTTTTTTTTTTTTTTAACAATAAACCCTGTTTCTTCTAAATCAAGGGTAGTGGGGGAAGAAGCAACCATAGTTTTAAGCCCTTAGTTTGGTGCCCTGGGTTCCATCTTCTCTGACACCTGTGAGCTGTGCTGTGGGAACCTCCCCCTTACTACTGGGAGGGAGGCAGCAGGATTGGGGTCCTTGGCAGCCCTCACCTCCCAGATTCCTGCCCTGCCTTCCCAGACGTCAGGCACTCTGCCCTCACCAGCTCCCAAGCCCAGCCTTACCCTGGGAGGCTCAGGGAGACCCCTGCAAGGACAAAGCGCAGGGCTCCCCCTGCCCCCCGCAGGCAGGTGCCTCAGCCCCAGGGTCAGCTGCTTCCATCACTTACAAAGGGCAGGTGGAGCTTCTCTCCCCTATGGGCTGGGGGTTCTTGAGACTTTAAGTGAGAGAGGACAGAGGGCCAGGAACGTAGCACAGGTCTGAGACACAGGAAGGTGTGTGTTCACAAGGTCTCTTTCAGAAGGCAGGGACAGAAGCCCGAGTCCAAACAGGTTAAACCAGACAGGTAAGTGTACAGAGCTGGAAGGTCCAGGGGTGGACTTCAGGCACAGCTGGATCCAAGAGAACATTCGCTGCTCGCTTGTGCTTTCATGGAAGCTCCCTTGCTGGGCTGGGAGGGTGCCGGGACCCCAGAGGCCCAGATCAGCGGCTGGAAGAGCTGACTTTTTTCTCCAGCGAGGCATCTCCCTCCCCAGGGTCTGCGATTGTTCCTGACCAGTCGGCTAATCCTTTCCATGTGTCCGGGGACGTGGATTTCTTCTTGCTCAGAGACCAGGAGCGGATTAAGTCTCTATCAGTGAGTACCTATCGAGGAGCAGCCTGCCCGCAGCTCCTCCCTCCCTCACACGGCCGCAGCCAGACTGCACTTTGCTCAGGTCACTCTCTCACTCTGGAATAGTCAATGGCTCACCACTTGCGATGAAAGCAACTCGCAGCTGCCTGGCCCCAGGTCTCTTGTCCCACTGTCTTACCAGCTTCATCACCACTGTTCCTGGGCTGTTGTCAGGGTGGGGGCGTTTCTGTGGCTACAGCCTCAGCCACCATGCCTTAACTTCTGCCGTCCCCTGCATGAGATGCTGTCCCCTCCTGAGACTCTCCCTGACCTTCAAGGCCCTCGGAAACCCCCCGCGTGCTCTAACCTTGCACAGTCCCCTCTCACTGGAATTCTGGGAGGCCAGACACACACACACACACACACACACACACACACACGCCCCAGGCCGGGTTTCTGGGACGCACTCTCACACGCTACAGGCAAGGCCTGCGTCCCGGGCTCCCTCATGGGCTGACTGTGTCCACCCTGACTCAGGGCTCAGCATCTGAGATTCCTTAGAGCAGTGGCTCCCTCTGTGACCCCGATCAGGACCAAGGACACACAGGGACTTGCAGGTCCTCCAGCCCCACCCCTGTGCCTAGGATCCAGGCGGTGCCATTGGTGTTCCCCACCTCCTGCCTGGAAGGAAGAGCGACAGAGACACAGAGCCACTCTGAGTGGCGCTCGTGGCAACACGCACACACAGGACTTCCCCTTTCTCCACCAGTGCCAGCGCAGCCTGGACTTTCTTCTCCCAGCCTGGCCCAGCCTCAGGGAGCCTCTGCCTTCCTTCTAAAAACCCCTGTCCCCACCTCACACTCCTCCGCCCAGCACAGCCCCCGACCTCCTCACGCTGACCCCAAGCAGCTGCCCAGTGTCTTTAAATTGCAGACCTTCTGCCCCTGGAATTCTAGCGGGTGACATTTTCCCAACTTCATTGTACATGGATGTGCAAATTAGGGTCCTGCCACAGATTAGAGGTGGAAGAGGTGTTGCACGCGGCAGGACCAGCAGGAAGTAGAATTTGACCAGGAGAAGCCAAATGAAGACCCACGTGAGGGCTTATCGGATCAGGCAGTCGGGGTCCTGAGCCAGCAAGATCCCCAGGGCTTGGACAGCAGGGCACTAGGCCTCAGGAAGAAGAGTCCCTCACCCCACCCTACACTGAGACCCTCCCAAGTGCAGGGCTGGGGCGGGATGCAGTCCTGGGGGTGGCCGGCCAGAGGCCAGGCAGGGTGGGGAATAGGTAGGGAGGTGCAGACCCCCGCACGTGACCACGGGCTGCCCACAGCGAGTAGGGAGCTTGCAGATCAAACTCGGGATTTCGTTTCTTTTGGAAACTCCGAGGATCTAGTTTCCCTCACCGTGGGTTTGTCAGATTTAGCAAATCACAATACAAGACACTCAGTTTAAGTGTGAACTTCAGACAAACGAGGATCATCTCTAGTGAGTGTGTCCCTGCACCACTGATCTGGAATGCGCATCTGACCCGCATCCTGGGATTCATCTGGCGCCCCGCCTCCCTGTCAAGCCCTGGGCAGCTGTGCTCAGGAAGCCAGAGCAGTTCCCGCAGGCTCACAGCCCCAGGGTCTTGTCCGCAAGCCCCTCCGCACGTGTGCGCCGCCACACGGCCAAGTGCGCGCCTCCGCAGCATGCGCGCTTCCGAAGCCCCCGCCGCCCCGGACAGGGCACAGGGCGACGCGGAGAGGACTGGTGGGTGGGAGAGGCTGGGTGGCTGGCCGCGTGCAGCCCCGCCCGACCCCGTTCCCCTACCCCGCCCCCCCAGCATCGGGAGCGACAGAAGCAGCTGCGGGTGCACGAGAAGATGACCTACTCGTCCCAAGTGGCGGCCAGGCACGCCAGCCTGCGGCGCGAGCTGCAGCTGGAGGGCGAGGTGGCGGACCGGGAGGCGTGCGCAGAGCAGCTACGCATCTTCAGCGAGCAAACGGCCTGGAAGCTCGCCATGACCCGAGGTGCACCCCTCCCCCACCCCCCAGCCCCGAAGTCCCAGAATCCCGTCTTCGCCCTTGCGGTCTGAGCAGTGCGTTTAAAGGGCTTGGGAGATGCGGGGTTGTGGTGCAGTGTGTGTGTGTGGCGGGGATCTTCTCTGTGCCTGACCTTTGCCTCCCGGGGTACAAAGATCAATTCCACATGGATTGCTGCTCTAAGAGCCTTTGAACCCCAACATTGCGTGCATTCTGAATGCTGACCTGCACGGTGAATGCAGGCTGGACAATGTATAAAATGTAGGCATTTCTTTTGGTGGCGAGCATCTGAGCTTCAGCACGGAGTGGCTTCTCTGTCCGGGGCAAGTCAGCTTTGTACCGCAGCTTCCTCTCCTGGCTGGGAACAGTACCAGCCTCATGGGTGGTGCGATTCAACGTCTTCAGACACTGCATGTAGTGAGAGGGAGCCGTGTGTGTGTGTGACCTGTTATTATTTTTATGACCCTGTAGGAAATCTGAAGTACTAAAAATGCACTAATACTCTACCAGTGAAGTATAAACCACTAAACTAGAAAGAAGCGATTGAGATCAGAGAGTCCTGGACCCCATGGGCTACAGGGGCCCTGAATGTGACTTTGAGCGTGGAGAGAGCCCCAGCCTCTACCCCCGACGCCGGAGGCTTGTTGCTTTGGGTAGGAAGCCCTGAGCTTGCTTGGACGTTCTCTGTGTGGAGCTCTGCACCAGGGAAGCAGCACTGAATGTGTTTTGTCTCTGCCTCGCTGTCCATTTCTAAGACCTGGGAGCAGCACGTGGCGTCTGGGTGGGGAAGGCTGGACCCAGCAGGCCTGACTTCCAGTGACGAGCCCAGGGAGGCCAGGCCAGACATCTAGACTGAAAACGGAACTCCTGTACCACACCGGGTTCTTCGGCAAAGGAGAGGATTTGAGGGAAAAGGCCGAGAGCCCCACGGTTCCGTCCACAGCTGGGGAGCCTCCAGGCCTTCCTGGAGAGGAAGGCAGGGAAGGAGGCCCGCATGGGCCTTGAGCCCAACTGCGATGCCTCCCTGATGGTACTCCGGAAGGTGGTCCCGATGCCCACCTTAACTTCCGCCTGGCTTAAACCCTGCCAGGGTAGACTTAGCTGTTGCCCACATTGTGCCCTGGAGGCTTAGGGCACCCCAAGGAGAGATCATGCTGCCCCATTTTTCTCTCACCGCCCCCATTCTCTCACTGTCCTGGCCGATAGACCTTTCATCATTAAGTCCAGCCAGGTAAGACTTCCAGGGTGGGCGTGTCCAGAGCTTCATTCCAGGTGAGAAGGGTGCTACAGCAAGAGAGGCTCAAGTCGGACATACGGAAGCACTTCCCACCTGGCCAGTCTCTAGCCATGGAGACTGTACTATATCAGCAGAGCCTGCTTTCCTTTTGCTGGAGCCAGAGCTGGCTCTCTCGCGGTCCCTGTAGTAATCTGGGCCTCACAGCCAGGCATAGCACCAGACCGGCAGGCTGGCCCCACACTGCCTGGCTGTGCCCATCCCAGGCTGCAGGCTTGGGTCTCTCTCCCACCGCCTGCCCGCCCCAGATACCTCATGCCTCTTGTTGCAGAGAGGAAGATGGAACCTGATAACATAAACAGCTACATCGACCAGAAGCGGCAAATGTTCCTCATCCAGGTAGGCTGGCTGCCCCGCGGGCCCAGCGGGCTGTCCCTGTGAGGGGCGTGACTCCCGCTCCGGTGCCCTCAGTACGCCCTGGATATGAAGCGGAACGAGATCCAGCGGCTGGAGAGGCTGGCGGCCAAGGAGGAGGCCGAGCTGGAGCAGGCGGAGAAGTTTCTGGAGAAGGACGCTGCTCTATTTGACGAGTTCCTCAGGGAAAACAACCGCAGCTCCGTGCAGGCCCTGAGAGTGTGAGCTGCCCGGACCCCGGCCTGTGCACACTCACCACCCAGCCAGCCCCGACCCCGGCCTGCTCACACCCACCACCCACCTAGCCTCACCCTGGGCCTGGGCACACCCACCACCCAGCCAGCCCCGACCCCGGCCTGCTCACACCCACCGCCCACCCAGCCCCGACCCCGGCCTGCTCACACCCACCACCCACCCAGGCCCCTCCTTGGCAGCTCCCCCACCTCCGGCCTTGACTGAAGGCAGAGTGGACACCCCTCCTGAACACCCTGTGATTGGCCCCCTCCCCTCCCCACCCCCAGGGCTGAGAAGGAGTCCAAAGTGAAGATGGAGAAGATCCTCGAGATCCGTGATCTGACCACCCAGGTCATGAACCTCAAGAGGTGAGGCCAGGCGGCAAGCTGGCCCCTGCGCCATCCCCGCCAGCACATCTCCGGGAGCCACAGGAGCCCCATACAGCACACACCTCTGAACCTCGGCTCTCTCAGGGACCCCAAGCCCTGCGGGGCTTTTTCAGACGAGGCGACTGAGGCCAGGAGGGAGTCGGTGGCCTTCCTGAGGCCACGCCACCGGGACAGGGCTCGCTCCACCCAGAGAGCGGCTGCAGCTCGGGGGGCGTGAGCCGTGCTGGTCCCGGCAGGGCGGCCTCCTTCCCCGCACGCGGTGTTCCGGGGCCCGTCCTCCAGGAGGACTGGGAGCTCTGGGCCCGGCCTCCCCTCCAAGGCGCCCAGGGACGGAGCCTGACTTCGCCCGTCCCCTCCCGGGTCTAGTGAAATCTCCAAATCTGAAGACACTCTGCAGCATTACAAGGTCTACAGGGATTTCCTGTACAAGCTGTCGCCCCCGGAGTGGCTGGCGGAACGGGAGGGAAAGCGCTCGGCTCTCACGAGTACCAAGGAGGCGGTCGAGGCCTTCGAGGAGAACGCGCTGCTCTCTGCACTTGGGGATGGAGGTAGCAGGAGAGAGAGGGCGTGCCGGGTGCCCCTGGAGCCTGTGTCCAGCCGGCTCCAGGCCCCGGGCCAGGCCCCTTCCCCCGCTTGCAGAGCCCCCCGGGCTCAGCCCACACACTCCTGGGAGAATTGCCGGCTCTCAAAGCAAACCTTGCCCCTGCCGCTGAGGGGGCCCTCGGGGAGGGTCCTGGGGAACCCTGTGCCCCTGAGCCACCTGAGGCTCCTCCCTTGCTTCCTGTAGGGCCAGAGGTCAAGGGCCAGACGGGCCTCAGAGGTATGTGGCTGCCCCAGGCTGGGGGGGCCCTGCTCCGGGCTGGGGCACATGGACAGCCCTCCTCTGCTTCCTCCAGAGGAGCAGGGCCCAAAGAAGCCCGCCAGGCTCCTGCAGGTGGCGCAGCTAAGGCAGGTCCCGTCCGGCACTCTCCACCACCAGCAGGGCACCCAGCCCAGTGTGCCTGGCAGGCTGGACCCCGGAAGGTGAGTGGGCTTGGTGGGGGGGGGCGACGGAGGTGACTGGCCTGCTGCGGAGCGGTCCCCAGTGGCTCTGGCCAGGGGCACCCCGGCTTGGGGGAGAGGGTGAGGAGGGCCTGTTTCTAGCCTGGACGGTCTGGAGTCAGACTTAAGCCTGAAAAGCAAGATGTTTCCCAAGCAAAGCTTTCTTTTTGTCTGATTTGGTGAACTTGAGCCTGGGGTGGCCCAGTTGGGCACTGGTGGGACAGACACAGATGAAGCAGCCAGGTCGGCGCCTGGGACAGGACGCACCTGCCCATGCCCTCTGTGGCAGGAGTGCTGGCTGGCGGCTGGCAGAGCCCCCGAGCCTTTCAAGAGAATCAGGAAGTCTGAATTTTCATATAAAGTCCCAAATTTTAATTGTGACAGTTACTTTTAAGTCTTTTAAAAAACACGGTAAGGGACAAACAGAAATCAAACAGATCCAGACCCGGTGACTTGCCGCGTGGTCCCTCCGACACCCACCTCTGGGACCACCAAGCCCCCCTGGGCTCTCCTGGGTCTCTTCCTGCAGTGCCCTGACACCCCCCGTCCACCCCCACTGTTCTCCAGCAGTGACAGGTGACAACGGGACAGACCTCCTGCCCCACTCCCTCCTCCCTGTCCCCTCGCTCCTCCAGCCCAGCCACCCCAAACCCCAACCCCTCCTGCGGGGCTGCCCATGCGGCGGGGAGGGGGCTGGGGCACTGAGCAGCCAGGCAAAGTGGGAGCCCTGGCTCTGCTTCCAGCACCTGCCCTCGGGGCCAGGGCTGCAGAGGCCAGGAAGTTGCAGCAAAGCACTGCCATGGTCGCACTTAGACCTTCTGTTACTTTCTTCTCTGATACTGTAGTGTTATTGACATATCACCAACTGCACAAGCCAGGCACACGCAACAGGTTAACTGTGGTCCCTGGAACCCCTGTCGGTGGTGCCGTTTCCAGCTGAAGAGGTTACATGTGTGTGCTTCCTTGCCCTGGGTTGCCCTCAGCCCTCGAGCTCCCAGCGGCAGGCTCCTGTCGGGACAGACCCTGAGAACAGAGGTCTGGCCCCGCCCTCTACTAGCCATGTGACCAGGGCCACTGAGCACATGTGGGCAGGTCGTGGGCTGCACAAGGCACTCGGCCGAGAGGGCAAGTGGGGGCTAAAGTCCAGCCCAGCCCTGGGCTCTGTCCTCCTGGAAGGAGGATTCTTAGAAGGGCACCTTCTGGGCCGAGAGTGTCCTAGCGGTGACCCTGGCAGGTGACTGGCTCTCTGGGCAGCGTGTTTCTCATTTGCCGAATGGGCGTCAATGTGCACACGGGCTGGGGCACAGGCCTGGGAGTGTGTTAGCTGTCGGCGTGGGCCCTGCGCTGTCACCTCTGTACTTCACGAAGGTCGGGGCCTGGAGTCTCTCAGGCCTCGGCCCAGCTTGCCGCGGCTGCAAGCCTCCCTCGCCAGCTCCGGGGCCAGCAGAACCTGCGTGTGTGCTAGGGTGCAGGCTGGAGCAGGCCGGGAGGGGCGACGAAAGCACGTTTGAGGTCGGTACAGGGCCCCCTGCAGTGTCGCAGCCCAAGCAGCCTTTCCTGTGGCCTCTGGGCCCACCCAGCACGGTCCCTGCCCCGTGGCACGCGTGTCACAACAGCTGTGCGTGGGACCAGCAAGGACACGTGCCACGGCCGAACCTGACAGAGGAGGTGGGGAGAAGAGGCCCACGGTGAATGGGGAGCCGCAGGTGCACAGCTGCCGAGCACCTGGAGTGCGGGAAGGGGCCGGTGGGGCGGGAGCAGAGCCGCTTCGGGACGGGGGCTCACAGGCCCCGGGAGGACGCGAGCTGCAGCCTGACCGGAACGAGAGGAGCTAGTTGGGTGCTGACACTCTGCCCCTGGCTGCTGTGTGACAGCTGGGGGCCGAGAGGAGCCTGGTGCCACCGCCTCGGCCACTTGAGGGACAGAGGAGGGGACGAGGGGCGGGCAACACCAGGCGTCACGCCCTCAGGCCTCCCCGACCCTGTGTCTCCGCAGGGCCCGTTCTACCCTCCCCGTGCAGGAGGACGCAGACGGCGACGGGGAGGTCAGTGCCTGCTCTGGGCGGGGGCCGCAGGAGCCGGGCCTGCACCATCCAGCAACCCCACGTGGCTCTGGTTGCAGGAGCGGGAGCTGGAGCTGTACTTCACGGAGCCCCAGCAGCTCCTGGATGTCTTCGTGAAGCTGGAAGAGCAGAACCTCTCGCTGGTCCAGAACACCCAGGAGATGGAGGAAGCCTTGGAGGAGCTGAGCTTCACCCTGAAAAACACCCAGATCCACATGTAGGTCTCAGGCCTCCGGGCTCCCGGGCAGCGAGGGGGCTCTGTCACTGGCTTTCATCCTGGGGCCTCCCACGGCAACTGGGAGCTGGCTGTGCACTCCCCACCCTGTGCATGGCTTCAGTTGCCCTGCCCTGGCCTCAGTTTTCTGGAAAGCTCCATCTGAAGACTTAAGGCCTGGCTCTGGGGAGAGGGTGTGTCTTCTTGGGCAGGGGGCTGGGGTTGGGAGCAGGTCAGGCCCCTCCCCACCCTGGAGCAGCCTGTACCCAGAGGGGGAAATCTCCAAGGACCTCTCGCGCAGGGGCTTACTGCTGACACTAGGCCCCCCAGACCTGGTCTGGGCAGGGTCAGGCTGGGGCACCACCTGAGGCCTGCTGGGAGCCAGGAATCATCCATTTATTCCCGAACAGTGACTAAGCACCTATTCTGGATCAGGCCGGGGTCTAGGCTCTCCAGGGATAAGGTAAGGCCCTGCCTCATGAGCTGACAGCCCATGGGAGCAGACTTAGAGGCTCACAGATTTGACTTGTAGGTAGTAACACATGCTAGGAGGAAAAGAAAGAGTGATATAAGAAGGAGGCCAAAGTGGAGTGTCGCAGCAGATGGGAGAGGGTAGGGGAGGCTTCCAGGGGAAGGTGTCCTTTAAGCCAGGCACTTCCTGAGCGATGGAAAGCCACATGGAGATCTTGGGGGAAGAGGGCTGCACGCAGAGGGAAAGCACGTGTAAAAACCCTGAGGTGGGAGCCAGCCCAGGGCTATGATGTCCCAGGGGAACCATGTTCTTGAGTGCGCATGTCTTGCTGGCCTGCATCCTGCCTTGGAGAATTTCCTACTGAGAGTCTCCAGAATAATACAGAAACTTAAGCTCTCAGGAAAGACTGTTTCCTTGAACCTGGGAGGTGGCAGAGGTACAAAGAGAGATGAGCTGGGGAGAGGCAGGCGGCCTCCCAGACTCCAAGAACCTGGTAGAGGACGTACACATGCACCCACATGCCTCATAGCAGAATCCTGGAGGGGCTGTCTGGTAGCTGGTCTTCAGCCAGCTGAGCCATCCCAAGATCACCAACAGTTTATTTCCAGGGCAGTCACAACCCATATGCATTTAACTTCCATGAACTCAACCATCATTTCTAAAAAAAAAAAGGAAGAAAGAAAAAAGAAAAAGAAAACTTAGGAACTTCCCTGGTGGTCCAGTGGTTAAGACCTCGCCTTCCAATGCAGGGAGTGCAGGTTCGATCCCTGGTCGGGGAGCTAAGATCCCACATGCCTCACAGCCAAAAAACCGAAAACTTAAAACAGAAGCAATATTGTAACAAATTCAGTAAAGACTTTAAAAATGGTCCACGTCAAAAAAATCTTTAAAAAAAACACAAACTTTAAAAATATAACAAATAAACAATTTGAGTAGGCCTGTCTATTAAGGAAATTTTATCAATAATTAATAACCTTCCATGGGCTTCCCTGGTGGCACAGGGGTTGAGAGTCTGCCTGCTGGTGCAGGGGACGCAGGTTTGAGCCCTGGTCTGGGAAGATCCCACATGCCGCGGAGCAACTGAGCCTGTGTGCCACAACTATTGACCTTGTGCTGTAGAGCCCGCGAGCCACAGCTACTGAGCCCGCACGCCACAACTACTGAGCCTGTGTGCCACAACTGCTGAGGCCCACACGCCTAGAGCCCATGCTCCACAACAAGGGAAGCCACCGTGATGAGAAGCCCATGCACTGCAACAAAGAGTGGCCCCCGCTCGCGGCAACTAGAGAAAGCCAATGTGCAGCAACAAAGACCCAACACAGCCAAAAATAAATAAATAAAAATTAAAAGAAAAAACCTTCTAAAACACAAGTTACCAGGGCGAGATGGATTTACTGGTGAATTCTACCAAACATTTAAGGAAGAGATAACAGTTTTCTACAGTCTCTTCCAGATGATAGAAACAGAGGGAATACTTCCTAACTCCTTTTCTAAGACCAGCATTCAGCGTTAACCTACCTAGTAACAAAACCAGACAAAGACATTACAAGAAAAGTACAGTATCTCTCATGAACAGAGATGTAAAAATCCTCAACAAAATATTAGCAAATTGAATTCAACAATGTATAAAAAGAATTATACACCATGATGAAGTGAGATTTTTCCCAGGTATGCAAGGCTAGTTTAACATTTGAAAATCAATTAATGTAATCCACCACATCAATAAGCTAAAGAAGAAAAAAGCACATGATCATATCAATAGATGCAGAAAAAGCATTTGATAAAATGTAATACTCATTCATAATAAAAACCCTCAATAAACTAGGAATAGAGGAGAATTTCCTAAACTTGATGTAGGATGTCTACAAAAGCCCTACAGCTAACATCACACTTAAAGCTTTCTTGCTAAGATCAGGAACAAGGCAAGGATGTCCTCTGTCACCACTGCTTTTCAACATCATACTAGAAGTCCTAGCTAATGCAACAAGGCAAGAAAAGGAAATAAGAGGTATACAGGCTGGGAAGGAAGAAATAAAACCTTCTTTGTTCACAGAACACATGGTCATCTGTGTAGAAGAAATGAAAGAATCAACAAAAAAACTCCTGGAACTGGTAAACTATTATAGCAAGGTTACAGAATACAGGGTTAATATACAAAAGTCAAGCACCTTCCTATATATTCGCCATGAACAAGTGGAATTTGAAATTGAAGATATATTAGCGTCCCCCAAAATGAAATGCTTATATAGCTAACAAAATATGTACAAGATCTGTATGAGGAAAGCTACAAAATTCTGATAAAAGAAAGCAAGCCATGTTTATTGGTAGGAAGACTCAATATTGTCAAAATATCGGTGCTTCTCAACTTGATTTTTAGATTCAGTGCAATCTCCATCAAAATCTCAGCAAGTTTTTTAATGGATATTGAAAAACTGATTCTAAAATTTATGTGGAGGCAAAAGACCTAGAATAGCCGACTCAGTATTGAAGGAGAAGATCAAAGTTAGAGAACTGACACTACCCAACTTCAAGACTTAATTGGCAAAAGAATAGACCTGGAGATCAATGGAACAGAATAGAGAACGCAGAAATAAACCCACATAAATGTGATCAACTGATTTTTCACAAAGGGACAAAAGTCGTACGATGGAGCAAGGATAGTCTTTTCAACAAATTGTGCTGGAACAACTGGACATCCACATGCAAAAAAAAAAAGAATCTAGGCACAGACTTTACACCCTTCACAAAAACTAACTCAAAAATGGATCACAGACCTACATCTAAAATGCAAAACTATAAAACTAGAAGAAAATATAGGAGAAAACCTAGATGACGTTGGGTACGGTGATGACTTTTTAGATACAACGCCAAAGAAGACAGTCTGTGAAAGAAAGAATTGATAAGGTGGACTTCATTAAAAATTTAAAATTCAGCTTTATGAAAAGCAATGTCAAGAGAATGAGAAGAGAAGCCAGAGACTGGGAGAAGATATTTACAAAATATATGATAAAGGGCTGTTGTCCAAAATATACATTGTTAAAAATTTAATATTGTTAAAAATTGTCAAAATTTTAATACTGTTAAAATTTCACAATAAGAAATAAACAACCTGATTTAAAAAATGGGCCAAAGATCTGAACTGTCACCTCCTAAAAAAAATAGATGGCAAATAAACACATGAAAAGATGCTCAGCATCATATGTCCTCAGGGAAATGCAAATTAAGACAACAATGAGAGGGAATTCCATGGCGGTCCAGCAGTTAAGACTCCGAACTTTCACTGCTGAGGGCTCCGGTTCTATCCCTGGTTGGGGAACTAAGATCCCACAAGCTGTGAGGCGTGGCCAAAAACAAAAAACAAAAATCAAAACCGAAATACCATTACACAGCCATCAGAATGACCGAACTCAGAGCACTGACAGCACCAGGTGCTGGTGAGGCTGTGGGGCAACGGAAACTCTCATCAGTGATGGTGGGGATGCCGCATGGTGCAGCCACTTTGGAGGACAGCTGGGCAGTTTCTAACGAAACCAAACGTACTCTTACCTTAGGATTCAGCAATCATACTTCTTGCTGTTTACCCAGGGTGGTAAAATCTTATGTCTACATAAAAACCTGCACATAGATGTTTCTAGCAGCTTTAGTCATAATTTATTCAAAACCTGAAAGCAACCGAGATGGCCTTCAGGAGATACAACCAGACGGTGGAATGCTATTTGGTGCTAAAAAGAAATGAACTGTCGAGCCGTGAAAGGACATGGAAGAAACTTAACTGCATATGACAAAGTGAGAGGAGCCAATCTGAAGAGGCTACAAAACCGTATGATTCCAACTATACGACGTTCTGGAAAAGGCAAAACTCTGGAGACAGTGAAAAGATCAGTGGTTGCCAGGAGTTGGGGGGAGGAGGGATGAATGGGGGAGCACAGGATTTTTAGGGCAGTGACAATACTCTATGTGACACCGCAATGATGGGTAAAGCCCACATCCATAGAATGTACACCACCAAGAGTGAACCCCAGTGTAAACTCTGGATTCTGGGTGATAATGATGGGCCCATGTGGGTTCATCAGTTGTGGTAAACGGACCACCCTGGCGCGGAATGTCAATAGTGGGGAAGTGGGGGGCAGGGGAAATTCGGGAACTCTCTGTACCTTGCACTCAGTTTTGCTGTGAACCTAAAACTGCTCTAAAATATGAAGTCTGTATTAAGAAACATATACAACAGCAGATGAGCAGTGTATTCCCACAGGGGAAGCAAGAGTGGCCGCGTTAGAGACAGTGTCCTGAAACTCTCAGGAGCGCCGCAGTGGAGTCAGGCAGAGCAGCCCAGGGCTGGGCTCACGCCACGGCACCAGCAGGCGAGCGGAGGGACGGTGCGGCCTGCCCACAGCACTCTCATTAGGTGTCCACCGCTGCTGTGACAAAGTAGTGCAAGCTGAGGGCCTTAAAGCAACCCAGAATTATTCTCTTACAGTTCTGGAGGCCAGAATCGCGAAATGGGTCTCACTGGGTTAAAATCAGGGTGTCGGCAGGGCTTCGTTCTTCCCAGAGGCCCTGAGGGAGAGCCCTTTTCTGGCCTTTTCCAGCTTCCAGAGGCCACCTTGCCCTTGCATTTTCAAGCCAGCAATGCCAGTGGAGGCCTCCTCACCTCACACTGCTTGACTCTCTTTCCTGCCTCTGTCTTCCGTTTACAAGGACCCTTGTGATTACAATGGGTCCAACCAGATAATCCAGGACCATCTCTCCATCTCAAGGTTAGCTGGCTAACAGCCTTAATTCCATCTGCAACCCTGGTTCCCCTTTGCCAGGTGATGTAATATATTCACAGGTTCGTGGGATTAGGGCACGGACATGTAAAGGGGGCCGTTACACACCATAGAAATCTACTGAGCAGTAAAAAGGAACAGACTATCAAGCCAGGCAATGATGCGGGTGAACCTCACACACATTATCCTGAGGGAGAGAAGCCAGGCACTGGAGAACACCTACTATCTTATTAATCGGGAGGGCCAGAACCAACTGTGTTTGTGATCCATTGCTGCATTGCAAATTACCCCAAAACTTGGTGGCTCAGTCTAACATTTATTATCTTAGGCTTTCTGTGGCTCAGGGACCTGTGCACGGCTGGGCTGGCTTCTCTGCTCCAGGGCCTCACGGGGACTTCTGTCCGGGTGGAAGCTGGGCTGCAATCATCCCAAGGCTCTGAGCTCCGAGCTCCGAGCTCGTGCACACGGCTGTTGTGAGGATTTGGTTCCTGGCTGGTTCTAGGCCAGAGGCCACCCTCAGTCCCTGCCACGTGGGCTCCCGGATATGGCAGCTTGCGTGCAAGCCAGAAAGCCAGCGGAGAGAGTCTCCTAGCAAGACGGAAGTCAGGATCCTCTGTAACCTGGTCACAGAAGTGACGTGCTGCCCGCACTCCACTGGTGAGAGCAAGTCGCTGAGTTCAGCCTGCGTTCAGGGTGTGAGCATCTCGGAGAAGCCAAAATGAATGCAGACTTCAGCCCATCAGGTGCCTTTGGCTGGGGCAGGGGAGGGAGGAGACCGAGGGGCACGAGGAAGTTTGGGGGCGTGAAAAGGCCCTGTACCTTGATTATGCTGGTCCTTACACGGCGTGTACATTTGTCTAGCTCCGCCGTACACACAAAATGGTACATTTCTGATACGTAAAATTAAACCACAACCACAAAATATTATTTGGTGAATTCAGGACCTTTTAAGGCTGACTTGGCCAGTCGCCTCTGTACATTGACTGGGTGCGTAAGATTGCAGGACGAGCGGACGGGGCATCATATATTCTCTGTCAGGGAGGACTGTTAAGGGTGCCGCGCGTGAGGAGTCGCGTGCGACCCTGAGGGCGAACACCTCCTTGAATTGCACGCTGGCTCCTTGGCTTCCTCCCTCAGGTCCCAGCCCTCTCCCTGCTGTGAGTTGGTTGAGACGCTCACTCCCTGGGCCCTCCACTGAGGGCCAAGGAGAGCCCAGACCAGGAAGATGGGCCCGAGACACACAAGAGACACAGGACAGGCCGAGGTAAGGACAGAGCCTGAGCGCCAGGGTCAGTTCCGTGTCTCCAGACAGGGCAGAGGTGATGGGACCAGAGAGAAGCCAAGCAGAGGTGCTCCAGCCAGAGGGAACCCGAGCCCCTCCCAGTTCTGCCATAGTGACCGCAGGAGCAGAAAAGAGAAATTAAGCCTCAGTCCCTTCCTGGAAACCACGCAAACCTTCCTCCAAGAAGGACCAGCCCAACCATGAAGTCAGAAAATGTGCAGGAAGGAGTCCAGCAGAACCCCAGACAGCGTCGCTGGAGGTGAGGGTCAGCCCTGCAGTAGCTGGGGCCACCAGGACGAGGCCAGCCACACCCAGCAGAAAGCACTTGCCCATGCGGACCTCGGCTGAGGCCACACGCCGTGTATACTATACTGTCTGCCAATGCAGGGGACACGGGTTCGAGCCCTGGTCTGGGAAGATCCCACATGCCGCGGAGCAACTAGGCCCGTGAGCCACAATTACTGTGCCTGCGCGTCTGGAGCCTGTGCTCCGCAACAAGAGAGGCCGCGATAGTGAGAGGCCCGCGCACCGCGATGAAGAGTGGCCCCCGCTTGCCGCAACTGGAGAAAGCCCTCGCACAGAAACGAAGACCCAACACAGCCATAAATAAATAAATAAATAAATAGATAGATAATTTTAAAAAAACAACAAAAAACTGTCATCGGAAACATGAGAAAAAACATTCATGAAGGGAATGAGTTTGAGAAATCCTAGTAAACGTAGACACTGTGAGAATTAGGAGAACGTCTTAATTCCTCTCTTGAGAAGCTTCACCCCCGCCGGGGAAAGAGCCGTCGGGCACAGGGAAGCCCACCGGGGTGAAGAGCATGACGAGGACTGAACACGGCGGCAATCAGGCGGGCAAAGCGGGCAGTAGGCTGGGGCAGCTGCCAGAGCTCCAAGGAGAAGAACAGGTGGCACTGCGGGAGAAAGGGCAGGGCCCAGGGAGACGCCTGCAGGTGCCGAGTGGGAGGAATTCCAGGCGCCAACAGACGGAAGGCAGGAGAGGCAAAAGCCAGTGCACCGGCAGGTGAAAACCGCCCTGGGCTGAACCCAAGGCCCAGGTGCAGGGAGAGGAGCTCCCACTGGACACCTCCACGTGGGTAAGAACGAGAAGAAAAAGCTTCGATGCTGGAGCAGACAAGGAAAACAAACAAAACCCAGGTCCTATGAAGGAACCAGAGCTAAGCGTGTGTCATTCGTTGCCTCCAGAATCCTAATGCCAGGGTCTAGGCGAGCACGGCTCTCAAGTTTGAGGGGTGAGAAGGGTCTCTTCATTTTTTTTTCTTTTTTATTGTGGCAAAATCCACATAAAATTTACGATCGTAACCATTTTTAAGTGTGTGGTTCTGTGGTATTAAGTACATTCACAGTGTTGTGCAGCCGTCACCTCCATCCATCCCCGTGACTCTTCATTTTGTAAAACTGCAGCTCTGTCCCCACTAAACACTGACTCCCCTCCCTCTCCCCAGCCCCTGGCTCCCACCATCTACTTTCTGTCTCTGTGGACATGACTGCTATAGGGCCCTCATGTAAGTGGAATCGTACAGTATCTGTCCTTCTGTGTCTGGCGTAGTTCACTGGGCATAATGTCCTCAAGGTCCATCCGTGTTGTTGCAGGTGTCAGAATGTCCTTTTTTTGTCAAGGCTGAATAATATTCCATTGTGTGTGTAGATCACATTTTGTCTCTCCATTCATCTGTTGTTGGACACTGGGATGCTTCCATGTTTTAACAATTGTGCATAATGCTGCTGTGAACATGGGTGTACAAATATTTAAGACCCTGCTTTCAGTTCTTTGCGGGTATATGCCCAGAAGTGGAATTGCTGAATCATATGGTAACTGTAGTTTTAACTTTTTGAGGAACTGTTTTTCAATGTGAAAAGGCCCTATACCTTGATTATGCTGGTCTTACACAGCATGTACATTTGTGAAGCCATATCAAATGGTATACCTAAAATGGGTACATTTCTGATATGTAACTTAAACCTCGATAACAAAATATTATTTGGTGAACTTAAGAGTAGTTTGAAGATCTGTCATTAGGTGGGTTAATGTTTATAATGTTTATAATTGTTATATCTTCTAGCTGTATTGAACCTTTTATTAATATATAATTTATTAATATATAATGTTCTTCCTTGTCTCTTGTAGCCTTTTCTGATTTAAAGTCTGTCTGATATTAATATGGCCACTCCTGCTATCTTTTGGTTATATTTGCATGGAATACCTTTTTCATCCTTTGACTTTTGACCTGTTTGTATCTTTGGATTGTGAGTCTCTGATAGGCAGCGTCTAGTTGGGTCATGTGTTTTGACCCATTCTACCAATCTCTGTCTTCTGATTAGAGAGTTTAATCCATTTACATTTAAAGAAATTACTAATATGGAGGGACTGACTTCTGTCATCATGCTATATCAAGCTTTATAGCTCTTTTTTAAAAATCTCTCATTTCCTGCATTACTGTCATCTTTTGTGTTTTTTTTGTTTTTTTGTTTTTTTGTTTGTTTGTTTTTTGTTTGTTTTTGTTTTTTTGATTTTTTTTGTAGTGAAATAGTTACATTCCTGTCTCATTTCCTTTGGTGTATGTTTTATAGCTCTTTTCTTTGTGGTTGCCATGGGGATACATTTACTAACCTAAAGTTATAAATAACCCTCAAATTTGAATCTATATCAGCTTAACTTGAATAACATACAAAAACTGCTCCTTTACAGCTCCGTCCCTACCCCTTTTGGTTGCTGATGTCTTCATACATTGTGTGCCCCAAACATAAACTAATAATTCTTTAAATGCATTAGTCTCTTAAATTATGTAGAAAACAAGATTTGGAGTTATAAACCAACA
This sequence comes from Balaenoptera physalus, assembly GCF_965194825.1. Taxonomy (NCBI): domain Eukaryota; kingdom Metazoa; phylum Chordata; class Mammalia; order Artiodactyla; family Balaenopteridae; genus Balaenoptera; species Balaenoptera physalus. Next base: position 110,830,069 of record NC_138896.1, read on the forward strand.
AGTTTCAGTAATATTAGTTTTTACACTACTGATTTTTCTTCTTTAAATGTATTAGTCTTATAAATCACATAAATAACAGAAAGTACAGTTACAAGCCACTGTTACCATAACACTGGCTTTTGTACTTGCTCATGTATTTACCTTTACTGAGATTTTTATTTCTCCGTGTGGCTTCAAGTTACTATCAGTAGCCTTTCATTTCACCTGGCAGGACTCCTCTGGGCATTTCTTGCAGGACAGCTCTAGTGGTCACCAACTCCCTCAGCTTTTGTTCATCTGGGAATGTCTTGATTTCTCCACTTTTAAAGGACCCTTTTGCCAGATGTAGGATTCATGGTTGACTTTTTTTTTTTCCTTTGCCCTTTGAATATATTGGCCTTCTGTCTTCTGGCCTCCACAGTTTCTAATGAGAAATGTGCTGAAAATCTTAGTGAAGATCCTTTGTATGTGGTGATTTGCTTCTCTCTTGCTGCTTTCAAGATTCTTTGGCTTTTGATTATCCTGTGATAGTTTGTTATAATATGTCTCAGTGTAGATCTCTTTGACTTCCTCATACTTGCATTTCCTTGCATTTCTTGGATGTTTATATTCATCCAGTTTGGAAACTTGTCAGCCATTACTTCTTCAGATATGTTCTCTGCCTCTTTCTCTCTCTTCTCTTTCTGCGACCCGCACAATGCATATGTTGGTCCTCTTGTTGTCCTACAGGTTCCTTAGGCTTTGTTTGCTTTTCTTCAGTCTTTTCCTTTCTGTTCCTCAGCCTCCATAGTTTCCATCGTCCTCTTTTCAAGATCACTGATTGTTTTTTCTCCCTGCTCAAATTTGCCTTTGAATCCCTGTAGTGAATTATTTATTTCAATTATTGTGTTTTTTAGCTCCAGGTTTTCTTTTCTGATTTCTTGTTAAGCTTTCTACTTCTTTGTGGATATTTCCATTTTGTTCACACATCATTTTCTTGACTTTCTCCACATCTTCTTTTAGTTCTTTGAGCACCTTTTAACACAGTTTTTTAAAAGTCTTTGTGGTATACCTGCCATCATGTTTTTTTAAGGAACAGTTTGTTTGTTTCTCCTGTAAATGGGCCACTCTTTCTCATTTCTATGTGTGCCTTGTGAACTTTTGGTAAACTCTGAATATTTGAGTCTAATAATGTGTTAACTCTGGAAATCACATTCTGTCTCTTCCCCAGAGTTTTCTGTTTATTGTTGCCATTGTTTATTGGTTTTGTTTTTTTTTTTTTTTTGATTGTTGTACGCTATCTTTGTGCTGAGAATCAGCCTGAGGTGTAAACTTAAGGTCTCAGGTCTTTTCTGAGACTTTCCCTTGTCTTGTGTGACCCCTTTCTAATTTTCCTCCCATATATGTTGCTTTTTAACGCCTTTGTCCTTTAATGTCTGGCTCTTGAAAGGGGAAAGGAGCAAACAATGAAGTGGGTGCGGGGATATTTCCAGTCCTTTAACTGCCCTGGAAGTCAAGTCAACCAGAGGGAATCAGAAGCAGCAATCAGTGATCAAAGCACAGATCCTGAGATTTGGAGGGCAGGGTCTTTTTCGCCCACCCTGGTTCCTGCGAGCTGTGTGCAAGGTGCTCCAGGAACAACACCTGCACAGATGCTGCCACAGGGATGGAGGTGGGGGGGATAGGTAGCTGTTCCTGTGCTCAGTGCTGAAATGGACAGAAATGAACACGGTTTTACATCAGAGTCTTCCCCTAGAAGCTGCAAGCCTCAGCAGACTCCAGAGTTACAGAAGAGCTCCGTCACATTTCTACCAGTGCAACAGTGGTCTGGACGGGGAGGTAGACGCCTGGGGCTTCCTACTCTCCCATCTTCCCCTACTTCAAAATATGTTATCTTTGTTCTTTTTGCTGCTATTTCTGCAGGAATATGGTAACTCCTCTTTTGCATGGTCTTTGAATGACCTTTATTCACATTTGGTTGTGCTTGCTTTTCTCTCTCTCTCTCTCTCTCTCTCTTTAATACCAGTTCAGTAAACTTTCTGAGTATATGCCCCCAGGTATCTATGAAGGGATTCTCTTTCTTGTTACCTCCTAAAAAACCTATTATAACATCTCCAGTTCAGCCCAGGGGCTCTAAGAAAATTTCAAACACATAAACATATACAAAAGTAGAGAGGCGGGACTTCCCTGGAGGTCCAGTGGTTGAGACTTCGCCTCCCAGTGCAGGGGGTGCGGGTTCGATCCCTGGTCAGGGAACTAAGATCCCACATGCCTCGGGGTCAAAAATCCAAAACGTAAAAACAGAAGCAATATTTTAACAAATTCAATAAAGACTTTAAAAATGGTCCATATCAAAAAAAAAATCTTTAAAAGTAGAGGGGATGGTATAATGAGTCTCCAGGATCCCATCAAAAGCTTCACCAGTGATCAACTTGTAGCCAATCTCCCTTCACCTAGACCCCACCCACTTCCCTATGTCCCATATTATTTTTATAAATTTATTTATTTATATATTTATTTTTGGCTGTATTAGGTCTTCGTTGCTGTGTGCAGGCTTTCTCTAGCTGCGGTGAGCAGGGGTTACTCTTTGTTGTGGTGCACGGGCTTCTCATTGCGGTGGCTTCTCTTGTTGCGGAGCATAGGCTCTAGGCGCGTGGGCTTCAGTAGTTGTGGCTCGCGGGCTCTAGAGCGCACGCGCAGTAGTTGTGGTGCTTGGGCTTAGTTGCTCCACGGCATGTGGGATCTTCCCGGACCAGGGCTCAAACCCACGTCCCCTGTATTGGCAGACAGATTCTTAACCACTGTGCCATCAGGGAAGTCCCTCCCATATTATTTTGAAGCAAATTCCAGGCATTGTATCATTTAATCTTTAACTATTTCAATAGATACTTCTAAAAAGATGAGGGCTCTTTAAATTAACCACAATACCATCATAGCATTAAAAAAAGTAATCCTTAATATTGAATATTCAAAATCCATAAACGGAGTTTTTCAATCATTAATTTGAATTAGAATCTAAATAAGATCAATACTCTGCAATCAGTTGTATCTTTAAGTCCCTTTCAACCCATAGGTCCCCTCCCTGTGTGATCACTTTTTTGGTGGCAAAATGCTCCTCAGATGCTGTGCATTGGATTCCCCCAGGGATCTTGCTTTTTTTTTTAATTTTAGTATTTTTTTAAATTGAAGTATAGTTGATTTACAATGTTGTGTTACTTTCTGCTCCACAGCAAAGTGATTCCGCCACACAAATATATATATATATATATATTTTTTTAAAATATTTCTTTCCATTATGGTTTATCACAGGATACTGAACATAGTTCCCTGTGCTCTACAGCAGGACCTTGTTGTGTATCCATTCTGTATATAGTAGCTTAGATCTGCTAACCCCACACTCCCACTCCACCCCTCCCTCAACCTCCTCCCCCTTGACAAGCACAAGTCTTTTATCTCTGTCTGTAGCCTGTTTCTGTTTTGTAGATAGGATCATTTGGGGCATATTTTAGATTGCACGTATAAATGATGTCATATATTTGTCTTTCTCTTACTGACTTACTTCACTTTGTAGGATAATCTCTAGTTGCATCCATGTTGCTGCAAATGGCATTATTTCATTCTTTTTTTTTTTTTTTTTTTTTTTTACTTTTTGGCCGCACCCTGTGGCATATGGGATCTTAGTTCCCCGACCAGGGATTGAACCCATGCGCCCTGCATTGGAAGCACGGAGTCTTAACCACTGGACTGCCAGGGAAGTCCTGTTACATTCTTTTTTATGGCCGAGTAGTATTCTATTGTATATATGCACCACATCTTCTTTATCCATTCGTCTGTCAGTGGACACTTAGGTTGTTTCCATGTCTTGGCTATTGTGACTAGTGCTGCTGTGAACGTGGGGGTGCATGTATCTCTTTGGATTAGACTTTTGTCTGGATATATGCCCAGGAGTGGGATTGCTGGGTCACATGGTAGCTCTGTTTTTAGCTTTCTGAGGATCCTCCATACTGTTCTGCACAGTGGCCGCAGCAGCTTGCATTCCTGCCCACACTGTAGGAGGGTTCCCGGGGATCTTGTTAAGTGAAGTCTCTAGTTGGGCAGGTCCTGGGTGGGGCCTGGACCCTGCGTTTCTGACAGATGTGCTGGTGATGTGCACACTGGTCTGAGAGGACCGACGCTGAGCAGTGTGGCCCTCATGCCCTGCATTTCCTGAGTCTTTTCTCCTTTCCCAGTGGGATCTGGTGGAAGAGAAAAGCCTGTGACCCAACAATTTGACATTTAAAGAGAACTAGTGGGGTAAAGGTACCTTTTTATCCCAATTACCTGGAGAAGAAACAGAACAACAAAATTACCCCCCGGCCCCCAACCTGGTCCATGTAACAGAGGTGCCGGCTGCAGGGTCACTCATGGGTCCAGGCACTGGACGTAGAGGAAGCTTTACAAAACAGGCTAGAACCGAGTGCAATCTTGTACCCTTAGGAGATGCATCCCTGACCCCAAACGCACCCGCCCTTGTGGTGGGCACTCAGCGTTGTAGGGGGTCTGGCCTCTGTTATTGTCCTGGACAACCTGCGTGCACCCCACAAGGGCCCGGGGGGAGGGTATGTGTGAGCTGCGTGTGGCCTCTCAGGCCATCCGCCTCTGAGAGCCCAGGAGAGCTGGCCAGACTGGGTCAGGATCCCTCATGCTCAGGCTTCTGGCCTCAGCCCCACAGCCATGGGGCTGCAGCCTGGGGGGGCACCGGGAGACTGAGGCCCGTAGCCCTGTGGCGGTGCATGTGACAGACCGGTGGCCCCCAGTGGGCAAAGGAACAGCAGCCCATGGCACTTGGCCTATAAATGAGAAAATGTCAGTAGGTTCCATTAACCAATGGGCAGAGCCACAAAATCACCGTAGGGGAAAGGGGCACCTCTAGGCCTCCCGGCACTGCTGGCTGAGTGGCCAATGCGCTGCTCACTCTGGCCGGGACTTGCATGCAGCTGCCCATGCGGGATGGCCCCTCGACAACGCTAAGAGCCAGGATTCCTGCTCCAGAAACCCCAACATACAATGGTCAGTGTCTGCCATGATTGTGAAAGATTTAAAAAAATTTTTAATATATTATTTCATGTAAAAGTTGATTGTTGCTATCCTATTCCTAAGAGAATTGAAAACATGTCCTCACAAAGCCCTGTCCTGTCAATGTCCATAGCAGCATTATTCCCAAGAGCCAAAAGGTGGAAACTACCCAGATGTCCAGTGATGAATGAATCCATCAGCAAAGTGTGGTCTCTCCACACAATGCACTATTGCAGTCATAAATGGACCACAGTGGTCACAGAAAGGAATGAAACTCTGATAGACGCTACAACACGGACAGACCTGAAAACATTATGCTGAATGAAAGAGCCAGACACAAAGGGACAAATGTCGTGTGGCTCCATGTTAATGAGATATCCAGGAGACAAAGTACGGGAGACGGAAGAGTGGGAGTGACTGCCTGGGTTTCTCTCCAGGTGGTGAAAATGGTCTAAAATTAGATTATGGTGATGGTTGTGCACCTTTGCAACTCTACTAAAAACAACTGAATTGTACACTTGAAAAGAATTTTATGGTGAATTATACACCTCAATAAGGCTGGTTTTTGTTTTCGTTTTTTTTAGTGTGGATTGTTAAAGATCTTACCTTTTCCTCCTGCATCTCACCAGCGCCTCTGACCCTGGGCCTCACCCAGCCCTCAGCATGCGGCAGAGGCCAGCAGGCTCAGAGAGGTGCTGGTCCCCCATGCAGGGACCGGGAGGTCAGCCAGCTGAAGCAGTGGATCGCCGCGCTGATGATGTCCATCGCCAAGGAGGAGGAGAAAGCCGCGGAGCTGGAGCTCAAAGCCCGCATCTTCCATTTTGGCGAGTACAAGGGTGATCAGGAGGTAGGGCCCCTGGGTGGACAGAGGGCTGCCCGTGGGCGGTGGTGGGCAGAGGGCACGTGGCCACAGGCCAGGGTGGGAGGGTGGGGGCATTCATGGGCACCTGCTGGGAGGGGGCCCAGTGCCCAGAGCTTGGACGGTGGGAGAGCGAGGCCCCGGGGATGTGGTGCTCTGGGGCTGCCGTGGCCCCTTGCCACTGTCCAGCCTCTGGGCCTGACCCAGGGGCGCCACTGGACAAGGCCATTGGCCCTGAACCGGAGCCAGCCATGTATTCACACCCCGTGGACATACAGCTCCCCGACACACCTCCTCTATCCCTTGCTTCCTTCAGTGACTACATCAGCTTCTTAAACACACACAGTGTGTCTGGAAGTGACCCTGCCGGGAGGAAGGCAGGCACATCCCCAGCCAGGCTGGGAGGGTGAGGGAGTTCTGAGGGCACAGAGGCCAGGGATGTGTCCTGGGACCGGGAATGGGCTCACCCCTCCTGACAGCATGCCCGGCGCCCAGGCTGTGGACCTGGCTTCCTAGTTCATTCAAATTCCTGTTGAATGCCTACTGTGTGCCAGGCACCGGGCTAGGCGCATGGGATGCCCCAAGAGCAGGCCAGGCGTCCGCGCCTCCTGCAGACTAGTGGGCGCTGGCTGTGCCCTGGGCCTGCTGTTCCTCTTGTAACCACCCCGTGGGACAGGGGTGTTGAGTTTTCTGAATGCCAGGACAGGCTGAGAGAGGGGAGTCCGCCTGCCCAGGGCTACACAGAAAGCAGGTCACAGAACGTGGTCCTGGGGAAGCTGAGGTCAGCGCGGGGGCAGAACAAGGAGGGCTCCTGGAATAGGGGACTGGGCCTCGGTGGGCACCCCGAGGCCCAGGCATGAGCCCCAGTAGGTGCTGGGACTCAGGATCTGGCTGACCACAAGAGGGCCAAGGGGTCAGGCACTCTGGCCAAGAGAAGTCTAGGCGTCCATTTCTGGCCCCCCCCCCCGCTTCCCGAGCCCACTGCCTGCCGGGCAGGGCCCTGGGAGGTCAACCAAGCCACAGTGAGAGCCCAGGCCCGCGTGGCCACACTGGAGGGGGCCTCCCGCCTCGCAGGACAAGCTGCTGGAGAGTCTGACCCGCAAGGTGCTGGACGTGTACCGGCACTGTGTCGGCAGCCAGCAGGAGTCCAGCCTGGGCACCGTGAAGATGCTGGCCGCCATTGAGCGCCAGCTGGACGAGCTGCTCGAGAACCTGGAGCGGGTGCCCCAGGCGAGGCTCGAGCAGGCCGAGAAAGCCAAGGAGAAGGAGCGCCGTCTGAGGTGAGGTCCCGCAGCTGTCTCTCGGCGGGAGGGCCCGGGGGCGAGGGACCCTCACACCGCTGCCCCGGCTCTGGGCGGGCCCTGAGGACAGAGGCCGGACGCGGCCCGGCCCGCGGAGCTCCCGAGCCAGGGGCAGGACCTGGTGCTGCATGCTGAGGGAGGGGAGCCGGGGTCTGGGGGCGTTTGGGGGCGTCTGGGGGTCCAGACGGGTCAGCACACTCAGCCCGATGGAGAAAGTCCCTCTTTGGGGCGTGTGGTGGCATCAGGGGCCTGGGAGCCAAAGTGAGGGTGCGGCCAGCCGGCCTCGCCTCTGAGGACAAGGGACGGTGACAGGCGCTTTGCTGGCTGGACCGGAGGGGGAGGGGCTGCACTGCCAGAGCCCGGGGTGGGGGGCAGTGGAGGGGTAAGGGGCCGGCTCGGGAGCAGCTGAGGGGAGCCGAGGTCAGCAGGGGATGCCCGGCTCCGAAGGGAGGCCCGTGGAGCTCCCCACAGGCCCAGTGGGGTGCAGGCCAGTCCGTGGCCACCTGGCTCACTCGGTCCTAGCAGAGCCCCGAGACACGGTCACCTGCAAACAGCCCTGTCTCTGCCACATGCACAAGGGCTCTTCCCGTGTGTCCCTGGACCCTGCTTGAGCAGGCACTGGACAAAGGTTTGCCGGCCACAAGTACAGAGGAGGACACAGGACTCTAGAGCCTGCTGGGGCCTGGGCCTTCAAGGATGGCGATGGGCAAGGGGATCTGTGACTGGGGATGAGGAACTAGGAAGTCGGGTCTCCCGGGGGCATGAGCCCAGAGCCGCGACCCGTGAGGAACAAGGGTCAGAAGCCAGGCCCTGACCCCTGGCAGGGAGGTGGGGGGAGTGGGCAGTTTTCTCCGAAGATGGAGGGCTGTGGCCTGAGGGCCGCGTGGGAGGGAGCTGGTGACTCGGTGGCCTTCCCTGGGCCTCTAGCGATGAATCCCTCTTTTGCTGCCACCCAGACTCCGGGAGGAGCAGCTAAAGCTGCAGAAGCAACTGCAGGAGGAGCGTCTGCAGCGGGCACAGGCCCGGGCCCAGGCCGAGGTCAAGAGGAAGGTGGGCAAGGTGGCCCTGAGGAGGCGCGGGGGCCTGGGAGGGGTGATGGCTGCAGCCCCCCTGGCTCGCCCCCTTTTGCAGATGCTCTTGCTGAGGCCCTGGCGGGGGGAGATGGGCCCGCAGAGCGGGGTCAGGGTGGAGCAAGTTCTCCCGTTCCGGGCCCGCCGCCCCAGCTGCCCCTCCAGACCTGCTTCCTCCGGGTGCCCTCCCAGCCCCGCCCGGCTGCGGGCCCTCCGCCCAGAGCGCTGGCGCCCACAGCTCAGCCCCCGCCCGGGGTCCCACCTAGTTCCAGCCAGGCCGCAGGGCAAGGTCATCACCCCTCAGCAAGGCCCCCCAACCGCTGCGTCCTCCGCCACAGCAGATGGGCTGGAGCAGCCTCTGGCCTCGGGCCCTGGCGTCAGGATGTGTGGTCCCTAAAGCAGGCCTGAGCCTGAACACGCCCCCAGGACACATGAGGACACTGCGGGGTCTCCCGCGATCCTTGCGGCAGGAGACGCGGGCCCTCCAGCCTGGCGTTTCCGCTGAGTTTCCAGGGTCCCCCCTTGTCATCCCCGGGGGGCAGGCCCGGTCCAGGCTGGGTAGACTTCCTCCCCGAGCGCTCACAGCGGCCCCGGCCCGCCCGCTGAGCGCGAGTGGCCGCGCGTGACCAGGGGGGCTGGCACGGGCCCCGGGCTCGGAGGTCGCGGCGCAGGCTCACGGCGTCGCCCTCCGCACAGAGGGGCCGGAGGCTGGTGTGCCGCTCGCGGCCGCCCGCCCTGAAGAGCAAGGAGGAGTCCGCGCCCGAGCTGGCGGTCAAGGGCACGCGGGAGCAGCTGTTCTTCTTCACGTAGCGCCCGGCCGCCTGCCGGCTAAGGAGCAGCAGAGGCGGCGGCGCTGGCGCCGTGCGCCCCCGCTCCTGCGCTGTCCCTCAGCCTCGCGCGAAATAAAAGCTGTGTCGCTCTGGTACCTCGAGGCCTGTTTCAGGAGGCAGACGCTGTAGCAAAATGTCAGTCTCCCCTCAGTCGTCATTTAAATCAGCAGATAATGAGAGAGCAGCCCATTTTGCGTGTCAGTTCAATTAGCTGCTGAGACAGAGAGCTCCTTCCTGAGGTGAGGCTTGGGATAAAGCCCAGCTCCACCCTGAGGTGAGGTGGGGACAAAACCCAGCTCCACAGTGGGGTGAGGGTGGGATCAACCCCAGAACCAGCTGAGATGAGATGTGAGATCAACCCCGGTTCCACCTTGAGGTGAGATTTGGGATCAACCCTACCTCTACCCTGTTGTGAAATGTGGGATAAACCTTAGCTCCAACCTGAGGTGAGGTGTGGGATCAATTCCGTTTCCACCTGAGGTGAGGTGTGGGATTGACTGGAGCTCCGCCCTGAGATGAGATGTGGGATCAACCTGAGTCCCCATGGAGTTGAGGTGTGAGAATAACCCGAGTTCTACGTGAGATGAGTGTGTGGTGAGATTAAACCCTGTTCTACCTGAGGTGATGTGGAGGATCATCTCTAGCTCCAGCCTGAGGTGAGGTGTAGGATCCAACCCAGTTCCACCGTGAGGTGAGGTGGGGATAAACCCTAGCTCCACAGTGGGGTGAGGGGTGGGATCAACCCCAGCTCCACACTGAGGTGAGGGGTGGGATCGGCCACAGCACCACTGTGTGGTGAGGCGTGGCATTAACTCCAGCTCCATTCAGAGGAAAAGTGGGGCATCAACCCCAGTTCCACCTGAGGTAAGGCATGGAATCAACTCAAGTTCCACCCTAGGGTGAGGTGGGGGACCACCTGCAGCTCCATCCTGAGGTGAGGTGTTGGGTCGAAGGCTGTTCCACCCTAACTTGAGGTGTGGGATCAGCCACAGCCTTTCACCGTGGTGAGGTGTGGAAGCAGCCCAGCTTGCACCTGAGTTCAGGTGTGGGATCCACCCAAGCTCCACCCTGGATGGAGGTGTGGGATGAACCCCTGTTCTACTTGAGGTGAGGTGTGGGATTAACCCCACTTCAACCCTGAGGTGTGGTGTGGGATCAACTACAATTCGATCCGGAGGTGATGTGTGGTGTCAAATCCAGTTCCAACCTGAGGTGAGATGTGGGATCAACCCTAGTCCCCACGGAGTTGAGGTGTGAGAACAACCCCAGTTATATCTAGGTGAGATGTGGGATTGACCCCAGTTCTTCCTGATGTGAGTTGTGAGATTAAGCACTGTTCTACCTGAGCTGATGCGGAGGATCATCTTCAGCTCCAACCTCAGGTGAGGTGTGGGATCAACTCCCTTTCCACCTTGAGGTGAGGTGTGGGTTCAGTCCCCTCTCTCTGTGAGGTGAGGTACGGAATTCACCCCATTTCTCCCCTGATATGAGATGTAGGATCCACCCCAGCTGCACCCAATTTGACATGTGGAATCAACCCCAGTTCCACACTGATATGAGATGTGCAATCAGCCCTAGCTCCCCACTGAGTGAGGTGTGGGAACAACCCAATTCTCCTTGAGGTGAGGTGTCGAATCAACCCAGATTCCACCCTGAGGGGAGATGTGGGATCAGCCACAGCTCTGCCATGTGGTGAGGTGTGGGATTAACTCCAGCTCCCTTGGAGGTGAGGCTTTGCATCAACCCCAGCACCGTCCTGAGTTGAGGTGTGAAGTCAACCCCAGTTCCACCTGAGGCGAGATGTGAGATCAGCCAGAGTTCTACTTGGGGTGAGATGAGTTAAACCTCAGTCCTACCTGAGGTGAGGTGTGGCATCAACTCCAGTTCCACCTTGACTTGAGGTGTGGGATGAACCCCAGTTCTACCTTGGGGAGAGGTGTTGCACCAGCTCCAGCTCCACCTTCAGGTGATAGGTGGGATAAACCCAGTCCCACCTTGATGTGAGGTCTGTGGTCAATCCAGCTTCACTCTGGGTGATGTGTGGGATCAACCCCATTTTCATTCTGGAGTGATTTATGAGATCACCCCAGGTCCATCTGTATGTGAGACCTGGTTCATTAGCCCAGACTGATTGGGCAAGAATTGTCTGTTGGATGGAGAAGAATGAATATACATAGAGTATTTATTGCAGACAGTGAGTGTGCCTGGATTGAATGTTGAATTAAAAAGTTTTCTTTCTAAAGAGTAAAAACTGGATTTTGCAAAATGAGTGTATCTGAGAAGTTGGTTATTTGCACACATCATCTGTAAATAGTGGTTTTTAAATGCACACAGTGAGGGTGCAAGTAGGTATATCTGAATGGTATTGAGTGAGTCATAAGGCGCGAAGGCTGGATTGCACAGAGTGTGGGTGGAAATAGTGGCTGTTGAATAAGTCCTGAGACTCCCTCTGGCAGGGTGTCCTCGTTGGGTGGGGATGGGTGGGGACCATGAAGACACGGGGTCAGATCTTAGAGGAGCTGCCAAACAGCTCTGTCCCTGTTCCTTCCCTGTCCAGGAAAGGGAACCCCCAGCGCATTGAGTGGAGAATCAGTAGGAGGGAAGAGGTCTCTGGGTCACAAATAGGACTGCTTATATATTGTTATTTTAGGGTCCATTTTGTTAATGTGTGTTTTCACTAAGAAATCACCAATTTCCTCTAGATGTTTAGTTTGCTGCAATATGTTTCTCTTATTCTACAGAATTGTCACATTTAGTGAACAAATACTGATACTTTATTATTAACGGAAATCCATATTTTATTCAGTTTACCTTTATTCTACCTTTTCTGTTCCAGTATCCCATCCAGGGCACCACATGACATGTAGTCGTCATGTTTGTTTAGTCTCTTCTGGGCTTTGACAGTTTCTCAGACTCACTTTGTTTCTCTGACCTTGACAGTGTGGAGGAGGACTGATCAGGTTGGTGTTTTTCTTGTGATTAGACTGGGGTTACGTGTTTTCAGGAGGCAGATCACAGAGGTCAAGTGCTTTCTCATCACTTTATATTAAGGGAATAGGCATCAAGGCAACTTATCACTGTTAATCTTACTTGGACTCCTGGCTAAGTTATTATGTGTCAGCTTTTCCCACAGTGAAGTTACTTTTTTCCCCGTGTCCATACTGTGTGTCTTCTCTTGGATGAACTTAGTTTGGGCAACCCACACTTCTGTAGAAGGGAGTTATCTTCACCTCCTTGATGGATGGCTGAGTGTCTGCATCAAATACTTGGATTCTTCTGCATAGGAGATTTTTATTCAATCTGATTTTAAAAAAGAAACCTATGCAATCACTTATTTTTACCAGTGTGGACACCTGAGTAGGTATTTTAAGCTCTTGGTTATAATCCAGCACTACAGTTTTTGGTTGCTCAGTTTATTCCTGCTTTGACTACTGATTCTTTTCCTTTGGGTCCTGTTTATTTGACATCCTTCCATCTTCTTGCGGGATTGATCATTTTTTTTTTTTTGCCTGCTTTGACTACTTCTTGGGTCCCATTTCTATGAGACCTCTGTGTGCAGGAATTAAATTTGTTTCTTTTTCTCCTGTTGATCTGTCTTGTGTCAATTTTATTATTAGTCTAACCACAGGAACTCAGGAGGGATAGAGGGAAAAAGGTCCCCCTCCCCAGCAGTATACACACCTAATTATGAAGATTTCCGTGTGGAACTGTCTGTATCCATAGTAAACAAAAGGTGAGTTTATAATAATATCTCCAACATGATCCATTCTTACATGGATACTGTACATCTTCCCTTGTGATCCCGAAACCCGTTCTCTGTGCACCAATGCTGAATTGAATTTTGGAGACCGAGTTTTGGGTGAACAAGAAGCACAGAGAACTATACTCAGTACTCTGTAGCCAAGTTACGACGTCTTGCATTTACGGGGCCTTAACGATCTAATGTCCTAGAAAGAGGGGGCTGCACCAGGGTCCCTCTGTGTGTGAGCTGCTCTGCACGCAGGGGCCCCAGGCAGGCCAGTTTCAGGGGCAGCTGCAAAGTGACCCCTTCCAAACCGTGCACTCCTGTGCCCTGGACACGGGGGCACATGTCCCTGTTTGGGGACCTCTGGTGTCAGCTGGGTTCTCCCCGGCACACGTGGAATTGTGCATTTGTGGTCGATACAAAGGTTGGGGTTCTCAGGCACATTTTAGGGGTGCCCTGAGCCGCCAGGCCTCCTGCAGGAAGGAGGAGTCTCCTTTGGGGGGCTGAGAATGCTTTGGATCCAGATAGAGGTAGTGCTTGCACAACATTTGAACGTGATAAATGCCACTGAGTTGTCTACTTTAATGGTAAATGGTGAGTTTTATGTTACATATATCTTACCACAATTTAAAACAAAGCATCGGTCATCACATCAACAACTTGACACCACAGGGAACTCGCATTTCTGCTGAAAGACCCCGCCTGCTTGCCCACGTGGTTCCCGGGTGACCATGTGGGGACCGTGGAGTGTAAAGGAGGGCGTGAACGACCCCACACCGGGACGGTCCAGAGGCGCACCCAGGGCTCAGCCCACGTGTACACGCATCCCCAGCAGCGCAGGACGGGATCCACTGGGAGGGCTGGCAGGCTTTATCATCGAGTGTGAACAGCCTCGGGGGGCCAGTGGCCGTGCACTGGTGACTGACCGCAGCCCTGGACGCCGGGGCCTGTGGCCTGACTCCTCTCAGCCCGAGGCTGGGGCCTAACAGGTGACGTGGATGGCGCTACCCTCAGCCCATGCTCGCTGCTGGAACACGGGCACGGCTGCAGAGTAAGACCGGAGCACCTCCAGTTACTTGAGCACCTCACGGTAGAAACGTGATTTTTACATAACGCACAGGAGCCGCGAAAGGTTATTTTCTTAGGCGAGCTGATAACACCGCCCCGTCCACATGGGACACCCGCTGCCCTGCTCACTTTCCCCACGGTGGCTGGAGTTGAGCCTTCCGTCCTCCCCCAACAGAATTGGCCTCCAAGACCTCCTGGGGTTCCTCCCCGAACCCTGAGGATGTGTCCTGCCTGAGACTCCTGACACAATATGCTCCCGCTGAGGTCGGTCCGCGGAGGTCACGCAGAGGTCTGAGCAGTCAGGTCCCAAAGCGGCTGCCTGCCTCGGTTTTCGGGCTCACGATGCCCTGTCAGTTCGGTGGGCACTTCTCGTTCCCTCTATACTCTTAACAACTCACCCACTGCTGTGGGTTCAATAGTGTCCCCCCCCAACAAATTTATATCCATTCTGACCCCAGAATCAAGCCTTGTTTCTGAAACAGGGTCTCTGCAGATGTGGTTAAGATGAGGTCATGCTGGATTAGGGAGAGCCCTGAATCCAGCAGCTGGTGTCCTCATAAGAAGAGGGAAATCGGGACACAGACACAGAGGGGAAGCCACGTGACGATGGAGGCAGAGGTGGGGGTGATGCAGCCATAAGCCCAGGGATGCCTGGAGCCCCAAGAAGCTGGAAGAATCAGGAAGGACCCTCCCCTGGAGCCTCAGCACTTTCCAACTAGACAGTTACCATGAGCGGGCCTGAACTGAAGGCAGCACCGTGGTCCCTGACCAGTCTGTCTTGCCCGCTTGGCACGGTGGGGAGCAGCTCTCACGGGAGACTGACCAGCGAGTTGGTTTCACATGACACCGTAGGACGCTGGTCCTGTAAACAGGCAGGCCCATCTCACCCTTCCTCCTGGGCTCTGGTCACACAGGGTGACTGTGTACCGTGTGGGGCTGGGCTTTCAGCCTCTGCACAGGACCACTTGGTGTTGGTTAAAAGTTCAGCTTACACCCCAAGAATGACGGAAGGTGAAAGTCTCATCAGCCCTGTGTGGTGTAGGCAGGGAGACACAATTAATTATAGAGTTAAAAGCAGAGAGGGTAGGGGTGACTCAGCCATGGAAAAGGAGTGAAACACTGACACAGGCTATGATGTAGATGAACCTCGAAAACATGATGCTCAGTGAGAGAAGCCAGACACAAAAGGACAATTAGTGGATCCCACTTACATGAGGCAACCAGAACAGGCAAGCCCACAGAGACAGGAAGTGGACTTGGGGTGCCGGGGCTGTGGGAAATGAGGGGTGACCTCTGAAGAGTGGGGTTTTGGGGAGTTGATGGAAATGTTGTCAAATGCATTGTGCTGGTAGCTGCACAACCCTGTGAATATGCAAAACACCACTGAGCTTAATACTTAAAATGGGTTACCTAACTGTGTGGTAAAGAAATGCAATGTCAATAAAGATGTTATCAAAAGCGAAAACCTGGAGGCTTCCAGGCCCACCTCCAGAATGTGAGAGCAGAGGTGCGGGGTCGGACAGGACCTGCGTGTCTGAAAGCCCCATGTGTCCAACCAGGTGGTCTGAGGGCACCTTGCGAAATTCTCCCTGTGGCATCAGAAGCGTGGGGCGCTAGTGTGGCCAGGCCTCAGGCAGAGAGGCTGGATTCTGTGGCCTTGCTGTCCTCTCTTAGGGACTGTGGCATCGTCTCCGTAGAAGGAGGTGGGTCAGCTTGAAGCCCGGTTCCCTCTTCTGCACGTTTCTTCTTTCTCTCCCAGCGATGGTGCCGGCTGAGCTGTGCCAGAGCAACCAAGGCAAAAGCATCATGCACGGAATGACGGAGAACTTTGACCAGGTGCCGTGGGCTCCTCAGAGGCAGTGACCCAGGACTGAGGTCCCAGAGCCTCCTTCTGAGTGTCGTGGCCCCGGTGCCCCTCTCACAGGAGTTGTTGTCAGGCTTGATGGTTGAAGCAGCCATGGTATCGAGATTTCACTGGTAGAAACTATTCCTTTGCTTCCCTGGGAGAAGCAGGTCTCCTTCTACTTTGTTGGGGAGACCCCCTTTTTAATAAACAATAATAATAAGCTGTAAGTACATATTAAGGATTAGGTTATATACATGTAAAGAATAATCATAAAGATCAAGAAACAGAACATGATGAGTGGACACCCAGGAGTGCCCTTCCCTGGTCCCAGCCTCCTCCCCACCGTGAGGTAGCTGTTCTCCTGATTTTGTGTCCGTGACGTGTCCTCATAGTTTATGCCCGGGCACGCATCCCTAAATAAGGCAGCCCAGCTTTGCCTAGTTCCAAAGTCTGTAAGTGTGTGTATCGTGCTTGCTGCTTTATTGCTCTTGATGGCTCAGCCTTGTGTCCGTGAGATTCTTTCATCTTGAGAATATACTTTTTAAAAAAAATAACTTTTATAGTTTTACTACCTTTAAAGAAAATGTACTCCATTGCTGTGGAATATTCCTTCATAGGAGCGTGCATGGTTCATTTCTGCATCCGCCTGTGATGGCCTTCAGGTTCTTTCAGGTTTGGCTCCTGTGGCTGCAAGTCCATGTCCGTGTGTCCTGGTGCAGGGCTGGTGGGTTTGTGTTCAACTGGGAGGAGCGCTGTGGGTCTGTGTGCACGGACTTCGCTATCTGAGGCCCAATTGTTTCAGAAGTGGTTGCATCCCCCGCTGCGTACCAGGCTTTCCATTGCTCCACGTCCTGCTGATATTTGATACTATGTCTTTCATGTCTGCCCTTCTGCTAGGTGTATGCACAGTATTTTTCTTATGGCTTTAATCCCTCGTTGTTAGTGAAGTTGTGCATCTTGTGGTATTCATGGACTATTTCCTGTTGTTTCTAAAAAAGTTTTAAAAATTGTGGTCAGATACACATAACATAAAATTTACTATCTTAACCATTTTTAAGTGCACATTTCAGGGTCAAGAAGTAATTCGCACTGTTGTGCAAACCTGACTGCCATCGTCCTCCAGAACTTTCTCATCTTACAAGACTGAAACAGTCCCCATTAAACACTCACTCCCCATTGTCCCTCCCTCAGCCCCTGGCACTCAACATCCTACTTTATGTCTCTATGTTTCCGACTGCTCTAGGGGCCTTGTATGAGTGGATCAAGCACTGTTTGTTTTTTGGTGTCTAGCTTACATCACTGAGCGTAATGCCCTCAAGGTTCATCCCTGCTGCAGCCTGTGTCAGAATTGCCTTCCTTTTTAGGCTGAATAGCATTCCCTTGTATTGATGGACCGTGTTTTTCTTCTCCATTCATCCATTAGTGGACACGTAATATCTACATTCATTTCTCCTGTCATAATATTTGTGGAATAATGTCAGAAAGTCCTATGAATCAAAAGTCATTTGCCATTAACTTTTTTCTTAAACTTTTTATTGTGAAAAACATCAAAGCTAAGAAAAGGGAAAAATACATGTCAGCTTCACTTGTGTTCAGGAATTAATGCTTTACGGATTCACTTTATTCCTTGTGTGTGTGCTATGTGTGTGCCTGTGCCTGTTTGCATACATATGCCGTGCATGTGCATAGGTATGTGCACTGGCACACGTTAGTGTGTGCATGGGCATATGCTTGCATGTGTGTTCACATGCTAGTGTGTGAATATATTTGTGCTGTGCACGTGCATATGTTTGTGTGTGTGTTGTGCCTGCCTGTGCGCACACCTGTGTGTTTGCTGGAACCACTTGCAAGTTGGCTGCAGACTGAATTGTGCCCCAGATATATCCGCACGCAGCTGCTCTAACAATCCTGCATAGCCACGTAAAGGTCACAGATCTCAGGGATTTAAATGGATGGAGCAGGATGTCCTGACACAGAGTCTGTCTTCCAATGACTGTCACTGTCTCAGTAACATCCTTCACACCTTCTTTAAGCCCCATTCAGGGTCCAGTTTAGACCCCCATTACATTCAGTCACCTGCCCCAGGTCCCCTAAAGCAACAATGTCACAGCTGGGGAGCCCGGCCAAGGCTGGGTTGCCCCTCCTGTTGGCCTGGCCTCCAGGCCCTGCACTTGGCTCCTGTGTTCCCATCTCTCAGCCAGGCCCCGACTTGGATGGGGCCGCCACCTCTTTCCTCACAGGGGCCCATCGCCCAGTCAAGGGGTTTCATTCTCCCCAAACACAGCATCAGGAGTGGGGGGGTGACAGTTCCCACTGGGTCTCCTTCATGTGAGACCCTGTGCTGTTGAAAGAGCAGGCGCCCTGCCCTCGGGGGTGGGGGGCTGGGAGGTGGCATGGGGCCCACGATGGGCAGGCAGGTCCCCGGGTGGGGCGAGCCAGCGTGCAAGGAGTTCCGCGGTGGGTTCTCCTCTCCAACGGCTTCTGTGCCCCTACCTCTCCCCGTGCCTCCCCTCGAAGACAGCGCGGTGCCCAGGACGGGAGCCATGGGAGCCATCAGCCACCGCCCCCTCTACACGCACACGCACACGCACATGCACACGCTGCAGGGAAGCAGGACCCGAGTGCAGGGCTCTCAGCGGCCCTGAGCGCCCCTCCCGGAATCGGCCAGCCGAATGGACAGACCGGATCTCCCGGCCCGGACCATGCAGGACTCTCCTGACCTGGTTTCCAGTGTGGCCGCCTCCTTCTGAAAGCCTAGGAGGCTGGAATCAGGCCACTTCTTGTCTGTCCTGGCAGCAGGCTGGGCTGCACTCTAAGAAGTTCGTGGCTCGCCCGTGGATCCTGACCATCACGTGGCCAGAGAAATTGGGAACGTTTCTGTTTTGCCTGTTGAAATGTTTAACGACAAAGATTTTGTTCAGTTTCCTGATGTGGGTGTCCAAAGATGAGAGACCCATGTGTGTGACCTGTACCTCCTATGAGATCAGCCCTAAGCTAGTTTAAACATGATCAAGTTCTGTCTATGTGGTAGATTTAGACCTCTGCATGTCCTGTCTACTGATTATGTTTAGAGCTGACCATGTGTTGTCTATAATAAGAAGGTTTAGACCTGACCATGTTCCGTGTACGCTGGGACTATGGAGACCTGGGTAGAGACCCGGCCTGGCCTCAGTACTGGGAAGCTCCGTGCCTGCATCTGAATGTCAGTGCCTAGATGTCTGGGGTCTGGAGCTGAGGTGGGTTTGTCTACGTAACAGCCTCTCTTCTGAGTGTGGTGACCTGGTCCTCCCAAGGGTCAGTGCTATGGTCGGGGCCTTAATCTTTACCCCACGAGGTTCCCCTTCCCTGGGGCTCGTGGAGAATCCTCAGGTGGGCTACCTGGCAATGATCCCAATTACTAGCACGTGCATGGTGCGTAGGGAGGCAGGTTTAGCTCGTGAACTGATTGCAGGGCGCGCGGATCTGGGCTTAAGGCCGATGGGTAACAGCTGAGGCTGCTGCTGAGCTCTCCCTCCAGTCTACCGTCCCTACTCAGCAGTCCAGAGCTGCCCCTCGGCTTTCAGCCCTGCTGTCCTGTGAGTTTTCTCAACATGTAAGTGAGATAAGAAAGGACTGAGCCTGCCAGTACCAAGGTCGTGTGTTCAACTCTAGCATGAAAGCTTTAAAAACAGTTAAAATCACACAGAACCAAAGTGAGAAGAGGAGGACTCCTCTGGGACAAGTGTGGGGAAAGGAGACCCACCTGACACTTTTTCCCATCCCAGGAGGTCCCAGGGACCCAGCTTGTTTCCACATTGGGGGAGCCCCCTGCAGAGCCATGGTGTCCTGACCAAGGGGACGTGTGACCCCAGGTGCAGGGTCTGGGGAGGTGAGGTCACCCTGGGACTGTGGACATGTGACCCAGGTGGAGGGGTCTGGGGAGGTGGGTCACCCTGGTGAGTGTGGATGTGTGGCCCCAGGTATAGGGTGCGGGGACTGTGTGGGTCTCACCATACCTGCATGGGTCAGGATCACATGTACGGGGAGACCGCATATGCGCTCTTTGCCTGCAGTGTGTCCTGTCCCCTTTGAGATTTCCAACCTCTGCATTAAGGGTGTTGCCCTGATTAACCTGTGGTTCCTTTTCTTCTCTTAATCTTGTCACAATCATATGAGGTCAGGCATGTTTGAGTGGGTTGATGCTCTGTGTTCTGGTGAGTGACAACACTTAGTGGTATCGTATTAATATCATAGCATATCATATGTCTAATCTATGGGGGTCACCACTGCCTGGGTCCCCCTAGACAGAGGTCAGGTGAGCACAGACTAGCCCCCCACTAAGAATGGTCTCCCACGTGCTCTGTGAGGGTACCGTGATGGCCCCTAAGGTAGGGGACTGTGTCTGGGCCTCCGACATTTGTGATGAAGGGGAGTCGAAATGGAATCTCAATTAACAAGACATTATTTTAAGAATTTATTTTAAGTGAGATAAAACACACGTCACATACCCTTTACCAACATCACCATTTTAAGCTCACGTTTCTGAGGCATCAGATATATTCACTTTCTCGTGGAGCCATCACCACCATCCCTAGAACTTTTCATCTTGCAAAACCAAAATTCCACAAGCATGAAAGTCTCATTCCCCATTCCCTCCCACTGCCCCTGGCACCGATATCCACTTCAGTCCCTGAGTTGTCGACTCCAGGGCACCCACTGGAGTGGAATCCTGCAGTGTTGGCTGACGGGTCATTTTGGAAGAGCTGACTTTCAGTCTGAAGCTCTGCCTGTTTGCATCTGAAGAATCTGCATTTAAGGAGAGGGTGTATGAGGAAGGGGGTGTATGCGGGACAAAGGTGTCTGGGGTGCAGGTGAGCCAGGACCTGACCAGCTGCCTTTTGGGTCCTCTGGTCCCATCTCTTGGTCTGTGCCTCATCTGCATCATCACTGTCCCCGCTGGCACCGCTGGGGTGTTGTTGTCTGAGTGAGATTCCCCTGGTGCCCCTGCTCTCCTCCCCTCCTCCTGCTGGTGGGGGAGGGAACTGCTTGCTGTGTGGTCTCTACCCCTGAGGCACGAAGGACCCTGTAGCATGGACCTGCAGAGTGTGGGGTGTGGTCCCAAGATCATGGGGCCCACATAGGACACAACATCGGGGCGTGACAAGTGCTAGGGCTGCCTCATCACTGACAGGGAATGTTGCCCAGATCCTGCTCGGGAGGGCGTGGTGGGTGGCCTGGGACCCTAGAGGCCCCATTCCTATCCTGGAGCTTGGAGAGTGCATCCCCATGGGCTCCAGATTCACCCCATATCTCAGCCATATCCCTCTGTCCTGTCTTTGAACTCAGGAAAACGAGCTCTCTTGTCCACAACATAGGCCTGGTCCTGTTGGTATTAGGATTCTTTAAGTTAGGCGTCCTGGGATAGCAGCTCTTTTTAGGCCTGAGAAGGAACAACTCAGGAGTGCACAACAATTTCAGATGAAACTAATATTCAATGACTATCCCTAACTACTCGGTTGTTGACTTCTATTAGTCATTATTCTCCTTGTTTTAGCTCTGATGTGGGGATTACAGAGGAGTCAACGTTTAAATCTTCATCATCTGTGTATTTGTAGCTTCAGTATCATTACTGACCCATAGTTTTTTATTGTTTGGGAAGAGTTATTGATTTCATGTATCATGTAAAGGATTCACAATGATGATAGGGCAATTAAGATTACAATAGTGGCTAGTAAATTGTTCACATTTTCTCTACCTGTGCATCTATTGTATGCATATCAGTTAGTTTAGATGTCAATATTAGTGAAATGATATAGAGGACTAGAGAACTTATTTTAAAAATCACTATTAATGTGTGATGATGAAAATGTAAAAGTTCTTCCATAATCGGTGATGTTGTATCTTGAGAGCCTAGATGAAATTGATATGCCTTAGTGATATACAGGATTTTAGCCTATGATTTAACTTTGACAAAGCTACATCACTTTTTACTTTTATCTCATTTATTGAGAAAGACATAATTGTTATGGTGTTGGCTTGAAACTGGTTGAAAAGGACTTGAGTCCTTCCTTATTTTACATTTACATAGGTAGGATCTTGAAACGTAGGATATGGTGGAGGACATCCGTGTAACCATTCTAGGTTAGGAGTAACAGTGTCCACTGCTAAGACTTCTTGTTTAGACGCAAATGCTTTTCAAAGTATGAAGATTATTAGCATTACTGCTGCTACTGAGATGAATGAGCCTAAAGACAAAATATTTCATGTTGTGTGAGCCTCAGGGTACTCAGACTAACGCAGTGACATCCCTGAGAGGCCGAGAAAGCGCTGCAGGAAGTCATATTTACTACTACAAATATACTTGTGAAGTGAATTTTTGCTCATGCTGAGTTACCTGTATAACCTGAGTATAGTGGGAATCAGTGTAGGAAGCCTCCTATAATAGTGAAGACTGCTCCCATGGACATTAGGTCATGGAAGTGTGCTACTACATAGTATGTATCCTGGAGGACAATGTCTGGGGATGAGTTGGCTAAGATGATTCCTGTCAAACCACCTACTGTAAAAAGAAAAACTAAAGCCTAAAACTCATAATATAGTGGGAGGTCATATAATATTACCTCTGTGAACAGTTGCTAACCAGGGACTTCCCTGGTGACACAGTGGTTAAGAATTCACCTGCCAATGCAGGGGACACAGGTTCGAGCCCTAGTCTGGGAAGATTCCACATGCCGCGGAGCAAAAAACGCGTGCGCCACAACTACTGAGCCTGCCCTCTAGAGCCCGCAAGCCACAACTACTGAAGCCCACGCGCCTAGAGGCCGTGCTCTGCAACAAGAGAAGCCACTGCAATGAAAGGGCCGCGCACCGCAACGAAGAGTAGCTGCCGCTCACCGCAACCAGAGAAAGCCCACGCGCAGCAACCAAGACCCAACGCAGCCAAAAAAAAAAGAAAAAGGAAAATTAAATAAAGAGTTGCTAATCAGCTAGATACTTTTACTCCTGTAGGGATAGAAGTAATTACGGTAGCTGAAGCAAAGTATGCTCCTGAGTCGACAGCTATCCCTATGGTAAACCTATGATGGGCCCACAAGAGAAATCCTAAAAAGCCAGTGGACATGACTCATACTATTCCCAAATAGCTGAAAGGCAATTTTTGTCCTAAATAGTATGTAATGATATGTGAGTTTATAACAAACCCTGGTAGGCCATGAATACAGACTTCAGGGTGAGCAAAGAATCAAAATAGGTGTTGGTATAGGATTCGGTCTCCTCCTGCAGGGTCAAAGAAAGTAGTGTTTAGATTTCTATCTCTTAACGGTTTGGCAATTCTGGCTGCTCGGCCTGAGAGTGGTAATTATAGTAATATGGCTATAGTCGGGGAAGATTAAACAAATAATGGTGTTTGGTATTGGGATATGACTGCTGGTTTTGTATTAAAGACTATAGTAATAAAAGTAATAATACCAAGAATTGAAGAGACACCTGCTAAATGTAAGGAGAAAACAGGTCGACAGAGGCTCCTGCATGGGCCAGATTGCAGGCTAGAGCTGAATACACGGTTCCACTGGTAGCAGAACCAGCTTCTACTATTGGTGATATGAGTAGGAGTAAGAATGATGGGGGAAGTAGTCAAAAGTTTATATGATTTAGTTGGGGAAGTGTTACTTCAGGTGTCCGAGTTATTAGTGGCCCAAGTCAGTTTTCAAAGCCTGCAATCATAACGGGTACAGCTATAAAGAAAATTATTACAAGTGCAGGGACTGTTATGACTACCTTACAGGTTTGGGCATCTCCAAGTAGCGCTCCAGGTCAGCGTAGCTCAGCCTGGATTAATATACTTAAGGTGCTGCCTGCTACTCCAGCTCAAGCACCAAATAGTAAAGATAAAATGCCGATATCTTTGTGATTTGTTGAAAATAATCAGCAGTGTATGAACAGAGGTAAAATGACTGAGTTAGCATTAGACTGTAAATCTAAAGACAGAGATTGAGCCCTCTTTCTGGCAAACCCTGTGGTGAATCAACAAATTGAATTGTAACTTCAGAGAAGCAGCTTCAATTCTGCCGGTGATTTTCCTGCCTTTTTTTTTCTTTTTTTCTTTCTCGAATGAAGGAGAAGTAGACTGATGCCAGTTGACTAGAGGATTTGTCTGTTAACTAAAGTTTCCTGGGGTTAAAACTCATCAATCTCGTAAAGATTTGGCTCAAATACAGTGTTTGCTTTACATTCAATTGATGTAGAATAAAGTCTTGCAATCCTTATTTTTAGGAATTAAGTAAATTTCATTTTTTAGAGTTTTGAAAGCTCTTGGTCTGAACTAACCTAAATTCCTAGTCCAGCACCGATAGAATGGGTGTTGTGTGTAGTAATCGTGTGGGTATTAGGATTGGTAATGATAGGAAGGTTATTTCTTTGTATGTTCAAATTGTTTTGTGTTTGTGTTGTTTAGTGAAGGGAATATAGTTAGTGATGTGGATTATGTTAGCTGCAAGTAGAAATATATGCTGAGGACTGCTATGATGGCTATTAGTGTTGGTAGAACGATGTTGTCATTTTTGTTATCTCTTGGATAATTATTCATTTGGGTAAAAACCCTGATAGTGATGGGCGATGTCCTAATGATACTATAATGGTGAGGAAAAGGATTGTGATGGGAGGTGTTTTATCTCATGTGTGTGATAATGATACTCTTGTAGTACATGATCTGGGCATAAATAAGAAGAAGATAGTGTTGTTATGATATAAACTAGTATGTTTAGGATTGTTATAATCTGAATATACATTATAATAGCTGTTATTCATCCTATATGGGCAATTGATGAGGAGGGTGTAATATTTTCCAGGTGAGTATGGCGAAGTCTGCCTCAGCCTCCAGCTATGATTTATAATATCACTATGATTAATAGTATATTTAGGTTGATGGATGGTGACATGTGGTATAAAACTGATAGGGGTGCAATTTTGTCATGTTGATAGCATCAGGTCTGCTGTTCACGGGATGCCTTGTGTGACTTCAGGCACTCAGAAGTGAAATGGGGAAAGTCCTACTTTTGTGACAAGGGCGATTGTCATGATAGTGGATGCTGCTGGATTAAAGATTTTTGTTATTCATTGTGCTCTTTGACCAGAGTATATTAGATTAATGATAATAGCCATTATAAGTAGTATTGATGTGGTGGATTGTTTTAGGAAATATTTGTTGGATGCTTCTGTAGCTTATGGGTTCATGTTTTTTATTAGAATGGGGATACTATTAACCAGTGTGAGCTTGTTATACAATTATATTTCCTGAGAAAATGGTCAGTAGAATGATAGTAAAAACAATGAGAGTTTATTAGCACAGGAAGGATATACAAAAACATTTTGGGGGTATGGGCCTGGAGCTTACTTAGAGAACCTTACTATATAGCATGTGGTGTAATGTGGTAGCATGGAGAATGTAAAATTCTTAGGAAGAATTCAATTCCAGGAATAAAAGCATTGAAACCTCTATGATTGACTCTATCAAAGTAACTCTTTTGTCAGACATATTACTTAAGTTTGTGGTGGGTTGCCTGGTATGATGACAAGTAGTGAAAACTCTCATATACATAGGGTTAATGTTAGTAGTAAAAAAACCTTTTATAAGAGATGTATGCATTGATCATATCAAAATTGTGGGCAGGATGCTCAAATTCATAGAAAGGAGATTGTTAGATGTGTTTTAATGATGACTTGGGCTGTATATAATTCTGGCACCTAGGGATTGCCGAATGCTCCTAAAAATAGATTGTTGTGGAAATGTTTATTATAGGGAAATTGACATATTCTCTAGGAAGGACGGGGTGAATGGGCCTGCTACATTTTCTACATTGAAGACATGTACAGGTTTTGATGCTACTTCTGTTAAATC
Organism: Balaenoptera physalus; assembly: GCF_965194825.1. Classification (NCBI taxonomy): domain Eukaryota; kingdom Metazoa; phylum Chordata; class Mammalia; order Artiodactyla; family Balaenopteridae; genus Balaenoptera; species Balaenoptera physalus. The sequence continues at coordinate 110,855,675 of NC_138896.1, forward strand.
AAGTGGGGCTTCATTGGATTTCTGCTACTGCGGAGATAATCAAATTCTGGGTAGGGGTCAGGAGAAAATTAGTCATAGGTGTTCTTGTGTAATAATTACTGTTGAAAGTGTAAATGATCCATTTATCAGTAAGACTGAGAATAGAATAACTGCTACATTACTTCATATGAGATTGTCTGTGCTACTGTCCCTAGAGCTCCAGTGAGTGAGTATTTTGAATGTGAAGTTCATCCAGATCTGAGGATGGAATAGATGGCTAGGTGTGATATGGCTAATATAAATAATATGCCTACATTTATATTAATTAGTGGATAAGATATGGGAAGAGGAATTCATGTTGTGAGAGCCAGGGTTAAGGCTAGCATTGGGGCAATAATATATAAATTGATGATGTTGATGGACATAGTGGTTCTTTAATAAGTAATTTGAATGCCTCAGCAATGGGTTGTAATAATCCATGGGGGCTGATGATTTTTGGCCCTTTCTGGATTTGTATATAGCCTAGGATTTTCCATTTAGTTATTATGAGGAATGCTATGGTGAATTAAATTGGGTAATTTGTGAAAGAATGTTGATTATAAACATATTCTTAGGAAGAGGACTTGAACCAGTGCAGAAAAAGGTTTCAGTTTTACATAATTACCGGGCTCTGCCACCGTAACAAACCCTGTTCTACAGTAGGGTATGTATAAATTAATTGAATGTAGATTATATCATCATTTAGTTTGAAGACATTTTGTAAAGTAAGCCGAATTGCTCTTGTCCTTTCATACTGGAAGAAATCTGCAATAGACAGAAACCAACCAGGATGACTCCAGTCTGAACTCAGATCACATGAGACTTCAATCGTTGAACAAACAGACAATTAATAGCAGTTATACCATGGAAATGTCGTGATCCAGCATCAAGGTCATAAACCATATTGCCGATATGAACTCTAGAATACAATTACACTGTTATCGCTAGTAAAACTTGTTCCATTGATCAGTGTTTTAGAAGAACAGGTGATAAAGCATTTTGACTAGCTGGTCTAAATTTTAATCACTCAAAGGTGGTTTTCTCCAAAAAATAAATGGCGCACGGGCTCAAGGCACACTGGCTTCAGTAGTTGTGGCATGGACGCTCAGTAGTTGTGGCCCACTGGCTTAGTTGCTCCGTGGCGAATTCTTAATCACTGCATCACCAGGGAAGTCCCAGAATTGCAGTCTCCCTTTTAATATACCTTAAGCCCAAAGAATCCATGGAAAATTGTTACAGAAAATAAGACAATAAAATATTGTAAGGACTATAACAGAAACATATAGTACACAGTTCATATAGACACATCCCAAGCAGTTACAAAGTATGTTAAAAGGGAGGCTGCAATTTTAAAAGAATAAGAAAAGTTATACCCACAAACTCCCAATCTTTCCTGAAACGTTGCAATCTGAAACCCTATTGTAGGAAGCAGAAGATTCCAGGAGACATTCTACAAATGAAGGACTCTAAACCCTGTGGGTGGATAAGGAATTCTGGAAGGAAGGTATCCTCACCCAAGGAGAGCAGGTGCCTATACTTCTCTAACATCACATCCCTGTACAATTCCCATTGATCTTGGTCCAGGCATTCTCACTCCTCTTGAGAGAAATCTATGGCCACATCCTGGAATGTCAGCAGTCCCTGAAATTAAAAGTACACATGCCATGTGGCCACGGGAAGAGTTCATAATGTGACCCAAGAAGAAAACAGCAGGTTAAGAGAACTGGTTTTAATTTAGAGAAGTGTCTTCAATTATCCACTAATATATATATATATATATATATATATATATATATATATATATATATTTTTTTTTTTTACAAAGTAACTTTCTCTACCTTATTTCTAACTACAAGAAAAGAGTATGGCATGTGATCCACAAAACCAGTATAGAGACTATACTTGTCTGGAAAAGAAATGATAAAATGATGGTTTCAACACAGGCATATGCATTTTTGAGTGTTTTATTTATATCAAACTGGATAAAATGGGTGTATTTCTCAGACAGAAAAGACATGTCGAGGTAGAAATGTACCTGTCAACTATTCATGGGTACACAAGTACACTGGGGAGATGGTAAAAGTGCAGATTGTGATTCAGTAGGTCCGGTGGGCCTGAGTTCTATTTTTTTAACAAGCTCATTTTTAACTAGTGATGCCACAGTCTCTGATTCATTAACCACAATTGTGAATAGAAGAGACATAATTAGAAAGGTAAAAATTCATATTTAATTTTGAACTTAAAGTGTTTTATGGATTTTACACCTTTAATAGAATAGTAAGCACAGCAGCAACAATCATTTGTGAATATTTACTATAGACTGTGTATCTTTCTAACATTTTTGTGTAGGATTCCAGGAAAAAGGCCTGGGCTGCGGCCAGAGTGGGCGTGGCCCCCAGGCCGGACCGCCCCTCCAGGACCCCCGACGGGGCACTGCGCTCCTGGCGGCCCCACCCCCGGCGCCCCGCTCCCTCCCGGAAGGCCTCGGGGCAGAGCGGTCCCACCCCCTGCGCCCAGAACGGAGCCCGCGTTTCCTCAGAGCTGGAACTCCCGGCTCGGGGTCTCTTCCCTCCGCCGTCACGGAACTGCCCCGGAGCCCGAGGGGAGGGCGGCCTCACTGAGGCTGCCGGCTCTGGAGGGGCCCCGGCGGCCGAAGCCGCGACAGTCGTGGGGACGGCGGGCCGGGTAAGTGGGCGCCGACCCTCCTCCTAGTCCGGTGCCCGGACGGCAGCGCAAGACCAGCTTCTGAGGGGCAGGGGTTCGCTGCCACCCGCCGCTGCTGTGCAGAAAGAGCGGCCCCCAGCGTCTGGTCCCCGGGAACTTCGGTCCCTCCTCTCGCCCCTGCCCTCGGCCTGGCTCGCGGGGCCTGGTGGGCGTGGGGAGGGGGTCGGCCTCAGCGTCCTGAGGGGAAACGGGGCAAGGGAGGCGCAGGGTCCGGCTGCAGCGTCAGCGCCCCTCCTCCCGACTGCGGGGAAAGCGGCTGAAAACTCCTCCCGAGGCGCGCAGGCCCCTTATTCAGCCGAGTCCCTCTGCGCTCCTTCCTCCCTGAGCTAAAGTACCGGGGGGAGGGGACAGGGCAGGGGACTGGCGCAGGTAATGGGGAACATCAAAAGGTGATTGTTAACTAAGGAAAACCAGCTCTCCCAAGGTGAGGAATGCGGCGCTTTTCTTGGCCTGGGCTCACTGAAATCCTTCCTTTGATATGCACCTCAGCGCTCTGGGGCCTGCATTCTGTATTTGCATATCCTGAGTGCCTCAGGGCCCGCCGGCTCACATTGGAGGGCTGCAAGTGCTGATGACCGTGGCATCCTTTTTTTTACTGATATGGCAAGAAATATTCCATTTCTCACAGGCTTGAGGGGCAGACAGTGAAAAAGAGTCAGAGAATCTCACTCGGCATGTACTTTGGTTTACATATAGATAATATGTATACTTAACTGTGCTAATACAGGTTCTCAAGTCCAATCAACTTGTACTACTGCCCTCTATGTATCAATTTCATCAATATCATAAGATAAATGCCTATAGAATTGACTTAATCCATTTAAATAGGATAATGATTTTTAAAGGAAACATAATAGAAATATAACAACAAAACATTTACCACTAAAGGCTGGGTCTGGAACAACCTAAATAAATGTTCCATTGTTAAAATATTGAAAGATGTATTCAATAGAAATATCAACAAAAATGACAAATAATAAGGGCAGCAGAATGTTGAAATGTTCTATCTTTATCATTAAAGTGGCAGAAAATCATTTATTAGTAGGCACTGGGGGCAGAAGATGCCTGATTTTAAATCTTTGTCATATTTGTGCAGTTGTTTCAACAAGTAACTTAAAGACAAGATGGAAAAACAAGGAGGTTTGTGCCTGAGATCATGTTGATGTGAAACCAGGGATGGCCACCTTGTGCCAGGTGAATTAAGTTTACCTGAGGTAGACCGCAGAGCTCCTGGGAAGCAAGGGTTGGAATTTTTCTGCTGGGTGCCCCTTAGGTTCTGTGACTTGACTGACTGTGAGTCATGTTTCGGGAAAGACCTGATCACAGGAAAAGGGTGGAAATAGAGTGATTTGGGGAGCAGCTAACAACATTCATCACAGCTCATGGCCTGAATGAATTTTAGAGAAACAGGAAAACAAATACTTCTTATGGAATCAGAGAATGTGAGGGCTGGACAATCCCAGAAAATGAGGCACACCCATCCCATTTTCCAGATGAGAAAATAGAGGCGCAACAAGGTGAAATCCCTCACCCAAGTTGCACCGTCTCTCCTCCCCACTACGTGGTTCATGAAAGCAGGACTCTTCCTGTCTTTATCACTGCTGAACCCCAAAAAGGGCCAGGCATCTAGCAGCTGCTCCAAAAATTTTGGTTGACTGTAGGAACAATGCTATTTCTTTCTTTCTCACTCCTATTCAGGATTGTGCCAAGAACTCCCCAGGTTGCAATGTAATTCGATAAATGTAAATATTGAGTTTTGTTATGATGAGGACTTAGGCTTTGAGGGTAACAGACTTGGTTCAGATCTTGGTTCTGCCACTCAATAGCTGTTTGGCTTTGGGAAAATTACTAAACCTCTCTGAGATTATTTCCTCCTTTGTAAAGTGGGGATAAATCTATCTGAGCCAGCAGAGCACCTGCATGAGAGATGTTCACTAAATATTGGTCTTTCTCACTCTCCTACGCTATCTCTCTGTTCTTCGCAGAGAAGTTGTACAGAGGGATATAGTACTTTTTAAAAATAGTTAACTAATTAATTAATTAATTAGTTTTTGGCTGCGTTGGGTCTTCGTTGCTATGCGCAGGCTTTCTCTAGTTGCGGCAAGCGGGGGCTATTCTTTGTTGTGGTGCGCGGGCTTCTCATTGCGGTGGCTTCTCTTGCTGCGCTTGTTGTGGAGCACCGGCTCTAGGCGCGCGGGCTTCAGTAGTTGTGGCCTGCAGGCTCAGTAGTTGTGGCGCATGGGCTTAGTTGCTCCGCGGCATGTGGGATCTTCCCTGACCAGGGCTCGAACCCATGTCTCCTGCCTTGGCAGGCAGATTCTTAACCGCTGCGCCACCAGGGAAGTCCGATATAGTACTTTTTAAAGAGGGGTTTTAATTTATTTCAGATTGTGTACATTTTTCTTGTAGAAAAGATTATTCCACTATAGAAACATAAACACGCAAAACCACTCCAAATGCAGTATTCTATGGGTTAGATATTATCCGTCACATTTTATAAGTAATTGGGCAAATGCCAAAGCACTAGCTACTGGGGAGTAAGAAGACTCAAATCTGGGGTGCCCCCACCCCAATTTCAAGAGCCGGGTGTGTTTTTCAAATCCATGTTTCATCTGGTCTTTGTTTCTCATCCATCCTCTGTGTCTGCCTTTCTCAGGACGGCTCAGATCCTCGGCTTTCACACCCTCCCGGCTGGCTGTGCCCCAGCTCCCGGCCTGGAGCCTCTGCGTGCCTGGGTGTGCCTGCTCCCCCTGTGCATCACCAGCTTTGCCAGGGAGCTGCTGTATCGTGCACTGCTTGCTGTGCCCAGAGTACCTGGACCCTTCTGGTACATGAAGTGCACCCTCCTCACCACGTGTGCAGCCCATCCCCTTACCTTATATCCTGCCTCTAAGCCAGGCTTGGGGGTGACTCCAGTGTGCATTCAGCTGTGTGAGGTGCTGGGATCAAAGTGAAGTTCCCAACTTTTGAAGTGGCAGGCTTGAGGGGCACACAGTGATTTAAAGTCGGGTCACCTGACTTAAAGGGGGGACTGACTGATTTAAAGCCAAGGCAGCTGACTTAAAGCCTGCGTCCCTCAGCTGCAGGACGAGACCAGCTTTGGCGGTGCACGGGTTCGCTCCAAGCCAGCACTGCTGTTCAGGTAGAGCTTCCAGCGGCGCCTTAGTCCACGGGGACTTGGTCCGTTGTCTTGCCCCTGCCCTCAGAGGGGGGCCACCTGCTCTTCTGGAGAATCAGGGAGGGGGAAGTGCAGAGTCCCGGCTGGAGTTGTGGCACCGCTTGTCTGAATAATGTAGAAAGGCTGATTTTTATGCTTTAAAAGATTTTACATCACAAAGAAACTAGAAATGGCTAGCAGAACTTATTCAAATCAATTTTACATAGAGACTTTGATATTAAATTTGTATACTAAAATGGGTTTATCCAAATTTTCTCTTTCTTTTGGAGTGAATATTTGTAACATTTTTGTAGATAATAATTTATCCTAGATATACAAAATTGTGAGAATGGGTACCATTTTTTACCACTTAAATGATTTCTTTTAAATGAATAGATTGTACACTTTAAATGCCAATGTTGTGTCTTACGTGTTGTTTTTTAATTCCTTGATTTCCAAAACTTGTGTTTATTTAATTGATTTCTATTTAATAATCTGTCTCCCCTTTATTGTTTCTTACTTTATATTTTATTGATCTATAGTTAATTTACATTATTATATTAGTTTCAGAGGTACAACATAGTGATTCATAAATGTTTAGGTTCTTCTCCATTTATAGTTATTATAAAAGAGTGGCTATATTCCCCATGCTATACAGTACATCACTGTAGATTATTGATTTTATACATAGTGGATTGTACCTCAAAACCTCCTCCCACTATTTTGCTCCTCCACCCTATGTCTCCCTGCTAGTAACCACTAGTCTGTTCTTTAATCTGTGAGTCTGTTTTTTTTTTTTTGTTGTTGTTGTATTCAATTTTTTAGATGCCACGTGTAAGTGATAACATACCATGCTTGTTTTCTCATAACATACCATGCTTTTTTTCTCATAACATACCTTGCTTGTTTTCTCTGCGGCTTATTTTTACTAAGCATAATACCCTCCAAGTCCATCCATGTTCTTGCAAATGGCAAAATTTCATTTTTTGCTGAAGTCATCATAAAAAATCTTTTTTATCCACTAACCTATTGATGAACACTTTGTTTGACTCGATATCTTGGCTATGGCAAATAACACTGTTATGAACATTGGTGTGCAGTTATTTTTTTGAAATAGTGTTTTTGTTTTCTTCTGATATACCCAACAGTGAAACTGCTGGATATTATGGTAGTTCTATTTTTAGTTTCTCGTGGAACCTCCATTCTGCTTTCCACAGTAGCTGCACTACTTCACATTCACATCAAGAGTGTACAAGAGTTTCCCTTTCTCCACATCCTCACTAACCTTTGTTATTCGTGATCTTTTTGATGACAGCCATTCTGACAAGACTGAGGTGATATATCTCATAGTTTTGATTTGCATTTTACTGCCGATTAACTATGTTTAGCATCTTTGTGAGTTCTGGCTGTCTATATGTAGTTTTTCCTTGGAAAAATGTCTATTTAGGTCTTCTCATTTTTTAAAAAAAGATTTTGGGTGTTTTTTTGATATTGAGTTGTATGTGCTGTTTCTGTAGTTTAGATGTGAACCCTTGCTTGGTCATCTTTTTGGTGTTAACCTCTTATCATGTGCAAATATTGTCTCTCCTTCAGCAGGTTGTCTTTTCATTTTGTCTTTGGTTTCCTTTGCTGTGCAAAATCTTTTAAGTTTAGTGAAGTCCCATTTGTTTATTTTTGCTTTTGTTTCATTTGCCTTAGTAGACTGAACCTAAAACTGTTGCTATCATTTATGTTGAAGAATGTTCTATATTTTCCTCTAGGGGTTTTATGGTTTCTGGTCCTACATTTAGGTCTTTATTCAGTTTTGCATTTATTTTATATATGGTGTGCTAAAATAATCTAATTTTATTCTTTTCCATGTAGCTGACCAGTTTTCCTAGTACCACTTATTGAAGAGACAGTTTATTCTCCATATTGCCTGCTTTGTCATAAATCAATTAAATATAAGTGTGTGGGCTTACTTCTGGGATCTCTATTCTCTTCCAGTGATCTTTGTGTCTGTTTTTGCTCCGGTACGATTCTCTCTGATTACTGTCGCTTTGCAGTATAGTCTGCAGTCAAGGTGCGTGATGCCTCCAGCTGTGTTCTTTCTCAAGATTGTTTGGCTATTTGGGGTCTTTGTGTTTCTATACAAATTTTAAAATGACTTTTTCAAGTTCTGTGCAAATGCTTTGGTATTCTGATAGGGATTGCATTAAATCTGTAGATTGTCTTTGGTAGTATGGTTATTTTAACAGTATTAATTCTTCCAGTCCATGCACATGCTATGGTTTTCCATCTTTTTGTGTTGTCTTCAACTTCTTTCACCAATGGCTGATAGATTTCTGAGCACATGTCTTTTACCTGCTTAGGTGTGTTTATTCCTAGGTATCTTATTCTTTTTGATGTGATTGCGTATGGTATAGTTTTCTTAATTTTTCTTTCTGACAGCTTTGAGTTTTGTTTTTTCTTCTTTTTCTAATTCCTTCATGTGTAATGTTAGGTTGTTTATTTGATATTTTTCTTGTTTCCTAAGAATAAGCTCGTATCACTATAACTTCCCCCCGTGAACTGCGTTGGCTGTGTCCCATAGATTTTGCATCATTGTGTGTTCATTTTCATTTGTCTTGGGTATTTTTAGAATCCCTCTTTAATTTCTTCAGTGTTCTTTTCTTCCCCTTTTATTCCCTTCATCTGTGATGTGAGGACTATCTTTAGTATTATGCTTGGATTTCTTTCAGTTTTGTGTGTGTGTGTGTGTGTGTGTGTGTGTGTGTGTGTGTGTGTGATTATTTAAGTTGCTGAGCTCTTAATTTCACATGGACACTACCAAGCCTGCACTGTTACTCTCCTCCCCCACAGTTACTGAATTTGACCTTATATTTTACATCTACTTGTTTTGTGTGTCCCTTAACTTCTTATTGTGAATATAGATGATTTTATTACTGTTTTCTTTCATCCTTCCTATTAGCTGTGTACATGGTTGATTTACTACCTTTGTTGAATATTTGCCTTAACCAATGAGGTTTTTCCTTTAGTGAGTTTCCTTTCCTAATTTTTATGTTTCAATCGTGGCCTTTTCTTTTTCACTTAGAAAAGCCCCTTTAACATTTCTCATAAGGCTGGTTTGGCAATGCTGAGCCCTTTTAGTTTTGCTTCTCTGTAAAACATTAGATCTCACCATCAAATCTGAAGGAGAGCCTTGCTGGGTAGAGTATTTTTGGTTATGGGCTTTTCCCTTTCATGACTTTAAATATACCATGCCACTCCCTTCTGGCATGCAGAGGTTATCCTGAAAAGTCAGCAGATAACTTTATGCAAGTTCCCATGTTTGTAACTTGTTGCTTTTCCTTTGCTCCTTTTAAGAGTGTCTTTTTATCTTTATTTTTTTTCCATTTTAATTACAATGAGTCTTGGTGTGGTCCTCTTTGGGTTGATCCTGTTTTGGCCTTACTGTGTTTATTGGACTTGGATGTCTGTTTTCTTTCCCAGGTTAGGGAAGTTTTCAGCTCTTATGTCTTCAGGTATGTTCTACACTGCTTTCTCTTTCCTTTTTGCTTCTGGGACCAGTATAATGCAAATATTAGTACACTTGATGTTGTTTCACAAGTCTGTTCAACTTCCCTCATTTCATTTTAATCTGTTGTTTTACCATTCATCTTCAGTGGTTGCCAGTACTCTGTCTTTCAGTTTTCTGATTCACTCCTCTGTATCATTTAGCCTACGGTAGTTTCCTTTAATGTATTTTTCATTTCAGTTATTGTATTCCTCATCTCTGTTTTGTTGTTCTTTAATGGTCTAACTCTTTTTAAAAAAGTTCTAACTTCTTGCTCTGGTCGTCCATTCTTCTCCTGAGTTCTTTGATCATCTTTACAGTCGTTACCTTGAACCCTTTGTTGAGGAGATTGGCTATCTCCACTTCACTTAGATTTTCTTCTGAGTTCTTATCTTGTTCCTTCATTTGGATCGTGTTTCTGTGTCACCTCATTTTTCTTAACTTGCTGTTTTTATTGCTACGTATGTAGTAGGTTCGTTACATTTCCTGACCTTGCAGAAGTGGCCTTTTGTAGGAGAGGTCCTATGTGTTCCAGCAGCCCACTGTTCCCTGGTCACTAGAAGTGTATGTTCTAGATGTACCCCCTATGTGGGCTGCTTGGGCTCTTCTGCTGTGGCGGGCTGACTACTGTGGGTGGTCTGGTAGACTTGGCTGCCCCCAGACTGCTTGTTTGCCAGGCTCTGCCTTGTATGGAGGCTGTCTGTGCGGCTTGGTGAGACTAAATCATAAGGCAGCTGGCTGCACAACTCTGGGGGACACCAAATCTGGTGCTGGTTCACTTATGGGTAGAACTGCAGTCCAGGGGATATCAGGGCTAGTGCCCAGTCACTGGTTCTGGGGCTATGCTGGCTACTGGGAGGAAGAGACCGGTTCTGCGCTCTGGCTGCAGGGCCCAGGAGTCACAGAGTTGGTGTTGGATCACTGTTCCTGATGCAGCTCTCTGCAGGGTCGGGGGTATCCCTAATCTTGTGTTGGCATTCTGATGGGAAGGGTCAGGACCCAGCTGAGTCCATGGCTGCTTCTGGCCTGCAAGTGAGTGATCTGGTCACACAGGCTGCTGGGCTGTGATATTCCTGGAGCTGGTGTGTGCCTGTTGGTGTATGAGGCTGATCCCAATGTTGGAGCAGGTTTGCTGTTGGGTAGGTCCAAGCTCCATCCAGTCCCTGTGCAGTTACCACCTGCCGATGGTGAGGCTGACTCCAAGGCCAGAGCAGGCTCACGTGTCGGAGGGGCCAGGGACTCCGGGGCTGGTGCCTGTCCACTGAGGTGTGGAGGCTGGTCCTGGGGCTTTTGGTGGCTGGGCCCATGTCCAGGGGCAGCTGTGCATTGAGAGGGTCTGAAGGCAGCCTGTTCGCTGGTGGGTGGGGCTGTGCCCCTGCTCAGTTAGTTGCTTGGCCTGCGGCATCCTAGTACTTGTGTCTATAGTCTGGTGGAAATGGGTGGGGCTCGGTCCTGAGGCTGATAAGCTAGAGGGAGGATTCTGAAATTATGCTTGCTGGTACCAGCGTCCACGAGGTAGAAGGAGCTCCCCCGAATGACTGCTGCCAGTGTCTCTGTCCCTGAGGCGGTGCTGTAGTTGCCTCTTGCCTCTCTGGGAGACTCTCCAAGATCAGGAGGTAGGTGTGACCCGGGATCCTTTCAAATGACTGCTTCTGTTCTGATTCTCGGATCATGTGGGATTTTGTGAGCATCTTTTAAGAGTGGAATCTCTATTTCCCACAACCCTCTGGCTCTCTGGAAAATAAGCACTACTGGTCTTCAAAGCCCAAGTTTCTAGGGACTCTTCTTTCCAGCACAGGATCCCTGGGCTTGGGAGCCTGATGTTGGCTTCATACCCCTTGCTACCTGGGAGCACCTCTGAAATTGTAGTTATTCTCCCATTTGTGGGCCACCCACCTGGTGGTATGGGTCTTGACTCTATTGAGATTTTGCCCTTCCTTTCTGTCTTGTCGAGGTGCCTTCCTTATATCTTTAGCTGTAAAATATCTTTTATGGTAGGTCCCGGCCTTTTCCATCAATAGCTGTTCTGTAAACAGTTGTGACTTTGGTGTGCCCATGAGAGGCATCAAGCTCTGGGTCTTTGAATGCTACCGTGTTGGACAATCTCTCCACTTCATTCTTAAATCACATTATTTAAGTTTTCTTAGTATCTTATTTGATTAGCGACAGTTTGAAATTTATTATCACTCATGTTTACTTCGCCTGTTTAAAAAAATTGAATAGTGCATTCATTCAGTTTGAAATGAAGGTAGTGACCTGTGAATTTCCATACCTCAAAAATCAAGGATAGGACAAAAGCCTTTTCTACCTGTGTTACCCTCAAACTCTGCACCCCACCCCAGCCTGGGGATTAACCTCTTGCACCCATGCTCACCTTCTGTTTTCGGACCGTTAACCATCATTGCATCTGTATGTGTGTTGACAAAGTGAACTCTAGTCATTGCAATTTTTGTGTCTTGTTTTTTGGTTTAGGGAACAGTCCTACTATGAATGTACATTTACTGGTCTGCTGAAGTTCATACATAAACTTGTCAAGCACATTACCAGAATTGGAATTGCTTGTATATACACTTTGATAAATTTTAGAGACAATGGTAGAACAGAAGTAAATTGTATTTCAAACCCCACAATATTCTCACACCATGAAAACCCTTCCCTTTTTAATATATTTGTGTGTAGTTTATCTTTATGCCCATACTATATTTCCCAGAGATGGGTAAGTGTTATGTTTCTTGCTGGCACATTTACCGTATTGTTCAAAGTCAGGCGTTTAGTGGTTTTAACATGATCCTATTTCCATGAACTTGCAAATACAAGATCTTCTCTCACACTGTCTTTTACTCCCTGCTGTTTTATATTGCCCTCCTAATTCTCAGTCCTGGTCTTTCTTTATGTTCTTCATCAACCTGGATAGGTTATACTATTTTCTCCCTTATTCAAGACCAATAGAATAGAATAGAACACCCAGAAATAAACCCTGATATATGGCCAAATGATTTTTGACAAGTTGCCACGACTTTTCAAAGTAGAAAGGATACTATTTTCAACAAATGGTGCTGAGAAGTCTTGTGGTCAACATGCAAAAGAAGGAAGATGGACCCTTACCTAACATCATATGCAAAAATTAATGAAAACGTATCAAGAAACTAAATATGAGACCTAATAAAATAAAAAGTCTTAGAAGAAGACACAGGACAAGAGCTTCATGACATTGGATTTGGCAGCGTTTTCCTCAATATGAAACGAAGGAACAACAAAGGTACAGCTAACAAAAAAATAAACAATTTGCAGTACATAATTAAAAAAATGTGTATCAAAGAAATGTAAACAGAATAAAATGGCAACCCACAAGATGGGAGAAAATATTTGAAAGCCATCTATCTGACAAGAGATTTCTATTCAGAATATACAGAGAACTCCTACAACTGAACAAAAAGCAAACACCCTGTTTCAAAAATGGATAAAGGACTTGAATAGATGGTTCTTCAAAAAGATGTACAAATGACTAAGCACTTGAATAGATGCTCCATGTCACTAAATGCATGTTTATATATTCGTGTGCATGCATACACACACAAGCACACACACACATACACAAGCAGAAAACAACTATTGGTGAGGATGTGAGGGAGTTGGAACCATTGTGCTATGTCAGAGGGAATGCAGAATGATACAGCTGCTTTGCAAAAGAGTATGGCAATTTTTCAGATGTTGAAAGATAGAATTACTACATGATCCAGGAATTTTACTATGAGGTATACCCAAAGGTATTGAAATCAGGGTCTTAAAGAAATATTTGTACTCCAGTGTTTAGAGCAGTAATAATCACAGTAGCTAAAATATGAAAGCAACCTAAGTGTTCATCCACTAGTTCCTGGATAAGCAAAGTGTGGTATACCCATATAATACAATATTATTCAGTGTTAAGAAGGAAAAGATCTAGGAATATGCTACGACATGGATGAATCTTGAGGAAATTTAGCTACCCAAAATGCATTTTTGTGACTTTTAGTGAGTCATAACAATACAACTACTTATTTCAATTATATGGAGTACTTAGTGTAGTCAAAACCATAGAAATTGGGAGGGTAATGATGCTTTTCAGGTGGTTATGGAACAAAAAAGAAAGTTATGTTTAAAGGACATAGAGTTACAGTTTTAAAACGTAGAAAAGAATTAGAAAGATAAATGGTGATGTTGATCGCCCAATAATATGAATGTATTTAATATCACTGAACGGTGCACTTTATAGTAATTAACATGTTATATTTTATGTTATTTGATTTTACCAACATACAAAATTGGGAAAGAATGTAATATCAGGAAAGGGAGTGGACCTGGGATAGAGCAGAGAATAATCAGAAGGGTGAGACACTGCATATGTTGAAGAAGAAGAGCTGAGAGTCTTCATTGGCCAGAAGAGACTTTATAAAAAAGAAAAAAAAATTACTCTGAGGGTGTATTAGATAGATATCTGTGGGTGTACTGCTATGTCCCATGGGTTATATTAAAGAGTCTTTAATAAAGTCCATAAGGCTTGCTGAGGCTTTTTTAAAAACTGGATTCCCTAGGAGATAATTAGAGGGTGGTACTTAAGTCCATGTCTGGGTTGACAGATTTTGCAGGGAAGACGAACCTGAGAACAGTGGAGGTCTTAAGAGTGTAAGTACATGGAAATTAGAAAAAAAATAATAAAGGGAATTAGGAAAACTTTTGACTTCGAAGGTCATGTATTATTACTGAGTCAGACCTGAGGTTTTTAAGGAGTTATATACACAGTTGCTATTTGGATTACTTGTTGATAAAGATAAGTGGAACAACTAGAGTCGTTCCCAAGTGTAGGTAAGATATAATGAGAGGATGGAGGTGGAAAGTAGGGAGGCCCAGAGAGAAGTGGGAAGGTCATATTGGGCCAAGATGGTGGTAATATCCAACAGAACAGACGGTAGGACAGACTATGGATTCATCTCTTTTATTTCGGCTCCCCCCCTCATCCTTAATAATTCTTTGGGAATATTTCACTGCTCTGTGATGCAGGTACAGAATTCGAGTGAGGAGGCTACACCCTCAGTGTCCAGCTGTCTGAGTCCTCAGTGTGCTTCAAATGATGGAGAACTATTGCTTCTTTATGAGAAGGGTTAGTACCTCGTAGCTAAGCTTAAGCTGGAGCTTATGCAATATTGATTCCATTTTATATATACTGTCGGCATGGAGGTTCCTCCTCCTCTTTTCTTGACCATTATGAAATGAATCTATATTTCTCAATATTTGGGTATATCAGGTAAATACATTAAGTAAAGGAATCTTATATATTGCTCCCTGCATAGTTTGCTCTTTCTTGTTTCTCTTTTACCTTTACTAAATTAGCACAGGGAGAGACCTTGAAATGTTCTAATCAGGAGAGATTAGAACATCATATTTCTAGAGAGGTTGGTTGGACAGAGCAGGGGTCCCAGTGAGAATCCAAGCTTCTGTTTCTACTTGGAAGTGTACCTGTATAGAGTAGAGGGCTCCAGGAAATATCCTAGAATATTCCAATGTCCCTGCAGGAGATCATTAAGAGAGGCAGGATCTGGTACCAGATCAGTGTACTATGACATGTTTGTCAGTCATCTGATGGGAGATTCTCAGAGCCAATCCCATATGGTAGGGCTGAGTGCAGAGTGATGAAGAACCTGTGAAAGCCTTTGATTGCATGTTAAAGATGAAGCTCTGATTTCGGGGAGAATTTTCTTACCTGACTGAATGTCACCCTTCTGTGGGGATGAGATTCTGTGCTTTTCCTCTGTTGATGACCACTGACTGCAAATCATTAGAGGATCATGTCTAGAAAGCATTCTTTACTTAATTTCTTAAATAAGAAAACATAGAAAACATTTTTATCCACTTTCAAATTGAGGATCAAGGGGATGACATCAGTGAAAATGTCAGAGTAGGGAGCTCTGGCTTGTGTCCATCCCCAGAAACACTGACATACGTGGTACAGCCTGTCAAAATGACCGTATCAACACATGTAAGTTTTCTTTTCTTTTCACCCTGTAGATTTATCTTTCATGGACACTTTACTTACTACAGGATGTGGAGAATAAACAAGGAAGTAGAAACTGTATTTCCTGATGAGAGAATCACTAAGTCACATTAGCTGTTCTGAGCTCTGTCTTACTCATCGTGACTCTAATTAAAACAAACAAACAAACAAAACACTTTTTTTTTTGGTAAGTCAGTTCTGACATTTCCTCGTTAAAGACAAGGTGACAGATACAGACTTAGATCTACCAGAATTGAGCAAACTTTTGATTGTACCTGTGTTGACTATATGAGCATGACCTGCTACAAATCTTCATTATACTTATTGCCACAACTGACAAATGCCCTTTTTCCACTCCTGATATGTTGCATGTAAGGAATGCATAGGTCACTAACCCCAGCTGGTCACAGGTAAACTCTGCCACATGGATTACTGCATGTTTTCCTGCTGGAAGACCACACATTCTCGAGGATCATGCCTGCACAGTATCTGGGCTCTTCTTTTTTTCTGGATAAAGGTTAGATCATCACCTAATTTTATGAGAAATATATAAATTGTATTTGCATATTCTTCAGGTTTTTATTTATCCATTCTCTTTCAAGTCCTAAGTGCAAATATTAAAGTGATTTCCAAGAGGGTGGTAAATAAGACAGCTATGTTTATGCTCCAAAATTAGCAATAAATCATAATACAATTGTAAATGCATTAATGTGTGATTAATATGTAGATACTTATGTAAATGCAAGTTTAGTAATGCTTTGTGGAGAGCTTCAGAATCTAGGTATTAAAAAGAAAAAAGAAGAAGGAGTTCTTGAAACTCTCAGGGAATTTTAGAGAAGTCTTTGTGTCTATAAATATCATTCTGAAATAATGCATATTCTCAGAAATAAACTAGGCATAATATTGTAGGAAAAAACTTCATGAAATGAAAGAGCATGTGAGATGACCATACAAGGAAAAGAATATTCTCAGAGAATAATGAACAGTGTGGAGTTCAGCAGAAGGGTCATACACATTCAGAGAGCAAAACTTTGGAGAGCCTAATTGTGAGTTCCTCATATTTCATCTTTGGAGACACGGTAGTCATTTGAAATATGATGTTATAAGATGACGTTAACATACTTAAATACTTTCATTTAGAAATGACCACTTAGAACCAGAATAAATGAAAGAGAACACAAAATTATGTTTATGTTGATTTTTAAAGACCTCAGGTGAGTGCTGATTATTTTAAAATACCTGATGTCTTTCACTGCAAAGTTAAGGAGCTGTTACAGTGGAGGATTACTGGACTGAATGTCAATATTATGACATAGTATGAGTGTGTTTCGTGTTTGGTAATTGCAATCATTGTTGCTTTTGTTGTCATCCATTTACAATGCTTGGTGTCAGTTGACTTATCTCTTGTAAAAATAAAATACAGTCTGTCTGTGTGAAAAAAAACATACATGATGTCTTGACTAAAGTTGTATGGAATTTGAGATCTGGAAAAAAGCATTTCCTTTCTGTAATGCTAGGATGCTAATTGGACATTTTTGCAAGAAAGAGATTTCAGGATGCAAATCTCGTGTCTCGGGAAGTCAGTTCATGGCAGAACATTCTATTAAACTTGTGTGAGTGGAGAAATATTTCTTTGGAAGGAAGAGGTCACGAATCCCTTTTTAATAGTTAGTGGTTTATAGTATACCGAATGAGCAAAATGGCTATTTCTGAACTTTAGAAAAAAGAATATAGTTTTTCTGCATTTATAATGTGAAGCTGATGTAAAATATCAAAAATTCTTTATTTTGAAAAGCAATGTAATCAATTTGACATAATTCATATATATTGAACCTGTGGTACACACACACAATAAAACTTACATTCAGAAAATTTTTTGCACTTAAGAAATATTTTCAAGTGTAGTTGATTTACAATGTTGTGGGTTTTTAAAATACATGTTTATTGGAGTATAATTGCTTTATAACACTGTATTAGTTTCTGCTTTACAACAAAGTGAATCAGCTATATGTATACATATATTCCCCATATCCCCCCCTCTCGAGCCGCCCTCCCTCACTCCCTATCCCACCCCTCTGGGGGACATAAAGCACCGAGCTGATCGCCCTGTGCTATGCGGCAGCTTACCACTAGCTATTTTACATTTGGTAGTGTATATATGTCAGTGCTACTCTCTCCCTACGTCCCTGTCTCCCCTTCCCCCCTGTGTCCTTAAGTCCGTTCTCTACATCTGTGTCTCTATTCCTGCCCTGTCACTAGGTTCGTCAGTACCATTTTTCAAGATTCCATATATATGTGTTAGCGTACGGTATTTGTTTTTCTCTTTGTGACTTACTTCACTCTGTATGACAGACTCTAGGTCCAACCACCTCACTACAAATAACTCAATTTTGTTCCTTTTTATGGCTGAGTAATACTCCATTGTATAGATGTGCCACATCTTCTTTATATATTCATCTGTTGATGGACATTTAGGTTGCTTCTATGTCCTGGCTATTGTAAATAGTGCTACAGTGAACATTGTGGTACATGTATCTTTTCGAATTATGGTTTTCTCCAGGTATATGCCCAGTAGTGGGATTGCTGGGTCATATGGTAGTTCTGTTTTTAGCTTTTGAGGAATCTCCATACTGTTCTCCATAGTGGCTATATCAGTTTACATTCCCACCAACAGTTCAGGAGGGTTCCCTTTTCTCCACACCCTCTGCAGCCTTTATACATTGTTGTATCAATTTCTGCTGTGCAGCAAAGTGATTCAGTTTTATATATATATATATATATATATATATATAGATATTTAGATATATATCTATATCTATCTCTGTCTATATATCTATATATATATGTATATCTATATATCTTCTTTTCCATTATGGTTTATCACAAGATATTGAATATAGTTTCCTGTGCTATACAGTAGGTCTTTGTGGGTTGTCCATCCTATGTAGAATAGTTTGCTTCTGCTATTCCAAAACTCCCAATCTTTCCTTCACTCTCTCCTTGGCAACCACAACTCTGTTTTCTATATCAGTGTGTTTGTTTCTATTTCGCTGACATGTTCATTTGTGTCCTGTTTTCGATTCCACATATAAGTGATATTATATGGTATTTGTCTTTCTCCCTCTGACTTACTTCACTTAGTATCATTATCTCTAGGTCCATCCATGTTGCTGCAAATGGCATTATTTCATTCTTTTTTATGTCTGAGTAATATCTATTGTATACGTATACCACACCTTCTTTATACATTCATTTTTCAATGAACATTTAGGTTGTTTCCATGTCTTGGCTATTATAAATAGTGCTGCTATGTTCATAGCAGGGTTTCATGTATCTTTTTGAATTATAGTTTTGTCTAGATATATGTCCACAAGTGGGATTGCTAGATCATATGGCAACTCTCTTTATAGTTTTTTTGAGGAACATCCATACTGTTTTCCATAGTGGCTGCACCAACTTACCTGGCCACCGACAGTGTAGAAGGGTTCCCTTTTCTCCATACCCCCTCCAGCATTTGTTAATTGTAGATTTTTTAAAATGATGGCCATTCTGATCAGTGTGAAGTGATACCTCATTGTAATTTGGATTTGCGTTTCTCTAATAATTAGTGATGATGAGCATCTTTTCATGTGCCTATTGGCTCTCTGTATGTCTTCTTTGGAGAAATGTTTATTTAGATCTTCTACCCATTTTTCCATTGAGTTATTTGTTATTTTGTTATTGAGTTGTATGAGCTCTTTGTATAGTTTGGAAATTAAGTCCTTGTCAGTCTCATCATTTGCTAATATTTTCTCCCAGTCCATAAGTTGTATTTTCATTTTGATTATGGTTTCCTTTGCTGTGCAAAAGCTTGTAAGTTTGATTAGGTCCTGTTTCTTTTTTGCTTTTACAGTAAGTCTCCTACATATGAACAAGTTCTGTTCCAAGAGTGCGTTTGTAAGTCCAATTTGTTTGTAAGTCCAACAAAGTTCGCCTAGGTACCCAACTTACACAGTCGGCTATATGGTATGGTACCGTAATAGGTTTATAATACTTTTCACGCAAACAATACATAAAAAACAAGCACAAAAACAAAGAAAACATTTTTAATCTTACAGTACAGTAACTTGAAAAGCACAGTAATACAGTACAACAGCTGGGATACTCGGGCTGGCATCGAGGGAACAGGCGAGAAGAGTTACTGATTTGAGGAGGGAGAGGAGGTGGGAGATGGTAGAGGTGAAGGATTATCAGCAGTAGGAGACAGAGGGCAAGCTGCAATTTCACTCATACCTGACGTTGATGACAAAGGTTCTGGTTCCTTGCTGGATTTAATTCTATCTACCCTCTTGAAAGAATGATCCATTGATGTCTGGGTAGTAGCTCTTTTTTTCTCATCATAGATGACAAGGTAACACTGGATTGCATTCTGAATGGCTGCTGCCACCTTTGGGTCCCATTCTAGGTTCGGGTCCTGTGCCTCAAAAGCTAACAGTGCTTCCTCAAATAACGAAGATTCCCTGGCCATTTTCTGTGTCGTGAATCTCTTCAGTTCTTCAGTTCCTTCTTCTTCCTCCCGCCCCTCTTCATCCTTTCTCTGGGCCTCCAATTCCGTCAGTAAGCTCGTCATGTTGCACAGCAAGGAGTTCAATGAAATCGTCCTCTTGCAGATCTAGCTCCAGCTTCTCACTGAGGGTCACTACGTTGCTGAAGACCTCTTCAGACTTCTGATCTACCTTCTCAAATCCACAAAAATCATGAACAAACTGTGGGCAAAGGTTCTTCCAAACCCCATTCATGGTGACCGCCATACCCTCACACCGAGCAAAGTCAATGTTTTTTATGGTCTTGTAGATGTTATAGGCCTTCCAAAGTTGTCCCTAGGTTGTTCCTGATTTGTCACTTACCTTTACTGCCTGACAAAAAGTGTGACATAAATAATATTTCTTGAAAGTCGCTATAACTCCCTGGTCCATAGGTTGGATGAGCAACGTAGTGTTCGGTGACAGATGCAGTACTTTGATGTTGGGATGAAAGTCATCCATGAATGGGGGGTGGTCCAGAGCATAGTCGAGCAGCAAAAGAATGTTTTGCTGGAACGTCCTTCTCCAAGCAATATTTCTCTACATCTGAGATAAAGTGGTGGCAAAACCAGTCCTGGAACGTGGCCTGTGTAATCCGGGATTTGGGATTATGCTTCCACACAACAGGAAGAGAGCCCTTGGCTATGTTTTTAAGGGTTCTTGGGTTCTGTGAATGATAAACTAAGAGAGGTTTCAGCTTCAATTCACCGGAAGCATTGCCACCAAACAACAGTTAGCCTATCCTTTGCTGCTTTACAGCCCGGCATCAACTTTTCCTCCTTACTGATGTAACTTCGGTCTGGCATCCTCTTCCAGTACAGTTGTGTCTCATCCACATTAAAAACCTGGTTGGGTAAATACACACCATTGTCAATAATTTCTCAAAGTGTTTCTGGAAGTTCCTGGACAGCTACCCTATCTGCACTTGCTGCCTCTCCACTTACTTTTACATTGTGAAGGTTGGCTCTAGCCTTGAAACGATGAAACCAGCCATGGCTGGCATTAAAAGATGTGCCCTCTGATTCTTTGCCGTGTTTCTTCTTCAAGTCTTCGTAAAGGCTTTTAGCTTTCTCTTGAATCAGCGTTAAGTTGAGCAGGACTCAGCGCTGATGTTGATCCTGCATCCGCACACTGAGAAGTTTCTCCATCTCCTCCATCACTTTTCCATGCTTCTTGGATATTTTGTCAACATCGTCGGCACAGCAGACTTCACATGTTCCATGATCTTGTCCTTGTTCTTTAGATTCGTGCCAATGATTGAATGATTCATGTTATAAGAATGAGCGATGTCTAACATCTTTTTGCCTCGCTCCACTCTCTCAATTACTTTCACTTTTGTTTCCATCATTATCGCTTGGCGCTTCTTAACAGTACCAGCTACATCACCTCTGCTTTTACGCTTGCTTCCAGACATCTTGGGCTTGAAATAAAGGTACTGTACTACTGTACTCTATACAGTACTGTAAAGTACACAAAAGCACAACCACATATAGAGGAAGCACACACGTGACAATGTATGCCAGACACGTGAACTAACTTACATGATTGGACATGCGAATGGACGTTTGCATCTTTGAAAGTTTGCAACTTGAATGTTCGTATGTAGGTGACTTACTGTATTTGTACTGCCTAAGGAGAACTACCTAGGAAAACTTCGGTATGACTTATGTCAGAGAATGTTTTGCTTATGTTCTCTTCTAGGAGTTATAAGGTGTCCTATCTTATATTTAAGCATATAAGCCATTTTGAGTTTATTTTTGTGTATGGTGTGAGGGTATGTTCTGACTTCACTGATTTGCATATGGCTCTCCAACTTTCAAAACACCACTTGCTGAAGAGACTATCTTTTCCCCATTGTATATTCTTGCCTCCTTTGTCGAAGGTTAATTGACCATAGGTGCGTGGGTTTATTTCTTAGCTCTCTATTCTATTCCATTGATCCATGTATCTCTTTCTGTGCCAATACCATGCGGCTTTGATTACTGTAACTTTGTAGTATTGTCTGAAGTTTAGGAGGGTTATGCCTCCTGCTTTGTTCTTTTTCCTGGGGATTGTGTTGACATTTCTGACTTTTTATGGTTCCAGATACATTTTAGGATTATTTGTTCTAGTTCTGGGGAAAATGTCATGGGTAATTTGATAGGGTTCACATTAAATCTGTAGATTGCTTTGGGTAGTATAGCCATTTTAACAGTATTAATTCTTCCCATCCAAGAGTGTGGGATGTCTTTCCATTCCTTTGAATCATCTTCAGTTTCCTTTACTAATGTTTTGTAGTTCTCAGCATATAAATCTTTCACCTCCTTGGTGAGGTTTATTCCTAAGCATTTTATTTTTTTGATGCCATTTAAAAAAGGATTGCTTGTTTACATTTCCTTTCTGATATTTCATTGTTAGTGTAAAGAAATGCAACCAGGGACTTCCCTGGTGGCTCTGTGGTTGAGAATCTGCCTGCCAATACAGGGGACACGGGTTTGAGCCCTGGTGCAGGAAGATCTCACATGCCGTGGAGCAACTAAACCTGTGTGCCACAACTACTTAGCCTGCACTCTAGAGCCCGTGAGCCACAACTACTGAGCCCATGTGCCACAACTACTTAAGCCCACGTACCTAGAGCCCGTGCTCCGCAACAAGAGAAGCCACTGCAGTGAGAAGCCTGTGCACCACAACGAAGACTAGCTCCCACTGGCCACAACTAGAGAAAGCCCTTGCACAGCAATGAAGACCCAATGCAGCCAAAATAAATTAAAAAAAAAAAAAGAAAACCCAAGAAATACAACCAATTTTTGTATGTTAATCTTGTATCCTGCTACTTTGCTGAACTTGTTTATCAGTTCTAGTAGTGTTTGTGTGGAATTTTTAGGGTTTCCTTTATATATATTAGCATGTCATCTGCATATAATGACAACTTTACCTCTTCCCTTCCAATTTGGTTAGATTTTATTTCTTTTTCTTGTCTGATTGTTGTGGCTAGGACTTCCAATACTATGTTGAAGAGAAGAGGTGAGAGTGGGCATCCTTGTCTTGTTCCAGATTTTAGCGGGAAGGCTTTCAGCTTATGAACATTGAGTATTATATTGGCTGTGGGTTTGTCATAAATAGCTTTTATTATGTTGAGATATGTTTCCTCTATACCCACTTTGGTAAGTGTTTTTATCATGAATGGATGTTGAAGTTTTTCAAATGCTTTTTTGGCATCTATTGAGATGATCATTTGTTTTGTGTTTTTCTTTTGTTGATGGGGTGTATCATGTTGATTGATTTGCATATGTTGAAACAACTTTGTGACACTGGGGTGAATCAAATTTGGTCATGGGGTATGATCCTCTTATGTGTTGTCAGATTCGGTTTTCTAATATTCAGTTGAGAATTTTTGCATCAATATTTATGAAAGATATTGGCCTGCAGTTTTCTTTTTTGGTAGTGTCTTTCTCTGTGTGTTTTTTTTTAAAGTCTTTATTGAATTTGTTCCAATATTGCTTCTGTTTTATGTTTTGGTTTGTTGTTTGTGAGGCATGTGGGATCTTAGCTCCACCACCAGGGATCGAACCTGCACCCCCTGCACTGGAAGGCGAAATCTTAACTGCTGGACCACCAGAAAAGTCCCCATCTGTTTTATTTTGTTTTTTTTAAAGTAAATTTCTTTCTTTCTTTATTTTTGGATGCATTGGGCGTTCGTTGCTGTGCTCGGGCTCTCTCTAATTGCGGTGAACGGGGGCTACTCTTCATTGTGGTGTGCAGGCTGTTCATTGCGGTGGCTTCTTTTGTTGCAGATCATGGGCTCTAGGTGCGTGGGCTTCAGCAGTTGTGGCTATCAGGCTCAGTAGTTGTGGCTCATGGGCTGTAGAGCACAGGCTCAGTAGTTGTGGCACACAGGCTTAGTTGCTCCGCGGCATGTGGGATCTTCCTGGACCAGGGCTCAAACCTATGTCGCCTGCATTGGCAGACGGATGCTTAACCACTGTGTCACCAGGGAAGTCCCCCCGCATCTGTTTTTGATATCTGGGTGATGGTGGTGTCATAGAATGTCTTTGGAAGTATTCCTTACTCTTCAATCTTTTCGAAGAGTTTGAGAAGAATCAGTGTAAGTTCTGCTTTGTATATTTGGTAGAATTTGCCTGTGAAACCATCTGATCCTGGACTTTTGTTGGTAGGGAGTTTTTTAAAATTACAGATTCTATTTTTTTAAAAAAATTATTTATTTATTTATTTATTTTTGGCTGTGTTGGGTCTTCGTTTCTGTGCGAGGGCTTTCTCTAGTTGCGGCGAGTGGGGACCACTCTTCATCGCAGTGCATGGGCCTCTCACTATCGCGGCCTGTCTTGTTGCGGAGCATGGGCTCCAGACGCGCAGGCTCATTAGTTGTGGCTCACGGGTGCAGTTGCTCCGCGGCATGTGGGATCTTCCCAGACCAGGGCTCGAACCTGTGTCCCCTGCATTGGCAGGCAGATTCTCAACCACTGCGCCACCAGGGAAGCCCTCTATTTTGCTTTTAGTGATCAGTATGTTCAAATTATCTATTTCTTCTTGATTAAGTTTTGTTCGGCTGTAAAAAAGCAACATATATTTTTAGGTTATGTTAGCACCTAAATACTAACCATGTATTAGACCACAAAAGAGCGAAGAAAAAAATATTAAAATATTTTTTCAAATAGAAAAAGTATTGAAATATTTTTAAGAAATTGGGATAATAATACTAATTACAATAATGACAAATTGTTCTGAACTTAAAGACTACTTTATCTAACATGCATATTATATGCTTATTGTTTTATTGTTTTTAAATACATGGAATATTTTCTCCTTTCTAATGTAATTCTTTTATTTTACCTGTATATTGTGAAAAAAGTTTAGTTGCACATAATATAAAAAATTACACTTTAATAGGAGATATTAATCCATTTACATTTACTATAGTACTGAAAATACTTAGGTTTAGAGTTACCATGTCATTGAGTGCTCTTTTTTATTTATTTATTTTTAAATGAGATTTAATTTGGGGGGGGGCATAAGTTATTTATTTATTTATTTATTTATTTTTAACATCTTTATTGGACTATAATTGCTTTACAATGGTGTGTTAGTTTCTGCTTTATAACAAAGTGAATCAGCTATACATATCCATATATCCCCATATCTCCTCCCTCTTGCGTCTCCCTCCCACCTTCCCTATCCCACCCCTCTAAGTGGTCACAAAGAACTGAGCTGATCTCCCTGTGCTATGCAGCTGTTTCCTACTAGCTATCTATTTTACATTTGGTAGTATATACGTCCATGCCACTCTCTCACTTTGTCCCAGCTTACCCTTCCCCCTCCCCATGTCCTCAAGTCCATTCTCTATGTCTGTGTCTTTATTCCTGTCCTGTCCCTAGGTTCTTCCCAACCATTTTTTTCTTTTTTTTTTAGATTCCATATATATGTGGATTTAAAACAGTATTTGTTTTTCTCTTTCTGACTTATTTCACTCTGTATGACAGACTCTAGGTCCATCCACCTCACTACAAATAACTCAATTTCATTTCTTTTATGGCTGAGTAATATTCCATTTTATATTGAAGATGTGCAATATCTTCTTTATCCATTCATCAGTTGATGGACACTTAGGTTGCTTCCATGTCCTGGCTATTGCAAATAGAGCTGCAATGAACATTGTGGAACATGACTCCTTTTGAATTATAGTTTTCTCCAGGTATATGCCCAGTAGTGGGATTGCTGTCTCATATGGTAGTTCTATTTTTAGTTTTTTAAGGAACCTCCGTACTGTTCTCGATAGTGGCTGTATCAATTTACACTCCCACCAACGGTGCAAAAGGGTTCCCTTTTCTCCACACCTCTGCAGCATTTATTCTTTGTAGATTTTTTTGATGATGGCCATTCTTACCTGTGTGTGGTGATACCTTATAGTAATTTTGATTTGCATTTCTCTAATGATCAGTGATGTTGAGCATTCTTTCATGTGTTTGTTGGCAATCTGTATATCTTCTTTGGAGAAATGTCTGTTTAGGTCTTCTGAGCATTTATGGATTGAGTTGTTTTTTTTTTTTTGATATTGATCTGTTTGGAGATTAAGCCTTTGTCAGTTGCTTCGTTGGCAAATATTTTCTCCCATTCTGCGGGTTGTCTTTTCATTTCGTTTACGTTTTCCTTTGCTGTGCAAAAGCTTTTAAGTCTCCTTAGGTCTCATTTGTTTATGTTTTTTTAAAATTTCCATTTCTCTAGGAGGTGGGTCAAAAAGGATCTTGCTGTGATTGATGTCATGGAGTGTTCTGCCTATGTTTTCCTCTGAGAGTTTTATAGGTTCTGGCCTTACATTTAGGTCTTTAATCCATTTTGAGTTTATTTTTGTGTATGGTGTTAGGGATTCTTTTAATTTCATTCTTCTACCTGTAGCTGTCCAGTTTTCCCAGCACCACTTATTGAAGAGGCTGTGATTTCTCCATTGTATATTCTTGCCTCCTTTATCAAAAATATGGTGACCAAATGTGTATGGGTTTATGTCTGGGCTTTCTCTCCTGTTCCACTTATTTATATTTCTGTTTTTGTGCCAGTACCATACTGTCTTGACTACTGTAGCTTTGTAGTATTGTCTGAAGTCAGGGAGCCTGATTCCTCCAGCTCTGTTTTTCTTCTCAAGATTGCTTTGGCTGTTCGGGGTCTTTTGTGTTTCCATACAGATAGTGAAATTTTTTTGTTCTAGTTCTCTGAAACATTCCATTGGTAGTTTGATAGGGATTGCATTGAATCTGTAGATTGCTTTGGGTAGTAGAGTCATTTTCACAATGTTTATTCTTCCAATCCAAGAACATGGTATATCTCTCTATCTGTTTGTGTCATCTTTGATTTCTTTCATCAGTGTCTTATAGTTTGTTGAGTAAACATCTTTTGTCTCCTTAGGTAGGTTTATTCCTAGGTATTTTATTCTTTTTGTTGCAGTGGTAAATGGGAGTGTTTCCTTAATTTCTCTTTCAGACTTTTCATCTTTAGTGTATAGGAATGAAAGAGATATCTGTACGTTAATTTTGTATCCTGCAACCTTACCAGATTCATTGATTAACTCTAGTAGGTTTCTGGTAGCATCTTTAGGATTCTCTATGTATAGTATCATGTCATCTGCAAACAGTGAGAGCTTAACTTCTTCTTTTCCGATTTGGATTCCTTTTATTTCTTTTTCTTCTCTGATTGCTGTAGCTAAAAATTCCAAAAGTGTGTGGAATAATAGTGGTGAGAGTGGGCAACCTTGTCTTGTTCCTGATCTTGGTGGAAATAGTTTCACTTTTTCACCATTGAGAACAATGTTGGCTGTAGGTTTGTCATATATGGCCTTTATTATGTTGAGGAAAGTTCCCTCTATGCCAACTTTCTGGAGGGTTTTTATCATAAATGGGTGTTTAATATTGTTGAAAGCATTTTCTGCATCTACTGAGATGACCATATGGTTTTTATCCTTCAGTTTTTTAATATGGTGTATCACATTGATTTGCATGTATTGAAGAATCCTTGCATCTCTGGGATAAACCCCACTTGATCATGGTGTATGATCCTTTTAAGGTGCTGTTGGATTCTGTTTGCTAGTATTGTGCAGTGGATTTTTGCAGCTATGTTCATCAGTGATATTGTCCTGTAGTTTTCTTTCTTTGTGACATCTTTGTCTGGTTTTGGTGTCAGGGAGATGGTGGTCTCATAGAATAAGTTTGGGAGAGGTCCTCCCTCTGCTATATTTTGGAAGAGTTTGAGAAGGATAGGTGTTAACTCTTCTCTAAATGTTTGATAGAATTTACCTGTGAAGCCATCTGGTCCTGGGCTTTTGTTTGTTGGAAGATTTTTAATCACAGTCTCAATTTCAGTGCTTGGGATTGGTTTGTTTATAGTTTCTATTTCTTCCTGGTTCAGTCTTGGAAGGTTGTGCTTTTCTAAGAATTTGTCCATTTCTTCCAGGTTGTCCATTTTATTGGCATATAGTTGCTTGCAGTAATCTCTCATGATCCTTTGTATTTCTGCAGTGTCAGTTGTTACTTCTCCTTTTTCATTTGTAATTCTATTGATTTAAGTCTTCTCCTTTTTTTTTCTTGATGAGTCTGGCTAATGGTTTATCAATTTTGTTTATCTTCTCAAAGAACCAGCTTTTAGTTTTTTTGATCTTTGCTGTTGTTTCCTTCATTTCTTTTTCATTTATTTCTGATCTGATCTTTATGATTTCTTTCCTCTGCTGACTTTAGGTTTTTTTTTCTTTCTTTCTCTAATTGCTTTAGGTGTAAGGTTAACTTGTTTATTTGAGATGTTTCTTGTTTCTTGAGGTAGGATTGTGTTGCTATTAACTTGCCTCTTAGAACTGCTTTTGCTGCATCCCATAGGTTTTGGGTCTTCATGTTTTCATTGTCATTTGTTTCTAGGTACTTTTAAAATTTCCTCTTTGATTTCTTCAGTGATGTCTTGCTTATTAAGTAGTGTATTGTTTAGCGTCCATGTGTTTGTATTTTTTTACAGATTTTTTCCTGTAATTGATATCTAGTCTGATAGCATTGTGGTTGGAAAAGATACTTGATATGATTTCAATTTTCTTAAATTTACCAAGGCTTGATTTGTGACCCAAGATATGATCTATCCTGGAGAATGTTCCACGAGCACTTGAGAAAAAGTGTATTCTGTTGTTTTTGGATGGAATGTCCTATAAATATCAATTAAGTCCATCTTGTGTAATGTATCATTTAAAGCTTGTGTTTCCTTATTTAGTTTCATTTTGGATGATCTGTTCATTGGTGAAAGAGGGGTGCTAAAGTCCCCTACTATGATTGTGTTACTGTCAATTTCCCCTTTTATGGCTGTTAGCATTTGCCTTATGTATTGAGGTGCTCCTATGTTGGGTGCATAAATATGTACAATTGTTATATCTTCTTCTTGGATTGATCCCTTGATCATTATGTACTGTCCTTCTTTGTCTCCTGTAATAGTCTTTATTTTAAAGTCTTTTTTGTCTGATATGAGAATTGCTACTCTAGCTTTCTTTTGATTTCCATTTGCATGGAATATCTTATTCCATCCCCTCACTTTCCATCTGTATGTGTCCCTAGGTCTGAAGTGGGTCTCTTGTAGACCGCATATATACCGGTCGTGTTTTTGGACCCATTCAGCCAGTCTATGTCTTTTGGTTGGAGCATTTAATCCATTTACATTTAAGGTAATTATTGATATGTATGTTCTTATTACCATTTTCTTAATTGTTTTGGGTTTGTTATTGTAGGTCTTTTCCTTCTCTTGTGTTTCCTGCGCAGAGAAGTTCCTTTAGCCTTTGTTGTAAAGTGGGTTTGGTGGTGCTGAATTCTCTTAGCTTTTGCTTGTCTGTAAAGGTTTTAATTTCTCTGTCGAATCTGAAAGAGCTCCTTGGTGATTCGAGTGATCTTGGTTGTAGCTTTTCCCCTTTCATCACTTTAAATATGTCCTGCCAGTCCCTTCTGGCTAGCAGAGTTTCTGCTGAAAGATCAGCTGTCAACCTTATGGGGATTCCCTTGTATGTTATTTGTTGTTTTTCCCTTGTTGCTTTTAATGTTTTTTCTTTGTATTTAATTTTTGATAGTTTGATTAATATATGTTTTGGCATGTTTCTCCTTGGGTTTATCTTGTATGGGACTCTCTGCACTTCCTGGACTTGATTAAAGATTTCCTTTCCCATATTAGGGAAGTTTTCAACTATAATCTCTTCAAATAATTTCTCAGTCTCTTTCTTTTTCTCTTCTACTTCTGGGACCCCTATATTCGAATGTTGGTGCATTTAATGTTGTCCCAGAGGTGTCTCAGATTGTCCTCAATTCTTTTCATTCTTTTTTCTTTATTCTGCTCTGCAGTAGTTATTTCCACTATTTTATCTTCCAGGTCA
Source organism: Balaenoptera physalus (assembly GCF_965194825.1). Classification (NCBI taxonomy): domain Eukaryota; kingdom Metazoa; phylum Chordata; class Mammalia; order Artiodactyla; family Balaenopteridae; genus Balaenoptera; species Balaenoptera physalus. Next base: position 110,885,570 of record NC_138896.1, read on the forward strand.
TTTATCCATTCTTCTGCCTCAGTTATTCTGCTATTGTTTCCTTCTAGAGAATTTTTAATTCCATTTATTGTGTTGTTCATCATTGTTTGTTTGCTGTTTAGTTCTTCTAGGTCCTTGTTAAACGTTTCTTGTCTATTCGCCATTCCAGTTCCAAGATTTGGGATCATCTTTACTATCATTACTCTGAATTCTTTTTCAGGTAGACTGCCTATTTCCTCTAATTTGTTTGGTCTGGTGGGTTTTTACCTTGCTCCTTCATCTGCTTTGTGTTTCTGTGTCTTCTCATTTGGCTTTGGGGACTGTGTTTGGGGTCTCCTTTTCGCAGGCTGCAGATTCATAGTTCCCATTGTTTTTGATGTCTTCCCCCAGTGGCTAAGGTTGGTTCAGTGGGTTGTGTAGGCTTTCTGATGGAGGGGACTGGTGCCTGTGTTCTGGTGGGTGTGTCTGGATCTTGTCTTTCTGGTGGACAGATCCGCATCTGGTGGTGTGTTTTGGGGTGTCTGTGACCTTATTGTGATTTTTCAGCAGCCTGTCTGCTAATGGGTGGGCCTGCATTCCTGTCTTGCTAGTTGTTTGGCATGGGATGTCCAGCACTGGATCTTGCTGGTCTCTGAGTGGAGCTGGGTCTTAGCGTTGAGACAGATATCTCTGGGAGAGCTTTCACCGTTTGATATTACAAGGTGCCGGAGGTCTCTGGTAGACCAGTGTCCTGAACTCGGATCTCCCACCTCAGAGGCACAGGCTTGACTCCCGGCTGGAGCACCAAGACCCTGTCAGCCACACGGCTGGAGGTGAGAGCAAGAGGTAGCTTTGGTACATCTCAAAGACCACCAATGAGATTCACTGACCATTTTCTCTCCGGAAGTGAAGAAAACAAAATTCAGACTTCAGCTAGTCAGCCACTTTGGTAGCCAGCCTCCAAGATGGCCCTAATTATCCCCTAATTATCCCCCAGTCTTCATGTACATGTGTGGCTCCTCGCACTTGAAAAGGGTTAACTGTTTAACTAATAAGAAATTGCAGAAATGACAAAGTGCAGTTTCCAAAGTTATGAAAGACATTGCAACTTCTGCTTTGGTTTCTGCTAGATCACTCATCCTGGGGTAAGCCAGCTGCCATGTCATGAGGACACTCAAGCAGCCCTAAGGAGAGATCCATGTGACAAGGAACTGAGGCCTCTTACCTACAACCACGTGAGTGAGTCATCTCAGAAGTCAAAAGATTTAATTTTATTTATTTTTGGTTGCGTTGGGTCCTCATTGCTGCACAGGCTTTCTCTAGTTGTGTCAAGCAGGGGTTACTCATCGTTGTGGTGCACGGGTTTCTCCTTGCGGTGGTTTCTCTTCTTGTGGAGTATGGGCTCTAGGTGCATGGGCTTCAGTAGTTGTGTCATGCAGGCTCAATAGTTGTTGCTTGCAGGCTCTAGAGCACAGGCTCAGTAGTTGTGGCACACGGGCCGGGCTTAGTTGCTCTGCGGCATGTGGGATCTTCCCAGACCAGGGATTGAACCCCTGTTCCCTGCATTGGCAGGCAAATTCTTACCCACTGTGCCACCAGGGAAATCCAGTGTGCTCTTTTTTAAACCTAGTCTGTTTTCATTATTTTCTATCTTAACGATTCTGTATTAAAGAAAAAAAATAATACTCCTTTCTACTCCTCCTCTTTGAGGATTATATATGAAGAAGTATGTCTTATTTATTAATCTCAAATTTTCACCTTACTTTTAAGAAGTTATCACAATGTTAAGTATTTAATACCTTTCACTTCTACCTTGAAAAGCATGGATATTAAAGTGCTAATATAATTACCTTCCCTAGTCTATCTTTTTTACTTTTTGTTATGTATAAAAAACAACTAAAAACATGCATGGTTTGTAAGGAAATGACAAATTTCAGAAAATTCAGCATCTGAATACACTCTATACATAGCTTCTAGATAAAGACACAGAAAATTGCCAGATACTCAGAGGCCCCCCCTGGTCCCATTCTAGTGACTCCCCTTAAGGTTTAATATGGTTCTGGTATCTAACAAAAAGATCACTTTACCTGTATTTTGTATTTTATATAAATGTTATGGCACAGTAAAATCACTTTTGGATTGGGTTTTTTTATTTTATGTTGTTTGTGAATAGGCCTATATTGTTGCCTGTTGTGATCATGCATTGCCACTGTTGCATAGGATTCCATAGTGTAAATATTTAACTATTAATTAATTTATTCCAATGTGTATTACAATATGAGTGATTTTCAGTTTGTGTCTATTGAGAACAGCACTGGTATATAAATTCTAGAACTTGAGCTTTGGTGGTGTGTGTATAAATTATTGTTCAGTATACATGTAGTAGTAAAACTTTTGAGTCATAGCTTTTATGTGTTTATCTTTTTAGATATTTCTAAATATTTTCAAAACATTTGTATGATTTTTCATCCTCAGCAGCAGTGAATGAGATTCAAGGATTATACACATTATTGCCAAACTTGATAATACTTGTCATTTTCATTTGAACTTTTTGGTTGGTGAGTGATAATTCCAGGTATCACGTTTTTGCATTTAATTGACTACTAAGAAGCCAAGCATCTTTTGATATGTTTACTTAACATTCTGTACTCTCTTTTTTGAAATATCTTTTGGTATATTTTCCCCATTTTGCTATTCCATTATCTTCTTATTGAAGACTTCCTTTTTTTTAACATCTGAAGACTTCTTATTTAAGAGTTTTTAATATATGCTTGAGATGAGTTCTTCTCTCTTTCTGTCTCTCCTTCTCTTTCTTTAGATGAGTGTCAGTTTTTAATGTTAATAACATCTAATTTGTTACTTTCCTCTTTATTTATTTATTTTAGTCTTATTTCTATTTATTTATGTAGTCTTCTTATCTGTAGCAGAACACATTATTTATTCTAAACCACAAATATGTTTTCGTTTCTTTAATAAATCTAATTATTAAGCTTTAAAATTAAGTTAACTTTCTAAACTAAATATGTTGTATCATAGTGAGTATTAATATTTCTATGACAGCTGAAAGGTTACATTTATTCAGAAAATGTTGTATTCAGCTTTCTTCTCATTTGCTCCTACTTCTCATTGATTCACAGTGGTAAACATCACTTCATCTATGGATCTGACTTTTCTCTGATTTCTCATGGTCATTCTCACTAATTCGTCTTGCCTCCTGAAATCTTTAGCAATCCCATTATTCCACAGAAGCAAAAACCTTCCTTGGGCCTTTTTCCTCCGAAGATTGATTATTCCCACATTTTAAATGGGAGATTGCAATAAGTTAGGAGAAAATGCCACAGGGTCTCTCATTTTTTTTTCTTCACATCTTGTATCAGCCTCTGCTTGCACTCTCTGTTCAAAGATTTTTGTACAACACAGTGATGGAAGATGCCAGTTGTTTCTCTCCTTGGGGAAAAGACAGATTAATTACCTGACAAATAAAATAAAGAGAGTGTCTTGCTCTGTTCAAATGTTGGACAGGATTGCTTGCATCCTAATTTAAATGTTTCAGGTGACTGAAGCGTAAGATTCCTAAGCTTTAATCCATACTTGCACCATGCACAGCACCCAACAGGAGTGCTTTACATAACCCCATGAGACACTTGTGTGCAAGTGGAACAGATAAAAATATAAAACTATTGCTGTCTTTTTGTGTCATAAAAATGATTTTTTGTCTCATTTAAAATATTTTTTTCTAAAATCCAAAAACGTGTCAGGCTAAAATATTGTTATTTCAAATATGGTAAAATCGAAGACCCTTCAAATTTCTTGCCAGTTTTGTTGATGATGGAATGCGGTCAGAGATATGACTTCGTTAAACACAATAGGTAAGATTCCTTCATAGACCTGATTGGGGAATATGAAAATAATCCCCAGAAAAATCTGGACATTTTCTAGTTCACAAATATTGGTTAAGATGGTAGAAAGGGCCCTTCATTGTCCTATATGTTAATGCAGATCAATTGTGAGAGGTGGGGATAAAACAAGCAGCCTAAATATCCTTTATGTTTGTTGTACTACTAGTGGAAAGAGGAAGGGTCAACATGTCACCATGGTTGATATAACAAATAAGCTGCTTGAAACTACACAGAAATGTACCTGCTTGTATTTTCTGTGCAGTTACCCTCTCTTTTGGTGTGCCCTGATACCTCCCTCAACTTATGTACCAACTCCAGCAGCATTAAGCAGAAATCCAAAGAAATCTATTCTTTGGAATTATGAGGAAGGGAAGAGTCGAAAATTTTATAGCATGCTCTATACAAGGATACACGTCACCATCCTTATCTATGTCGTGCCATGCATCGAGGGTCAGTAGGTTCAGGGGCTTCTGGAAGCACCAAGTTCTGTGGGGTTAATCACAGCTGCATTCATGGGGAGTAAAAGAGAAGGGCCTTATCTTGGTCACTTTCTCAATACTAGTAGCTACAAAAAGAAGAGGACAGCAGACATCTTAGGGAGAAGAGCCAACATTAAATGAAATGTCCTAATTACTCTAGGCAACCTCTCATGATAGCCTCCCATAGCTCCTCAAATCCCTACATACTTGCACAAGGGATAGTGTAATATTACTGGAGTGTCTGACTGCAGATTAACATTATTTTTGTTGAAAAAAATAAAAATAGGTTCAAGTGATAGGGTTTGAAAAGGGTTCACAGTGCGAGGGAAACTGTTGTAACAATGTGGACAGAACCCTTTGGATGGATTCATCATTTTTTTTTTTTGCTGCTTCAGAATCTGTAGTAGAGGTTGGTGTGTTCCATGATGGATTCCCGCTTCTTATAAGTTTTAGATGGAATACCCCATTAGGAAGAAGTGCACGTAAGGAAGATTAGTGAGTCAAACTCCTCTGCCCTCTGTCAGCAGTGGGTGCAAAGGCATTTAGACCAAGTGCTTTCATCCTTTGATGTGCAAAGTTTTCACTATATGAATGATGTTTTGTTTGTTTGCAGGTCAGGAGCCTTGGTCTCAATATCCTTCTTTAAAAAGTGTTATCTTGTGTCTGCCAGAAAGAATTGCTGATGATACTGGAAAAAATTGAGAGTTATCCTTAACAATTAAGGGTTTTGTAGCAACATGGATGGACCTAGAGATTGTTATACTGAGTGAATAAAGTCAGACACAGAAAGACAGATATCATATGATATTGCTTATATGAGGAATCTAAAAAAGAAATAAAAGGTACAAATGAACTTATTTACACAACAGAAATAGAGTCATGGATATAGAAAACAAACTTATGGTTACCAGGGGATAAGTGGGGAAGGGATAAATTGGGAGATTGTGACTGACATATACACACTACTATATATAAAATAGGTAAGTATTGATAAAGACCTGCTTTATAGCACAGGGAACTCTACTCAATGGTCTGTACTGGCGTATATGGAAAAAGAATCTTAAAAAAAAAAAACAAGGGTTTTGGGATTATATAATAAATGTAAATGTGCAAACCTTTAACATGAAAGAAAAAATCAGTTAACTCTGTTGTCCCTGTTATGGTGTAAATATTTTGTACCTCTAATTTTAAAATTTTGAAACCCAGCTCCCATATTGATGGTATTAGGAGGTGGGGCTTTTGGGAGGTGATTAGGTCATGAGGCCAGAGACCTCAAACATGGGATTAGTGACCTAATAAATGTAGCACACAGAAGATCTTATGCCCGTTCCATGATTTCATTGCCGAGCGAGAAGACCCACATTATGAACCAGAAATTGGTCCCTCTCCAGACACTAAGTCAGCTGGCAACTTGTTCTCTTTTTTTTAAAAAATTAATTAGATAATTAATTAATTTTTTGGCTGTGCTGGGTCTTTGTTGCGGTGCGCGGGCTTCTCATTGGGTGACTTCTCTTGTTGCAGAGCACGGGCTCTAGGCATGCGGGTTTCAGTAGTTGTGGCTCATGGGCTCAGTAGTTGTGGCCTGTGGGCTCTAGAGCACAGGCTCAGTATTTGTGGTGCACAGGCTTAGTTGTTCCATGGCATGTGGGATCTTCCCAGACCAGGGCTTGAACCCTTGTCCCCTTTATTGGTAGGCAGATTCTTGACCACTGCACCACCAGGGAAGGCCCTAGTAACTTGTTCTTGAACTTTTCAGCCTCAGCAATTATGAGAAAACAAAAATATTCTGTTGTTTATAAAATACCAAGTCTCTCGTATTTTGTTTTAGCAGTCAAAGAGCTGGCTGAGGAGAAATATCTGTGAGCTTGAAGACATATCAGGAGAAACCTTTAAATCTCAAAAGAAAAGAGAAAATGGGCAGGAAAGAAATCAACAGAACAGAGTAATCAATAATTGTGGAACAATGAAAAATGCTGTGACCTATACATAACGGGTATAGCAGGAGGAGAATAAAGATAACAAAGAACAGAAAATATTTTAAAAAAATGACTGAGAATCCCCCAAATGAATGTCTGTCACTAAATCCACAACATCCAAACTTAGAGGAACATATGAATAGTAAAGAAAACTGACCAATATCTCTCAGGAACATCAATGCAAAAATCCTCAACAAAATATTACCAAATCGAATCCAACAATATTTTGAGAGAATTTTATATCATGAATGAGAGGGAATAATCCCAGGTATGCAACGCTGGTTCAACATTCTAAAATCAAATAATTATATCCATCATATCAACACCCTAAAGACAATCATTAGCATATCGGTAGATTCAGAAGACCTTTGAAAAAATCTAACACCCATTCTTCATAAAAACTGTCAGTTAAAGAAATAGACTGGAGCTTTCTCAAGTTGATAACAAAGATGTACAGGAAACTTTTATCTTACATCATGATTAATGGTCAAAAACATGAAGCTTTTCCACTCAGTTCAGGTAAAAGCAAGGATGTCCCCTTTCATGACTCCTCTTCCATATTTTACTCCAAGTCCTTGCTAATGCACTAAGGCACGAAAATAAATAAAACAAATACAGATTGGGTAGAAAAAAATGAAAGCAACCTAAATAAAATGTGGACCAATATACTTTATGGACACCTCACCAAAGAAAATAGACACTATGCATATAAGTATACAGAAGAATAATCCAGATTACATGCTGCCATGAAAAAGCAAATTAAAAATACAATTACATACCACTATGTAACACTTAGAATGGCTAACATGTGAACAATGACAAGAACAAATTCTGTAGGAGATGTGGAACAATAGGAAATGTCATTTGTTATTGGTGGAAATGAAAAATAATACAGCTACTTTGGTAGTCTGATTGACACTTGCTATAGTATTGAACATTCCCTTACTGTACAATCTGGCAAGTGTTCTCATGGATATTTACTGAAAGTAGTTTAAAACATACTTCCAGACGAAAACCTGCATATGGATATTTATAGCACCTAATTCAATATTGCCAAAATGTGAATGAAACTAAGGTGTCCTCCAATAGGTGAATGAAATGATATGGTATTAATATATTCTGGGAATGGGATAATATTGAGCACTAAAAAAGTAAGCTATCAAGCCATAAAAATAGATGGGAATTCTTCTTTTTTCTTTTGAAATATAGGTGATTTTCTTTATTTTGTAATTTAAGTTTTATTGGAGTATAGTTGATTTACAATGTTGTGTTCATTTCAGCTGCACAGCAAGTGATTCAGTTACACATATGCATATATTCATTCTTTTTCAGATTCTTTTCTGATAAAGGTATTCCCAGAATATTAAGTAGAGTTCCCTGTGCTATACAGTAGGTCCTTGTTGCTTATCTATGTTATATATAGTAGTATTCGTATGTTTACCCCAAGTTCCTGATTTATCCCTACCCCCCACCTTTCCCCTTTGGTAACCATAAGTTTGTTTTCCAAGTCTGTGAGCCTGCCTCTGTTTTGTAAGTTAGTTCATTTGTATCAATTTTTACCTTCCACATAGAAGTGATATCATACAATATTTGTCTTACTCTGTCTGACTTACTTCACTCAGTACAATCATCTCTAGGTCCATCCATGTTACTGCAACTGGCATTATTTTCTTCTATTTTATGGCTGAGTCATATTCCATTATATATATGTATCACATATTCTTTACCTATATTCATATGTTGATGTCATTTGTTATTGGTGGAAATAAAGCAAATAAGCAACATTTTGGTTGCTTCCATGTCTTCGCTATTGTAAAGAGTGTTGCAGTGAACATTGGGGAAGATGTGTCTTTTCGATTTATGCTTTCCTCCAGATATGCACACAGGAGTGAACTTGCTGGATCATCTGGTAGCTCTATTTTATTTTATTTCATTTCATTTCACTTCAATTTCAATTTTTTTGGAGTGTAGTTGATTTACAATGTTGTGTTACTTTCTGCTGCACAGCAGAGTGAAGCAGTTATACATATATCCAATCCTTTTTGGATTCCTTTCCCATACAGGTCATTACAGAGTATTGGGTAGAGTTCCCTGTGCTATACAGTAAGCCCTTATTTGTTATCTCTTTTATATATAGTGGTGTGTATATGTCAATCCCAATTTCCAATTTATCCCTCCCGCCTCCCCTTACTCTGGTAACCTCCATTCTGTGCTCCATAGTGGCTGTTACCAATTGGCGTTGCCACTGATAGCACAGTATTGGTGGCGCAGTGGTTAAGAATCTGCCTGCCAGTTCAGGGGACACAGGTTCGAGCCCTGGCCCGGGAAGATCTCACATGCCACAGAGAAAGTAAGCCTGTGCACCACAACCACTGAGTCTGTGATCTAGAGCCCACGAGCCACAACTACTGAAGCCTGTGTACCTAGGGCCTGTGCTCCACAGCAAGAGAAGCCACCGCAAAGAGAAGGCTTCATACCACAACGATGAGTAGCCCCCAATTGCTGCAGCTAGAGAAGAGCAACGTGCAGCAATGAAGACCCAACGCAGATTAAAAATAATAATAATAAGTAGTAGGTTTCTCTTTTTCTCACACCATCTGAAGCATTTCGTGTTTGTAGACATTGTGATGATGGCTATTCTGAGTGGTTCCAGGTGATAGTTCTTTGTACATCTGATTTGCATTTGTCTAACATAAAGCAATGGTGAGCATCTTCATATGTGCTTTTTTTTTGAACAGTGTGAGTAAAATTTACCCCTTGAAAAAGGGTTATTGAAAGGTTGCCTTGTTTTGAAGTCTATTCCGATTACCTACCCCAAGACATTTTTTGAGGGCTGTTGTCATTTACAGCTCCCCAGGCATTGTGAATATGAAGTGCCTATAAGGTCCAGTTTTTAGAGTTGTTGTTATGGGAAACAGAAGGTGGCAGGATTTCTACTGTCCCTGTCTGGTTACTGACAGAACCTTAGATGTAGGGAAAGTCCTGTTCCTGTGTTTTAAATTAGAGTGGAATGTGCCTGACCAAACATGTAAGGGCTTCTGTCCCATTCCTTCTTCCCCCTTACCCTTCATCCCCCGAACAAATACAAACCCCTGCAAAATCACCTGTTGAGGGTGCTGTCTTGCAGAGTGGGATGACCCTAACGAAGAAGTCTGGAGGTCGGAACCCAAACACCAGGATATGTTGAGAGCAGGTGATTTTCCAAATGTCATCCGGCGCAGAGAGTCCAGCATCCTTTGGGTGTCAGAGGGTTGGTTTAGTAGTATGAGGGCACACTTAGATCTGGAGATTGTGATCCCATGCAGAGGGGACCAGGTATTACATGTTCAAGGGGGGGGGAATTAGCTGGCATATACTCCCTAGGTCCTCAGGCCCACAACCGTCCAGCCTTGGGACCAAATTGGGTCTGTGTCCAGGGATGTGACACTAGCACGTTCACTGCGACTAAACAAATTTAGTGATCATTTTTCTTTTCTGTAATTTAATGTTAAATTTATAATGGAGTATAGTTGATTTACCATGTTGTGTTTGTTTTTGATATACACCAACATGATTCATTTATACAGAGATGACTATATATTCTTTTTAGAATTATTTTCCCATTGAGGTTACTAAACTGTGTTGAGAAGAGTTCCAAGTGCTCTACAGCAGGTCCATGTTGATTACAAGTTTTCTCTCTGTAAATATGTATATACTAACTCCAACCTCATGATTTATGCCTCCAACACACCTTTCCAGTTTGGTAACCATAAGTTTGTGTTCTAAGTCTGGGACTCTGTTTCTGTGTTGTAGGATAGTACCTTTGTATCAATTTTTAGATTCCACCAATAAGTAATATCATATGATAGTTATCATTGTCTGATTTATAACACTTAGTATGAATGTATAAAGGTCCTTCCAAGTGGCTGCAAATGGCCTTATTTCATTCATTTCATGGCTGAGTAATATTCCCTGGTACATATGCACCATAATTTCTTTATCCAGTTTTCCTTCCAAGGACTTTTAGGTAGCTTCCAAGTAGAGGCTCTTGTAAACAGGGCTGCATAAAGGTTGGAGTGCCTGGGTTCTGTCAGTGTATGTTTTTTCCAAGATACAGGCCAAGGAGTGGAAGCGCCATATGCTCTGAAGCTCTGATTTTAGATTTTTAAGGAATCACCATCCACTTCTTCAGAGTGGCTGTTAGCAATTTACATTCCCACCATCAGCTTGTCAGGGTTCCCTTTTCTCCTCGCCCTGTCCTGCATTTCAGGTTTTACACTTTGTGAGGTTGGCCATTCTGACTGGTGCGAAGTGATACCTCTTTGTAGTACTGATTTGCATTGCCTGCCTGTTTTGTTGGCCAAAAAGCGAGTAAGGGTTTTTTCTGAATATATTAAGGAATAACGCATACGACCTTTTTGGCCAACTGCATCATTGGCGATGTTCAGCAGCTTTGCATGTGCTTTAATGGCGAGTGCAAACTACCTCTTGAAATCCCTTTCCTGCAATTCTGCCTTGCTTACAAGTCCTTTAGGAATACTTGGCTGAAAAAATGACGCCATTAGAGGTGTCAATTACAACCCTGCATGTCTGTGAATTGCAGTGCCCCTGAGCACCGGTTTTCCCCTTGTTGTTTAGGGAAGCAGCCACAAAGGGGCAGGATTTCTACAGACCCATTCCGGTTACTGGGGCACCTGAAGGATAGGGAAATTCTTCTTCCAGATTGGGAAACTAGAGTGGCATATGCCCGTCCAAACATCTAGGGCTTGTGTCTCATTCCATCCCCCCATTCCCCTTCTTCACCCGGAAAATTCCAAGCTGTGCAAAACTGGCTGTTGAGTGTGCTGCCTTCCCAAAGTGGGGAGACTCTAAGGAAAGGAGTTGGAGGGGGGACCCGAATACCAGGAGACGTGGAGATGAGGTGACTTTTCCAAACTCTTCCCGATCAGAAGGTGTACCATCCTCTGGATGTGCCATGCATGTTTTAGCTGTAGGAAGGGGCCCCTGCACCTGGAGATATGGGAACCATGGAATGGGGGCCAGGCAGTATTACTGTAAAAGGGCTGCATTTGCTGTCCCATGCTCACCAAGCCTCTCAGACTGAAGAGTGTAGAGCCTTAGGTCCCATCCAGCTGTGTGTCTAGATGTGGTCAGTCCAGGTTGCACCACAGCCCCTGAACAAATTTTGTAAGAATTTCTTTCTCTCTCACTGTCTTTTTTTTGTTCTTGGTATTTAATTTTATAATGGGGTATAGCTAATTTTCAATACTGTGTTTCTTGCTGCTCTACATCTATTCAGTTGACTCACTTAAAGAGAGACATCAATAAATTCTTTTACAGATCCTACCTAGTCTTGTATATTCTTTTCCAGTGACAAAAGTGTGCTGAGCCCAGTTCTGTGAGCTATACAGTAGGTCCTGTTGATCACTTATTTTGTTTATGAAACAGTATCTGTGCAAATTTCAACCTCCTGATTTATGCATCACCCCACGCCACCTTTCTCCTTTAGCAGACATAACTGTGTTTTTTAAACGTGTGACTCTGTTTCTGTTTTGTAATTCAGTTCATGTGTAGCGATTTTTACATTCCCTCTAAAAGTGATATCTTATGATAAGTGTCTTTTTCTGTGTGACTTATTTCACTTAGAATCGTCGTACCTAAATCCACTCATTATGCTGCTACTAGCCTTATGACATTGATTTCATGGCTGAGAGATATTCCATTGTACATAAGTACCACAACTTCTTTATCCATTTTTCTCTTTCCTGGGATATTTAAGGTGAACCGAAGTCGAGGTTCTTGTAAACAGAGAAGCCTTAAAATTTGGGGTGCCTGTGTCCTGTCGATTTTTGGTTTTCTCACGATATACGAACATGAGTGGAAGTGCATTATGCTCTGTAGCTCTGTTTTTTAAATGTTTGAGGAAAAAACACACACTTCTCCAGAGTGGCCCTTGGCAAATTACATCCCTCCCATCAGCATAACAGGGCGCCCTTTTCGCAATGGCCTGTCCTGCATTTCTGGTTTTTACACTTTTTTCAGGATGGCCCTTTTGACCGATGGGAAGCGAGACTTCTTTGTAGCGCTGATTTGCCTTTCCAGGTTGCTTGGTTGGCCAAAAAGGGCGTATGCGTTTTTTCCTGAATATATTCAGGAAAAAACGCATACGCCCTTTTTGGCCAAGGGCATCATTGTCGACGTTTTGCCGCTTTTCATGTGCTTTAAAGGCGATTCGAATCTACCTCCTGAAATCTGTTTCCTGCAATTCTGCCTTGCTTTCAAATCCTCTTCGTTGCCTTCCCTCAATATATTTGTGGCCGAGAGTTATCATTTATAACTCTGCAGGTTTGTGAATTGCAGTGCCCCTGAGCTCCATTTTTCAACTCGCTTTTTTGGGAGCTGGCCGCAAAAGCGCAGGCGTGCCTCAGGCCCTATTCTGGTTCCGGGCGGCAGGTCGAGCCTGTGGTTAATTCTTCTTCCTGATGGGAAAATAGAGTGACCTGTGCCTGTCCCAACACCTAGAGCTAGTCTCTCATTGGCTCCCCCTCTTCCCGTTCATCCTCAGGACAAATTGCAAGCTGTACGGAACAGGAGGTTAAAGGTGCTGATGCTCCAAGGAGGGAGAGTGCTAGTAAAGCGGCTGGAATGGCGAAGCCGAGCACAAGGAGATGAGAAATGAGGTGCGTTTTAGAAACCTTTCCCGATCACACGGTGTACCACCTTTTGGGTTTCTCATGCATGTTTTCGATGTAGGAAGATGCCCTTGAACCTGGAGATTTGGGACCCATGGGATGGGTAACAGGCAGTATTACTTTAAAGGCTCTGCCTTTGCTCCCCCAACCTCACCAAACCTCTCAGCCCCGAGAGTGTCCACCCTGCTGTCTCATCCAGCTGTGGGTCTAGATATAGTCAATCCAGGTTGCATCCCAGCCCCTGAAAGAATTTTGTAAGAATTTCTCTCTCTTTCACTGTCTTTGTTTCACGGGTTTTTAAAAGTAATTTATTTTTATAATGGGGTTTAGCTGCTTTTCACGGCTGTGTTTATGCCGCTTTACACCCACTTGACTCACTTCCAGAGAGATATCAATACATAGGTTTGAAGATTCTTACTAGTCAGATAAATTCTTGTGCGGTGAATAGGGGGTGTTGAGTCCAGTTCACTGAGCAAGGAGTAGGTCTTTCTATTACATATTGGGTTTATGGAACGGTATCTGAGCTAATTTGAAACCCTTGTTTTATGCATCACCCCACCTCACCTTTCCCTTTAAGCAGCCATAGTGTGTTTTCTAAACGTGTGACTCTGTTCTGTTTTGTAATTCAGTTCAAGTGTAGCGGTTTTTACATTCCCTCTATAAGTGATAGCTTATGATAAGTGTCTTTTTCTGTGTGACTTATTTCACTTAGAATCGTCGTACCTAAATCCGCTCATCATGCTGCTACTAGCCTTATGACATTGATTTCATGGCTGAGTGATATTCCATTGTATATAAGGACCACCACTTCTTTATCCATTTTTCTCTTTCCTGGGATATTTAAGGTGTCATGAAGTGGAGGTTCTTGTCAACAGAGCAGCCTTAAACTTTGGGGTGCCTGTGTCTTGCTGATTTTTAGTTTTCCCAATTTAGACGCCCATGAGTGGAAGTGCCCTATGCGCTCTAAGCTGTGTTTTTTCGGTGTTTCAGGACACACCGTACACTTCTCCAGAGTGGCTGTTGGCAATTTACATCCCGCCCATCAGCGTAGCAAGGCTCCCATTTCTCCACGGCCTGTCCTGCATTTCTGGTTTTTACACTTTTTTCAGCATGGCCCTTTTGACCGATGGGAAGCGAGACTTCTTTGTAGCGCTGATTTGCCTTTCCAGGTTGCTTGGTTGGCCAAAAAGGGCGTATGCGTTTTTTCCTGAATATATTCAGGAAAAAACGCATACGCCCTTTTTGGCCAAGGGCATCATTGTCGACGTTTTGCCGCTTTTCATGTGCTTTAAAGGCGATTCGAATCTACCTCCTGAAATCTGTTTCCTGCAATTCTGCCTTGCTTTCAAATCCTCTTCGTTGCCTTCCCTCAATATATTTGTGGCCGAGAGTTATCATTTATAACTCTGCAGGTTTGTGAATTGCAGTGCCCCTGAGCTCCATTTTTCAACTCGCTTTTTTGGGAGCTGGCCGCAAAAGCGCAGGCGTGCCTCAGGCCCTATTCTGGTTCCGGGCGGCAGGTCGAGCCTGTGGTTAATTCTTCTTCCTGATGGGAAAATAGAGTGACCTGTGCCTGTCCCAACACCTAGAGCTAGTCTCTCATTGGCTCCCCCTCTTCCCGTTCATCCTCAGGACAAATTGCAAGCTGTACGGAACAGGAGGTTAAAGGTGCTGATGCTCCAAGGAGGGAGAGTGCTAGTAAAGCGGCTGGAATGGCGAAGCCGAGCACAAGGAGATGAGAAATGAGGTGCGTTTTAGAAACCTTTCCCGATCACACGGTGTACCACCTTTTGGGTTTCTCATGCATGTTTTCGATGTAGGAAGATGCCCTTGAACCTGGAGATTTGGGACCCATGGGATGGGTAACAGGCAGTATTACTTTAAAGGCTCTGCCTTTGCTCCCCCAACCTCACCAAACCTCTCAGCCCCGAGAGTGTCCACCCTGCTGTCTCATCCAGCTGTGGGTCTAGATATAGTCAATCCAGGTTGCATCCCAGCCCCTGAAAGAATTTTGTAAGAATTTCTCTCTCTTTCACTGTCTTTGTTTCACGGGTTTTTAAAAGTAATTTATTTTTATAATGGGGTTTAGCTGCTTTTCACGGCTGTGTTTATGCCGCTTTACACCCACTTGACTCACTTCCAGAGAGATATCAATACATAGGTTTGAAGATTCTTACTAGTCACATAAATTCTTGTGCGGTGAATAGGGGGTGTTGAGTCCAGTTCACTGAGCAAGGAGTAGGTCTTTCTATTACATATTGGGTTTATGGAACGGTATCTGAGCTAATTTGAAACCCTTGTTTTATGCATCACCCCACCTCACCTTTCCCTTTAAGCAGCCATAGTGTGTTTTCTAAACGTGTGACTCTGTTCTGTTTTGTAATTCAGTTCAAGTGTAGCGGTTTTTACATTCCCTCTATAAGTGATAGCTTATGATAAGTGTCTTTTTCTGTGTGACTTATTTCACTTAGAATCGTCGTACCTAAATCCGCTCATCATGCTGCTACTAGCCTTATGACATTGATTTCATGGCTGAGTGATATTCCATTGTATATAAGGACCACCACTTCTTTATCCATTTTTCTCTTTCCTGGGATATTTAAGGTGTCATGAAGTGGAGGTTCTTGTCAACAGAGCAGCCTTAAACTTTGGGGTGCCTGTGTCTTGCTGATTTTTAGTTTTCCCAATTTAGACGCCCATGAGTGGAAGTGCCCTATGCGCTCTAAGCTGTGTTTTTTCGGTGTTTCAGGACACACCGTACACTTCTCCAGAGTGGCTGTTGGAAATTTACATCCCGCCCATCAGCGTAGCAAGGCTCCCATTTCTCCACGGCCTGTCCTGCATTTCTGGTTTTTACACTTTTTTCAGCATGGCCCTTTTGACCGATGGGAAGCGAGACTTCTTTGTAGCGCTGATTTGCATTTCCAGGTTGCTTGGTTGGCCAAAAAGGGCGTATGCGTTTTTTCCTGAATATATTCAGGAAAAAACGCATACGCCCTTTTTGGCCAAGGGCATCATTGTCGACGTTTTGCCGCTTTTCATGTGCTTTAAAGGCGATTCGAATCTACCTCCTGAAATCTGTTTCCTGCAATTCTGCCTTGCTTTCAAATCCTCTTCGTTGCCTTCCCTCAATATATTTGTGGCCGAGAGTTATCATTTATAACTCTGCAGGTTTGTGAATTGCAGTGCCCCTGAGCTCCATTTTTCAACTCGCTTTTTTGGGAGCTGGCCGCAAAAGCGCAGGCGTGCCTCAGGCCCTATTCTGGTTCCGGGCGGCAGGTCGAGCCTGTGGTTAATTCTTCTTCCTGATGGGAAAATAGAGTGACCTGTGCCTGTCCCAACACCTAGAGCTAGTCTCTCATTGGCTCCCCCTCTTCCCGTTCATCCTCAGGACAAATTGCAAGCTGTACGGAACAGGAGGTTAAAGGTGCTGATGCTCCAAGGAGGGAGAGTGCTAGTAAAGCGGCTGGAATGGCGAAGCCGAGCACAAGGAGATGAGAAATGAGGTGCGTTTTAGAAACCTTTCCCGATCACACGGTGTACCACCTTTTGGGTTTCTCATGCATGTTTTCGATGTAGGAAGATGCCCTTGAACCTGGAGATTTGGGACCCATGGGATGGGTAACAGGCAGTATTACTTTAAAGGCTCTGCCTTTGCTCCCCCAACCTCACCAAACCTCTCAGCCCCGAGAGTGTCCACCCTGCTGTCTCATCCAGCTGTGGGTCTAGATATAGTCAATCCAGGTTGCATCCCAGCCCCTGAAAGAATTTTGTAAGAATTTCTCTCTCTTTCACTGTCTTTGTTTCACGGGTTTTTAAAAGTAATTTATTTTTATAATGGGGTTTAGCTGCTTTTCACGGCTGTGTTTATGCCGCTTTACACCCACTTGACTCACTTCCAGAGAGATATCAATACATAGGTTTGAAGATTCTTACTAGTCAGATAAATTCTTGTGCGGTGAATAGGGGGTGTTGAGTCCAGTTCACTGAGCAAGGAGTAGGTCTTTCTATTACATATTGGGTTTATGGAACGGTATCTGAGCTAATTTGAAACCCTTGTTTTATGCATCACCCCACCTCACCTTTCCCTTTAAGCAGCCATAGTGTGTTTTCTAAACGTGTGACTCTGTTCTGTTTTGTAATTCAGTTCAAGTGTAGCGGTTTTTACATTCCCTCTATAAGTGATAGCTTATGATAAGTGTCTTTTTCTGTGTGACTTATTTCACTTAGAATCGTCGTACCTAAATCCGCTCATCATGCTGCTACTAGCCTTATGACATTGATTTCATGGCTGAGTGATATTCCATTGTATATAAGGACCACCACTTCTTTATCCATTTTTCTCTTTCCTGGGATATTTAAGGTGTCATGAAGTGGAGGTTCTTGTCAACAGAGCAGCCTTAAACTTTGGGGTGCCTGTGTCTTGCTGATTTTTAGTTTTCCCAATTTAGACGCCCATGAGTGGAAGTGCCCTATGCGCTCTAAGCTGTGTTTTTTCGGTGTTTCAGGACACACCGTACACTTCTCCAGAGTGGCTGTTGGCAATTTACATCCCGCCCATCAGCGTAGCAAGGCTCCCATTTCTCCACGGCCTGTCCTGCATTTCTGGTTTTTACACTTTTTTCAGCATGGCCCTTTTGACCGATGGGAAGCGAGACTTCTTTGTAGCGCTGATTTGCCTTTCCAGGTTGCTTGGTTGGCCAAAAAGGGCGTATCCGTTTTTTCCTGAATATATTCAGGAAAAAACGCATACGCCCTTTTTGGCCAAGGGCATCATTGTCGACGTTTTGCCGCTTTTCATGTGCTTTAAAGGCGATTCGAATCTACCTCCTGAAATCTGTTTCCTGCAATTCTGCCTTGCTTTCAAATCCTCTTCGTTGCCTTCCCTCAATATATTTGTGGCCGAGAGTTATCATTTATAACTCTGCAGGTTTGTGAATTGCAGTGCCCCTGAGCTCCATTTTTCAACTCGCTTTTTTGGGAGCTGGCCGCAAAAGCGCAGGCGTGCCTCAGGCCCTATTCTGGTTCCGGGCGGCAGGTCGAGCCTGTGGTTAATTCTTCTTCCTGATGGGAAAATAGAGTGACCTGTGCCTGTCCCAACACCTAGAGCTAGTCTCTCATTGGCTCCCCCTCTTCCCGTTCATCCTCAGGACAAATTGCAAGCTGTACGGAACAGGAGGTTAAAGGTGCTGATGCTCCAAGGAGGGAGAGTGCTAGTAAAGCGGCTGGAATGGCGAAGCCGAGCACAAGGAGATGAGAAATGAGGTGCGTTTTAGAAACCTTTCCCGATCACACGGTGTACCACCTTCTGGGTTTCTCATGCATGTTTTCGATGTAGGAAGATGCCCTTGAACCTGGAGATTTGGGACCCATGGGATGGGTAACAGGCAGTATTACTCTAAAGGCTCTGCGTTTGCTCCCCCAACCTGACCAAACCTCTCAGCCCCGAGAGTGTCCACCCTTCTGTCTCATCCAGCTGTGGGTCTAGATATGGTCAATCCAGGTTGCATCCCAGCCCCTGAAAGAATTTTGTAAGAATTTCTCTCTCTTTCACTGTCTTTGTTTCACGGGTTTTTAAAAGTAATTTATTTTTATAATGGGGTTTAGCTGCTTTTCACGGCTGTGTTTATGCTGCTTTACACCCACTTGACTCACTTCCAGAGAGATATCAATACATAGGTTTGAAGATTCTTACTAGTCAGATATATTCTTGTGCGGTGAATAGGGGGTGTTGAGTCCAGTTCACTGAGCAAGGAGTAGGTCTTTCTATTACATATTGGGTTTATGGAACGGTATCTGAGCTAATTTGAAACCCTTGTTTTATGCATCACCCCACCTCACCTTTCCCTTTAAGCAGCCATAGTGTGTTTTCTAAACGTGTGACTCTGTTCTGTTTTGTAATTCAGTTCAAGTGTAGCGGTTTTTACATTCCCTCTATAAGTGATAGCTTATGATAAGTGTCTTTTTCTGTGTGACTTATTTCACTCAGAATCGTCGTACCTAAATCCGCTCATCATGCTGCTACTAGCCTTATGACATTGATTTCATGGCTGAGTGATATTCCATTGTACATAAGGACCACCACTTCTTTATCCATTTTTCTCTTTCCTGGGATATTTAAGGTGTCATGAAGTGGAGGTTCTCGTCAACAGAGCAGCCCTAAACTTTGGGGTGCCTGTGTCATGCTGATTTTTAGTTTTCCCAATTTAGACGCCCATGAGTGGAAGTGCCCTATGCGCTCTAAGCTGTGTTTTTTCGGTGTTTCAGGACACACCGTACACTTCTCCAGAGTGGCTCTTGGCAATTTACATCCCGCCCATCAGCGTAGCAAGGCTCCCATTTCTCCACGGCCTGTCCTGCATTTCTGGTTTTTACACTTTTTTCAGCATGGCCCTTTTGACCGATGGGAAGCGAGACTTCTTTGTAGCGCTGATTTGCCTTTCCAGGTTGCTTGGTTGGCCAAAAAGGGCGTATGCGTTTTTTCCTGAATATATTCAGGAAAAAACGCATACGCCCTTTTTGGCCAAGGGCATCATTGTCGAAGTTTTGCCGCTTTTCATGTGCTTTAAAGGCGATTCGAATCTACCTCCTGAAATCTGTTTCCTGCAATTCGGCCTTGCTTTCAAATCCTCTTCGTTGCCTTCCCTCAGTATATTTGTGGCCGAGAGTTATCATTTATAACTCTGCAGGTTTGTGAATTGCAGTGCCCCTGAGCTCCATTTTTCAACTCGCTTTTTTGGGAGCTGGCCGCAAAAGCGCAGGAGTGCCTCAGGCCCTATTCTGGTTCCGGGCGGCAGGCCGAGCCTGTGGTTAATTCTTCTTCCTGATGGGAAAATAGAGTGACCTGTGCCTGTCCCAACACCTAGAGCTAGTCTCTCATTGGCTCCCCCTCTTCCCGTTCATCCTCAGGACAAATTGCAAGCTGTACGGAACAGGAGGTTAAAGGTGCTGATGCTCCAAGGAGGGAGAGTGCTAGTAAAGCGGCTGGAATGGCGAAGCCGAGCACAAGGAGATGAGAAATGAGGTGCGTTTTAGAAACCTTTCCCGATCACACGGTGTACCACCTTCTGGGTTTCTCATGCATGTTTTCGATGTAGGAAGATGCCCTTGAACCTGGAGATTTGGGACCCATGGGATGGGTAACAGGCAGTATTACTCTAAAGGCTCTGCGTTTGCTCCCCCAACCTCACCAAACCTCTCAGCCCCGAGAGTGTCCACCCTTCTGTCTCATCCAGCTGTGGGTCTAGATATGGTCAATCCAGGTTGCATCCCAGCCCCTGAAAGAATTTTGTAAGAATTTCTCTCTCTTTCACTGTCTTTGTTTCACGGGTTTTTAAAAGTAATTTATTTTTATAATGGGGTTTAGCTGCTTTTCACGGCTGTGTTTATGCCGCTTTACACCCACTTGACTCACTTCCAGAGAGATATCAATACATAGGTTTGAAGATTCTTACTAGTCAGATATATTCTTGTGCGGTGAATAGGGTGTGTTGAGTCCAGTTCACTGAGCAAGGAGTAGGTCTTTCTATTACATATTGGGTTTATGGAACGGTATCTGAGCTAATTTGAAACCCTTGTTTTATGCATCACCCCACCTCACCTTTCCCTTTAAGCAGCCATAGTGTGTTTTCTAAACGTGTGACTCTGTTCTGGTTGTAATTCAGTTCAAGTGTAGCGGTTTTTACATTCCCTCTATAAGTGATAGCTTATGATAAGTGTCTTTTTCTGTGTGACTTATTTCACTCAGAATCGTCGTACCTAAATCCGCTCATCATGCTGCTACTAGCCTTATGACATTGATTTCATGGCTGAGTGATATTCCATTGTACAGAAGGACCACCACTTGTTTATCCATTTTTCTCTTTCCTGGGATATTTAAGGTGTCATGAAGTGGAGGTTCTCGTCAACAGAGCAGCCCTAAACTTTGGGGTGCCTGTGTCTTGCTGATTTTTAGTTTTCCCAATTTAGACGCCCATGAGTGGAAGTGCCCTATGCGCTCTAAGCTGTGTTTTTTCGGTGTTTCAGGACACACCGTACACTTCTCCAGAGTGGCTCTTGGCAATTTACATCCCGCCCATCAGCGTAGCAAGGCTCCCATTTCTCCACGGCCTGTCCTGCATTTCTGGTTTCTACACTTTTTTCAGCATGGCCCTTTTGACCGATGGGAAGCGAGACTTCTTTGTAGCGCTGATTTGCCTTTCCAGGTTGCTTGGTTGGCCAAAAAGGGCGTATGCGTTTTTTCCTGAATATATTCAGGAAAAAACGCATACGCCCTTTTTGGCCAAGGGCATCATTGTCGACGTTTTGCCGCTTTTCATGTGCTTTAAAGGCGATTCGAATCTGCCTCCTGAAATCTGTTTCCTGCAATTCTGCCTTGCTTTCAAATCCTCTTCGTTGCCTTCCCTCAATATATTTGTGGACGAGAGTTATCATTTATAACTCTGCAGGTTTGTGAATTGCAGTGCCCCTGAGCTCCATTTTTCAACTCGCTTTTTTGGGAGCTGGCCGCAAAAGCGCAGGAGTGCCTCAGGCCCTATTCTGGTTCCGGGCGGCAGGCCGAGCCTGTGGTTAATTCTTCTTCCTGATGGGAAAATAGAGTGACCTGTGCCTGTCCCAACACCTAGAGCTAGTCTCTCATTGGCTCCCCCTCTTCCCGTTCATCCTCAGGACAAATTGCAAGCTGTACGGAACAGGAGGTTAAAGGTGCTGATGCTCCAAGGAGGGAGAGTGCTAGTAAAGCGGCTGGAATGGCGAAGCCGAGCACAAGGAGATGAGAAATGAGGTGCGTTTTAGAAACCTTTCCCGATCACACGGTGTACCACCTTCTGGGTTTCTCATGCATGTTTTCGATGTAGGAAGATGCCCTTGAAGCTGGAGATTTGGGACCCATGGGATGGGTAACAGGCAGTATTACTTTAAAGGCTCTGCCTTTGCTCCCCCAACCTCACCAAACCTCTCAGCCCCGAGAGTGTCCACCCTTCTGTCTCATCCAGCTGTGGGTCTAGATATGGTCAATCCAGGTTGCATCCCAGCCCCTGAAAGAATTTTGTAAGAATTTCTCTCTCTTTCACTGTCTTTGTTTCACGGGTTTTTAAAAGTAATTTATTTTTATAATGGGGTTTAGCTGCTTTTCACGGCTGTGTTTATGCCGCTTTACACCCACTTGACTCACTTCCAGAGAGATATCAATACATAGGTTTGAAGATTCTTACTAGTCAGATATATTCTTGTGCGGTGAATAGGGGGTGTTGAGTCCAGTTCACTGAGCAAGGAGTAGGTCTTTCTATTACATATTGGGTTTATGGAACGGTATCTGAGCTAATTTGAAACCCTTGTTTTATGCATCACCACACCTCACCTTTCCCTTTAAGCAGCCATAGTGTGTTTTCTAAACGTGTGACTCTGTTCTGTTTTGTAATTCAGTTCAAGTGTAGCGGTTTTTACATTCCCTCTATAAGTGATAGCTTATGATAAGTGTCTTTTTCTGTGTGACTTATTTCACTCAGAATCGTCGTACCTAAATCCGCTCATCATGCTGCTACTAGCCTTATGACATTGATTTCATGGCTGAGTGATATTCCATTGTACAGAAGGACCACCACTTGTTTATCCATTTTTCTCTTTCCTGGGATATTTAAGGTGTCATGAAGTGGAGGTTCTCGTCAACAGAGCAGCCCTAAACTTTGGGGTGCCTGTGTCTTGCTGATTTTTAGTTTTCCCAATTTAGACGCCCAAGAGTGGAAGTGCCCTATGCGCTCTAAGCTGTGTTTTTTCGGTGTTTCAGGACACAGCGTACACTTCTCCAGAGTGGCTGTTGGCAATTTACATCCCGCCCATCAGCGTAGCAAGGCTCCCATTTCTCCACGGCCTGTCCTGCATTTCTGGTTTCTACACTTTTTTCAGCATGGCCCTTTTGACCGATGGGAAGCGAGACTTCTTTGTAGCGCTGATTTGCCTTTCCAGGTTGCTTGGTTGGCCAAAAAGGGCGTATGCGTTTTTTTCCTGAATATATTCAGGAAAAAACGCATACGCCCTTTTTGGCCAAGGGCATCATTGTCGACGTTTTGCCGCTTTTCATGTGCTTTAAAGGCGATTCGAATCTACCTCCTGAAATCTGTTTCCTGCAATTCTGCCTTGCTTTCAAATCCTCTTCGTTGCCTTCCCTCAATATATTTGTGGACGAGAGTTATCATTTATAACTCTGCAGGTTTGTGAATTGCAGTGCCCCTGAGCTCCATTTTTCAACTCGCTTTTTTGGGAGCTGGCCGCAAAAGCGCAGGAGTGCCTCAGGCCCTATTCTGGTTCCGGGCGGCAGGCCGAGCCTGTGGTTAATTCTTCTTCCTGATGGGAAAATAGAGTGACCTGTGCCTGTCCCAACACCTAGAGCTAGTCTCTCATTGGCTCCCCCTCTTCCCGTTCATCCTCAGGACAAATTGCAAGCTGTACGGAACAGGAGGTTAAAGGTGCTGATGCTCCAAGGAGGGAGAGTGCTAGTAAAGCGGCTGGAATGGCGAACCCGAGCACAAGGAGATGAGAAATGAGGTGCGTTTTAGAAACCTTTCCCGATCACACGGTGTACCACCTTCTGGGTTTCTCATGCATGTTTTCGATGTAGGAAGATGCCCTTGAACCTGGAGATTAGGGACCCATGGGATGGGTAACAGGCAGTAGTACTCTAAAGGCTCTGCGTTTGCTCCCCCAACCTCACCAAACCTCTCAGCCCCGAGAGTGTCCACCCTTCTGTCTCATCCAGCTGTGGGTCTAGATATGGTCAATCCAGGTTGCATCCCAGCCCCTGAAAGAATTTTGTAAGAATTTCTCTCTCTTTCACTGTCTTTGTTTCACGGGTTTTTAAAAGTAATTTATTTTTATAATGGGGTTTAGCTGCTTTTCACGGCTGTGTTTATGCCGCTTTACACCCACTTGACTCACTTCCAGAGAGATATCAATACATAGGTTTGAAGATTCTTACTAGTCAGATATATTCTTGTGCGGTGAATAGGGTGTGTTGAGTCCAGTTCACTGAGCAAGGAGTAGGTCTTTCTATTACATATTGGGTTTATGGAACGGTATCTGAGCTAATTTGAAACCCTTGTTTTATGCATCACCCCACCTCACCTTTCCCTTTAAGCAGCCATAGTGTGTTTTCTAAACGTGTGACTCTGTTCTGGTTGTAATTCAGTTCAAGTGTAGCGGTTTTTACATTCCCTCTATAAGTGATAGCTTATGATAAGTGTCTTTTTCTGTGTGACTTATTTCACTCAGAATCGTCGTACCTAAATCCGCTCATCATGCTGCTACGAGCCTTATGACATTGATTTCATGGCTGAGTGATATTCCATTGTACAGAAGGACCACCACTTGTTTATCCATTTTTCTCTTTCCTGGGATATTTAAGGTGTCATGAAGTGGAGGTTCTCGTCAACAGAGCAGCCCTAAACTTTGGGGTGCCTGTGTCTTGCTGATTTTTAGTTTTCCCAATTTAGACGCCCATGAGTGGAAGTGCCCTATGCGCTCTAAGCTGTGTTTTTTCGGTGTTTCAGGACACACCGTACACTTCTCCAGAGTGGCTCTTGGCAATTTACATCCCGCCCATCAGCGTAGCAAGGCTCCCATTTCTCCACGGCCTGTCCTGCATTTCTGGTTTTTACACTTTTTTCAGCATGGCCCTTTTGACCGATGGGAAGCGAGACTTCTTTGTAGCGCTGATTTGCCTTTCCAGGTTGCTTGGTTGGCCAAAAAGGGCGTATGCGTTTTTTCCTGAATATATTCAGGAAAAAACGCATACGCCCTTTTTGGCCAAGGGCATCATTGTCGACGTTTTGCCGCTTTTCATGTGCTTTAAAGGCGATTCGAATCTACCTCCTGAAATCTGTTTCCTGCAATTCTGCCTTGCTTTCAAATCCTCTTCGTTGCCTTCCCTCAATATATTTGTGGCCGAGAGTTATCATTTATAACTCTGCAGGTCTGTGAATTGCAGTGCCCCTGAGCTCCATTTTTCAACTCGCTTTTTTGGGAGCTGGCCGCAAAAGCGCAGGAGTGCCTCAGGCCCTATTCTGGTTCCGGGCGGCAGGCCGAGCCTGTGGTTAATTCTTCTTCCTGATGGGAAAATAGAGTGACCTGTGCCTGTCCCAACACCTAGAGCTAGTCTCTCATTGGCTCCCCCTCTTCCCGTTCATCCTCAGGACAAATTGCAAGCTGTACGGAACAGGAGGTTAAAGGTGCTGATGCTCCAAGGAGGGAGAGTGCTAGTAAAGCGGCTGGAATGGCGAACCCGAGCACAAGGAGATGAGAAATGAGGTGCGTTTTAGAAACCTTTCCCGATCACACGGTGTACCACCTTCTGGGTTTCTCATGCATGTTTTCGATGTAGGAAGATGCCCTTGAACCTGGAGATTTGGGACCCATGGGATGGGTAACAGGCAGTATTACTCTAAAGGCTCTGCGTTTGCTCCCCCAACCTGACCAAACCTCTCAGCCCCGAGAGTGTCCACCCTTCTGTCTCATCCAGCTGTGGGTCTAGATATGGTCAATCCAGGTTGCATCCCAGCCCCTGAAAGAATTTTGTAAGAATTTCTCTCTCTTTCACTGTCTTTGTTTCACGGGTTTTTAAAAGTAATTTATTTTTATAATGGGGTTTAGCTGCTTTTCACGGCTGTGTTTATGCTGCTTTACACCCACTTGACTCACTTCCAGAGAGATATCAATACATAGGTTTGAAGATTCTTACTAGTCAGATATATTCTTGTGCGGTGAATAGGGGGTGTTGAGTCCAGTTCACTGAGCAAGGAGTAGGTCTTTCTATTACATATTGGGTTTATGGAACGGTATCTGAGCTAATTTGAAACCCTTGTTTTATGCATCACCCCACCTCACCTTTCCCTTTAAGCAGCCATAGTGTGTTTTCTAAACGTGTGACTCTGTTCTGTTTTGTAATTCAGTTCAAGTGTAGCGGTTTTTACATTCCCTCTATAAGTGATAGCTTATGATAAGTGTCTTTTTCTGTGTGACTTATTTCACTCAGAATCGTCGTACCTAAATCCGCTCATCATGCTGCTACTAGCCTTATGACATTGATTTCATGGCTGAGTGATATTCCATTGTACATAAGGACCACCACTTCTTTATCCATTTTTCTCTTTCCTGGGATATTTAAGGTGTCATGAAGTGGAGGTTCTCGTCAACAGAGCAGCCCTAAACTTTGGGGTGCCTGTGTCATGCTGATTTTTAGTTTTCCCAATTTAGACGCCCATGAGTGGAAGTGCCCTATGCGCTCTAAGCTGTGTTTTTTCGGTGTTTCAGGACACACCGTACACTTCTCCAGAGTGGCTGTTGGCAATTTACATCCCGCCCATCAGCGTAGCAAGGCTCCCATTTCTCCACGGCCTGTCCTGCATTTCTGGTTTTTACACTTTTTTCAGCATGGCCCTTTTGACCGATGGGAAGCGAGACTTCTTTGTAGCGCTGATTTGCCTTTCCAGGTTGCTTGGTTGGCCAAAAAGGGCGTATGCGTTTTTTCCTGAATATATTCAGGAAAAAACGCATACGCCCTTTTTGGCCAAGGGCATCATTGTCGAAGTTTTGCCGCTTTTCATGTGCTTTAAAGGCGATTCGAATCTACCTCCTGAAATCTGTTTCCTGCAATTCAGCCTTGCTTTCAAATCCTCTTCGTTGCCTTCCCTCAGTATATTTGTGGCCGAGAGTTATCATTTATAACTCTGCAGGTTTGTGAATTGCAGTGCCCCTGAGCTCCATTTTTCAACTCGCTTTTTTGGGAGCTGGCCGCAAAAGCGCAGGAGTGCCTCAGGCCCTATTCTGGTTCCGGGCGGCAGGCCGAGCCTGTGGTTAATTCTTCTTCCTGATGGCAAAACAGAGTGACCTGTGCCTGTCCCAACACCTAGAGCTAGTCTCTCATTGGCTCCCCCTCTTCCCGTTCATCCTCAGGACAAATTGCAAGCTGTACGGAACAGGAGGTTAAAGGTGCTGATGCTCCAAGGAGGGAGAGTGCTAGTAAAGCGGCTGGAATGGCGAAGCCGAGCACAAGGAGATGAGAAATGAGGTGCGTTTTAGAAACCTTTCCCGATCACACGGTGTACCACCTTCTGGGTTTCTCATGCATGTTTTCGATGTAGGAAGATGCCCTTGAACCTGGAGATTTGGGACCCATGGGATGGGTAACAGGCAGTATTACTCTAAAGGCTCTGCGTTTGCTCCCCCAACCTGACCAAACCTCTCAGCCCCGAGAGTGTCCACCCTTCTGTCTCATCCAGCTGTGGGTCTAGATATGGTCAATCCAGGTTGCATCCCAGCCCCTGAAAGAATTTTGTAAGAATTTCTCTCTCTTTCACTGTCTTTGTTTCACGGGTTTTTAAAAGTAATTTATTTTTATAATGGGGTTTAGCTGCTTTTCACGGCTGTGTTTATGCTGCTTTACACCCACTTGACTCACTTCCAGAGAGATATCAATACATAGGTTTGAAGATTCTTACTAGTCAGATATATTCTTGTGCGGTGAATAGGGGGTGTTGAGTCCAGTTCACTGAGCAAGGAGTAGGTCTTTCTATTACATATTGGGTTTATGGAACGGTATCTGAGCTAATTTGAAACCCTTGTTTTATGCATCACCCCACCTCACCTTTCCCTTTAAGCAGCCATAGTGTGTTTTCTAAACGTGTGACTCTGTTCTGTTTTGTAATTCAGTTCAAGTGTAGCGGTTTTTACATTCCCTCTATAAGTGATAGCTTATGATAAGTGTCTTTTTCTGTGTGACTTATTTCACTCAGAATCGTCGTACCTAAATCCGCTCATCATGCTGCTACTAGCCTTATGACATTGATTTCATGGCTGAGTGATATTCCATTGTACATAAGGACCACCACTTCTTTATCCATTTTTCTCTTTCCTGGGATATTTAAGGTGTCATGAAGTGGAGGTTCTCGTCAACAGAGCAGCCCTAAACTTTGGGGTGCCTGTGTCATGCTGATTTTTAGTTTTCCCAATTTAGACGCCCATGAGTGGAAGTGCCCTATGCGCTCTAAGCTGTGTTTTTTCGGTGTTTCAGGAAACACCGTACACTTCTCCAGAGTGGCTGTTGGCAATTTACATCCCGCCCATCAGCGTAGCAAGGCTCCCATTTCTCCACGGCCTGTCCTGCATTTCTGGTTTTTACACTTTTTTCAGCATGGCCCTTTTGACCGATGGGAAGCGAGACTTCTTTGTAGCGCTGATTTGCCTTTCCAGGTTGCTTGGTTGGCCAAAAAGGGCGTATGCGTTTTTTCCTGAATATATTCAGGAAAAAACGCATACGCCCTTTTTGGCCAAGGGCATCATTGTCGAAGTTTTGCCGCTTTTCATGTGCTTTAAAGGCGATTCGAATCTACCTCCTGAAATCTGTTTCCTGCAATTCGGCCTTGCTTTCAAATCCTCTTCGTTGCCTTCCCTCAGTATATTTGTGGCCGAGAGTTATCATTTATAACTCTGCAGGTTTGTGAATTGCAGTGCCCCTGAGCTCCATTTTTCAACTCGCTTTTTTGGGAGCTGGCCGCAAAAGCGCAGGAGTGCCTCAGGCCCTATTCTGGTTCCGGGCGGCAGGCCGAGCCTGTGGTTAATTCTTCTTCCTGATGGGAAAATAGAGTGACCTGTGCCTGTCCCAACACCTAGAGCTAGTCTCTCATTGGCTCCCCCTCTTCCCGTTCATCCTCAGGACAAATTGCAAGCTGTACGGAACAGGAGGTTAAAGGTGCTGATGCTCCAAGGAGGGAGAGTGCTAGTAAAGCGGCTGGAATGGCGAAGCCGAGCACAAGGAGATGAGAAATGAGGTGCGTTTTAGAAACCTTTCCCGATCACACGGTGTACCACCTTCTGGGTTTCTCATGCATGTTTTCGATGTAGGAAGATGCCCTTGAACCTGGAGATTTGGGACCCATGGGATGGGTAACAGGCAGTATTACTCTAAAGGCTCTGCGTTTGCTCCCCCAACCTCACCAAACCTCTCAGCCCCGAGAGTGTCCACCCTTCTGTCTCATCCAGCTGTGGGTCTAGATATGGTCAATCCAGGTTGCATCCCAGCCCCTGAAAGAATTTTGTAAGAATTTCTCTCTCTTTCACTGTCTTTGTTTCACGGGTTTTTAAAAGTAATTTATTTTTATAATGGGGTTTAGCTGCTTTTCACGGCTGTGTTTATGCCGCTTTACACCCACTTGACTCACTTCCAGAGAGATATCAATACATAGGTTTGAAGATTCTTACTAGTCAGATATATTCTTGTGCGGTGAATAGGGTGTGTTGAGTCCAGTTCACTGAGCAAGGAGTAGGTCTTTCTATTACATATTGGGTTTATGGAACGGTATCTGAGCTAATTTGAAACCCTTGTTTTATGCATCACCCCACCTCACCTTTCCCTTTAAGCAGCCATAGTGTGTTTTCTAAACGTGTGACTCTGTTCTGGTTGTAATTCAGTTCAAGTGTAGCGGTTTTTACATTCCCTCTATAAGTGATAGCTTATGATAAGTGTCTTTTTCTGTGTGACTTATTTCACTCAGAATCGTCGTACCTAAATCCGCTCATCATGCTGCTACTAGCCTTATGACATTGATTTCATGGCTGAGTGATATTCCATTGTACAGAAGGACCACCACTTGTTTATCCATTTTTCTCTTTCCTGGGATATTTAAGGTGTCATGAAGTGGAGGTTCTCGTCAACAGAGCAGCCCTAAACTTTGGGGTGCCTGTGTCTTGCTGATTTTTAGTTTTCCCAATTTATACGCCCATGAGTGGAAGTGCCCTATGCGCTCTAAGCTGTGTTTTTTCGGTGTTTCAGGACACACTGTACACTTCTCCAGAGTGGCTCTTGGCAATTTACATCCCGCCCATCAGCGTAGCAAGGCTCCCATTTCTCCACGGCCTGTCCTGCATTTCTGGTTTCTACACTTTTTTCAGCATGGCCCTTTTGACCGATGGGAAGCGAGACTTCTTTGTAGCGCTGATTTGCCTTTCCAGGTTGCTTGGTTGGCCAAAAAGGGCGTATGCGTTTTTTCCTGAATATATTCAGGAAAAAAACGCATACGCCCTTTTTGGCCAAGGGCATCATTGTCGACGTTTTGCCGCTTTTCATGTGCTTTAAAGGCGATTCGAATCTACCTCCTGAAATCTGTTTCCTGCAATTCTGCCTTGCTTTCAAATCCTCTTCGTTGCCTCCCCGCAATATATTTGTGGACGAGAGTTATCATTTATAACTCTGCAGGTTTGTGAATTGCAGTGCCCCTGAGCTCCATTTTTCAACTCGCTTTTTTGGGAGCTGGCCGCAAAAGCGCAGGAGTGCCTCAGGCCCTATTCTGGTTCCGGGCGGCAGGCCGAGCCTGTGGTTAATTCTTCTTCCTGATGGCAAAATAGAGTGACCTGTGCCTGTCCCAACACCTAGAGCTAGTCTCTCATTGGCTCCCCCTCTTCCCGTTCATCCTCAGGACAAATTGCAAGCTGTACGGAACAGGAGGTTAAAGGTGCTGATGCTCCAAGGAGGGAGAGTGCTAGTAAAGCGGCTGGAATGGCGAAGCCGAGCACAAGGAGATGAGAAATGAGGTGCGTTTTAGAAACCTTTCCCGATCACACGGTGTACCACCTTCTGGGTTTCTCATGCATGTTTTCGATGTAGGAAGATGCCCTTGAACCTGGAGATTTGGGACCCATGGGATGGGTAACAGGCAGTATTACTCTAAAGGCTCTGCGTTTGCTCCCCCAACCTCACCAAACCTCTCAGCCCCGAGAGTGTCCACCCTTCTGTCTCATCCAGCTGTGGGTCTAGATATGGTCAATCCAGGTTGCATCCCAGCCCCTGAAAGAATTTTGTAAGAATTTCTCTCTCTTTCACTGTCTTTGTTTCACGGGTTTTTAAAAGTAATTTATTTTTATAATGGGGTTTAGCTGCTTTTCACGGCTGTGTTTATGCCGCTTTACACCCACTTGACTCACTTCCAGAGAGATATCAATACATAGGTTTGAAGATTCTTACTAGTCAGATATATTCTTGTGCGGTGAATAGGGTGTGTTGAGTCCAGTTCACTGAGCAAGGAGTAGGTCTTTCTATTACATATTGGGTTTATGGAACGGTATCTGAGCTAATTTGAAACCCTTGTTTTATGCATCACCCCACCTCACCTTTCCCTTTAAGCAGCCATAGTGTGTTTTCTAAACGTGTGACTCTGTTCTGTTTGTAATTCCGTTCAAGTGTAGCGGCTTTTACATTCCCTCTATAAGTGATAGCTTATGATAAGTGTCTTTTTCTGTGTGACTTATTTCACTCAGAATCGTCGTACCTAAATCCGCTCATCATGCTGCTACTAGCCTTATGACATTGATTTCATGGCTGAGTGATATTCCATTGTACAGAAGGACCACCACTTGTTTATCCATTTTTCTCTTTCCTGGGATATTTAAGGTGTCATGAAGTGGAGGTTCTCGTCAACAGAGCAGCCCTAAACTTTGGGGTGCCTGTGTCTTGCTGATTTTTAGTTTTTCCAATTTATACGCCCATGAGTGGAAGTGCCCTATGCGCTCTAAGCTGTGTTTTTTCGGTGTTTCAGGACACACCGTACACTTCTCCAGAGTGGCTGTTGGCAATTTACATCCCGCCCATCAGCGTAGCAAGGCTCCCATTTCTCCACGGCCTGTCCTGCATTTCTGGTTTTTACACTTTTTTCAGCATGGCCCTTTTGACCGATGGGAAGCGAGACTTCTTTGTAGCGCTGATTTGCCTTTCCAGGTTGCTTGGTTGGCCAAAAAGGGCGTATGCGTTTTTTCCTGAATATATTCAGGAAAAAACGCATACGCCCTTTTTGGCCAAGGGCATCATTGTCGAAGTTTTGCCGCTTTTCATGTGCTTTAAAGGCGATTCGAATCTACCTCCTGAAATCTGTTTCCTGCAATTCGGCCTTGCTTTCAAATCCTCTTCGTTGCCTTCCCTCAGTATATTTGTGGCCGAGAGTTATCATTTATAACTCTGCAGGTTTGTGAATTGCAGTGCCCCTGAGCTCCATTTTTCAACTCGCTTTTTTGGGAGCTGGCCGCAAAAGCGCAGGAGTGCCTCAGGCCCTATTCTGGTTCCGGGCGGCAGGCCGAGCCTGTGGTTAATTCTTCTTCCTGATGGGAAAATAGAGTGACCTGTGCCTGTCCCAACACCTAGAGCTAGTCTCTCATTGGCTCCCCCTCTTCCCGTTCATCCTCAGGACAAATTGCAAGCTGTACGGAACAGGAGGTTAAAGGTGCTGATGCTCCAAGGAGGGAGAGTGCTAGTAAAGCGGCTGGAATGGCGAAGCCGAGCACAAGGAGATGAGAAATGAGGTGCGTTTTAGAAACCTTTCCCGATCACACGGTGTACCACCTTCTGGGTTTCTCATGCATGTTTTCGATGTAGGAAGATGCCCTTGAACCTGGAGATTTGGGACCCATGGGATGGGTAACAGGCAGTATTACTCTAAAGGCTCTGCGTTTGCTCCCCCAACCTCACCAAACCTCTCAGCCCCGAGAGTGTCCACCCTTCTGTCTCATCCAGCTGTGGGTCTAGATATGGTCAATCCAGGTTGCATCCCAGCCCCTGAAAGAATTTTGTAAGAATTTCTCTCTCTTTCACTGTCTTTGTTTCACGGGTTTTTAAAAGTAATTTATTTTTATAATGGGGTTTAGCTGCTTTTCACGGCTGTGTTTATGCCGCTTTACACCCACTTGACTCACTTCCAGAGAGATATCAATACATAGGTTTGAAGATTCTTACTAGTCAGATATATTCTTGTGCGGTGAATAGGGTGTGTTGAGTCCAGTTCACTGAGCAAGGAGTAGGTCTTTCTATTACATATTGGGTTTATGGAACGGTATCTGAGCTAATTTGAAACCCTTGTTTTATGCATCACCCCACCTCACCTTTCCCTTTAAGCAGCCATAGTGTGTTTTCTAAACGTGTGACTCTGTTCTGGTTGTAATTCAGTTCAAGTGTAGCGGTTTTTACATTCCCTCTATAAGTGATAGCTTATGATAAGTGTCTTTTTCTGTGTGACTTATTTCACTCAGAATCGTCGTACCTAAATCCGCTCATCATGCTGCTACTAGCCTTATGACATTGATTTCATGGCTGAGTGATATTCCATTGTACAGAAGGACCACCACTTGTTTATCCATTTTTCTCTTTCCTGGGATATTTAAGGTGTCATGAAGTGGAGGTTCTCGTCAACAGAGCAGCCCTAAACTTTGGGGTGCCTGTGTCTTGCTGATTTTTAGTTTTCCCAATTTATACGCCCATGAGTGGAAGTGCCCTATGCGCTCTAAGCTGTGTTTTTTCGGTGTTTCAGGACACACCGTACACTTCTCCAGAGTGGCTCTTGGCAATTTACATCCCGCCCATCAGCGTAGCAAGGCTCCCATTTCTCCACGGCCTGTCCTGCATTTCTGGTTTTTACACTTTTTTCAGCATGGCCCTTTTGACCGATGGGAAGCGAGACTTCTTTGTAGCGCTGATTTGCCTTTCCAGGTTGCTTGGTTGGCCAAAAAGGGCATCATTGTCGACGTTTTGCCGCTTTTCATGTGCTTTAAAGGCGATTCGAATCTACCTCCTGAAATCTGTTTCCTGCAATTCTGCCTTGCTTTCAAATCCTCTTCGTTGCCTTCCCTCAATATATTTGTGGCCGAGAGTTATCATTTATAACTCTGCAGGTCTGTGAATTGCAGTGCCCCTGAGCTCCATTTTTCAACTCGCTTTTTTGGGAGCTGGCCGCAAAAGCGCAGGAGTGCCTCAGGCCCTATTCTGGTTCCGGGCGGCAGGCCGAGCCTGTGGTTAATTCTTCTTCCTGATGGGAAAATAGAGTGACCTGTGCCTGTCCCAACACCTAGAGCTAGTCTCTCATTGGCTCCCCCTCTTCCCGTTCATCCTCAGGACAAATTGCAAGCTGTACGGAACAGGGGGTTAAAGGTGCTGATGCTCCAAGGAGGGAGAGTGCTAGTAAAGCGGCTGGAATGGCGAAGCCGAGCACAAGGAGATGAGAAATGAGGTGCGTTTTAGAAACCTTTCCCGATCACACGGTGTACCACCTTCTGGTTTTCTCATGCATGTTTTCGATGTAGGAAGATGCCCTTGAACCTGGAGATTTGGGACCCATGGGATGGGTAACAGGCAGTATTACTTTAAAGGCTCTGCCTTTGCTTCCCCAACCTCACCAAACCTTTCAGCCCCGAGAGTGTCCACACTTCTGTCTCATCCAGCTGTGGGTCTAGATATGGTCAATCCAGGTTGCATCACAGCCCCTGAAAGAATTTTGTAAGAATTTCTCTCTCTTTCACTGTGTTTGTTTCACGGGTTTTTAAAACTAATTTATTTTTATAATGGGGTTTAGCTGCTTTTCACGGCTGTGTTTATGCCGCTTTACACCCACTTGACTCACTTCCAGAGAGATATCAATACATAGGTTTGAAGATTCTTACTAGTCAGATATATTCTTGTACGGTGAATAGGGGGTGTTGAGTCCAGTTCACTGAGCAAGGAGTAGGTCTTTCTATTACATATTGGGTTTATGGAACGGTATCTGAGCTAATTTGAAACCCTTGTTTTATGCATCACCCCACCTCACCTTTCCCTTTAAGCAGCCATAGTGTGTTTTCTAAACGTGTGACTCTGTTCTGTTTTGTAATTCAGTTCAAG